>NC_060080.1:82905898-83598680 GCF_922984935.1 Meles meles | reverse complement strand
GGGAAGCAATCACTAAAATTCCCTGTTGTTCCCTGTTGAGGAAAGAACTTAGAACAAGCGCGGACTATAAGCATGTTGGATACTCTGAGTTAAGTGGACGCCAAGGCCTTTTTGTTTCCAAAACATAGAGTCACTCTTAAGGCAGACACTCAAAAGTTGCAGTGTGTTCCCAGTTGAGAGAAGAAGATAGAAAAAGGACGGATGCTAGGCTGATGGGATTTTGAGATAAGTGCCTGCCAAAGTGTTTATTAATCCACAACGTGCAATGGCAATTCAGTTGGACATCCATAGGTGGCAATGTGTTCCCAGTTGAGGAATGAAGATACAACAAGGACAGACCCGAGGCAGGTTGGAAACTCTGAGGTAAGTGCACGCCAAGGCCCTTATGCTTCCAAAACGTATAATAGCTTTTAAGACAGACACTCACAATTGGCAGTGTGTTCCAATGGCGTGCACTTATCTCAGAGTATCCAACCTGCCTAGCGTCGGTCCTTGTTCTAACTTCTTTCGTCATCTGGGAACTCACTGCCACTTATGAGTGTTCCCCTTCAAAACCATTATAGGTTTTGGAAGCATAAGGGCCTTGGCGTGAATTTGGCTCAGAGTTTCCAACCAGCATAGAGTCCGTCCTCCTAAGTTCTTGTCCTCAACTGGGAATACACTGCCACTTAAGAGTGTCCGCCTTAAGCAGGATTATACGTTTTGGAAGCATATGGCCTTGGCGTGCACTTAATTCAGAGTATCCAGCCTGCCTAGAATCCGTCCTTGTTCTATCTTCTTTCCTCAGCTTGGAAGTCACTGCCACTTATGAGTGTTCACCTTAATAGCCATTATAAGTTTTGGAAGCATAAAGGCCCTTTAGTGCACTTAGCTCAGAGTATACAACCAGCGTAGAATCCGTCCTTCTTCTAACTTCTTTCCTCAACTGGGAATACACTGCCACTTGAGAGTGTTTGCCTTAAGTGGGATTGTAGGTTTTGGAAGAATAAGGACCTTGGCATGCACTTACTCAGAGTATCCAACATGCTTATAGTCCGCCCTTGTTCTAAGTTCTTCCTCAACTGGGAACACACTGCCACTTATGACTGTCTGCCCGAAATGCCATTATTCGTTTTGGAAGCATAAGGGCCTTGGCGTGCACTTAGCTCAGAGTTTCAAACTGCGTACACTACGTCCTTCTTCTAACTTCTTTCCTCAACTGGGAACGCACTGCCACTTATGATTGTTTGCCTTAAAATCATTATACCTTTTGGAATCATGAGGGCATTGGCGTGCAGTTAGCACAGAGTTTCCCACCTGCGTAGAGTCCATCATTCTTCTAAGTTCTTTCCTCAATGGGGAACTCACTTTGGGCACCACACATCCACAGGGCCGCCCCCTGGGCCTGGCCGGGGATCCCTAGGGGTCGCGTACCAGCACCACCACAAAGACATCCGAGAGTCAGGCGCCAGCAAGGCCAACGCCTCCTGCTCCTCTGCCCCCGGGGGTCCCCTCCCTGGCGCTGGCCGATGGGGCCAGGCCTGCCCCAAAAGCCGGGCCTGGGCCCTGGCCTGCTTGCTCAGCCTTCCATTGCCAGGGTCCTGTCCCTGGGGGCCTCTACCTGGGGAATCCTGAGTCCCGCACCTCGAGTCCCCCAACCGTTCCGGCGCAACCAATGCTTTTTGCGGATGCGTCCCAGCCATCGAGGGAGAGATCCATTCGTTCCCCCACAGAGGCCAGGCCCATCCCCCGGTGCCCCGGCCACCCAAAAAAGCAGAGGCGGACGCCCGGCCACTACCCCTCCATCAACTCTGCCCGGGAAAGCTCCCCTGTGCCGGGTCACGCGGCTGGGCCAGTCATCATGGCACATTTTCCCGGTGGCCGCGACATGCCCTGAGAGAGAAAGGACCCTGGGCCACGGCGAACAGGGCAGTCCCCAGGGATGCCCAACGCCGACCAATTCTCACGAGCGTTCTGCCCAAATGTGATTTGGGCAGAACGCCCAAATCACATTTGGGCAGAACCCTCGTGAGATTTGACCGGAAAACTCCTGGCAAACTCGCTCCGGGCACCATTGCCAGGGTCCTGTACCGGGGACCCTCTGCCTAGGGAACACTGTGTCCCGTGTCACGAGTCCCCCGACCGTCCCGGCGCCAACGGTGCCTGTCGTGGCTGTGCTCCAGCCGTCGAGCGAGAGATCCATTCGTTCCCCCACAGAGGCCAGCCCCCTCCGTGCATGCCCCGGCCGCCCGAAAAGGCGGAGGTGGATGTCCGGCCACAACCCTTCCCTCAACTCTGCTTCGGGACGCTACACTGGTCCTGGGGCCCCCGCAGGGCCATGTCGTCTTGGCGTGATTTCCGGGTGGCCGCGACATGCCCTGAGCAAGAAAGGGCCCTCAGCCACGTGGTCCCGGGTGGTACCCAGTTCGCCCAGCACTGTCCAATTCTCAGGAGTGTTCTCTTCATGTTAATCCGATTTTGGAGCGGAAGTAATCTTGTCTCCGTTGTAAACCACTCCCACCATCATTGTTCTTCCTGGCCAGAATCGCAGATTCTGCCACTCTGCGGGACACCTTTCCTCAACGTAACCCCAAGGGGAGCCCACTCGGCGCTGGTAGATCAGAGCAGCCTTTCCCAAGGCCATAAACCTAACCCTAAGTTGCATTTTCATGCTTCCTTCTACAGGGCCTGTCCCGCAGACTCTCTGGCTTGGGAACCCTGAAGTCACACTGTAGGAGTCTGCCTCCTACCTAGCAGGTAACCAGTCTCTTTGGAGCTGCACAGGGTCATCAGAGCCAGTGAAAATTTGTGTGTCCCCATGAGTACTCCCCCATGTTCTGCTGCCCTCCAGATCACGATGCGCTGACTGACCACCATCTTCAACTCGGCTCCTCGGGGAACCAACCTCCAGACGTGCAGTTCGGGCATCCCACACCTGTACCTCAGCTCTCCTCAGGGACCCCTGTCATCTCTAGGCAGAACTGGACCTCCCCTGCCTGCTTAAATGCTCTGGGAGCCCCTCTCCTTCTTCTCGATGGACATCGGCCCAAGGCTTTCTTGACAATTGGGGAAGGCTACCTCCTGACTGCTTCACACCTCCTTTCCTCTTCTGCCTTATTTCTCCCCACTTACCTTTGTACCTGCAGACTGGAGCAACATATCCATGGAACATGGGCATGCTCTGATATCTGAATCTTCCTGGCAAACAGAAACTAGTGTATCGTACCACGGTGTGCTTGCAAATGATCATCCAGAGAACAAGAGAGCGAAAATCACTCCATTTTTACCTCACTCGTCATGAAGTAGAACACGGTCTCCTTCTTTCCTTCCTTGACCTCCATTCCAATTTGTTTCCATGCAGTGTTCATGCCTTTGCTTCAGGGGTAGGATTTCGTGATTCCTTGCCTGCACAGAATACCCAGAGCCCATCACATCAAGTGCCCTCCCTAGTAGCCGTCACCCATTGAACCCTTCCCCTCCACACCCCTTCTCTCTAGCCACCCTCGGTTGGTGCTCTAAGTTGGAGTCTCTTTCCTCATTGACCCTATCTTTCTCCCCTCGCTACGTTCATGTTTTCTTTCTGAAATTCCATAGAAGTCAAATTACAGGCTCTTGGTCATTTCTCACTGATTTTGCTTAGCTAAATCCACTCTAGATCCATCCACATCCTTGCAAATGGTAAGATTGTATTCGTTCTGAACCTGGCTCCTATTCCATTGAGAATATGTGGGAGATTAGATATTTCTATCTATCTATCTCGTGCATCAGCAAATGCACATTGGGACTCCCTCCATCGTTTTACTTTGGTTGATAATGCTGCTGTCCATATCACGGTGCCTGTACCCCCATTGAATGTGCCTTTTTGTGCCCTTTAGGGAAATTCCTAGGAGGGCAACTGCTGGATCTGAGGGTTGTTCAGTTCTTAGCTTTGGGAGGAACCATGATGCTCCTTCCCAGAGTGGCTGCAACAACCCGCATGCCCACCGACAGTGCAGGAGGGTTCCGCCGGAAGAAGAATATTCCCTGCCAGCAATTTCCTGAGGAGGAAACAGAAAACCTGGGGGAGGGGCGCCTGGGTGGCTCAGTGGGTTAAAGCCTCTGCCTTCGGCTCAGGTCATGATCCCAGGGTCCTGGGATCGAGCCCCGCATCGGGTTCTCTGCTCAGCAGGGAGCCTGCTTCCTCCTCTCTCTCTCTGCCTGCCTCTCTGCCTACTTGAAATCTCTGTCTGTCAAATAAATAAATAAAATCTTTAAAAAAAAAAAAAGAAAACCTGGGGGATAATAACATGACTCAGACAGCGTCCGGCAAGCAGCCCCAGAAGTTCCCCCCAGGGTTCCTGACGCCATGCCCTGGGAAGCCATCAGAATGCCTCTATCCAGGGGAATTCCCAAAGACTCTCCTTCTGACTTCACCACCCATGAAACTGCAGAGAACGAATGACATGTCCCACTCCCTAGATGGTCCACTGAGGGAAACTAGAAAGTCAAGCTTCCCTTTTCAATTGTCCAAGGCTCCTTGGAATCCTTTTGAATGTTCCCTCTGCCCTTGTCAGAACTCTTTGGATAAAAAAGTCGAATCCATTAGGATCCATCCCCTTGGACAAAGGAGAAGCCATGCTCCAAGACTCTATCTGACCACAAACAGCCACCTCACTCTAGATGCCGGCATTCCACCACAGCCGAGGACCCATGGAATCAACACTGTTCAAGGAAGGAACACATTCTAGGTCCCAAACACACCGAGTACATGTCATCTTCTGGTTTGAATCCAAGGGATTTCCTAGGAAAGAGATGTTCCCAATATTTCTGTGAGTCAGAAGGAAGCCGAGGAAATGAGATCCCCTGCCAGGTGCTCCGTGCAAGGAAACTCAGGAACCCTAGCACCCACTCTCCATGGCTGACAGCTGTGTTCGTGTGACTTTTTAGCTCCAGTGCAGATGAGAGAACACCCAGGATGTTTGGGGTGAAAGAGAAGGTATACCTCCCATGCTGGCGTGGAGGTGCCACTGTGCCACACGGGCCTGCTGTTTTCTCTGAATGCTGACGTCCTGGGACACGCTGCATGATGGATTCAGACGCTGATTTCCAAACTTCAGGTCTCATGAGCCAGAGCGAAGAAGGGTAGTCAGGTGCGGATCAGTACGCACCTCCCACCTAAAGTCTACACACCTGCTCTAATTCTTGGGAGAAGAAGACACACATGCTTGTTTCTTTTTTTTTTAATTTATTGATTTGACAAACAGAAATGAAGAGTAGGTAGAGAAGCAGGCAGAGATGCAGGGAGAGAGGGCGAGGAAGCTCACTCCCAAACAAACATGTGGCCGGATGTGAGGCTCGATCCAAGAACCCAGGGAACATGACCCGAGCTGAAGGCAGAGGCTTTAACCCACTGGGATCATGACCCGAGCTGAAGGCAGAGGCTTTAACCCACTGAGCCACCCAGGGGCCCCAGATACATGATGTTTCTTAAGTGGTCATTCACATCCTTCTAAAGCCCAGTCATCAATCTACTCCAACCAACCTCACTCCCAACAAGCCCGAGGACAAGGGCGATGCCAGACACCAGCCCAGAGGCAGCCGCCCTGACCCGAGGCCCTTCCTCCGCCAACTTTCCCCTCTCCAGCCACGCACACCAGGCTCTGACCCAGAGACGCGAGGGGCCGGCTCACCTACACAGACACAGGGACACCCAGGGAAACACAGGGACAGACTCAGACGGAGGGACCTCTGGACAGACAGGAAGAACGCAGAGCCAGAGAGACAGACCCTCCATCCCCCCAAAACTCCCCGCGGACAGACACGGGGACCCTGACCAGGATGCGGACAGAGACACGGGTGCTCGCAACACTGACACACTCTACACACACACAGAGCCACCCACACCCACCCGGACAGGACACCACACGCCCGCGAGGCTTCCCTGGCCAGACACCTGTCCCCGGAGGGAGGTTCCTGGTGCTGGGGCGGGGCTTTGGCCAGAGGGTGGCTCCCTGGAGCTGCCGGAGGAGCCCAGGGAGCCCGAAGACTAGCGGCCCAGGTGTCAGGCATCCCGCTCCACTGCCATTCCTGCCCAGCACCCAGTCAGGCCTGGGGGCCTGCGAGGGTTTCTTTCTCTGGTCTGGTCCTTTGGTGTGGGGGGTGGGGTGTAGGGGGCCTGGGGACCTCTCTGGGCCCGGTGTCGGGCACCGCCGGTCTTGCTGAGCCAGAGAGCCTCACTGTGGCCATCGCTGGGCCCCTGAGACGGAGCGTGGAGCCATGTGCCCACGGCACCGCGGGAAGCCCAGGGCGGTTGGCCTTCTGGCTGCCGGGGCACCTGAGCCCCGGCGCAATGCCCCAGGGCCAAAGGGGAGGATGTCAGTGAGAAGGAATGAAATGCCCTTCTAGGCTGAGTGGATCCCAGGCCCCAAGGAGAGAAGTGGTGGTGGCTAGCTGGGGTGGGGGTGGGGCAGCGTGTGGGGGATGGGGCGGAGCCCAGGTCTCCAGGGCGCCCAGAGGGAAGGTGGCTGGGCTGATGCGGGCTGGCTTGGGAGCTGGGGTCAGCTCCAGGGCCTGGCCAGGGGAAACAGGGACCAGGGCCCGGGCCCAGGGCTGGGACTCAGGGCCTTGGAAGCTCATGCCCGCGGAAGGAGCTCGAGCCTGGGTCCAGGCCCGCTCCTCCCTCTGGCTTCCTGCCCCATACACCCTGCGCCCCGCCCCTGGCCCTCCACCCACAGCCCGGCCCCCACGCCCCTCCCCGCCTGTCAAAGCCCAAGACCTCACCCCGGTCCTCGGTCCTCGGTCCTCGGTCCTCACCCATGACCTTGCCTCCGGCCTTTGAGCCCGCTCCAGCATTGCCCCTCCCTGCCAGCAGCCCCCAATCCCGGCTGAGTCGCGGGTGGGCCTTGTGGCCTGGAGGTGAAATGGCTGCATTGTGGCCGCCTGCCCCTGCAGCGGGCCGCCCTTTTGGGGCCAGGGGCCCGCGGTGCTGGGGCTGGGATAGCCAGGGGTCAGGGGGTCAGGGTGGTGAGGGGACCGGGGTCAGGGGCTGAGGCGTTCAGGGACTGTTTGGAGGCAGCCGCCTTGGGCAGGGCGCCCAGCAGTGGCGGCCGAGGGCCAGGGAAGGAGTCCGAAGGGGGAAAGAAACGAAGAAGGCCCTAGAAGAAAAAGCCTCCGGCACCCGGTTTTCCCAGGCCGTCTCCCATCCAAGTACCAACCAGGCCCGACCCTGCTTAGCTTCCGAGCTCAGAGGAGAGCGGGCGCGTTCAGGGTGGTATGGCCATAGAGGAACGCCACTGCAGCTGGGCGCCCTAAGAGACTGCTGAGCGCTTCCCTGGCCCCGGTGGGGGCCGCGGATCCTCCCTCTGCCTGCCCTGGGCCTTGGCACCTGCCTTCCGCTCACCCCCCACCCCCACGTGCCAGATTTCCAGAGGCCTGCCGCACCCTGGCGTCACCAACGGACGGGCACCATCCCATTCCGGGACTCCCCAGCCCCGGCACCCCGTGGTTCCCCAGATGGCGTGGGGGTGCATCGGGGTGCATGCGCGGTTTGCTCAGCGCCCCCCCCAGCGCCCCTCTGCCGCCCTAGGCCCGGCGCAGCCGCCACCTGTCCTTCCCTCCTCTTCTCTGCTGTTCTCTCCTCCGCTCCGCTCCCATCCGCTAAACCCAACCTCGCTCCCAGCCCATCCGACCACAAGGCCGACGCCACACACCAGCCCAGACGCCGAAGCCCTGACCCATGGCCCTTCCTCTGCCAACATTCCCCTCTCCAGCCACGCACACCAGGCTCTGACCCAGAGACGCGAGGGGCCGGCTCACCTACACAGACACAGGGACACCCAGGGAAACACAGGGACAGACTCAGACGGAGGGACCTCTGGACAGACAGGAAGAACGCAGAGCCAGAGAGACAGACCCTCCATCGCCCCAAAACTCCCCCACGGACAGACACGGGGACCCTGACCGGATTGCGGACAGAGACACGGGTGCTCGCAACACTGACACACTCTACACACACACAGAGCCACCCACACCCACCCGGACAGGACACCACACGCCCTAGAGGCTTCCAGGGCCAGACACCAGTCCCCGGAGGAAGGCTCCTGGTGCTGGGGCGGGGCTTTGGCCAGAGGGTGGCTCCCTGGAGCTGCCAGAGGAGCCCGGGGAGCCCAAGGACTTGTGGCCCAGGTGTCAGGCGTCCTGCTCCGCTGCCATTTGTGCCCAGCACCCAGTCAGGCCTGGGGGCCTGCGAGGGTTTCTTTCTCTGGTCTGGTCCTTTGGTGTGGGGGGTGGGGTGTAGGGGGCTTGGGGACCTCTCTGGGCCGGGTGTCGGGCACCGCCGGTCTTGCTGAGCCAGAGAGCCTCGCTCTGACCGTCGCTGGGCCCCTGACATGGAGCGTGGAGCCGGGTGCCCACGGCACCGTGGGAAGCCCAGGGCGGTCGGCACTCTGGAGGCAGGGGCACCTGAGCCCCGGCGCAATGCCCCAGGGCCAAAGGGGAGGTTGTCGGTGAGAAGGAAGGGAATGCCCTTCTGGGCTGAGTGGATCCCAGGCCCCAAGGAGAGAAGTGGTGGTGGCGAGCTGGGGTGGTGGTGGGGCAGCGTGTGGGGGATGGGCCAGGTCTCCAGGGCGCCCAGAGGGAGGGTGGCTGGGCTGCTGCAGGCTGGCTTGGGAGCTGGGGTCAGCTCCAGGGCCTGGCCAGGGGAAACAGGGACCAGGGCCCGGGCCCAGGGCTGGGACTCAGGGCCTTGGAAGCTCATGCCCGCGGAAAGAGCCCGAGCCGGGGTCGAGGCCCGCTCCTCCCTCTGGCTTCCTGCCCCATACACCCTGCTCCCTGCCCCTAGCCCTCCTCCCACAGCCCGGCCCCCACGCCCCTCCCTGCCTGCCACAGCCCAAGACCTCACCCCTGTCCTCGGTCCTCGATCCTCACCCATTACCTTGCCTCCGGCCTTTGAGCCCACTCCAGCATTGCCCCTCCCTGCCAGCAGCCCCCAATCCCGGCTGAGTCGCGGGTGGGCCTTGTGGCATGACGGTGGAAAGGTTGCATTGTGGCTGCCTGCCCCTGCAGCGGGCCGCCCTTTTGGGGCCAGGGGCCCGCGGTGCTGGGGCTGGGATAGCCAGGGGTCAGGGGGTCAGGGTGGTGAGGCTACCGGGGTCAGGGTCTGAGGCGTTCAGGGACTGTTTGGAGGCAGCCGCCTTGGGCAGGGCGCCCGGCGGTGGCGGCCGAGGGCCAGGGAAGGAGTCCGAAGGGGGAAAGAAACGAAGAAGGCCCTAGAAGAAAAAGCCTCCGGCACCTGGTTTGCACAGGCCGTCTCCCATCCAAGTACCAACCAGGCCCGACCCTGCTTAGCTTCCGATATCAGAGGAGAGCTGGCGCGTTCAGGGTGGTATGGACATAGAGGAACGCCGCTGAGCTCGGCGCCCTAAGAGACTGCTGAGCGCTTCCCTGGCCCCGGTAGGGGCCGTGGATCCTCCCTCTGCCTGCCCTGGGCATGGCGCCTGCCTCCCGCTCACCCCCCACCCCCACGTGCCAGATTTCCAGAGGCCTGCGGCACACCAGCGTCACCAAAGGACGGGCACCTTCCCATTGCGGGACTCCCCAGCCTCGGCACCCCGTGGCTCCCCAGATGGCGTGGGGGTGCATCGGGGTGCATGCTCGGTTTGCTCAGCGCCCACACCCCCAGCGGCCCTCTGCCGCCCTAGGCCCGGCGCAGCCGCCACCTGTCCTTCCCTCCTCTTCTCTGCTGTTCTCTCCTCCGCTCCGCTCCCATCCGCTAAACCCAACCTCGCTCCCAGCCCATCCGACCACAAGGCCGACGCCACACACCAGCCCAGACGCCGAAGCCACGACCCGTGGCCCTTCCTCCGCCAACTTTCCCCTCTCCAGCCACGCACACCAGGCTCTGATCCAGAGACGCGAGGGGCCGGCTCACCTACACAGACACAGGGACACTCAGGGAAACACAGGGACAGACTCAGACGGAGGGACCTCTGGACAGACAGGAAGAACGCAGAGCCAGAGAGACAGACCCTCCATCCCCCCAAAACTCCCCCGCGGACAGACACGGGGACCTTGACCGGGATGGGGACAGAGACACGGGTGCTCGCAACACTGACACACTCTACACACACACAGAGCCACCCACACCCACCCGGACAGGACACCACACGCCCGTGAGGCTTCCGTGGCCAGTCACCAGTCCCCTGAGGGAGGCTTCTGGTGCTGGGGCGGGGCTTTGGCCCGAGGGTGGCTCCCTGGAGCTGCCGGAGGACTTGCAGCCCAGGTGTCAGGAGTCCTGCTCCGCTGCCATTCCTGCCCAGCTCCCAGTCAGGCCTGGGGGCCTGCGAGGGTTTCTTTCTCTGGTCTGGTCCTTTGGTGTGGGGGGTGGGGTGTAGGGGGCCTGGGGACCTCTCTGGGCCCGGTGTCGGGCACCGCCGGTCTTGCTGAGCCAGAGAGCCTCGCTCTGGCCATCGCTGGGCCCCTGAGACCGAGTGTGGAGCCGGGTGCCCACGGCACTGCGGGAAGCCCAGGGCGGTCGGCCCTCTGGAGGCAGGGGCACCTGAGCCCGGGCACAATGACCCAGGGCCAAAGGGGAGGTTGTTGGTGAGAAGGAAGGGAATGCCCTTCTGGGCTGAGTGGATCCCAGGCCCCAAGGAGAGAAGTGGTGGTGGCGAGCTGGGGTGGTGGTGGGGCAGCCTGTGGGGGATGGGGCAGAGCCCAGGTCTCCAGGGCGCCCAGCGGGGTGGTGGCTGTGCCCCTGCAGGCTGGCTTAGGAGCTGGGGTCAGCCCCAGGGCCTGGCCAGGGGAAACAGGGTCCAGGGCCCGGGCCCAGGGCTGGGACTCAGAACCTTGGAAGCTCATGCCCGGGGAAAGAGCCCGAGCCGGGGTCGAGGCCCGCTCCTCCCTCTGGCTTCCTGCCCCATACACCCTGCTCCCCGCCCCTAGCCCTCCTCCCACAGCCCGGCCCCCACGCCCCTCCCCGCCTGCCACAGCCCAAGACCTCACCCCGGTCCTCGGTCCTCACCCATTACCTTGCCTCCGGCCTTTGAGCCCGCTCCAACATTGTCCCTCCCTGCCAGCAGCCCCCCAATCCCGGTTGAGGTGCGGGTGGGCCTTGTGGCATGTTGGTGGAAAGGCTGCATTGTGGCCGCCTGCCCGTGCAGCGGGCCGCCCTTTTGGGGCCAGGGGCCCGCGGTGCTGGGGCTGGGATAGCCAGGGGTCAGGGGGTCAGGGTGGTGAGGGGACCGGGGTCAGGGGCTGAGGTGTTCAGGGACTGTTTGGAGGCAGCCGCCTTGGGCAGGGTGCCCGGGGTGGCAGCAGAGGGACAGGGAAGGAGTCCGAAGGGGGAAAGAAATGAAGAAGGCCCTAGAAGAAAAAGCCTATGGCACCCGGTTTTCCCAGGCCGTCTCCCATCCAAGTACCAACCAGGCCTGACCCTGCTTAGCTTCCGAGCTCAAAGGAGAACAGTCGCTTTCAGGGTGGTATGGCCATAGAGGAATGCCACTGCAGCTCGGCGCCCTAAGAGACTGCTGAGCGCTTCCCTGGCCCCGGTGGGGGCCGTGGATCCTCCCTCTGCCTGCCCTGGGCCTGGCGCCTGCCTCCTGCTCACCCCCCACCCCCACGTGCCAGATTTCCAGAGGCCTGCGGCACACCGGCGTCACCAACATAAGGGCACCTCTCCTGTGGCTGGAGCCTGGGAGCCCCCTCCTTGGTCCTGCCCTCCTCCCGGCTGCAGTTGGGGACTGTCCCTTGGCCTCCTGCTCCTCTGCACCCCGTGGGACAGTGCTCCCTGCTGCCACCTTCCCTGCTCCCTCAGGGCACTCTGTTCTCTGGGAGGAGGAGCACGGAGGCTTTCCAATCCTTACACAGGGCACACACACGTTGTTCATTTCCAGTAATTTATTGATCTCCAGATACATTTCTGAATTTCTTTAAAATTTAATGTAAATCTATTTTAAATTTTCCAACTGTATTTTTACATTTTTCCGGTCCTCACAACGCAACTACAATCGTCTAGATTCGGCGTCGGGCATGTGAGCGTGTGCCCGCGCCCTCGTGCGTGGGCCGGTGTGTCTGCCATCCAGAGAACACTTGGTCTTTTCACCGCTGAAAGTTCATAAATGTGAAACAACAAGCAGTATCTTAACCAAACTAACAAGGATGAAGCTAATGTGTTACAAAACAAGGAAGAAATGGCTGCAAATTCTTAAGATTTCCTATCAATAAATTTAATACTACACTAATGCTATGGATTTAGGACTAAACTATGAATGGAAGACTAACATTTGAGTTTAGGACTAAGGTTTGAATTAAAGGCTAAAACTTGGATTTAGGACGAAACTATGAGTTCAGACTAAAATTCAGTTGAGAAGTACACTAGCAATTTTTTACAGTTGTGTGGAATGTTGTTTTGTTTAAGTTTTCTTCTCTTTTTCTTTAAGGCAATTCCACGTTATTCCCGTAAATATGGAGTTCTTTCTGCACATCCGGAAGGCCAGTCCTGGCCCACAGAAACGGTCGTGTTTGGAGTCTCTGTCCATGTCCACAAGAGAGGATGTCTTCAGTCCCAGTGACATGGATTTCAACGCAAACACGATCCTACATTACACAGCTGTAGAGGGTCTGATGGGGAAAGTCCGTAGCGAGGACAATAGGCACGGAGGTCTGTCTGGATGTGCAGCGGCAGGGTGAGCGGGCTACACGGCTGAGTGTCCCTGGGGCCCCAGTGGAGACCCAGGCTCTTGCCGAGAGAGAGAGCCGGCAGACATCCTTCCCGGACCTCCCTGCAGAGGCTGAGCCGGGCTGTGGCTGTTGAGCGCCGAGCGGCCCTGAACCCGGTCCCACCCACAGGTGACCCCCAATCCTGGTGCCCTCGCACGGGGACCTCCGCACTCCCCAGGGGCCCGGTGACCCCAGGGACCCCCTGACACTTCTCCAGGTCTGCAGGCTGTGGGAGGAGCCGCAGGAGCAAGAGGGTCACTCGGGACACTCAGGTGGTGGGACTCCAGGCTGGCCAGCATCTGCCTCAGGCGGTCATGTTCTCTCCTCAGCTCCCAGAACTTTCTCTCGCTGGACACAGCGGCCTCCCAGCCTCTCGCGGCTCTGTTGTGCTGGAAGAGGACCAGCTCGCGGCAGTGGGAGCTGTGTCTCTGCAGTTCTCGGCGCACGTCTCGGGTCATCTCCTTGTGGAGGTCGCGCAACTGGCCCGTGAGCTCCAGGTCTCCATACAGGCCGGCCAGTTTCTTTCTCAGGGTCTCAAGCTGAGCTGCCCCTTGAAAGAGGTTTCTGTGCAGTCGCAGGGCGAGTTCGTCCTGTTCGTCCAGTGGCTTCTGCAGGCTCCGCCTCAGCTGCTGTATGTCCTGGTCCAGCTGTCCATTTTCCCGCTGCAGAGCTGCTTCCTGGGTGTGCAGATGGCCGATGTGTCGGGCCAACTCGGCGATCTCTTGCCTTTCTGCCTCCAGGCATGTGGCCCGGTCTTCAGGATCCACTTCACGCCTTGGAGGGGACACAGGGAAGCCAGTGTCCTCCGTGACAGCCTGTGGCTCAAGGGCTGCCCGAGGGGCGGGGTGGTCGCCCTTCTGGGCTCCGCTCTTTGGTGGGACTCCGCAGGTCCTCGCACCAGCATCACCTGCTGGGAGGTCAGGCGGGGGGATGGCATGCAGCCCGGGTCCTGCCTGGGACGGTGACCTGCAGGTTCGATGTTTTGGGATCAGTTCCATGTGTGCGCTCGTCGGCTCCAGCCTTTCTTCCCCCTCCTCTTCCTGCCCTCTCTGCCTCCCTCTGGCACCCTGTTGGCTGAGCAGTCTCAGTGGCTCTGCAACGGGAGTGTGGTCACTGCCGTCCCTCCCTCTTTTCCTCCCGGCCTGTTCTCCATCCTCGCCTGCTGTTCCCCCGATGGCGTTTTCTCCAAGGCCCTGGGGACGTTGACGGGACTGACTCCTCTGGTCCTTCTTCAGGTCGTTGGCACTGTCCCCAAGGACCAGCCTGCTCAGCATTTGGTTGATGGCTGCCAAGCACAGTGTCTGTAAGGAGGGTGGACTGGCCAACACCCTGGGTGGCTCGCAGGTGTCCTGGGCTTGTGTGGTCGGGCCCGTATTCTGGTGGCCAGCTCTGAAGACTAGGCGGCGAGCAGAGCACCTTCGTCCCAGCACCTTCACCCTTCTCGGAGGGAGTCGTCTCTTCCGCAGGCAAAGGAGCAGCAGCATGGTCCCTAGCAGCACCGCCCAGGGCCACCCAGGGATATGTGTCAGCGCATCCCACACATCTAGGACCACCTGGCAAGTGGCTCTGCTGGCCAACGGAGGTCCCTCCATGGCTGCGTTGGGCTCCACAGCTACGTCTCCGAGTGCCAGCATCCTGGTGACCCAACTGAGCACTCAGAACCCTGTGGAGAGTTCTGTGTCTGAGGTCATCCTGTGCTTGGCAACCAGGGCAGAGCAGTTGGACTGGGGGAGGGGAGGCCAGCCAGGTTCTAGAAAGAGTTCCTCCTGACTTTGCTGTCCAGGACCAAGTTGTGTCAATCACACAAGCCCAGGGAACCTGGGAAGAGCTCATGCCCGGCTGGGCTCAGCCCCTCCAGGCCCACCTGGCCCTCCAGCTAACCTAAGGGGCTCGAGGCAGGGCAGAGTCCCTTTGCTCCGTGTCCACAAGAGAAGTTAGGGCAGATGGATTGTGAAGGCCTCCTCCCTGGCCTAGGCCCATTCTCCTGATTTGAAATTTCCCTCTGCTAGAAGGGACTCTGGTCCTGTCTGCAAAGGTCCCAAGTTCTCCCTCCATATTTCGCTATATCTGAATTGCCTTTTTGATTTCAACATGAGTAGGTTTTAGTTTTTTTATTTCTTCAGGTAGAGATTCTCTCATGTCTTCTATGTTTTTTCCCAAGCCCATCTAGTATATTTATTATCATTATTCTGGTCTCTGGTTCCAACATCTTACTTAACATCCATCCATACTCTTCAGTTACCTGGAACTCAGTACTGCCTCTTGTTCCCTTTCCTAAGGTCCGTTTTTCCATTTGTCATTCTGTCCATGAAGAATATAGATGAACTAGGAACAAAATACCAAAATGGAAACAATGAACCCAAACAAAATGGAAGAGATCTGAAACCGAAAAAAAAATTAGAATTTAAATATGAAACAGATAATATAATCAGACAGGTGAACTGAAAAGAGCATTACACGGGATATTGTGTATATTTTCGTCTGTTTGTTAGAAAACGAGATTCCACAGTTTTAAAAGCTGAAAATCTTATATGTGTACAATAATAAAATGAAATGTAATGAAAGGATAGGTTATAACTGTAAAAATGAAAATTAAGAAAGAAGAGAAATAAGTTAAAAAAGAAAAAAGTGCACACAGGTGAACAGAACAGAGCTTTATGTTATATCCTGAGTTTGTTTTGTTCAGTTAGAAAAAACTACATCTCAAAATTGTAAAGAAGGAATAACATATATATACAAAAATAACATTCAATACTTTGAATGGGTTGAATATAAGTGTAAAGATGAATGTTAAAAATGACTTTAAGAAACAAACAAAAAAAAAAGAAGATAAAATAGGAAGAATATGATCAGACAGGTGAAGAAAACAGAGCCATATATTAGATTCTGGGTTTACTTTGGTCTGTTGGAAGAAACTTCATTCCACAATTGTAAAGAAAGAAAAACCTATATATACATACAAAAATAAAATTAAATATAATGAAAGGATAGAAGGTAAATATAAAAATGAAAATTAAAAAGATTTTTTAAAAAGATTTGATGAAATAAGAAATTAGTTGAATAAGGAAGGAGAAAAAAGTAGTGAATAGACTTTAAAGAATCATGGGGAAAAGTCATGAATTTTATATACTATTTATTTATTTAGAGAGAGAGACGAGGCAGTGAGGGAGATGGTGAGAGCTTCTCAAGCAGGCTCCCTGCAGGGCTTGATCTCAGGACTGTGAGAATACAACCTGAGCCAATACCAAGAGGCAGACACTTAACTGACTGCACTCCCCAGGCACCCCTGAAAAATGCTTCTTTAGAATGTGTGCAGAATCAGATGGTACACACAAACCCCATAACTAGCAGAGCTATAGAGGGCACTGCTCACCAAGATGTGGGCACAGCCACAGGAGACCAACAAGGGATGTGGAAGCGTCATCCATGGGCAGCACCCACAGGAAAGCCATGACTCCCCTAGTCTGAAGGGACAGGGTGGAGAGAGGATACCAGTACCCACAGAGACTGGTGATGGGGAGACACTGTCCATTAGCCCAGGAATGTGGCTGCTGCCAACGCATGGCCTAAAGGGTCATAAATACCCCCAGCCATTTTGTCATCAGCTTTCTCTGGTGACTCCATGGGCCAAATCCCACAGGAAGACACAGACAAAGTGGTCCCGTGGTTGTTCTTCAGAGAGGTCCATCTCCTGGGTCTCCAAACATGGTGGCAAAGGTTGGAAGGAGATCTGGAGGGACCAACACAGAATACCCAACAGTGTTACTCTGTTTTTTATCTGATGCCCCAATCCTGGTTCATAACATATTGTGGTTTACAATATATTTTACCCAGGGGTGCCTGGGTGGCTCAGTGGGTTAAGCCTCTGCCTTCAGCTCAGGTCATGATCTCAGGGTCCTGGAATTGAGCACCACATTGGGCTCTCTGCTCAGCGGGGAGCCTGATTACCCTCTCCCTCTGCCTGCCTGTCTGCCTACTTGTGATCAATCTCTCTCTCTGTCAAAATAAATAAATAAAATCTTTTAAAAAATACATTTTACCTAAAGTTTATATTATAATTATTTAACTTCAATTTGTATCTGTGAAGCCAAGGGATGCCCAGATATCTGATTAAACACTATTCTGGGTGTGTCTACAAAGGTGTTTCTGGAAAAGAGGAACATCTGAATTGGAAGATTGGGTAAAGCAGGCGCCCTCCCCAGTGAGGGCCTGAGTAGAACAAACCAGCAGAGGAAGGTTGAATTTGCTCTCAGCCTGACAGCTGGGAATTGATCTCCTCTCAGCCTTGGTGCTCCTGGCTCTCAGACTTGGACTAGAATCTATGCTGCAGGCTCTTGGGCTCTCCTGAGGTCTCAGAAGCAGACAACACTGTGGGACTTCCAGCCTCCAAAATCAGATGGGACAATGTTTTCTATTTAATCTCTCACCTCTCTCTCTTTCTATATGTCTAGACAAATAGATAGAAAGATACATAGATACATAGGTGGATTTTATTGGTCCTGTTCTAATATGGTATATATGCATTTTCTTAAGAGAAGGAAAGTCATCAAACGTTAAATAAATAAGAGAATTGAATCATCCAGTCATGACATAGTTGCCCAGCATGTAGTCTAAAGGAAAAAGTATTCTAAATTGTTTAAGAATAAGAACTCAGCAAAAAACAATGACTTGGTATCTGTGCTTACACAAAATATTTCATGGATATTTTAGTACCATGCTCATATGAATAATGAGGTACTATGCCCTCATTATTTTTTTAATTTAACCATCATCATGCTGTACCTTCATCATCTGTAGTCTTTGCTTGTTCAGAATTCCCTGCTGATCCCCAAACTTCTGTCTGGGAAATGTATGAGCCAGTCTATACCTCCCATGATGAGTTTCCAAGGAAGCATTTTAACAAAAAAACTATGAGTTACTCATAACCAATGACTAAAGCAAACAACATTCTAAGCAGTTGTGCGCTGTCTTTGACAAGGTGGGAAAGCATACACTCAGAGCAAGTGCTCAACCAATGCCACACTGAATGAAGGAAGCCCTTTCTCACAGTAGAAGACCTGGGTCCAAGAGATCACCCACCACATTACCTTAGCAGTGGTCCCATTCTTGTTCTCCATAATTCACTGTCAGACACAGGTAAATGCTGGCCATGGCCCCTCCAGGAACTGAGGCAAGATACTCCCACAGGTGATCAGTGGCTCAAGATGAGATCACTGGCTGGCAGGAGAGTATGTCTACTTCACATTCAAGACACACAGGGGACTCCCTGAGATGAGTTGGTGACACCCTGGAGTCTCTGGGACCCCAGGCAGAATCCTTCTCAGAATTCTAAGCTCTCTCAGCCTATTGAGAAGGACAACCATTTACACAGCATGGTAAAGGGGAGAGTTCAGTTTCCTTTATGACCCTATCAGGTGTTGCCCACACTCTCCTATTTGTTTAAAATAATAGACATTATATCATGCCCATGACAAAGAAGCTAAGCGCGTTAGGAATCCAAACATGACTCTAAACACACATTCAGTGATGTGTGGCCCAGGTCCCATCAGGATTGAAGGACTCATTGCCCTAGCTCCCAGAGCTCTGCTACACATGGACCTCAGCTATCAGTCACCTCTGAGTGGTCTCAGCTGAGGAACTGCCTTACCTGGGGGGACATCCTCTTTCCAAGATGCCCTGCCTCCAGTGCTCACTTGACTTGGGATGGATAAAAGCCAGGCTTGTTGCCCCAGCTGAGCACAGTTCTGAAATGTCATCCATCTTCTGATCTCTTTGGAAGGTTGGCCTAGGTCACAGATGATGCTGTATTGCGTCTCAGCTCCACACCCCTTCCCAAATCCTGCTTCCCCCTCTCCCTTCCACAGCTGTGGATACCAAGACAGTCCCTGAGGAGTACTGCATGCTAATCTCCATCTCAGACTCTGCCTCCCAGGGTACCCAATCCACAACAATTACCAACCCCTTGGTTTACTTTTGTTCACTGTCTTAAAAAAAAAAACAAAACTAAAATCCAATATACATTTTAAAATGTGTAAAATCTGCATGATGTTTAATTTTCTGTGTCTGCTCGGTTAGGTCACAGTACCTCATTATTCAATTAAACAATAATCTAGGTATTGCTGCCATGGTATTTTGTCAAAGTGACTAACACGATTAGTTGACTTTAAGTAAAAAATTACCCTCAAGAATGTGGGTGGGCCTCACCCAATCAGTAGAAGGTCTTAAGAGCAGAAACTGAGGTTTCCCCTGAGGAGAAAAAAACTCTGCCTAAAAAGAGCAACTTCAGCTCCTGCCTGAGTTTCAGCCTGCAAGCCTCCCCTGCAGATTTTGGACTTGCCAGCTCCACAGTCATGTGAGCCACAACCTTAAAATATATCTCTCGGGGCGCCTGGGTGGCTCAGTGGATTAAGCCGCTGCCTTCGGCTCAGGTCATGATCTCAGGGTCCTGGGATAGAGCCCCACATCGGGCTCTCTGCTCCGCAGGGAGCCTGCTTCCTCCTCTCTCTCTGCCTGCCTCTCTGCCTACTTGTGATCTCTCTCTCTGTCAAATAAATAAATAAAATCTTTAAAAATATGTATATATATATATATCTCAATATATATATATATATCCTTTTATTTCTGTTTCTCTGGAGAACTCTGACTTACATAGTCTCCCGCCATGAATGGACTTTTTTTTTTCTCTTTGTAGACTTGTCCTTTTTTAGTTTACATATTTGGAGGTTATATTATTAGGTGCGAACAAATTTAAGAACATTTTATCTTAAAGTGGAAACTTTTATTGCTCTGAAATGAACTAGTTTTATCTCTGACTTTGTAACTTTGGGTTTGCATAATTTTTTCCCATTCTTTGCTTGTTGATATACTCACATAAAAGGTGTATATCTTATAAACAGCATGTTCAACTTTGTTTTATTTTATTATCTGGTCTGAGGAATTTTATACTTCAACTGAAATACTTAGTCTGTTTAAATATACTGTAACTTAAGTTTAAATCTACTGCCTTGCTATTTGTCTTTTATTTGCCCTGACCATTCCACATTTTCTGTCCTTTCTTAAGATTTTTAAAAATTTATTTAATAATTTATAACTTCACTTCTTCTTCCCTTAGCTTGTTAATTATACTTTAAAATTTGGAAGGGGAGTGTTTTCCCTAGAGATTACAACAGGTGTTCTTGACTTAATAAAGTGCTATTTTTGTTGCTGCTTTAATTTTCTATTTTCAATCTCATGAAGTGATGTTATTATTTATATAACCAATATTTATCCAGATTTATGTGTATTCTTATCGGTTCTTTTCATAATTTTTTTAAATTCTCCGTTTTTGTTTCATTATATGTCATTTATTGTGATAAATGCAATGTATATGTTTCCTGTCTATCTGAAGACAGACTTGCCATGTAGATCCCATTTTAAATGGATGAGGCAATCAAGACTCAGAGAGATGTAGAACAATGGCGTCCAGCTTGATAATTCAGAGCGTAAGCTTTGAAAGCCGTAGACTCTACCCTCTGCGGGTCTTACTGTTGGAAGGAGTCATTTATCACGGTAAGCGTCTCTTTATCTGTAAAACGGCAGAGACTAACAACAACAACAGCACCCACCTCACATTTTGGTTGTGAGACTCTAATGAATTAAGGCTTGTTAAAAAAAAGTATCCGTGGGGCGCCTGGGTGGCTCAGTGGGTTAAAGCCTCTGCCTTCGGCTCAGGTCATGATCCCAGGGTCCTGGGATCGAGTCCCGCATCGGGCTCTCTGCTTGGCAGGGAGCCTGCTTCCTCCTCTCTCTCTCTCTCTGCCTGCCTCTCTCCCTACTTGTGATCTCTATCTGTCAAATAAATAAATAAAATCTTAAAAAAAAAAAGTATCCGATGCAACGTCTGGCACATCGCACGTGCTCTACAAAGCTTCACGTTGTTTGCGATGATGACGACGGCGAGAACCGCGGAACAGGCCTGTCAGGCTCCATCGCTGCGCTCCCGCGGCGCATCTCAGAGAAACTCCACGCCCTTCAGCACCTGGAAGGAAATGGCATTCAGCAGTCGCCGAGAATGGTGTGGGCACAGACCCGACCCAAGTTCGCCCAGAGCGACTGCTTTGTATCGCTTTTATTCCCATAAAGTCTTTTTCCATTCTGAGATACACAAATCATTCTGCCATGTGTTCTTCCAGGATTTTTGTCAAGGCTGATGGTCGACATTTAGACCTTTAATTTGCCTCGTATTTACTTGGGGGTAATGCATCAGAATACATGGTGAAGTTTATCATGTTAATGTACTTATTCTGCTTCTGGAATTTATACTTCATCCCTTGTTCTAGTGTTTATCCTGTACCACCACCACCCCTCGTTTTAATTGTATTGATATTAAACTATGTGTTTACATCTAGTAGAACAAATATCAAGTCAATCTTTTTCTATTTTGTTTCTATTTTATCTTTTCTCAGCTCTCCTCATGAATTTATTCTCCTAGATGAATCTTAATTTTACTTGAACATGTTTCAGAATAAATCCCACCGGGAATTTAAATGCTATTACATTAACCCTGTAAGTGAATGATTTTCATTTACTACATTCTTTTTTTCAAGCAGTTATCGTTTTGTTTTTGTTTTGTTTTGTTTTGTTTTGTTTTGTTTTTTTTGGCTATCTTCACATTGTTTCCAAAATTCTTGGTAAGTCTATTTAGGTATTTCATGTTTTGTGTTACTATTATAAAAGGGAATTTATTTCCATTAAATATTATATGTAACTTTTTCCCTGAATTTTAGAAAAGCCACTGATGCTTCATAAATTCATTATATGCCTAGCAACTTACTTTTAAAAATTTGGGTGTTGGGATCTTTCTAGATAGAGAATCATCATTGTCTAAAAGTAAAAAAAAAAAAAAAAAAAAGAAAAAGTAACTTTCTTCTCTTTCCAGTGTTACATCTCTTGCTGGGTTGCTATAATTCTAGAACATAGATGATAACAATGGTAGAAGACATCCCTCCTTAGTTCTTGGTTTTAGTGGGGCATGTTAGTATCTCATTGCCAAGTATGGTTTTGGTTGTCAATTTCATGTTTGTCTTCTGTTGAGAGATAATGCTTATATTCCTGGTTTTGCTGCCTCTCTCTCCTCTCCTCTTACAAAAATGACTACACAAGAAATAGTAATAGTTACAGCAATTGCTAGTATACATTGGGTACTCACCAATGCTTTATAGAGTAGACACTTACTATAGTCATTTCAATATTTATAATGCAGTGCTGTTATTATTTCCAGTGAAACAGAAATAAATGGAAGTGTTTACTCACCTTGGTCATACAGATACTAAGTGTTAAAGCTTAGCTGTGAACCTTGGTCCAAAATAGTCAAAGTGACTTACATACTTTTTTTTGTCATGCAAGGAGCTCATGTTCCTTATTCTTCATGTGCCCTCTCCCACATGGACTGCCCCCTGTCTCTGCTCAGCTCGGTGCTTCATGAGGACAAATTCTGCAGGCTGTACTCCCTGGTCTCATTTGCTGGCTGCCTTCTATTGGGTTCGGCCAGCTAGGGTCACTGACATGACATTGGAAGGTAAGGAGAAGGGGTGAGGGTTTTTCTTCCTTGGCTCTCTCCCTGCCCAAAAGTGAAATCCACAGTAATAGCCCCTTTGCCACTGCTTAGGTGCCGGTACTACCTCTTCACTCTCCCCATCTGCCCCTGGAGTGGTAATAGTTTACCATGGGTGCTAACTCTAGGTGCCTCACCACCCCTTGTATGTTTCCTTAGCTTTACCAAGCTTGTTTCAAGTTGTCCCATCAGGAAAATCTCTATTTAAATAATCTGGTGGGGACATTGATTTATTCAGAGTGTCTATTTTTTTTTCTAATTAAAAAACATATTTTATATAACTCCAAGGAGCTAAGATAGGAGGAAAACCTAGATGACCTTGGGTTTAGCAATGGCTTCTTGATCTCTTTTGAAGTAATTTCTACACCCAACATGGGGCTTGAACTCAAAACTGAGAGCAAGAGTCTCATGCTGTACCAACTAAACCAGCCAGGGGCAACGACTTCTTAGATTTAGGGACCCAATCAGTAAAAGAAAAAATTAATAAGTACATTCCATTAAAATTAGAAACTTCTATCTTCAAAGGACTCTTAGGGGAAAGAGCAAACTAGCTTCTTTTAAAAGAAAGTTTCTTCAAAACACATATTAGAGGAGTGGTGTAAAATATACAAAGAACTCTTAAAACTCAACATAAGAAAACAAACAATTTAAAAATAGGGGAAAGAGCTGAACAGATACTTTACCATATAAGATACACAGGTGGCAAATAAGCATGTGAAAAAGATGCTCAATATGGTTAGGGAATTGCGAATTAAAATAAGGAGATACCACAATACACCTATTAGAATGGCCAAAATGTAAAACACTGACAGCACCAAGATGTGGGCTATGGAGCAACAGAAACTCCTATCCATTTCTGGTGTGAGTATAGAATCATAGAGTGACTTTGGAAGTCAGTTTGGTGGTTTCTTACAAAATTAAATATGCTTTTACTATATGACCTAGTAATCATGCTCCTTGATATTTACTTAAATGAGTTGAAAAATATACATTCAGACCAAAACCTTCAGGTGAATGTTTATTTATAACAGCAGCTTTATTTAAAACTGCAAACACAAACAAACTATAAACCACGAAAAGACTGGAAGAGCCTTAAATACATGTTGCTAAGTAAAAAATGCCAATCTGAAAAGCTATATTCTGTATGATTACTCCTGTAGGGAAGGAAAAATAATTTTCCCTCTGCCCTTCTGAGTTCTTAGCTGACACTCCTGTGATGAAAGACAGACTCACAAGAGAAGAACAAAAAGAAGTTTATTAGCAGTTCTGTCTCAAGTATACATCGAAGATACATGGGGAAAATGAGTAGCTCCCCGAGGTGGCTTAGAACTCAGGAATAAATGCCTTCTTATTAAGGAAAATGGAGGCTTCTTACGGGAGAGAAAATGGTTTTAGGAAAGCAGAAGGGCCCCTGGGAAGACTCGATGGGGAGTCTGACAGCTTGGGACAGAGCCTGTCTGTGTGCTTTGCCAACTTCTAGTCTCGTCTTCTGTACTGACTGAAGACACTCCCAGGAGGAAACTGATGACCAAGATCCTTTTGGAGGCTCTGACTTAAGGCAGATGAGGGAGATCAGAGTCTCTCCTGCCGCTGCTGTTTTCTGGTGCCTTCAGCTCAAAGTATCCTGTGTACCAAAGCAGTGGATATTAGGGTGGCACATCCTGGAGTCCTTCAGTCACATGTTTGGGACCATATATTCTGCTTCTCTTTGCTATGAGATGACATCCTGGAAAATTCAAAACTGTGGAGACAGTAAATGGACCAGGGGCTTGGGAGGAGGAAAAGATGCAGAAGTGGAGCCCAGGGGAGTTTCAGGGCAGTGAAACCTCCTGTAGGGTGCTGTAATGATGGATAGGGGGCCGTTATACATTTGTCCATACCCATAGATGGTACAGCACCAGGAGTGAGTCCTAATATAAACTATGGACTTGACTTAATAACAATGCATCAACATTGGCTCATCACTTATGACAAATGTACCACCTTAATGTAAGATGTTACTAGTAGAGGAGACTGCAAGAAGAGAGAGTATACGGATTCTCTGTACTTTCCACTCTTTTTTTTGGCATACCTAAAACAGCTGCAAAAACTAAAGCCTAATGATTTTTTTAAATGTATCATTATTTTAATTCATTTTCAGTAGGCATAATTGTGTAGATTTCTTTCAACTGCAGGTACGATACATTACATTGATAGATTTCCTAGTGCAGAATTGTCCTTATATTCCTGGAATAATTCTGCTTGATTGTGTGGTATGTTCTCATTTTTATTTAGCACTGACATTGATTTGTTGGAATTTCGTTTTGGATTTTTGCACCTATATTCATAAGTGAGAGTGTCTCATATGCTATTTTTTTTAAGTTGAGTGGTTTTGGTGCTGTCTCTCTCAAGCATTCGTATCAAGTTAATATAAGTTCATGAAAATAAATTGAGATTTAAATATAACTATAGATTAGGCATCTGTGCTATATTATATGCAGTAGAAAGTATTTTGTATGAAACCATTTGACCTTGAAAAATTTTGAAGGGATTAAAAGTTTCTGAAAAATCCTTTCAGTAGCATGCATAGTCATTGGACAATTCAGGTTTTCTTCTTTTTAAGTAAAGTTTTATAATTTATACTTGGCCGGAAAATTGTGTTTTTCATAAAAATATCAAATTTATTTGTAGAATATGTATTTTAAGGTTATCCTTATTTGTGTGGTTTCCTCTGAATCTGTAGTCACATCGTTTTTTTACTCCCACATTTGTGTATCTTTATTTGAATCAAATGTATTTAATCAAAATAGTAAGAATTAAAAGTGAACGCATGTCTGTTGTTGAGTTTCTCTTATTTATGTAACTAGCTGTATTCATCTATCAATTCAACAGCTTTCCCCCTTCCTGATATAAGGGAGAACATTCTCCTCCCCTACCTATTCTAGGTTCTCCAGCGGGGCCTGTGAATTAGACTAGCTTTATACAGATGAAAGTGAAAACACACAGAAGTTTAAGCACAAGTGGGAGCACTCAGTAACCCAAAGAGGTGGTCAGATCTTGGGCTTAAATATGGAAAAGGAGTTTGGGAATTTTCTGGTCAGGTGAAGCAATCTGTGAGAAAGTAACCAGGAAAAGTATGGGAAACAAGAGCTGCTTAGTAAGATTTGCTCTGTACATCTAAGCTGGTGCCTTCTTTGTTCTTAAGTGTCCTCCTTTTCCAGGTACAGGAGAGAGAACCACCTCTACAAATGCAGATTTCCTTGACAGAAGACAAACCTGTACCCTGTTTTTGGAGCTTTTCCTGTGTCTACCTGTTCTCAGTGGCCTTTAGTTCAAAATAGTCCCTATGCTAAAGAGGTATATTTTAGGGTGGCATATTTTGGTACCCCTTACTGATCATTTTTAATGAGATATGATTGACATGTAACATTGTATTAGTCTTAGGAGTACAACATAATGGTTTGAAATATCTATCTATATAGATAGATATATAGATAGATAGATAGATAGATAGATGAAATCATACGTTATTTGTCTTTCTCTGTGTGACTTAGTTCACTTAGCAAATTCCCTCAAGGTCCATCCACATTGTAGCAAATGTCATACCATTGTGTGTGTGTGTGTGTGTGTGTGTGTGTGTAATTTTCTTTACCCATTCCGAATGAAAGTCCTTTATAAGATTTACTATTTGTAAAATTTTCTCCCATTCTGTGGGAGTTTTTTTCCCCCCCACTTTCTTGATGGCATGCTTTGAAGCACAGAAGTGTTTCATTTTGATGATGCCCAGTTTATCTATTTCTGTTGTGGTTTCATGTGATTTTGTGTCCTATTTAAGCAATTGTTGCCAACTCTAAAGTCATGAAGATTTACACTTAGGTTTTCTTCTGCGTGTTTTATAGTTTTAGCGCCTCTGTTTTGGTACGAACCCATGCTATTTTTTCTATGTAATATGTGAGAAGGCTTCAATTTTATTCTTTTTCATGTGGACATCTAGCTGTCCCAGCATCATTTGTTAAAAAGACTAGTCTTTCTTCCATTGAATTGTCTTAGCACAAAATTTTAACATATAGCTTGTCAGGGTTATTTATAAATGATTTTTTACCGAGTAACTTTCATTTCTTGGTGAGCTAATGTTTGAAAAGTTTGCTTTTTATTCTCAAGTAGTTGGATTCTTTTAAATGTTTTACCAGTATTAATTTTTATTTTTATCACATTGTGGCCAGAGACTGTCATGTATGAATAAAATATTATGAAAATCTTATAAACTATATGAAATATGTGTTTCAGTTAGTATTTTCCAAAAACCTAGAAGGGTATATTGACTCTGATGTAACTAAGGCAAAAGGAAAAAATTAAATGTCCTTACTTACAGCCCATTGACTACTCCTTGAAACAAGGAGAGTGACCTTCCTCTGGGAGCTCAGCTGCCTCAATGTCCACACTTTCCAAAAGGCAAAAGGTACTCTGTGTTTAACATTGTCTCCACACCCCAAATTCTTGAAGTCTGAACATAGTAACAATTCTTTTGAAAACTTTTTTTTATCTCTACCCCCCAAGATCTATGTTAGCAATCAACCTCCAAACATATGACCTACTGATACACATCAGAAGGGTCTCATGACTAAGGTTTTATTAGACAGTAATAAATGACTTTTTCCCAACAATAGCTACCTCCCTCAAGGTCCTAGAAACCTCGCTTCCAAAATTCCTTGGAGAATTATGGTATCCCTGATTCCCTCCCAACTTGAAAGTATATAATGGGCCACTCCTCATGTCCCCAGTGCAGGTCTTTCTGACCACAGGTCCTCTCCTCATGCTTTAATAAAACCAGCTTTTTTTTTTTTGCACTGAGGACATTTCAAGAACATTTCCACATTAAAATGTTTAATATGTATTAACTATTATATATATGTAAGGTAAGGTAGAATGTTTAATATATATTAACTAGACCTTGTTAATTACATTATTAAAATCCTCTACAGACTTTTTATTTTGGTCTTTTTGATTTATGATTCTTGAAGATAACATGCTTAAAATTCTCTTATTTCTTGTATTTTGCAATGCTTTTATGTGATTTATTTTAGAGATACACTTTTAGCACATTAAATTTCATGACAACTTGATCCTCTCACTGAGTTTTCCATTGTGCATGTACATTGACCCCCTTGGCAATGTGGTGTGCTCTTCCCCTTGGGTTCTTGTTGTGCTTCCTTTGGTTTGTGTTTCTTTGATGTATCTTTTCACATGCTTTCACTTTCAGTTCTTTTTTTATTTTACTTTTTAAATTTTACTTACAGCATTAATCTTTTTCTTTTAATAAGAAGGGTTAAAACAGTTTATCAAACTTCATCCATTTAAATTTATTTTTGTAGGTGATATCTATGACCATACCTAATTGTTAATGATGGTGATTAGTAATAACAATAGTAATAATCAGTAGCAGGAGGAGCATTGCATGAACTTTATGAACCACGCACTGCTAAGTACTTTTTGAGCATTATCCTATTCATCCCCCAATTTAACCTATGAATTAGGTTTTTTTTTAATAAACATATAATGTATTTTTATCCCCAGGGGTACAGGTCTGTGAATCACCAGGTTTACACACTTCACAGCACTCGCCATAGCACATACCCTCCCCAATGTCCATAACCCCTCTCCCCCTCTCCCAACCCTACCTCCCCGGTTTAAAGTAATCAATCAACGTTAGAGAGCTAGCATTTTATATCTTTGTTTTCCTGTTGGCCTGCTCTTTTCTTCTTGTTCTCTCTCTCTCTTTTTTTAAATAAGTTGACTATTTTAATACTTTTTTATATCTAACAATGATGTATACAATATACAAGGGTGCATACTATACTTTTAATTATCTGATAAGTTCTTTTGAATCTTAAAACATGCACTTGCAATAACATTTATTTCATTACTGTTGCCAAAAATTCTTTCTCTTTGTACTTCTTGATGTAAAATTAGAAAATTAGCAGCTTTGCATTCCCTTGTTCTTCTCCTCCATCTAATTCTTAGTTTTTGTTGCCAATAATCTGTAATTTAAAGGTGGGGATGGAGAGAAAGGGGCCACTTTGACTTTCAGGAACATTTAAAAAACATAAGCACTATGTTTTCAACTATTTTTTCAATACCTATTACATTTTTTAAAAAATGTCTGAATGTTCTCTAATTTATCTGCTGTAATTCCCACATTCTCAAGATTTTTGCTTTGCTTTGATGCTATACATATTCAGCATGGGGGTTTGTTGTTTTATTTTGTCATTAAGGAAAGACACATCATGGAAATGAACTACTTTCTAAAGCCTTGACTATTTGTTTTTGCCTTTACAGATGAAGGAAAACTTGATTAGTCTAGACTCCTGGTTACAACCTTTCCCCTTTAAATCTCTGTAAATGACACTTTTGTTCATATCTGATGTTCGTTACTATGGATAGTCTGAGACAAAGATTATTTTACTTTATTTTAGGTAAATTGACTTTTTCTGCCTGAATAATTGGAGGATATTCCTTTTGCCCTAGATTTCTAAATTTCACAAAGTTCCATCTGGATATTGCTCTGTTTTTATTCACCTGAAAATAGGTGAAGTATTTTGATTAACACACTTAAATTCTTAAGCATATTATTTTATTTTAGCTTTGATGGTTCCTTCTGTTCTATTCACTACACTGAAACACATGCTTACACCCATATGGAAACAGAGTTGATTTTATCAATCTTTTATGGTATCTGGATTTTGAGTTTTTCCTCCCTCCAAGATTATGTTCTATTTGAGCATGTACATGGTTTCAATGTTACCTTTAGATCACTGATCATTTGGGATTTCTTCTTATGTGAAGTATAAATCCAATTTTACTTTTTCATCAGTGAGTCTAAGTGTCTTAACAGCATTTCTGAGAAAGTTCATAATTTCCCCAATAATTTGAGATTCATCTGTTATCACATACAAGTGTTCCATATAGTTAAATCTATTTCTGAGGTGCCTGGGTGGCTCAGTGGGTTAAAGCCTCTGCCTTCAGCTCAGGTCATGATCTCAGGGACCTGGGATCGAGTCCCAAGTTGGGCTCTCTGCTCAGCATGGAGCCTGCTTCCTCCTCTCTCTCTGATTGCCTCTCTGCCTACTCTTGTGACCTCTGTCTGTCAAATAAATAAATAAAATCTTTAAAATCAATCAATCAATCAATCAATCTATTTCTGGACTTTCTACTCTGTCCCACTGGTCTGTATGCTCATGGAACTTTTCCACATTGCTCTAACTGCAAAAGTTTGATGGAATATTATAATACTTTTTATTGGGTGAAAACCCCTTCACTTTCTTTTCCAAGTTTCCTTGGCTATTATTACATATTTTTAAGGAATCTATATGAATTTTAGAATCAAATATCTAGCCCAAGGGAAAAATAAACCAAACTCATTGGTATTTTTATTTTGATTGTATTCCGTTTGCATACTGATTCAGAAGAATGGGCAGATTTATGTTATACTGTTGTATCCCTGAACAAGGAGTATCTTCCTTATTATTCAAATCTGTTATGTGTTTTTCTGCAGTGTCTTATACTCTTCTTCATTTCTTTTTAGCCCACTCCTTATAACATTAAAGTATTTTTCTTTCCTCCCCCCCCCACTTGGAAGTGGGGTCTGCTTCTTCATTGTGTTCTAATTTGCAGGGTCATCAAAGTGCCTTGTGATGAGAAATAGTCTTTTCTTCCTGTAACATAGCCTTTTGCCACATTTCTTTCCTTCCTCCTTGGGCCTCACTGTTGGCTCTCTTTCCCCTGGAAGGGTCACACCTCCGGTCTGATGAATTTTAAGATGCTTCTCCTTCTCCTTCTACTTCTCTTTCTTCTTCTCCTTCTTCTTCTTTTGTTTTTAGATTTCATTTATTAATTTGAGAGAGAGAGAGAGAGAGAGAGAGAGAGAGAAAACATAAGGCAGGGGGAGGGCCAGAGGCATTTTAACCCCACATTAGCCAGTGATCTGATCCCCAAGTTCTCAGGCCTATTCTCAACATCTCCCTACTCAAGAGAGCCCCTCTTCTCCTGGGGTTGTCTTCTCATTCCACCACCGTGATGGGGAAAATACAGGACATACTATTCCCAAATATGGCATATTACATATTGCATATTTTAAGCTGAAGGACTTTGAGAAACAAGCAGATGCAGAAAGGTCACTCTGACCTCCACATCCCTCACTGCTCTTCTCTGAAAGAGGTCATAGAGGCCTCACATCAGAGGCTCCCCCCACACACCTGGAAGGTACCCAAGGAAAGGAACATCATTATCTCCAAAGACAAAACAACACCCATTTACTATACTGACTTCATTCTCCTTAACCTATCATGTTCCTCCATGACCATCCAGTCTTCCTCAGACCTAAAATAAAAATACACAGATCTGCTTCCTTCAACTTTTATTTCTTTTGAAGGCTGCTCTGTGATTTCCAACTTACATTAAAGAACAGTGTGTTTTTCTCTGTTAAGCTGCCTCTGTCAGTTTAATTTTCTGACTCAGCCAGGCACCCTAAGAGGTGAAGAAATGTTTCCCTCCTCCACCAGCATCTCACCTGCACTGTGATCTTTCTCTGACATTCAACCCTTGCCTCTCTCTGTTGCAGCCTGAGTTTTGAGTCTGGCTCTGCCGTTCAGAATGCTTTCCCCATTACATTTATAGTTTATATTACCCTTTATCTCATTGTTTTGCTATAGGTAAGGGTCATAGGTGACTCTTGAAATCCTCATCGTCCCATATGCCTTTTGAAGAGATTCAGATTCAGGTCGCTGTTTTTTTTTTTTTTTTTTTTCTCATTTTATTTATTTTTTCAGCGTAACAGTATTCATTCTTTTTGCACAACACCCAGTGCTCCATGCAAAACGTGCCCTCTCCATTACCCACCACCAGTTCCCCCAACCTCCCACCCCTGACCCTTCAAAACCCTCAGGTTGCCCCAACCTCCCACCCCTGACCCTTCAAAACCCTCAGGTTGTTTTTAGAGTCCATAGTCTCTTATGGTTCGCTTCCCCTCCCCAATGTCCATAGCCCGCTCCCCCTCCCCCAATCCCACCTCCCCGCAGCAACCCCCAGTTTGTTTTGTGAGATTAAGAGTCATTTATGGTTTGTCTCCCTCCCAATCCCATCTTGTTTCATTTATTCTTCTCCTATCTCCTACCCCCCCATGTTGCTTCTCCATGTCCTCATATCAGGGAGATCATATGATAGTTGTCTTTCTCCGATTGACTTATTTCACTAAGCATGATACGCTCTAGTTCCATCCACGTCGTCGCAAATGGCAAGATTTCATTTCTTTTGATGGCTGCATAGTATTCCATTGTGTATATACACCACATCTTCTTTATCCATTCATCTGTTGATGGACATCTAGGTTCTTTCCATAGTCTGGCTATTGTAGACATTGCTGCTATAAACATTCGGGTACACGTGCCCCTTCGGATCACTATGTTTGTATCTTTAGGGTAAATACCCAGTAGTGCAATTGCTGGGTCATAGGGTAGTTCTATTTTCAACATTTTGAGGAACCTCCATGCTGTTTTCCAGAGTGGTTGCACCAGCTTGCATTCCCACCAACAGTGGAGGAGGGTTCCCCTTTCTCCACATCCTCTCCAGCATCTGTCATTTCCTGACTTGTTCATTTTAGCCATTCTGACTGGTGTGAGGTGATATCTCATTGTGGTTTTGATTTGTATTTCCCTGATGCCGAGTGACGTGGAGCACTTTTTCATGTGTCTGTTGGCCATCTGGATGTCTTCTTTGCAGAAATGTCTGTTCATGTCCTCTGCCCATTTCTTGATTGGATTGTTTGTTCTTTGGGTGTTGAGTTTGCTAAGTTCCTTATAGATTTTGGATACTAGCCCTTTATCTGATATGTCGTTTGCAAATATCTTCTCCCATTCTGTCAGTTGTCTTTTGGTTTTGTTAACTGTTTCCTTTGCTGTGCAAAAGCTTTTGATCTTGATGAAATCCCAACAGTTCATTTTTGCCCTTGCTTCCCTTGCCTTTGCCGTTGTTCCTAGGAAGATGTTGCTACGGCTGAGGTCGAAGAGGTTGCTGCCTGCATTCTCCTCAAGGATTTTGATGGATTCCTTTCTCACATTGAGGTCCTTCATCCATTTGGAGTCTATTTTTGTGTGTGGTGTAAGGAAGTGGTCCAATTTCATTTTTCTGCATGTGGCTGTCCAATTTTCCCAGCACCATTTATTGAAGAGGCTGTCTTTTTTCCATTGGACATTCTTTCCTGCTTTGTCGAAGATTAGTTGACCATAGAGTTGAGGGTCGATTTCTGGGCTCTCTATTCTGTTCCACTGGTCTATGTGTCTGTTTTTGTGCCAGTACCATGCTGTCTTGATGATGACAGCTTTGTAATAGAGCTTGAAGTCCGGAATTGTGATGCCACCAACTTTGGCTTTGTTCTTCAATATTCCTTTGGCTATTCGAGGTCTTTTCTGGTTCCATATAAATTTGAGGATTATTTGTTCCATTTCTTTGAAAAAAATGGATGGTATTTTGATAGGGATTGCATTAAATGTGTAGATTGCTTTAGGTAGCATAGACATTTTCACAATATTTATTCTTCCAATCCAGGAGCATGGAACATTTTTCCATTTTTTTGTGTCTTCCTCAATTTCTTTCATGAGTACTTTATAATTTTCTGTGTATAGATTCTTAGTCTCTTTGGTTAGTTTATTCCTCGGTATCTTATAGTTTTGGGTACAATTGTAAATGGGATTGACTCCTTAATTTCTCTTTCTTCAGTCTTGTTGTTGGTGTACAGAAATGCAACTGATTTCTGTGCATTGATTTTATATCCTGACACTTTACTGAATTCCTGAACAAGTTCTAGCAGTTTTGGAGTGGAGTCTTTTGGGTTTTCCACATATAGTATCATATCATCTGTGAAGAGTGATAGTTTGACTTCTTCTTTACCAATTTGGATGCCTTTAATTTCTTTTTGTTGTCTGATTGCTGAGGCTAGGACTTCTAGTACTATGTTGAATAGCAGTGGTGATAATGGACATCCCTGCCGTGTTCCTGACCTTAACGGAAAAGCTTTCAGTTTTTCTCCATTGAGAATGATATTTGCGGTGGGTTTTTCATAGATGGCTTTGATAATATTGAGGTATGTGCCCTCTATCCCTACACTTTGAAGAGTTTTGATCAGGAAGGGATGCTGTACTTTGTCAAATGCTTTTTCAGCATCTATTGAGAGTATCATATGGTTCTTGTTCTTTCTTTTATTAATGTGTTCTATCACATTGATTGATTTGCGGATGTTGAACCAACCCTGCAGCCCTGGAATAAATCCCACTTGATCGTGGTGAATAATCCTTTTAATGTACTGTTGAATCCTATTGGCTAGTATTTTGGCGAGAATTTTTGCGTCTGTGTTCATCAAGGATATTGGTCTGTAGTTCTCTTTTTTGGTGGGATCCTTGTCTGGTTTTGGGATCAAGGTGATGCTGGCCTCAGAAAATGAGTTTGGAAGTTTTCCTTCCATTTCTATTTTTTGGAACAGTTTCAGGAGAATAGGAATGAGTTCTTCTTTAAATGTTTGGTAGAATTCCCCTGGGAAGCCGTCTGGCCCTGGGCTTTTGTTTGTATGGAGAGTTTTGATGACTGTTTCAATCTCCTTACTGGTTATGGGCCTGTTCAGGTTTTCTATTTCTTCCTGGTTCAGTTGTGGTAGTTTATATGTCTCTAGGAATGCATCCATTTCTTCCAGATTGTCCAATTTGTTGGCGTAAAGTTGCTCATAGTATGTTCTTATAATTGTCTGTATTTCTTTGGTGTTAGTTGTGATCTCTCCTCTTTCATTCATGATTTTATTGATTTGGGTCCTTTCTCTTTTCTTTTGGATGAGTCTGGCCAGGGGTTTATCAATCTTATTGATTCTTTCAAAGAACCAGCTCCTAGTTTCATTGATTTTTTCTATTGTTTTTTTGGTTTCTATTTCATTGATTTCTGCTCTGATCTTTATGATTTCTCTTCTCCTGCTGGGTTTAGGGTTTCTTTCTTGTTCTTTCTCCAGCTCCTTTACGTGTAGGGTTAGGTTGTGTACTTGAGACCTTTCTTGTTTCTTGAGAAAGGCTTGTACCGCTATATATTTTCCTCTCAGGACTGCCTTTGCTGTGTCCCACAGATTTTGAACTGTTGTGTTTTCATTATCATTTGTTTCCATGAATTTTTTCAATTCTTCTTTAATTTCCTGGTTAACCCATTCATTCTTTAGAAGGATGCTGTTTAGTCTCCATGTATTTGGGTTCTTTCCAGCTTTCCTCTTGTGATTGAGTTCTAGCTTCAGAGCATTGTGGTCTGAAAATATGCAGGGAATAATCCTAATCTTTTGATACCGGTTGAGACCTGATTTGTGACCCAGGATGTGATCTATTCTGGAGAAGGTTCCATGTGCACTAGAGAAGAATGTGTATTCTGTTGCTTTGGGATGAAATGTTCTGAATATATCTGTGATGTCCATCTGGTCCAGTGTGTCATTTAAGGCCTTTATTTCCTTGTTGATCTTTTGCTTGGATGATCTGTCCATTTCAGTGAGGGGAGTGTTCAAATCCCCTACTATTATTGTATTATTATTGATGTGTTTCTTTAATTTTGTTATTAATTGGTTTATATAGTTGGCTGCTCCCACGTTAGGGGCATAGATATTTAAAATGGTTAGATCTTCTTGTTGGACAGACCCTTTGAGTAGGATATAGTGTCCTTCCTCATCTCTTATTATAGTCTTTGGCTTAAAATCTAATTGATCTGATATAAGGATTGCCACCCCAGCTTTCTTCTGATGCCCATTAGCATGGTAAATTGTTTTCCACCCCCTCACTTTAAATCTGGAGGTGTCTTCGCGTCTAAAATGAGTTTCTTGTAGGCAACATACTGATGGGTTTTGTTTTTTTATCCATTCTGATACCCTGTGTCTTTTGATTGGGGCATTTAGCCCATTAACATTCAGGGTAACTATTGAGAGATATGAATTTAGTGCCATTATTAGCCTGTAAGGTGACTGTTACTGTATATTGTCTCTGTACCTTTCTGATCTACTACTTTTAGGCTCTCTCTTGGCTTAGAGGACCCCTTTCAATATTTCCTGTAGAGCTGGTTTGGTGTTTGCAAATTCTTTCAGTTTTTGTTTGTCCTGGAAGCTTTTGATCTCTCCTTCTATTTTCAATGATAGCCTAGCTGGATAGAGTATTCTTGGCTGCATGTTTTTCTCGTTTAGTGCTCTGAATATATCATGCCAGCTCTTCCTGGCCTGCCAGGTCTCTGTGGATAAGTCTGCTGCCAATCTAATATTTTTACCATTGTATGTTACAGACTTCTTTTCTCGGGCTGCTTTCAGGATTTTCTCTTTGTCACTAAGACTTGTCAATTTTACTATTAGGTGACGGGGTGTGGACCTATTCTTGTTGACTTTGAGGGGGGTTCTCTGCATCTCCTGGATTTTGATGCTTGTTCCCTTTGCCATATTAGGGAAATTCTCTCCAATGATTCTCTCCAATAGACCTTCTGCTCCCCTCTCTGTTTCTTCTTCTTCTGGAATCCCAATTATTCTAATGTTGTTTCGTCTTATGGTGTCACTTATCTCTCGAATTCTCCCCTCATGGTCCAGTAGCTCTTTGTCCCTCTTTTGCTCGGCTTCCTTACTCTCTGTCATTTGGTCTTCTAGATCACTAATTCTTTCTTCTGCCTCATTGATCCTAGCAGTGAGAGCCTCCATTTTTGATTGCGCCTCATTAATAGCTTTTTTTATTTCAACTTGGTTAGATTTTAGTTCTTTAATTTCTCCAGAAAGGGCTTTAATATCTCCAGAGAGGGTTTCTCTAATATCTTCCATGCCTTTTTCGAGCCCGGCTAGAATGTTCAGAATCGTCATTCTGAACTCTTGATCTGACATATTACCCATGTCTGTGTTGATTAGGTCCCTAGCCTTCGGTACTGTCTCTTGTTCTTTTGTTTGTGGTGATTTTTTCCGCCTTGTCATTTTGTCCAGATAAGAGGATATGAAGGAGCAAATAAACTACTAAAAGGGTGGCAAAGACCCCGGAAAAATGCGCTGTAACCAAATGAGAAGAGACCCCAAATTGTGGGGGGGAGAAAGGGGATAAAACAGCTTCTGAAAAAAAAAAAGAAAAAAAAAAAAAGAAAGAAAAAAATTTAAAAAATAAAACAAATAAAAAAATACAAAAAAGAAAGAAAAAATATATATATTTAGATGAACTAGTCAAAAAATGTTAAAAAAGAAAAGGGTAAAAGTTTTAAAAAATTTAGCAGAAGAAGAAAAAAGAAAAAAGAAAAAAAATTGAAAAAAGAAAAAAAAATTGAAAAAAGAAAAAAAAATTGAAGTAGCCGCAAGACTAAAGAATCATGGGGAGAAAGCCATGAGTTCCGTGCTTTGCTTTCTCCTCCTCTGGAATTGCTCTGCTGTCTTAGGAATTGAATCTGCTTTCTCCTTGGTAGATGAAATTCGTTCTGGCTGGATATTTTGTTGATCTTCTGGGGGAGGGGCCTGTTGTAGTGACTCTCAAGTGTCTTTGCCCGAGGCGGGATTGCACCGCCCTTACCGGCCGCCGGACTAAGTAATCGGCTCGGGTTCGCTTTTGGGAGCTTCTGTTCCCTGAACGCTTTCCGTAGAGTTCCGGAGGACGGGAATGAAAATGGCGGCCTCCCAGTCTCCGGCCCGGAGGAGCCGAGAGCCTGGGGCCCCACTCCTCAGTGCGCCCCCAGAGGACAGCACCCAATCACTCCCGTATCCCCAGCCTCTAGCCACGCTCAGAGCTCACCCAGCCCGCGACCAGTTCAAGGCAACCCCAAGCTGAGAGTTCAGTCCTCGGCTCTGTCTTGGCAGCTGGCTTCTCCGTTCTAATAGCTGCGAGCTCTCCGACACTCCGACACCCCCGATCCTTCTGTGACCCTGCGGGGCCTGGGGCCACGCTGGCCCCGCGTGGGCTTCACCCCGGTTTAGCCCCTGGAGCAATGTCCCTCAGTGGAACAGACTTTTAAAAGTCCTGATTTTGTGCTCCGTTCCTCCGCCGCTTGCCGGGAGCCGGCCCCTCCCCCCGCGGTCTATCTTCCCGTCGTTTTAGATTCACTTCTCCGCCAGTCCTACCTTTCAGAAAGTGGTTGATTTTCTGTTTCTAGAGTTGCTGTTCTTCTTCTCTTCGCTCTCCTGTTGGATTTGTAGGTGTTTGCAATGTTTAGATAAGCTATCGAGCTGATCTCCTGCTACCTGATGTAGTCTCAGGCTGCTACTTCTCCGCCATCTTGACTCCTCTCCAGGTCGCTGGTTTTCAGAGTCTGTGTGTGTGTGTGCACTCACGTGTGCATGTCTGGGGTGGGGGTTCTGCCCTCTGCCTTTTAATTTGGAAGAGCATACCATAAATGCTTGCTTTTATTTATGATGGGGGTACAATTAAGTAACTACTCTATCAACATTGGATAGGAGAGACCACTAACCATCAAATAATTTGCTCAACAACTAGGTTAGAAATTAGAGATAAGGGATGCCTGAGTGATTCAGATGGTTAAGCACCTGCCTTCAGCTCAGATCATGATGTAAGAGGCCCGAGATAGAGCCCCACAGTGGCTCCCTGTTCATTGGGAAATCTGCTTCTCCCTCTCTCTCTGCTGCTGCCCCTGCGTGTGCTCTCTCACTCGTGTTCTCTCTCTCTCAAATAAACAAATAAAATCTTTTTAAAAATTAGAGATTAATTTTCTACAACCTATTATTTTGCTTTTAATTCTTTAAGATTCTGTTGAGGAGGGGAGGGGCAGAGGGCAAGGAAGAGAGAATCTCAAACAGACTCCATGCTGAGTGTGGAGCCTGATGCGGGGCTCCATCTCAAAACCCTGAGATCAGGACCTGAGCCAAAATCGAGAACCAGATGTTTAAATGACTGAGCTACCCATGGACCCCTGTTTTGATTTTAATTTAGTTCTTATAATAAGCTCAGCCTTGTGAGAAACAAGAGTAGTTCCTGCCCCTGTTCACCCCTCTAAGAATCTTCAAGACTAATTGGCATTGAGCTTTGCCTTACCCTCGAAGACTAAAAGAATGAACACATACATAACGTATCCGAGAGTCTGAATATATTTTTCAGTTAAATAACTCATGTGGACAACTGCCATGGAGATTAGGATGGTACATGACATGATCATCAGTCTGTAACTCCAGCTGTGAATTTCACAAAGAAGCCAAGTAATAGATATATGTATCTGTGACAAGATAAAATATTCATAACACTCTTTTTCTTACATATTCAAAATTAAGGCATTTTTTCCCCCAAGGGAAAGCACCAAGAACTTTCCTTTTTTTGGTCTGTCTATAAAGGAGGTAAGCTGCTGTTGAAAATCCTAAGATAGAGAAATCTTATTTTAAAAACAGCTCAACTAAAATTCTGTTAGGTTTTGTTACAAGTTGCTTACGAATTTTCTAGATGCCAATTTGTTAAAGCAAATGACTCAATAAAGACAGCCTTCTTTAGCTTTGTCCAATCAAAAGTGAGCTTAAGGAAATGCTGTGGGGCTATGCCAAATAAACTTCTATAAGGATGAAAGATTTTACAGATGGAATCATCACTTTTTCTCAGAAAAGTAATTACTACCTATGGCTCTCTAATCATTATTTTCTTCAAACATGATCCTTCTTTATGACAAGAACGTTTGAATTTGAATCATCACTAAGACGTTATTATCCCTACCACATTTAATACATTAAACAAAATGACTCACCTTTTAGTTTTAAGGATCAATCAACTTAGATTCTGGAAATGTGCCAGAGCAAGATCCTCCTGCAGATTCTGAACTTTTTTAGTTAATGACACTGCATTGTAAATTGGCGATTGTCTCTTTTCCTTTGTCCTTGTGGTTGTCTTATCACTTGGTGCTCAGCTGGTGTTTGCATTTTGTTTATATACAGAGCTCAGGTGCTGAGATTATAAACTCTTCCCCCAATGCTCCTTGCAGATTCCAGGAGCTGGAGCCCACTCTATCTCTACTGCTGTTCCTGCTCACAGTTGTTCCCAACCGGAGGAGATCAAGATCTACACTTGTGGTGAACATAACATATGGAGAAGCTGAATCAGTATGTTGTACAACTGAAGCCAATGTAACATTGTGTAACAGCTCTACTCAAATAAAAAATTAAGAAAAATAATAATAAAATTAAAAAAAAAAAAACTCTGCCTTGCTTCCCAGGGCCATTTTCCCTTGGATCCATATTTTCCACGCCTTCCTCTCTCCATGTCCCTCCTTCTGCCACCAGCATGCTGTCTTCTTCCCAACGGGCCCAAACTTTGGTTGAGATTAGAAAAAACCACCCACCTGCAATCACTTTCAATATAATAAATTCTCCATGCCTTTTAATTTTTCCATGTTCTTCCAATTCAAGGTCCAATGTCTTTCTGAAAATAAAGAATATTCTAGAAACTAATTTCTGTCTCAGCTATCACAACTGAATGTGACATTCTCTGTGTAGTATCTAGTCTATTATGCTCTCACTTAGCATAGCCACAGCTGTCAATTTTCATGTGTATCTTAATAGTTAGGATTGGAAATGCTTCCTTTAATGTAACTCTCCGCTTTCCTGCAATTAATACTCACTTACCATTCTCGATGAGAAAGTGGTATTTAATCTGCACAAACTGGGCCTCTCAGGGACATGTGATCATTCAATCCTGGGAGGGGAACAGGTGGTGGGTAATGGGGAGGGCACGTTTTGCATGGAGCACTGGGTGTTGTGCAAAAAGAATGAATACTGTTACGCTGAAAAAATAAATAAAATGAAAAAAAAAAGGGAAATAAAGACATTTCTATGTGCTATGTTCCAAACTTCTTTCAGCTGCTTTATTTATAGGTCAGTTTAGTGAACTCCTTAAATCATTGAGGCTAGGCATTTTGATTCATCTATTTTGAGATTCCTGAAAATGAAAGAAAGGATTATCAAATTTCATCCAAGATTTTGTCTCAAAAAAAAACTGTGTCCAGTAAGTACAAAATTCATAGATGGGCTAATTGCTCAGTTGTCAAGGATATTTATTTGGTACAATATTTAAGATCAATTTATGGACTTATTGGGTTTAGCAAGAGAAAGAACTTTCTAACAACCAATGCTCTGGAACATAAAGTAAGTTGGTTGGGAATTAATACCCCCTGTGGAGCTGGGGGCTCAGCAGCAGTCTCCAGGTCCTTGACAATCCAAAGGATTCAAGTACAGCCTGAAGAATGTTAAACAAGATTGACTTTTGCATTGCTTCCTATTCTGACATCTAAGACTAAGACGACCAAGCATATGACAAGTTATATAACATTCCAGGCAAACAAAACAAAAATACCATATCCAGGAATATCCTCAGATGACTCATGTTGAAGAATCTGAAGTCTTGCATAAATATTTTCTTATTACGCACTTGTGGCCTTAGGTTTACTATTCTGGCTGTGCCTCATCCCTCTTTCTGTCTTGTTCCAGTCTTTCTCTTCATTTGAACCAATGAGAGAGAAGAGCATAAACATCTTCCTCATTCCTTTTTCTGACACTGACTCACGTGGAATGGAGAGGGGACGGAGGTCACAGCAGGTTTACAATGGACACAGCTTTGTGATGTGTTCGAAAATGCCTTGATGATAAGATAGGAGAAAAGTAGATGTCGCTTGACTTTTTTTCCCATTAGCACTCATGTTATATTGTTAAGACATTTTACACCTGTATGGAAGTCTACAGAATTTAAACAACAACATGAAGGAGCAGTTTCTATCCTCCTCCTAGTTCTGACATGCTATGCTGCTGTGATTTTAAGGGACCTTATGATTTTGTGGACAATAGATCTACCACTACATTTGTTCTAATCTCGGTTGGTTTTGCTCCCGCACAAAGTGCCCTCGATCAGCAGTCAGTTGGGATACTGGGCTGGATAGATTGTTTTCCTCTTTTAATATGGTACACCTGAAGTTTTTTGCCCCCAAACTATTTCAGCAACTTTCTGGCTGGACTTCCTCTATAAAACACAGACATATAAAGAAATTAATATGTTGGCATTTCCTTCTTCTTTGCTAAGGCACAAATTTGCAATGAGTAGATGCTGGATTATTTTGTAGACCTTCCATTTTCTTTCTTAGAATCTGGTGAAGGCTCTCAGGTAAAGGGAAAGATTTAGAACTTCTGGTTTCAGTTAGGACACATAACAAGCTTGAAAATCATTCTATCTTTGCAACAACAAGAAGCTGAACTCTTTCTTGGAAAATCAATGACATTTCTTGGGTTCATGAGAGAGTTGAAGTTGCAAGGCAAACTGTCAACCCAAAATCTTGAAAGACATAGGCTAGGCCTGTTTACTTGGAGCAAAACTACTGGAGACATACACTGGTAGAAACGCTCAAATGGTAACTTTGATGGGCTCAGACTGGGCATGGATTCACATGAGTGAGAAGCCATGGAGGTCCGCAGTCTTGGGCGGGCATGGGGACGTTTTTTCATGGGCTTTACCTTCAGGAAACTCAGGTTCTCAAGATGCAGATGTGAGGGAGCCACTCATGGCTCTGGGAGGAAGAGAAGAGTAATCTTTGTGAAATGTGAAATGTGTCCATAAAAAAAGCTTTTGTTCCATCAGAAAAGACTTGACTAGAGAACCATAACCAATCCAAGGAAAGGACATGTCTCCCATGACAGCAGACTCCGAACTTCCTGTGTACTTGTTTATGGGATAAAAACCAAGCATAATCAACATGAATTATGGTTCCAACGAAAAGGGTTGGGAAAGTTGCAGTCAGAAAAGAGTAGGGGCCGGGAGAAAATACCAGTAGAGGAAATGCTTGTGGAAATCACAACTCCATGACACAGATACATTAAGAGAATCAGATTAATTCAAGAGACTGTAGAAAGTTTTCTCCTCCTCTATATATGATCAGCACATCAAAGGACTCCAGCATGATCACAGTGGAGTCCACTCAGAGAGCTGACCTGCCCTCTCCACGAAGAGGAGTACTTAGGGAGGCCCAAGTCAAGCACAGAGACAGAAACAGACACTGGAGGAACTGGAGACCTCCGGCACCTACAATACTGCAGATGCAGTTTCAGTGAAACTCCCAGCCAGATGACCTACCTTTTCATACTAAATATCTATTTGCCTTAGTTCTTATTATCTAATACAACATGTTTGACTTTCAGCAAAAAAATTACAAGACATGCCAAAAGACAGGAAAAACATGGTCTGAAGAGAAAAAACAAGCATCAGAACTAGACTCAGAAATGATAATATGTTGGGATTGTTAGACAGGGAACTTAAAATAACTGTTTAATATGTCAAAGGTCCTAATGGAGAAAGTAGACCGTATGCAAAAACAGATGAGTAATATAGGCAGAGAGATGGGAGCTCTAAGAAAGAATCAGAAGGAAACGCTAGAAATCAAAAACGCTAACAAAAATGAAGAATGCCTCTGATAGCCTCAGTAGTAGACCTAGCGTAGCCGAGGAAAGAGTTACTGAGCTTGAAGATAGATCAGTAACATCTTTCCAAAGCAAAATGGGAAGACAAAAAGAGTAGAAAACTGTAACAGAGCATTCAAGAACTGTGGGACAGTTTCAAAAAAACATAACATACATATAATGAGAATATTGGAAGGAGAAGAAAAGATGGTGGGGAAGGAATATTTGAAAAAACAATGGCCAAGAATTTTCCAAACGTAATATAAAGTACAAAATTACAGATCCAGGAAACTCAGAGAACACAGAGCAGAATAAGTAACAAACATAGCTAGGCTTATCATAGTCAAAGTGCAGGAAACTAAAGAATATCTTGAAAGCAGGAGTCCTGGGTTTTGATAGAAATGGGTACTGTCTGGGCGCCTGGGTGGCTCAGTGGGTTAAAGCCTCTGCCTTCGGCTCAGGTCATGATCTCAGGGTCCTGGGATCGAGTCCCGCATCGGGCTCTCTGCTCGGCAGGGAGCCTGCTTCCCTCTCACTCTCTCTGCCTGCCTCTCTGCCTGTGATCTCTCTCTGTCAAATAAATAAATAAAATCTTAAAAAAAAAAAAAAGAAATGGGTACTGTCTGATAGAAAGCTCTCCTGCTTCGTAGCCAAGAAATACTGGACTTTACTTCTTTTAAACATTGGTGGCATTCTTTTATAACCGATGAAAGGATGCATGTAAAAAGCCTCATGACAGATGATACCTTCTTCCTTATACAAGTGAAAATCAGTGAGGACATGTACATATGAGGAAGCACTCTTTAATTGCAGCATTCTGTGAATATGAAGAGTTACAATTATTAACCAAATGCATTCTCATGACTCTTCTAAAGACCTTGAAATAAGCTTTCTCAGCAAGGAGAATCTTGAGATGTGTTTTTAATCACCAGGCATTACTTTAATGGATTGAAAATTAGATATTATTTTTGGCTTAGTTGGGAATGGAGCTAAACTTCCCAAGGCAAGAGGTGAGAGAAGGTTGAGATGCAGGCTCATGAGATAAATGGTTAGGGAGTGACTAAACCAACTGAGGTGTTTTATCAGGAAGGAAATGCAAATACATATTTCAATGTACAGTTGACCTTTGAACTATGCAGGGGTCAGGGACACCAGTACTCTGAGCAGTTGAAAATCTGGATATGACTTTGACTCTCCCAAATATTAATTACTAATAATTTGCTATTAACTAGACACCTTACCAATAACATAAATCATCAATTAACATTTATTTTGTATGTTATATGTATTAAATGCTGTATTCTTATAAAATTCGCAGGGAGGTATCTGAATCCAGGAATAATGCATTTTAATTTTTTTAAGCTTACTGGAGTAAAAATACACCAGCAGCAAAAAAAAAAAAAAAAAAAAAAAAAAAAAGGAGAAATGTGTTCTAGTGAGTAAGAAAGGAATTCAAATAAATACATTTGTATTAAGCATTAGAGTTTACAAAACACTGCATTTTGTCATTTGGGTTTCATAACCAAGGACATTTAGGCTCCAGTAAATTAAGAGATTTTCCCACTTAGCTTGACATCAATTATGGTTGAATAATTATTCTCCTGTCCTCTGTGTTTTTAACTCTGAACGAGATGGCTCATGAAAATGTTTTTCTATAAGGGTAGAAGGTAGTGGTGATAAACAGAGAAAATTTCCTTGTAGACTTTTTTTTTTTTCAATTTCAAGGTAATATCCAAAGAATGAATGAATTACTTATATAACGTTTAGTTTACAGAGTGCTTTTGTACAGTGATCTCACTTTATCTTTGTTCTCTTACCCATCAGACAGCGGAAATTGTATGCATTCTTTTGTAGAATTGGAGCCGGGCACAGCCCTGAGAAGCACCAGGCATACACCTCACAGCCACTGAATGCCAGGGCTGGGATGCAGAAAAGCTGAGTTTTGACTTCCAACCTGCCGTCGTCTGTTCAGGCTGCTATAACAGAGAACCATACACTGGATGTCTTATCAACAGCAGATATTACTGCTTACACCTCTGGAGAATGAAGTCCAAGATCAGAGCACCAGCATGGTCAAGGGCTGGTGAGAGCACTTTCCTGCTGTGTCTGGGTAAAGGGCACTCTCTGGGGTCTGTTTGTAAGGGCAGATACATATGATCCCATTTACGAGGTCACCACCCTCATCACTTAATTACCTCCCATTATTATGGGGTTTGGATTTCAGCATATGAATTTTGGAAGGACACAAACATCCAGCACATTACACAACCCCACATTGGTTTTTATGTTGCTTTACTTGTATTTTTCTTTTGGGATTAGAACACTCCTCATTTTGCCTTCACAGCAGAAGAGTGATTGTTTTACCTTCAATCATTCTAACATGTAATTTCATCTGCTTATTATTGGACATCACTAATGAAATCTATGTCTTCACTAACTCATTTAAGAAGAGAATCCTTTTAATTTTCCTTGCCCGATTGCTTGTAAAATCTACTATTTAGAAAAAAAATGTGTTCAATAATCTTTTATGGAAAATTTGCTTGAAGTTAAATTACCACTGGCTATTTTAGACATATTTACCAGAGGGTTCTTTCTTGTCACTCACCTTGCAAATCTAAATGCCGTGAATCCTCTTCCAGCAACTCCATTATCAATTCTATGGCTCAAATCTCAGCTCTGACAATCTGACTGCATTTTACTTGAAATGGGAATCCAGGATATAAATTATGTGCCCAGTTTTCTCAAATACACTACAAAGGTGACAACAAATTTTTTTTGCATTTTTCGTTGTTTTTATCGTTTCCAAAACATGTCCCACCATCCTATTAGACCTTTCCATTGCCGTTGCTCTCTGCACACAGGATTTCTTTCCTGGTCAGATTTGTCACAGCGATGTTGAGACATAACCATGCCACCACTGCAGCTATTTCAACATCATTCAAGCTGCCCTGTAAAGTCCGATTTTCTAGCTGACTGCATCGCTTTTCAGTGCCCCTAGATTACATTCTGCATCCCCCCTCTGAGTCATTCAAACATCTGTCAGTGCCTCTCGGGGGGCATGCTACCCAGCCCTGAATGAGGAGGAAGCATCGGCAGGTATGGATAGCAGATCCTAGTATCTGGGGTGTTTTAATTTTATAAACTAGCTTATTCACAAAAAGATTAGTGAATGGAAGCATTAACAGGCATTTTGAATGACACAGACATTTCCAATGGTGACAGGCAGAACCGATTGTGGCATGAAACTATGATGCCAAATCTCCCTTTATAGATGATAAGCAAACATTTGTCAAGCATTTCAGAGTTCACAAGCCCTCTATTCATGTTATTTCCTTGGTTGCTGCAGTAAAATACTGAAGTAGAGCGCTGACGGGAAATTGGAGAGAAGACACTCACTCAGAGTTGGGAAAGCCATTCTGGGCACCCACCTTAAGGGACAAGGACTTCCAGTGTGCCCTGCACTCCCTCCTGTGTGGCTCACTGGGGTTGGGACAGCTCACTCCAGTATAGTGCTTGCAGACAGAACTTCCCTTGACACAGCGCTCTTTGGTGGCATTCTAGTCCATTTGCATATTTTACAAACTCTTGGGTTGTGCTCATATTTAATCTTTTGGGGGCCAAGGACCTATTTGTGGAATTGATGCAAGCTACTGATCCACTCCTAGAGGGAGTCCATACCTGCCCTGCATTTTCTATATGATTTCATTAAGCTCGTTACTAGGGAAGAGACTTCAGCCATTTCTTTTCAATTCACCTTTTTAAAGATTTTATTTACTTATTTGGCAGACAGTGATCACAAGCAGGGAGAGAGGCAGGCAGAGAGAGAGAGAGAGAGAAGGAGGAGGAGGAGGAGGAAGCAGTTTCCCTGTTGAGCAGAGAGCCCAATGCAGGGCTCAATCCCAGGACCCTGGGATCATGACCTGAGCTGAGGGTAGAGGCTTTAACCCACTGAGCCACCCAGGTGCCCATCAATTCACCTATTTATTTGAGGCCATTCTCCCCTCTAGTTTCCACTACCTCCATGCCAGACTAGAAAACAGGAAAGGAATTTATGTCAAGAGTTAATTAGCCTCAGTCCTCTGTGAAACTCTAATTCTAATATCTTTTTTTTTCCATTTTATTTATTTTTTCAGCGTAACAGTATTCATTCTTTTTGCACAACACCCAGTGCTCCATGCAAAACGTGCCCTCCCCATTACCCACCACCTGTTCCCCCAACCTCCCACCCTTGACCCTTCAAAACCTTCAGGTTGCCCCAACCTCCCACCCCTGACCCTTCAAAACCCTCAGGTTGTTTTTCAGAGTCCATAGTCTCTTATGGTTCGCCTCCCCTCCCCAATGTCCATAGCCCGCTCCCCCTCTCCCAATCCCACCTCCCCCCAGGAACCCCCAGTTTGTTTTGTGAGATTAAGAGTCATTTACGGTTTGTCTCCCTCCCAATCCCATCTTGTTTCATTTATTCTTCTCCTATCCCCCTAACCCCCCATGTTGCTTCTCCATGTCCTCATATCAGGGAGATCATATGATAGTTGTCTTTCTCCGATTGACTTATTTCACTAAGCATGATACGCTCTAGTTCCATCCACGTCGTCGCAAATGGCAAGATTTCATTTCTTTTGATGGCTGCATAGTATTCCATTGTGTATAGTCCACATCTTCTTTATCCATTCATCTGTTGATGGACATCTAGGTTCTTTCCATAGTCTGGCTATTGTAGACATTGCTGCTATAAACATTCGGGTACACGTGCCCCTTCGGATCACTATGTTTGTATCTTTAGGGTAAATACCCAGTAGTGCAATTGCTGGGTCATAGGGTAGTTCTATTTTCAACATTTTGAGGAACCTCCATGTTGTTTTTCAGAGTGGTTGCACCAGCTTGCATTCCCACCAACAGTGGAGGAGGGTTCCCCTTTCTCCACATCCTCTCCAACATCTGTCATTTCCTGACTTGTTAATTTTAGCCATTCTGACTGGTGTGAGGTGATATCTCATTGTGGTTTTGATTTGTATTTCCCTGATGCCGAGTGATGTGGAGCACTTTTTCATGTGTCTGTTGGCCATCTGGATGTCTTCTTTGCAGAAATGTCTGCTCATGTCCTCTGCCCATTTCTTGATTGGATTGTTTGTTCTTTGGGTGTTGAGTTTGCTAAGTTCCTTATAGATTTTGGATACTAGCCCTTTATCTGATATGTCGTTTGCAAATATCTTCTCCCATTCTGTCAGTTGTCTTTTGGTTTTGTTAACTGTTTCCTTTGCTGTGCAAAAGCTTTTGATCTTGATGAAATCCCAATAGTTCATTTTTGCCCTTGCTTCCCTTGCCTTTGCCGTTGTTCCTAGGAAGATGTTGCTACGGCTGAGGTCGAAGAGGTTGCTGCCTGCATTCTCCTCAAGGATTTTGATGGATTCCTTTCTCACATGGATGAAGGACCTTAATTCTAATATCTTGAACAATTACATTTAGGACCTATTTAAACACACATGGAAAGGCTATAAAGAGAAATAATAATATCCCAAAAAAGCAATAGAGGAAATGAAAAACCTGGTTTGTTGCTGTGCATTGTCCAAACAGGCCTGATTGACAGGTCTATTTACCACATAAAAATATTTCCCACCCCTCTGCCTGTAGAGATGCACCCAGCATATAAGACAGCACCAGGAAGGAGAAACATGTGGCTATCTTATGTATGGGGAAATATGCTATACATTACAGGCTCATGCATAACTAGTTTCCATGACAGTTTCACCTCCCAGGAGATCAGTCTCAATAGCCTTCTGTACCTGTGCAAGGACTACAAACCCTATAGTTTTCGATAGTCAATCGGCGGGGTCTACAAGAGTGAAAAGATCTTACCTCTCCCTCAGGTAAATTTCATTTCTTTTTCTAAAAGCTGAAAGTTCTGTTTATCTTTCCCCAAGGTGAGAGCCCAAGGAAAGGTAGCTGATTTTGTCACCCTCAGTTCAAGTCTGGCCTGTTTACCAGGAGTGGGGGCTCACCTGAGAAAGAAAAGATGAAAGTTCCTATCAGCTCATCCCACAGCCTAATTCACTGAATTCCCGGCACTCTCAGATTGGCCACCATATAAGGTCAGATTTAAAGACAGTTTGTTTTCAAAGGAACACATTAACTAAGACAGTGGATTAGTAGATCAGGGTTTTTGCCCTGACCCTTTGGGTCCTGAGTCACCACATCTTTTATCAAATTAACATGTTAGTGTTGATTTGGAGTTTGTTGACAAGCAAGAATGTGGGACGAGAATTACAGCAGGAAAAAAAAAGGAGAAGACACAATATTGCTTAACCATCTGAAACTAGCATGCAAATTCTGATTTTATAATCTCACCTGCTGGGAGTAACTTAAAATTCTTAATGTTGATCTACAAGGATCAAGATCAAAAGTTTCTGCACAGCAAAGGAAACAGTCAACAAAACAAAAAGGCAACCCACGGAATGGGAGAAGATATTTGCAAATGACAGTACAGACAAAAGGTTGATATCCAGGATCTATAAAGAACTTCTCAAACTCAACACACACAAAACAGATAATCATATCCAAAAATGGGCAGAAGATATGAAGAGACACTTCTCCAATGAAGACATACAAGTGGCTATCAGACACATGAAAAAATGTTCATCATCACTAGCCATCAGGGAGATTCAAATTAAAACAACATTGAGATACCACCTGACACCAGTTAGAATGGCCAAAATTAGCAAGACAGGAAAAAAGGTGTGTTGGAGAGGATGTGGAGAAAGGGGAACCCTCTTCCACTGTTGGTGGGAATGCAAGTTAGTGCAGCCACTTTGGAGAACAGTGTGGAGATTCCTGAAGAAATTAAGAATAGAGCTTCCCTATGACCCTGCAGTTGCACTGCTGGGTATTTACCCCAAAGATACAGATGTAGTGAAAAGAAGGGCCATCTGTACCCCAATGTTTATTGCAGCAATGGCTACGGTCACCAAACTGTGGAAAGAACCAAGATGCCCTTCAACGGATGAATGGATAAGGAAGATGTGGTCCATATACACAATGGAGTATTATGCCTCCATCAGAAAGGATGAATACCCAACTTTTGTAGCAACATGGACGGGACTGGAAGAAATTATGCTAAGCGAAATAAGTCAAGCAGAGAGAGTCAAGTATCATATGGTCTCACTTATTTGTGGAGCATAACAAATAACATGGAGGACATGGGGAGATGGAGAGGAGAGGGAGTTGAGGGAAACTGGAAGGGGAGATGAACCATGAGAGACTATGGACTCTGAAAAACAACCAGAGGGTTTTGAAGGGGCGGTGGGGGTGGGAGGTTGAGGAACCAGGTGGTGGGTAATAGGGAGGGCACATACTGCATGGAGCACTGGGTGTGATGCCAAAAAAATGAACACTGTTATGCTGTAAATAAACAAATAAATGGGGGCGCCTGGGTGGCTCAGTGGGTTAAAGCCTCTGCCTTCGGCTCAGGTCATGATCCCAGGGTCCTGGGATCGAGCCCCACATCAGGCTCTCTGCTCAGCAGGGAGCCTGCTTCCCTTCCAATCTCTCTGCCTGCTTCTCTGCCTACTTGTGATCTCCATCTGTCAAATAAATAAATAAAATCTTTAAAAAAAAACAAACAAAAAAACAAATAAATGAATAAAAAATATAAATATATATATACATTTAATATAATAAATATATATTATCATATATTTATTATATATTAAATATATATTATTATATATAATATAAATATATTAACTTCATATATATGTATATATACATGTATATATATATACATATATATTTATATGAAGGTTAGCACCCATCCCTACTATGAAGCAAGGGCTGATTGTGTGGTGTGAGAGCTCTGCACAGTTTATGAGACTCATTAAGGTCTCTGATAGTTTTGGCAAAATGAAACCAGGACACACAACCCTGACATTTCATTAGGCGAAGATTAGAAAGTCTGAGAGAAAATGAAAGTCTCTTGTTCTTTTGGTCACAAAGATCCTCGGTTCATCCTGTAACTTTGTTTAGGTTTGTTCCCCCTTTTGTCCTTCAAGACAATGATCCTCTGTCACCTTGGGCTGGGACACACTGACCCCACACACAGTTCAGCGATCCATGCCTTCTCCTATTAGGAAGGGTTACAGGGATTTCATTTCTAAATCTGAAGTGTACAAACTATAATGTTGCTTTGAGGAGTTCCTGGAAGCATTTGAAATCATTGAGAGGCTCTGGCGTTTCTTATATCTCACTTAGAAATTACTCATTTGAAGTACTAAGCACAAAATCTAGTTTACTAACTTTCCTTGAGTTTCAATTCAAAATGCATAATGACAACCTCACATATGCATATAACTTAATAGTTAAGACCATCACTTTACCCTTGTAATTCTTTGTTAGTGGGATGAAGCCCTGTGGGTATTTCCAACTTCATTTTAGGGGTAAGGAAAATGAGACTGTTGGCTAGTCAGAGCCTTGTATGAACCTGTTGGACTAGATTTGGGGCTCATAACACCACTCCTTCTGGAGATGAGACCCTTACTCAGAGAGGTAGACCCCCCAGGGTCATGTGTACCTTAGGATGTGATGGCTAGTTTTATGGATCAAATTAGCTAGGCCAGGGTGCCCAGTTACTTGGTCAAACACCACCAGTCTAAAAGTCACTGTGAAGGTATTTTAAATGAGAATATGAGAAGATATTTAAATGAGATTAACATTTAAACCAGTGCCCATTGAGTAAAGCAGATTATCTCTCATAGTGCAGGGGAGTCTCATCTAATCAGCTGAAGGCCCTAAGAGAAAAAGTCAAAGGTTCTCCAAGGGAAAGGGAATCCTGCCTCCCAACTGTGTTTACACTTAACCTTCAACATCCCCTCTTCCCTGGGTCTCCAGCCTGCCAGACTACAGTGCAGATTTTGGACACGCCAGCCTCAAAAATTACACGAGACAATGCGTTAATATAAGTTTCTCTCTCTCTTCTCTTTCTCTATTGATAGACAATAGATAGATAGATAGATAGATAGATAGATGATTGATAGATAGATAGATAGAGAGAGAGAGAGAGAGATAATAGATAGAGATAAACACACACACACAGGACTTGTCTCCTGGACACAGCCATTTGATCCTGACTCAAACTAGGCCATATTCTCTTCTCCTCTTAATTTGGAACTTGGGGGAAAGAGAAATGAAGAACAAGAAGTGTGGACACTGAACCATGGCAAGCAGCAATAAGTCTACAAACATTTATTATTGGGGGTCCTAGGACTACGTGGATCTTCCTTCCCCAAATCTGACATCTTTTAAGTTTCCTTAATTTACTATAACCTTCAGTACCTTCCTTCTTAAAATTGAAAACATGCTCACACCCTCTCTCTATTTCTTTCCTCTCCCTACAACCCCATCCGCCCCCCCCTTTTTTTTTTGGTTGCTTCAAGTTGTCCAGAATTCTTTGTTGTTCTTTACAAACAAGAGATAGTTTCCCTTGTAGCATATTTTCAGAATACTTCAATGTTTTGTTTGGTGTCAGATTCTCCCTCTAGTCTGTGAGCTCACGGAGAAAGCAATTATCTTTCTCATCTCTGTGTCTTTAGCACCTAGCAGCCCCAGACACATTCAGAAATGAAGGGATTACTTTCCTAAAGCTGCCATAGCAAAGTGCTGCAAATTTGGTGCCTTAAAATAGAACCTATTTATTATGTCACAGTTCCATAAATCAGAAATCCAGGCACAGTGTGGCTCAGCTACTTCTCTGAGATGAGTCTCCAAAATCCCATATCAGTGAGACGGTATTGTCTTCTGGAAGATTAGGGGATGAGTGTGCTTCCAGACCCATTCAGGTTGTTGGCAGAACTTCAGTCCATGGGTTGTAGGGCTGACTCCAAGTTTTTCTGCCAGCTGTTTGCCAGGTACCATCCCCTCTTCCTAAAGGCCATCCATGCTCCTTGTCTTGTGGCTCCCCTTTTCCATCTTCAAACCAGCAATGATAGATCAATCCCTTGGCATGCTTTGAATCTCCTCAACTTCCTCTTCTCCTGCATCTCTCTGACTTCTTTTCCTGCACTAAAGGGCTCATGCAATTACATTGAGTCCACTGGATAATCCACTAAATAATCACCATATTTTAAAGTCAGCTGATTAGCCCCATAAATCCATCTGCAAAGTCCCTTCACAGCACTACCAAGATTGGTGTTTAATTAAATAACCAGAGGATGGCATCTTCAGGACACAGCGGTAGAAATCTGCCTTGTGCAGGAGATGGATGAGGTCAGGTAAGGCTGCCGCTGTTTCAGCTATTTCCACTTCAGGCAGGAAAGGGGTGTAGCACCTTGCCTTCTTGTCTTCGAGAGTCCTGTCTCCCGTTACCCTGCTCTGTGTGACTTCAAGGAGAAGAAGGTTGCTTCTCAGCAGTTTTCGGTTTATACCAGAACAGAGAGATTTTTTCCTGCTAACAATGCACGTATTCTACAAATATTTTTTTCTCTAAACTTACATTAAAAAACATCATGACAAGGCAAGGTTTATTCCAAAGATTCCATGGCTGGTTTAATACTCAAAAATCAGTCAATATAATTTACACAATAACAGACTAAAAAGAGGAAAAATATGATCACATCAATATATGCAGAAAAAACATTTAACAAAAGTCAAGACCTATTTATGATAAAAATGTTTAGCAACCTAAAAACCAATCCTTAACCTATAACGATATGTAAAGATTAAATATCTTTGTACTTGCTGGTGAAGCCTGAGTACTTTCACCCTCCAACCATCAATGGGAAGGGATGTCCTCTGTCACACTTCCATCCAATACAGTATCACATTCCTAGCCTATGCAATAAGCAGCACACAGATTGGAAAAACCTAGTAAATGAGCTCATCCGGGTCACAGCATACAAAGGCAATATATAAGGGTGGACTTATATACACTAGAAATGAAACATTGGAATTAAAAAAATTAGTATTAGAAATCAAAATATATATGTATAGGATCTGTATACTAAAAACTACACAATTCTGATAAAAAATCAGGCAATCTAAATGGAGACAGACAGAGTATGTTAAAGAATTAGAAGAAAATATTCTTATGATGTCAAGTCTCCTTAACTTAATCTATAGAGTCAGGGCATCTGCAATCAAAATCCAAGAAGTGTTTACTTATGGCCATTGAAAATTAATTGGAAAGAAAGGTAACCAGAATGGTTAGAACGAGGTTGGGAAGGAAAACAAAGTTGGAGGGCGCGTGACACTGGATTTAAGATTTACTGGAAGTCTACGGTAACTAAGACAACATAATACTAACAAAAGGCCAGACAGAGATCCATGGAACAGAACTGAGACTATAGAAATAGACCCACCACAAAAACAAAACGAACAAACAAAAACTAACCGTTGATTTGAACAAAGTTGCAAATGTAGAAAGAATTGCTTTCTTTTTTTAAAATATTTTATTTATTTATTTGACACAGAGAGAGAGAGAGATCACAAGTAGAGCAGCAGGCAGAGAGAGAGGGGGAAGCAGGCTCCCTGTGGAGCAGAGAGCCCGATGCAGGGCTCGATCCCAGGACCCTGAGACCATGACCTGAGCCGAAGGCAGCGGCTTAACCCACTGAGCCACCCAGGTGCCCCGAAAGAATTGCTTTCTTAATAAATGCAGCTGGACATGTGGGACATCCGTATGCAAAAAAGAAAAGCATTAAATGAATACCTCATACTTTATAGAAAATAAGCTATAACTGAAAGTAGGTGACAGACTTATTTAAATTATAAAACTATAAAATTTCTGTAAGGAAACCTAGGAGCAATCTTTCATGACCTTTAGTTAGTTTTTAATTATAATATTGAACCACAATCCATAAAAGAAAAAAGTCATAAACTAGACTTTATCAAAATTAAAAACTTTTACGCTAAAGAGGACACACTTAAGAGATTAAAAGGACAAACCACAAAATAGGAAAAAAATATTTGCAAATCACATTTCTGACAAAGGACTTGTATCCAGAACACAAAAATAACTCTCAAGACTCAAAAATAAGAAAATAAGCCAACCCAATTTTTTAATGGGCAAATTATCTAATAGGCATGTTGCCAATAATGGCATTTAAGCACAGGAAAAATGATTAATATCATTGGTGACTAGGGAAATGTAAATAACACCACAATATAATACAACGATTCACCTATTGGAATGGCTAAAACCAACACATTTGACAAGATCATTGCCAGCAAGAATGCAGAACAACTCAAAGCTTCATACTTGCTAGTTTGCTGGTGCGAAAGGAAAACAATAAGCATTTTTGTTAAACAGCTGAGCATTTCCTTAGTGTTAAATATACACTTACTATATGACTTAGCATTTCCACTCCTCGTTACTTACTCAACAAAAGGAAAACTTATGTTCACATGAAGACCTATGGTGAATTTTTATAAAAGCTTTATTCACCATTTCCAAAAACTAGAAATAATCCACATGGCCTTCAAACAAAGATGGATAAGTGATGGTACTACCCATACAATGAAATACCACTCAGAAATAAGTAGAAACAAGCTATTGATTGACACAGCAACAGGGAGAGATCATAAACTCATTTGCTGTGAGAAAGAAGTCCAGCCCCCAAAGCTGTATATTATATGACTCTATTTATATATCATCTTGGGAAAGGCCAGCCTATTAAGATGGAAAGCAGATCAATGGTTGCCAGGAGTTGGGTGATAGCAGAAGGAATGTAATTGTTCTCTAAGGAACTGTGGCTATCAACACATGACTATTCATTTGTCAAAAATCCATAAAACTTTATATCACAAAGAACAAATTTGCTGTATGTGACCTACTCTTTTAACAACTAACCAGCAGGCTGTGTAGCTGGGACCGTCAAGAGGGGATGCAGACTAGGAGAAATGACTCTCTCACAAATGAGTCATATAATTCACTGATCAGACTGTGGAAGAGCTGATCTATGTATCTTTGGGAAATCTGTTTTGACTGAGTACTGAAAGGCTCAAGAAAAGTTAACTATGCATGACACAGTACCTTACTTGGTAAATGTGTTTTCCTCTGGGGTATAGTTTAGCAATTTGAAACCACTTTGTGTGTGTACTAGTTCTGAACAAGAAAGAAATGTACTTTATGTCATGAGTGTCAGGTTTCTCAGTGGGAGAAAGAAATTACAAATGAGGAAGGTGGCTAGACTGCATATTGTGATTGCTGGACCAGACTCAGAAGTATCAATACAGACTCATGTTTTCATAAAACTTATGTACATGTAGAAGTATGCAGAAATAAATGTGGTATGTGTGCACATGCATTCCCTTGTTCTGTAGGCAGACCTTGAAGCAATGACATTCCAGTAGCAGTGAGCACATCCAGTGCCCAGATTTTGGTTCCTAAATCTATTTTGCAATATAAGAAACCAGGGCTTATGGAGAAGTGATTGATTCCACAGCTGCATCAAAGAATATGCAAATGACTGTGAAGGCTTAGTAAGCCCAGAAAACAAGGATGTGCTCAAACAAAGAGGATGAAATTCTATAACAATACAGGAGTCAAACTGAAAGAGCTCCCAGTAGGAAATCTGAAAAAAATTAGCATCAAAACAAATAATTATAGTATTGGAATTTAACCTAAAGATTAAAATAAATAACTCTGAGTTCATACTGTTAAAAAAAAAAGCCCAAAAAACAAAAAAACTGAATAAATAAGTAAATCAAGGAAAAAGGGTACTTCTTATTCTTAGGGAAATTTCAACTGGTAAAAGTAGAAAGAATGAGGTAAATAGAAAATCACCACTGGACTCTCACCATAAAGATCCACCAATAGAGGCTAGAATTAACAAAATTTTAAAAGGAGATAGGTTATTTTCATAGTCCCAAAGGATCTGCCTCAAACTAAATGTTTATTAATTCTAAAGGGAAAATAATGAGTTTATGATGGAGAATCCTAGCAGACATCACCCTAGACTAGTGGTCAAGGTTAATTCACCAGCAGTAAGACAGATAAATATCATGGATGTATCTTGCAATGTGATGCACCCCATCACCCCTGTGATATTCATCCCCCAAATGCACAAGCTCAGTCTAATCATGAGAAACTAAATTTCAAGAACATTTCACAAGATAACTGACAACTACTTTCAAACTGTCAAATTTTTGAAAGACAAGGAACGATGGGGAAATCAGTACAGGTTTTAAGAGACCAAGCAGACGTGACAAAGAAATGCAAGGTGACATTCTGGATTGGAGCTCGGATATAAAAGGGACATTAGGGGAAACACTGGTGAAATCTGAATTCAGTCTCCCGTTTAGTTGGCAGCATTGTGCAAATGTTAATTTCTTAGTTGTGAGCAATGCGCTATGGTTTTGTTACATGTTAACGTGAACAGGGGATGAAAGGGATCTAAGAACTCTGTACTGTTTTTTGCCATTCTTCGGAATGTCTAAGAATATCTCAAAATTAAAAGTTTTTAAAAAGGACATTGGTTAATTTTTACTATAATGTCTTAATTTTTCAAGCTACTGAACTCCTGCTGCGGTGCCTTCTCTTCTTGGAAGCCGCATTGATTTTCTCCTGCTAGCCTACAGACACAGATTAATGCTATGGGCAGATATATTTGTCCCTTTTTGAGATTCTGTTATTCACTCAGTGCCCACATAATTCACGTTCATCACCGCATAAACAAACACTCTAAACATGCGGTCAGTTTCCTGGCTCACACTTATTGTCTTCATGTTTTGAACAACAATTCACGGTCGATTCAATAGATGCTATTATGTCTCACGAAATCAGACCAGTTGTTCACGAGTGATTCTATTAAAATGGGAAGTGGTGAGCGAAGAAGGTTCAACACTTCATTTCAGGGAGACCAACACAAAACCCATTTGATTACAGGATTGCTGAGTGTTACAGGCTACTGATCTTGGCCTTGGAAAACACAGCCTCCTTCCTCAAGGAGGGTGCTCCCAGGAGTTGACATGGGCGTAGATCAGGCAATTTAAGTTGAAACCTCGAGCTACAAGTAAAGGATAATAAAAGTCTCCAGTAGGAAAGGAATTGTTCTTCCTGGCAGAGGGGAAGGAGGTGTCAGAGAGAGAAAGTTTGGTGGAGGGGCCAGCATCTGAGTTTGGTTGTGACACACGCATACACTTCCTACAAAGAAAAAGGAGGGAAGAGCATTCCAGGAAGAGGGGAAACAGTGATCACATAACACTAAGAGATTTGACATTGATTGCACCCAGGATAAGGAGTAGAGAGAAATGCAGCTCACTGGATGGTTGGGGCGCTCATGAAAACAGTTATTTCACCTCTCTGAAGATATGGTCCCAATCATTTCATATTATATGCTTCCAAGATTCTCAGATTTTTTTTTTAAGATTTTATTTATTTATTTATTTATTTTTTCTTTTTTTTATGTTACTTTTTTTTTCATTTTATTTATTTTTTTCAGTGTAACAGTATTCATTCTTTTTGCACAACACCCAGTGCTCCATGCAAAACGTGCCCTCCCCATTACCCACCACCTGTTCCCCCAACCTCCCACCCCTGACCCTTCAAAACCCTCAGGTTGCCCCAACCTCCCACCCCTGACCCTTCAAAACCCTCAGGTTGTTTTTCAGAGTCCATAGTCTCTTATGGTTCGCCTCCCCTCCCCAATGTCCATAGCCCGCTCCCCCTCTCCCAATCCCACCTCCCCCCAGCAACCCCCAGTTTGTTTTGTGAGATTAAGAGTCATTTATGGTTTGTCTCCCTCCCAATCCCATCTTGTTTCATTTACTCTTCTCCTATCCCCCTACCCCCCCCATGTTGCTTCTCCATGTCCTCATATCAGGGAGATCATATGATAGTTGTCTTTCTCCGATTGACTTATTTCACTAAGCATGATACGCTCTAGTTCCATCCACGTCGTCGCAAATGGCATGATTTCATTTCTTTTGATGGCTGCATAGTATTCCATTGTGTATATACACCACATCTTCTTGACCCATTCATCTGTTGATGGACATCTAGGTTCTTTCTATAGTCTGGCTATTGTAGACATTGCTGCTATAAACATTCGGGTACACGTGCCCCTTCGGATCACTATGTTTGTATCTTTAGGGTAAATACCCAATAGTGCAATTGCTGGGTCATAGGGTAGTTCTATTTTCAACATTTTGAGGAACCTCCATGCTGTTTTCCAGAGTGGTTGCACCAGCTTGCATTCCCACCAACAGTGGAGGAGGGTTCCCCTTTCTCCACATCCTCGCCAGCATCTGTCATTTCCTGACTTGTTAATTTTAGCCATTCTGACTTGGCAAATCCCTATTGTTTTTTTTTTTACTAATAATGATGGCCCAGCAAATTGCTTCCCTGTGCATTCAGAAACTGGATTCTTTTTTTTTTTTTAAGATCTTATTTATTTATTTGACGGACAGAGATCACAAGCAGGCAGAGAGGCTGACAGAGAGAGAGGAGGAAGCAGGCTCCCTGCTGAGCAGAGAGCCCGATGTGAGGCTTGATCGCAGGACCCTGGGATCATGACCCAAGCCAAAGGCAGAGGCTTTAACCCACGGAGCCACCCAGGTGCCCCCAGAAACTGGATTCTATACTGCAGGTTGGACCCTCCCAAGTGACGGCCGCTCAGTCTGTAGTGGGGCTGCTGGGGAGAGAAATCTGTCCCCCATCACATCTGAAATGATGAGAAATAGTCTTGAGCACAGGAACACTTTCCTCAGACGGTCGGAATTAAATGTTCTCAGGGTGAATCCATTTAAATTCAATGCAAATCTTTTAGAGTCTAAAGATATTAAATAAGAAACAGCAGCCTCTAGATTAAGTATCCTGCTGTTATCATCTTCATATTATTGATAGATAAGAGGTAAATACCTCTGAGTTCTGAATCAATGTGGGGAGCTCAGAGGTGCTGCTTTATCAGCATTTGGCTGGCTTACTGGGTTTATTGCGAGCCAAAATAATAACACATTCAGATGACGTGATTGTCCTTAAAATGGTATTACTATATTGAAGACAGAAACCAGGCTGTGCTTCCATCCCATGGGATGAGAGGAAGAGGTTTGGGATGTAATGCCTGAGTAGCCACCAACCCGAAATTTCTTAGGAACAGGAATGAGAAAGTCCATACATGATGTGGAGTTATTTCCATTTGTTGAGATAAGAAAGGCAATCAACAGACCTGAGTGACAGGTATTTATTTTTATCTGTTTTTTCCACTAAAGTTAGGGTTCTCTTATAAGGATAAGTGAGCCATAAACACGCAGGATTTGTCAACACTGAATCCCTAGGGATATTTTCTGCAAGAATGAAGGTGTTATGGATCTTGGTACTGAACTCCCAAGGACTTCTGACTTGCCATTTTTACCCTGGTTCTGCACTGGGGACCCAGACCTTTCCTTTTCCTTCCTGTGACTGGGTCTTGAGGATTGTTTTAGTTTCCTGTTCTCAACTTGGTTTCTTCCTTACCGCAGTGAGATAAACATGTATCATGGGAATTAACTGACACATGTTAGTGAATTTGTAAATGAAATAGATGTCATACAAATGAACATGTTTAATTTCACATTTTTTTTAAAAAATGGGCCATGAGAGAATCATGGAGTATTCATCTGAAAATGTGGTAGAGTTGGAATATTGGGTCTGAAAACAGAAAATTTTGGAAATAGCAGAGACAAAAATCCTGTGGGTCTTGTATTTCTCTATGGAGTATGGATGGATAATGTATTTAGGAAACATGTCACAGGCATTACCCATCCAGTTCTTGTTCCCAGTTAAAGGGAAATTGGAAGTCATTCTAATCAAATGACTGCATTTTGCAGAGACCAAAAGGAAAACCCAAAGAAGTTAAATGTTTCCCCCTCTGTCCTAAGACCTGTTAATGTCTCAACCTCATGCTTTAGAGTCTCTGGGTCCAAAGCTCTTTTATAACCAGTTCCCAAGTCAAAACATTAAATGTGAAAACGAATGTTTCATTTAGAAAAGTGATGACTTTTCTAGGAAAAAATTATGACAACTGAGTGAGCTTTATCATAAAATGGGCCTGAGATACTTTTTTCTTTTTGAAGCATAACAATAATAATGGTAATTGGAGTTATCTGAGCTCTCCTGAGAGAGCATGATCATCTTTTTCTGAAAAGTGCATGAAGTGTACCACACATTGATTGTTTTTTACTCTCCCTCAGGAGTTTTCATTTTATTTTTACTTGTTTTCCTTCAAAACCTCAAGGCCACTTTCTTTTTCATCCCCTATCTTAGAATCAACAAAAGTCTGGATAGCGCTAAGCCATATGGGATAATGAAGAAAAATGTACAAGGAAATTCCACTTGTCACCACAAATATATAACTGGACATATAGCTACAATCCTGTGATTAGGACTGCAGGAAGGGGCAGCACGAGGAAGTCATTTTGAAATGATGGAATTGTTCTGTCATGATTTTGATCATGGTTACATAACTCTATGCATTTGTCAAAATTCATAAGACTGTCCAGGAAAGAGTAGATTTTCATGCACATAAATTAAATAGATAAACAGATGGATGGATGGATGAATAGATAGATGTAGAGATGGGGAGATGGATAGATGGCTGGTAGATAGATAGATGATAGATCTCATGATTACGTATGGTCAATTGGAATTACTTTTTAAAAGTTAAATCATACTATGGTAATCATCTCTCCATCTCTTACACTTCTGTTTCTCATATGAATATTATTTTATAATTTGTCATATTATATTTATGTTATATATAATACAAATATATTATTTATATTATATAAAATATGATATATATCATTATATTATTTATATTATATTACATATATAATATAAAATATTATATTAAATAATATTATTTGGGGAACATTTTTTAATCCAGCATGGACCTTCTCTTGAACCCGGTCACGATTCTTCCAAGGTGTCCTGTATTTTTTCTGCCTCCACATCCTGACTCATGCTTTTCTTCCTGCCCCTGTCATCTCCTCCACATATGGCAGGTATGCCTGATCCTGCCCCCCAACCCCAATCTATTGCAATTTCTCCAAACTAGGAGTCTCAACTTCTCCATGAAACTTCCTAAAGCCCCTGTGGTCCATACATTTCTTGGTCTTCCAAACTCACAGAGTTTACTGTCCTTATATTTTTGTCTGTTGGTACTCCTGCACTGCCTGTGACATATTTCAATCATTATTTACCATATTCTCACCATTTCACGGTGAATTTATTTTCACTTACCCAGTGAAATAAACCATAACCCCCTAGGGATGGATTCCGTGCTGTGCTTATTGTACTTGCAAGTGATGAACCAAAAGGTTTAATTGATTTGACGACTTGGGGTTGGACCTGTCGGATTTAAGCAATATGGGTAGGTTATCATTGTCATCTGTCAGGTGGGGATAATAACAATGTTATTATATTATATTATATTATTATATTATATTATATTATATTATTATATATTATATTATTATATTATAATATTATATATTATATTATATTATATTATATTATATTATATTATAGGATTGTCATTTTGTTAAATGTGGAAACTTATGTAAAATGCCAACAGAGCAACTGCACACAGCTAGTAATAAGTTTGTGGCTATTATTTATTCAACAAAGAATAACTGAGTAATTGCTGGGTGTTTGGGACATGGCAAACAAACAAGGTAGATATAATCCCTGATTTTGTGAAGTGTATCTTCTGGAAGGGAAGAAGCTCAAAAGTGATTTGTATTATACTTTATTGTTGGAACAAGGTACCCCCAAGTCCTCAAGTTTTCTGTTATTATCCAAATATATGGGTATGTGGTATGTGATACTTGGGACATCTGGAGCTCTCCCAAATATTCCTGAGTATCCTTTGAGTGTCTTACAGTCCTCTGGCCACCTCCTTCTCAATCCCTGTTCCCACAGATCCCTGGCCTCCAACTGTGTCCTAGGCAAGAACACAGCCTCTTCTCCTTCTTCTGCTCTCTTTTACTAAATGTTGGAGGAAGAGAGAGGTGGACTAAAACAATGTATAGAACAAAAGCCAATTTCAAACTAAATGGCAGATATGGCAAATTAAGGACAGCTACATAGTTTTGACATTTTTCCCATGGAAAGGTAGCATCTCTTGCCCCTGGTTGAATCTGAGTGAGACTGTGATGACTTTGGCCAATACAATATGGTGAATATGGTGCTACACCTGACCCCCTCCAAAGCCAGCAGCTCCCACTTCCTGTCTGTTGGAACTCTTGCTCTTGGAGCCTGAGGTGCTCTGCAAGACATCCTACTGACCTGTAGGGGAGACCATGTAGAGAGGCCACAAAATCTACAAGAGGAAGAGGAGTCATAGTGAGGGACTGACCAGAGCCCAGCCTCCCTCCAGCACAACCCAGCTACCAGCTGAATCCCATTTGATGACCCCAGTAAGTGCCTCATGGAGCAGATGAATCACGAGACCTGCAGATTGGGAAGATGATAAAATGACTAATAGTTTAAGCCATAGCTTTAGGTGCTTCGTTCCCTAACTGTACATAATCAGAGCAGTCAAGGACATTGACACTTACTGCTATGTGGCCAGTCCTCTCCTCTGGGTCTAGACCCAGCCCTAGTCTTCTTCCTCCCTTAGCCCCCAAACTCCTTGATGTACATGTAAAACCCAAAAATTGAATCTCTGCTTCAACCACTCTTGTTTCAGGCTGGTTTGATACCTGGTGCCCATCCTTCGCAGTATCTCCTGAGTCAGTCTTGTCAACCTTGTGCCCACAGTTCTGAGAGGTTTAAAATGATAGTGTTTCTTTAATTGTCTCACATCACATTCTCTAGAAGCATCTCTCTCACCTCTGAGACATAACCCAAGGAGTGGCTAGGTGGGTATTTCTCCAAACTATTTGAATAAACATACAATCTAAGTAAAACCAACGTACTTGTAGACAAATATGTCTTCTAGACAGCTCTCTGAGTGCCTCTGTCCACACAACCAGGTACCTGCTCATCAGCCCCTTCCAAAGAATAATTTGGGATTACCATTCTGTCCCACTAAGCATAATTGAGGAGGGCCATAAGGTATTTACATGCATTCTATATGGAATAAACACCAGGAGTCTTGTTTGTTGTTCTTCAGATTACATTATTCTAGCTATAATGTTTTGATTGATTATGTATCCCTGAAGAACTAGGGCCACATGCTGATCGCCTGCCCAATATGTGCACACAACTTTGTAAACAGGAGAAACCACAGCAGGTGAAGGGAGGGTGCCTTGACCCCATCCTTCTGGTCTTGTGGGCAGGTTATTAGTTGCCCCTTTCATTAATAGACAATATTCAGTCCTGCCCAGCCTAAAGACACAACCCACAGAGAAGGACTGGAGCTTTCTCCTCCCAGAGTCTGCCAGAAGCCAGTCTCTTTCATAGAAGATGAAGGACTACAGAAAAGGAAAAGATCAAATGTGAATGTGTGGCATGCTTTGAGAGTGACTAGAGCTGGACCAGGCTAGGTCAAGTGGAGGGCTGAGAAGGCCATAAAAATCTCTGGACAAGACACCATAGGCATGAGTCAGATGTGGCCTTGGGCCCAAGACTGCCCTGTTCACCATGCATAAGCTGCTCCGCATGTCATCCTTGTAATGAAGGAAGGACTTCTGTTAACTCTTTAGCAGTTGCTTCAAAAGCTCATGACCTCAAGCCAGCCCCCATCTAAGAGCGGCCTCCCAGGGGCCTGTATAATCTGAAAACTGTGTGTCTTCATTCCTGCTCTAGTGCTGGCTCAGTGCATAGTACTGAAATTTAATTAAAAAAATAAAAAAAAACAGGAAAGAAACATGTCAAGGCAGCTGACACATGCCACTTACTCCAATAAATGTACTTTATTTTCAGCTGACTCAATTATAAATAATATGAATCAAATAATGGGTGAAACATCCATGTTACTTCAAAATAAAAAAAAATTTTTTCAAAGTCTTACTTGGCTTCATACAGCTTCTTGAAAATACTTTCCCAAAAAGCACTCTTAATGCAGGTAAGTGGGGGCAGGCCTCCACTTTGCAGATTGGAGGTAAGGCCTCCACTTTGCACACTGTCCAGCTATCTGCCTTCCTTCGGTCATTAAAACAAAAGCAGAGCTACAAGTGTTTCTGTTTGTAACCTTTAAATGTTGGACAGCATATTTTAGCTTGTAGAAATTACCTGAGAATATGTGCACACAGGCAAAATGAAATGAAAACTTGGGCCCACATTCTTTAAAAAATCCAAGTGGGTAGAATAGCTCTTCCCAGACATAAGCCATTCCCTAAATTGTCAATGTAAGTGTGGATGCCCTAACTTAACAGGGTGTTGCAAATCCAGATCATTGTGCATATGGCTGTAAGCTGTCTAGAACGTGGTAGGCACTGTAACACAGCACTCTAGAGACAGTCTAGATGAAACCAAATTCCAAGGCCACCACTTGACCAGCTGTGAGCAACTCATAGTCATCCGGGTCCTCTGTTCCCATAGCTTTCAAGTTAGTTTGGAAAGAGAAAGGACTGATCGGAACATTAAAGTTTAATAGTGCCTGGTGCAGAGTGAGTGCACAAGGTCACTAGCTATTACCATTAAGAAATTTTGAGGGCAGCCCTTTGGGTTCGGATGGGTGAGATACTGATAACCTCATTTCCCAAGTGTCCTCACTGAGCACCCGTGCATGTGGAGCCTTGGAAATAGGCAAACAGCCATGCTCCCCAGCTCCCAGTCACTGCCTCGTGGGCCGATCAATCAGTACAGAAGGGTGCCTTGCAGGTGTATATACATAGCTTTATATATCCTAATTGATGTATTTATGAATAATACAGGACCATCATTTTTTCTCAGATGCTATGAAAAGATGTAAACATTCTCCTTTTCTACAATGGTTTTAGTCATCCGTATGAGTTGGGAAGAGTTAGGAAGGGATAAGCTTCAAAGTTATCAAGCAGGCGTCCATGATTTCTGTTTTAAGTCAGTGAGTTGGCTCCCACCCCTTGAGGTAAGGCCTCCACTTTGCAGATTGGCACCTGCTTTAGGAGAGGCTGGTCTGATGCAGTGCCTGGGATGGAGCACAGAAGGTCCACCAGGACCTGTGCTGGGACTGACTGACCAAACTGGCAGTCCTTGCCATTTGCGCTGTGCCACGTCTGACTCTTTGCAGACTCATTATCTGGTCCTCAGACTTCTGCTTTCACTTCCTGTCTGAATCAGGGCACCAGGAGCAAAGCTGCAGCTCCCCATTGGGCACTAGACTTTCAGATGCTGAGCAGGGACACTCATGGGGGGAGCACACAAATGTCCTTCTGGCTTTCTCCCTCCATCACTTAGTCCTTATCAGGACTTCAGCCTGGAAGGGCGGGGTCCTCTCCCTGCATGTCCATCATCAATCCCACCACCCTCTAGGAGGGGAATGGGAGTGTTCCTTCTCATTCTCTGGCAGGGTTTCCCCCAATCCTTCCCCCAGGGACAAACCCTCAGGATAAACTCCATTCTCTGGGAAAGGTTCTCTATGATCCAAACCCACCAGGTGAGACTGTTGAAAAAGAACCATCAAGAATGAGAACAAAGGTGAAAATTCACTGCTTTGTATCTCATAGCCACCATGCCCAAGGGTGTGAGTGTGTGTGTGTGTGTGTGTGTGTGTGTGTGTGTGTGTGTGTAGAGTTGTTAAATAGTTGCTTTTCCACTTAAAATGAGTCATCACTTATGAATACAAAGAAAAAGGAAAGAAAAAGAAAAAACTGTAACCACCGGTGGTGACAGGTGTTGACTAGACTTACTGTTATCATCCTTTTGCAATGTATACAAATATCAAATCCTTATGTTCTACACCTAAAACTAATATAATGTTATATCTCAATTATACCTCAATAAAAAGGAAGGAGGAGAAGGGAAGGAAGGAATGAACAGAACCAAGGAAGGAAGGGAGGGAGAGAGGCAGGAGGGAAAGAGAGAAAGACTGTCAAGTGAAAAGTTGGGGAAGGTGCTCTCCATCCTGTGGTGCTGAGAAGTTACCAGGTAAAGGCACCAGTAGCGGTCTCTGTAGAAGAGAGTTGGAGGCAAGGCTGAGAAGGAAGGTAGAGGCAGGGATGCAGATCATCAGGAAAGAAGAGTCTGTGGAAAATCCTCAGGGGACCCACGGGCTGCAGGGAAGGCAGCCAGTCTATGCTGAGAATGAAGATCGGATGGGAGGGTGGGAGGACAGTGTGTGTCCATGTGTGTCTTGCTCAGTAGTTAGGGGGAGCAAAGAGCAGTTGTAAATGAGAAATAGGGTGGTAAGGTATGCTGGGGATGCAGAGGTTGGGGATTCAGAAGTTGTTGACAGGGCTGGAGAGCCAGGCAGCAAAACTGAGATTCAGTGCCTAGGGCAGAATGGAATCCACACAGATGGAAGCCTGGACAGGGGTGTGACAGGGCCCCCAGCTGAGGAAGGGTCTTCTTTATAGGATTCCCTGGGAGTTCTCAAAGGAAATAGAGGATTCTGTAGTTGGGTGACAGGACCCTCCACACAGAGGGAGGCAGAACTCTTACAGTCATCACTGTCTCATTGCAGTGTTAAGATGTAAAATCAAGGCTCAGCATTTTAAGCCTCCTTGACATCTGGTGAAGCCAGGAGGGCCTTGAATACTCTACGTCCCAGTTCCCCTCCCTACTCTGCTCTTGCACATGAGGTCTCCTAGCCAAAGCACCCTCCTTATGAAAGGGACCAGACCCAGATCTTACTCATCCTAGAGCAGAGGGTTTCAGTTCAGCCTGAAAAACTATTCAAACAGCCAATCACAGCCTGCCTTGGGGACCAGGGTTCTTGAAGAAGGAAAAAAAAAGGACAAAAATATCCTAGCCAGTTGGCTTAACTATTAACTATTTACAGTAGTAGCCCACAAAAAACTACCTGGACCACTTTCCTTCTTGGGATAAAGGTTTCGAGCAGTCATTGCTAAGTGGAGTTTTATTTTGCCATAAATTGTATGTGCATATCATTGTATTGCTATTTTGTATATGCTACAACATATTAACATTTTAAGGGAATAAGATAAAAATTACTAACTTATTACTATCATTAAAACTCTAGTATTTTCTTCCTCCCTGTAGACCCCTAAGACCAGGCAAGGTACTAATCATTCCAGAGAGTCTAGTTAGCTCATCCCGGGGGCGGGGGGGACAAGACCTCTAGAATCTGAACCATCCCTTTTAAGGCTGTCCTGTCAGCTCAGGAATTACTATCCCTGCATTCCAGTTCATCTGGGAAGACACGTGATTTGACTCAGAGATCCCATTGTTCCTGGGATGACACCGCAGAGAGCCTGGTCCCTTGATAATGCCTCATGATCAGCCTCTCAGATGCCTGGCCATAAAAGGACTAGAAGAAACACAAGGCCCAGGGGAACAAGGAGGCAAATGTGGTGGTCACTCTGTTAGTGGAAATGTCAGCGTCCTCTCCCAGGAGTGTCATTTTGCTCAGTACTCTAGACTTTCTCCTTACAGATGTCATAAAAACACTGAGTACAATCATAAAAATGCCTTTGGATCAAAGTGACACAGAGTCATCTCTCTGCTTGCATCTGAATATTCTGATGATCACTCCCAAGCTGACACAGAAAGGTCGGCAGGAGGGTTGCTGCCAAAAATCTTTGCTCTCCCTCGCCCTTCCACCAACAAAGCTACAGACCAAAACTCACTTCTGTCCATCCTCTCTGCTTCTTTTCCTCTGCAGCCCACAAAGCCAAGAAATTCTCTGCCACCTGCTGTTCCCTCCCAAACTACCCACTACTTGCTTGTTCTCAATGTTTCTCTCTCTCCCTGTCAGATCACTCTTACCAGGGTATGAAGTGATCCATGACTAAAGGCACCTCCGGGCCCTCTTCCACTCAGCTCAGGTTTCTCCTTTATTTGCTCTTTAATCTTGTGAAGCAAACTACACCTATGACTCGTTGTCTGAACACGGTCTCCTCACCAGCCCTCCACCCTGGTCCAGTCCTCCCATGATACTCATATCATCTTGCCAAGGTCCGTGACCTGTTTCTCACTGTCAAGCTCATGGCACCTCTGTATCATCCTCCTGTCTAACCACTCAGCTGTATTTGGGGTAGCTGACCACCTCTTTCTTCCCAGCACATCCACCTCTCTTGAATTTCTGATGCTGTGCTCATGGCCTTCTCCCTATGGTTTTGTGCGTTCTTCTCCATCTTTGTTGTTTCCTGCTCCTTCTCTGTGCAACCTCTAAATAGTGCACTGTCTTTGAAATTGGCTTTAGTCTTTCTTGCTTCTCCAACTATACTCCCTTCTTAGGTCTTCCCAGTTAGTCTCATACCACCTGTGTTCTTTCTAGTCGAGAAGTGCATCCTTAGCTCAGGCTTCTCCTCTGAACTCCAGATTTGCATTAACAATTTCGTGCTTGGTACCTTCACTTAAATATCTAGCAGGCATTTCAAACTTAATATGACCAAAACATCAGGAGGGTTTCTACCCATCAGAGTCTACTTATACCTGAGTTTCCTATATATGACATCATTGCCCACTGGATTACCAAACTAGAAACCCAAGAGTTTACCCTGTCCTCCTACCATCTCTACCCAATCAACCACCATGTCCCACGCATTAGTTTCCTGCTATAAGGAAGTGTCACAACCTTGTGGCTCAAACAGCACAAGTTTATTATCTTACGTTATGACATAAGTCCCCCTGGGCTAAAATGAAGATGCTAGCGGGACCATGCTCCTTTCTGGAGTCTCTATGGGAGAGACATCTTGTTGGCATAATTGTCTTCCTGCAGTTGTGGGACTGAGAACCCTTTCCCTGCATGGCTGTCAGCTAAGCATATTTCCCAGCTTCCAAGGACCACCCATCTTCCATCCATCCATCCATCCATCCATCCTTCCTTCCTTCTTTCCTTCCACCACCTTCATACAGTCCCCTTCCCCCATCCCTAAAACCACCAATGGTAGGTCTAGTCACTCTCATGGTCTAAATCTCTTCTTCATCTATTACATCTCTCGGATTTAGCTGGGAAAGATACTATGCTTTTTAAGCATCCATTAGATTAAACACTCTTGGTAATCCAAGGTAGTCTTTCCATCTCAAGGTCTGCAGTCTTAATCACACTCACACAGTTTTCTTGACCATGTGGGGTCACACAGTCACAGATTCTGGGGATTAGACACAAACATCTTCAGGAGTCATTATTCTGCTTTCTTCCCATCTTTTCTGTACCCAGTGCTTATCTCTGATGGGTTACCATTTCTCTCTCCACCCAACCACCCTCAACCATACCACCATCCTCTGTCATTGGGTTGACCCAATGGTCAACTCACTGTTCTTTCTGCTTCCACTCTTACACTTCCCCACAAAGTAGAAAAAATGATAGACGCATAATCGTCTCCTACCTCCAGCATAACCCTTCCCTGTTTGTTACTGAGACTCAAATTGAAATACAAAAAGGCCTTTGTGATCTTGTACTTGCTCGCTTCTCTTATGCTGGAGGCTTCTCATCCCACAGCCCTTGTGCCTTACTCACCAGACAGTTTTCCTTCCCTTGGAAGATTCTTTATCTTTCTCCAGCTCTTTAAATTTTTTTTTAAGATTTTTTATTTATTTATTTGACAGAGAGATCACAAGTAGATAGGCAGGCAGAGAGAGAGAGGGAAACAGGCCCCTGCTGAGCAGAGAGCCCGATGCGGGACTTGATCCCAGGACCCTGAGATCATGACCTGAGCCGTCAGTGGCTTAAGGCAGTGGCTTAACCCACTGAGCCACCCAGGCGCCCCTCTCTAGCTCTTTAAATGCATGGCTGGATCCCATCCTTAGCCAGCAGACCAAACAATGTTTCCTCAGCTCCACCTTCCCTGGCCATCTGATTCAAATCAGCCTCTGGTCTCACCCATTCCAATTATGAGCACTTTGTCCTGCTTATTTCCCACACAGTAATGATCACAGTTTGTCTTTATTTTGTCTTTTTAATTTATATCTCACTTGTTTATTGCCTCTCTCCTCAAGTTGAACAAAATGGAGGACAACCGTTGTATCTGCTGGGACATCTCGTCTCTCCAGTAAGTAGCACAGGGCCTCATACACAGCACATGTGTGGTAATTACCTGTTGACTGACTGAATGAACCAATGAATTATGACCACTCCTGAAACCTTAGTGTGAGTCACAGCTGCATGCTCAGTCAGAGAGGAAAATCCTCAAGAAGTATAGATCCATGCCATCGTTTTATTAGTGTAAACAGGGAAAAGTTAGTCTGATAATAACCATGAATACTACCCAGATTCTGGGAAGCAGAAAACCAACAAAGAAAAAATATTGCTTCTGCCGTAAGAATTAAAAGAACCTGAGCATTCTGTTAGAAGGTAAGTATAGGTGAGGTAGAGAATAGATTATGTGAGTGTAGACTTTTTCAACTCCCAAAGATCCATGGCGACTATTATCACTGTGATAGACAGGTCCTGCTCACCACAGGCCCAGAATAAATGGCTGTTGCCATGAGCTCTTGCTTGCCCGTGCTTAGTATACAAGGAATGTGCATGTGTGACTATGTGCAATCTTTTTTATTATTGACTTTTACAATTTGCATTGCCTTTCTAGAGACAATTTGTTCATTGCTTCAGAACCATTCTACTCAAACAGTTAAGTTCTCTATTGTTTGGTTTTTGGCTTCCATTCCCACACACACCTTTTCTGAGACAACTTTATGGCTGGGTCACTATTCATCTAAAATCTATTTCTATGTTCTATACTCCTACCCTGACAAGCATTTCAAAAAGTACAGCTTGATCTCCTTGCTATAGATCTAGAACAGTGGCACTCATTTGGGGCAATATTATCCCCTAGGAGACATATGGTATTGTTGGGAAAAATTGTTGGTTGTCACAATTTGTGGGGCGAAAGAGGGTGGAGCTGGCACCTGCCAAAGGCCAGGATGCTGCTAACCCTGCTACAGTGCACAGCCTGTCCCTCCACAACAAAGAGGTATCTGTCCAGAAAGTCCATGGTGCTGAGGTTGAGAAATCCTCTGTCAGACAGGGAAAGAGCACACCTCCATCCTCTGCTCCATCATATCTTGGCAGTATATCAGGGAGTTGAGAGGGGATATCACCCAAGCAAAGGCACATTTGTCCACTCAGAGATGGGACCCGGAGTTTTATTCCTCTTTACAACAACGGACCTAAAGATTAGCATCCCCAGCTTAGACAACTCATAGTAGCTTAATTTTCTTTATTCCAAAACAGGACACAGCAGCAGGTGAAATCCATTTGACCCTCCCTGTGCCATGTGGTGTCTCTGGTGGCACCTGAAACCCCTCTTCCTTTCTCTCAGGACACACGTTCCCTGGGTGTCCCCCTCGACTACTTCCTCCTTGTCTCCTTTGTGAGCTTCTGTCCTCTTGCCCTCCCACACTGTGGCATGTCTTCATTCCACATCTCTCCTAGACAATCTCATTCACTGTCTATTTTTAACTCTACCTGTATGCTGATGATCCCAGAAGTACATACCGGGGCCAGAACTCCGCTGGGCTCCTGACTTTACTGTCTGGTTGCTTCCAGTTCTTTATGAGAATGTCCCTCAAGCATCTCAAATTCAGTGCATCTAACATGGAGCTGTTTTTCTGCTTCCCATCCACAGTCTTGATTTTTCTCCTCTTCATTAATGAATGCATCACAGTCTACCCAAGCCCAATCGTGGTGGTCAGTCTCATGTTTTCCCTTTCCCACACAACAATTTCCAAACCTCAGTTTAAATCAGGAATTGAGTCAGGTTAATGTTTCTCATTGATGCCTCTCCCATTCCCTTCCTCTCTTGTCCTCACTGACGCTGCCTTGATCACGTTAGCACCATTTTCTCAGCAGCCACTCTAGCCTTCTCCTAGCAGGTCTTAGGGATTCTGGTTTTTCCTTTTCTCATTGGAGTTCCTCTCACCCACCAAAGTGACTCTCTTAAAACAACAATGTGATCATTTCAATCTACTACTTAAATACTTGGGTGGCTCCTGTGTGCTTGGCCTGCCAAGGACTGGCCCAACCTGCCTTCCCAAACTTGATTCTGTTTGCATCTCTACCCACATCCAACATTTGAATCCTACTGAACGTCTTTCATTTATCAACCTGCTTGCCCATTTCTCACCTCATATCCTTTCACACCCCACACTCTGGTTTCTACCCAGAATTATTAGAGAGAGAGAGAGAGAGAGACTAGCTCTAAGAACCTTCCTGAATACTTTCCCATCTTCCTTCCACTTGCACAACCGAACAGCCTCTCTTCGGAGCTTCACTGTTGTAGTAGGTAACTCTGTCTCAAAATCTATAGTTTATTGCTCTCATTTGTATTCTTTATGTCTTCTTTTCGATTGTATCCTCTTTGATGGCAAAGAGTCATGTTGTGCACTGCATGCCTAGCAAACAGCCTAGTAGCAGGAACAGATCTGGCACAATAATTATTTGTTGAGTTAATTAATTGAATAAGCATCAACTTTGCTCCAAACACCTCTACCATCCTCGGTGCAGCTAATCATAGGGACTGAAACATCAACCACTCTGGTAAGAAATCCAATTTGCAACAATCTTTCTTTGTATCATGAAAGTTTAATATTCACTAGGCTTGAGGAATTTAAATATAAGTAATAAATTAATAGCCATTCTCCACGGAAATAAAAGGCTGTGATAGACATTTATGTAAATCAATTTTCATCTTAAACCACCTCACTTTTTCCAATTACATAGTCTCAGCCAATGTCAATGCCATACGTCTTTCAGAATTTCCTAACCATAAAGTAACTTGTAATTTTCTACTTACTTATAAAAATAATTATTAGTTCTGTGATCTATAGCAAATCTAGAATTATCCAGTGCCTATTAAAGCTAATGGATTCAAAAGCTTACATACCATTTCTCTATCCTCCCGTCCTTTATGTCGTTCTTCCCCAAATATAATGAGCAATTCAACACAGGGAAGGATGATTGTGATAATTTATTCAAATATTCCTTTATGAATGAAATTCTAGTTGGTAATAACATTGAGTTACCCCATAAAAATATAACCAATGACTCAAATATGTCAAAAGTCATGAAATTATCAACTTCATCTCAGAAGCTTATTAAACAATGATAAGCATAAAAATATAACTATCATATATTATAAAGGGAGAATTGATAATGTATGTAGGCCTTACTCATTACATGGCATGGCATGTAGATGTATTACTTAATATCCTTAGGTCATAAGCAAAAGACCTTAACTGTCTAATGAAATCAAAGGTACAGAAAGATTTTTTGGAAGAATACCAAGACCTCACGGTATCACTGGGGGAGATTACAGAGTTTTGCTTGGAAACAGGCAATAGAATGGGCAGCTCCAAGAGACAAGAATGTAGGAATAGTAGGGATATCCGATAATGGGAAACATGTGATCAGGGGCCTATAACACAACTGAATGAACTCCAACTATTTTTATTCTCCTCCCTTTGTTCAAGACTCACTTCTGGGAATAAGATGTCCAAATAGCTCAGGTTAGAGCATACCTTCCCATTATGTAGAGGAGAGCAGAGCCCTGCATTTTGTCTGTCTTAGTTAGCTTGGGCTGCCATAACAGAATATCACAGAATTGTGGCTTAAACAACAGAAATGTATTTTCCCATAGCTCTGGCGACTGAAAGTCTGAGAACAGGATGCCAGCATTGTTGGGCTCTGGTGTGGACCCACTTCCTGGCTTGCAGAAAGCTGTCTTCTTGCTGTGTCCTCACATGGCAGGAAGAGAGAGGGTTCTCTGGTGTCTCTTTTTACAAGGACGCTAATCCCATCATGAAGGTCCCACCGTCATGACGTCATTGAACCCTAGTCACCTCAGAAAAGCCCCTTCCAAATACCACCCTATTAGGGATTAGGACTTCACCATATGAGATTTAGGGAGACACAAACATTCAGTCTGTAGCTAGCATTGATTATAGCCCATGAGGAAGACGTAAGTGCCCACAAAGGGCATGAATCTCCCTGAATAGCCAGACAATAACAGATTAAATTAATGAGTGAGATGACTAAGTGTATGAGGTCACAATATAATTATGAGAGACCACGAAACTTTAACATTCTTGATTAAATTAAGAATAACTTGGGGCATCTGGGTGGCTCAGCAAATTAGCCTCTGCCTTTGCCTCAGGTCATGGTCTCAGGGCCCTGGGATCGAGCCCCTTGTCAGTCTCTCTGCTCAGTGGGAAACCTGCTTCCCCCTCTCTCTCCACCTGCCTCTGCCTACTTCTGGTCTCTGTCTGTCAAATAAATAAATAAAATCTTTTTTTAAAGATCTTTTTTTAAAGATTTTATTTATTTATTTGACAGACAGAGATGACAAGTAAGCAGAGAGACAGGCAGAGAGAGGAGGAAGCAGGCTCCCCACTTAGCTGAGAGCCCGATATGGGGCTCAATCCCAGGACCCTGGGATCATGACCTGAGCCAAAGGCAGAGGCTTTAACCCACTGAGTCACCCAGGTTTCCCCAAATCTTTTTTTTTTTTTAAAGAAGACTGGGTATTAACTAAGTTGGGATAATTTTAAAGACAACTAAGCTATATTAATGCATAATTCTATGAAAAGGCAAATCGTTGAAATATGCATTATCATGTCCCTTTCCTTGTTTGATTTTACCCCTTTCATTTGTAACTTCCCTAACAGAGAAGCAGTGACTAAACTCTGAAATGTTACGAAAAATAAATAAGGAGCCAAAAGTGAACACCGCCAGTATCTTATCTGTTACACTCATTTTGAGATTTGGTGAGAAAATCATCAGATTTTGGCAGCAGAGTATAGGCTCCAAGGGGCACAGAGAGTGAAGGGCAGGCACATTGCTGATCTCTTATTGTGGGTCAGGCATTATGCTAGGGCTTTACAGGTACTAATGCACAATGACTATATGAGCTGAATGTTATTGCATTCCCCATTTAACAAATGCCTTGTGCCTGCAACTTCAGTTGGTCCCCTCTACTTAAATCAGAGCCGAAGTAGTAACAAGCATGTGCATGTTGAGGGCTGGGATGTAGGGTGGTCCAGGTACCCTGTCAGGTATGACAGACAGAGTGATGAACAAAACAGACAAGACCCCTGCCCTCATGGAGCTGCCCTTTTAGGGAGAGGAGCCATATGATGGGTAAGAGTAAGAGGTAAATAAATACATAGTATGTTTGGAAGTGATTATGCTAAGCAGGGAAATAAAACTCAGAAGCAGCATGAGGACTTGGGAGGAATGAGGAGCACCTTAAACAAGGTGGAAAACAGCAGTATTCCTATGGAGAACGGACCTGTCAATATTTAAAGGGGTTAGAAATAGGACTTTGGGAACCATTTCTCAAAGGACCATATGTGTGAACCTCCCAGTGTTACAGGAAACACTAACCTGATGAGAAGCTGGAGGAAAATCAGCCCATGTCTTTCCCTCTAACCACCTGCTTCCACACAAGGTTGGGCCCAGTTACCAGGCATTCTGCAAGTCTTCACTGCATGACTTACTCATGTTAAGAGAACACTCCTTATACTTAGCAGTTTTACATGTCCAACTAGTCCAACTAAACTTTTTGGTTCCATCAGGGGAACACAGCTCAAGTGCTGATATTTGCCTCTGGGGATGGTGGTCATTTTGGATTTCTGCTTGAGCATCTTTCTGGCGATATCAGAATTAGAACAAGATGAGGTTTTCAGGCTCTTCTGCATTGATCAAGGGTGGGGTGATCCCATGCCCTATACCTCTTCTCACAAGCCTCTACTGTCTTGCCCAGTCTAAAGGTTTTCTGGCTCGGCATTTTTCTTTTTCCTCATCTGGCAACTGTACTCCCTACTGTCCACACGAAGCCTGTAAATTCTTACTATCTTTTACCTTCAGGGCTCCCTAAAGGCTACTTTTCCTGAGTAAATCAAAAACCAAACTGATGACATCTGAAAATGAAACAATCCCAACTGCACTCTCCCTGAGTTATTAATGTAGCAGAGCTTTGCCATCTAATGTCTCTTTTCTGAAAGCATCAGATTCCCCTAAGGAGTCTCAACATTTAAGCACATAAAAGAAAATATATTTTGTGGTTCAGAAGGTGCTCCTGAGCAATTGCCAGCCACTGAACACCACCGGGAAGATCCAATGACTCTGATATTATGCTCAGTGAGGGGGTGAACATACTTACCAGAAAGGAAAGGGGGACTGGATTGACCGCCAGTGACAAAACCCAGCAGACAAGGAGAACTGACAGGAAAATAAAGAAGCAGGAAGGGGGAAAGACACAGGAGGGTAGAATGAGTGGTAAAGTTGGGCAGGCAGCATGGCAGCCAGGCCATGGACAGTCTGGCACAGCAATAATATTATTGTCACCACACCCTGGACAGTGACTGAATATTGATTGGAAAAAAATACTTCTGTGGGGTTTGGTCATCGGACCTCAAACTGACTGTGGTGTGTTGAATTGTGTCTCCCAGAAAGATATGTAGTTCTTAACCTCTGATCCATGTCCCTGAGAACTTGTTTGAAAACAGGGTCTCTGCAGATATAATCAGGATGAGGTCACACGGGATTAAGATGAGCCCTAAGTCCAGTGACTAAGATATTAATAAAGAGAGGGAGCTTTAGAGACACACAGAGACACAGGGAAGAAGGTCATGGAAGAAGATTCAGGGACTGACATGATGTAGCTACAAGCCAAGGGATGCCAAGACTTGCCAGCAGCCACCAAAAGCTGGAAAAGCAAGGAAGGACAGCCCTACAGTGTTCAGAAAACAGTGTGGCCCTCAAGACACCTTGATTTTGGACTTCTGGCCTCCAGAACTGTGAGAGAGTAAGGTTCTGTTGTTTAAGCCACCCTTTTTGTAACAGTTACTTAGCCCTATGTACTAATACAGACAGCAAACTGATCCCAGGATAATGCCTCAATTTGAGTGAGACAGTAGCTGAACTCACCTTCCAAGTTCAGAGTTAATGTCCTATATATTTATTTTCATTAACTTCCTCCTTCACTTCCCACCTTACTGGATCCAACCAATGGATTATGAAGTTTTCAAAGCACATATTAGAGAAGAGATTGTATGAAGAAATCAATCCACCATGGAGGTTAATTTTAGGAACTTTATTTTTTAGATGCAATTTTTAACAGAAGTCAGAACTCTAAATTATCATTCAAACATCAAGAGAGCTTATAAAGGATTGTAGGCTATTGGAGGCTTGTGTCATGTTGGCCAAAATGTCTTCTCCTTGGAACTGGATTTCTCAACCTCCACACTGCTGACATTTGGGGTTGTCATGAGGGCAGAGAGATGGCCTGTTAGAGGACATTGAGCAGCACCTTTGACCTCTGTCTGATAGTTGTGAATAGCACTCAACCCTCAGTCATGGCAATCAAGAATATCTGTTGGCATTGCCCAATATTCCCTAGGGAGAGGAAGCAAACTCATCCCTGGTTGACAACCAGGGTTCTAGGTTTAGTATGCTTATCCCATGCCTGCCCCTTGCCCAGATCACATCAGTGGGGAGAGAAACATCCTCCTGCAGCCTTTACAAAGGAATCTGGGATGACCAAGTAGATGGAAATTGATGTGATCTGGATTAGCGATATTGTATAGGCATGGGTGATCCCAATGAATCAAAGGGGACTGGGCTGATATGAACAGGAGGGTTTGGGGAGGACAGCACTCAATGAGAGACAGAGACAGGCTCAAGCTTCGATGCCCTAAGTATGCAGGGAAGCTGGTACATGACGTTGGCTAAGTGCCCCTTAGGAGTCTCGCTCCCAAAAAGGACAATCGAAATCGGGTTCTGAGAGCATTAAACTCAGTGCCATTCACCTTTTACATCCAAGTCAGCATCTGTCAGTCCACTCAGAAGGCTGCATGGTGCATGTCAAAATAAACATTGTGCATGGCAACCATGAGAAACTACTGAGAAGATTGAATTATCATTTATATGAATTAAAGATAAAATAAATATAAATTAAACTAAAAGTGGAACTCAGACTTCAATGTTCTAGGGAATAAGAGAGTGGCCCTTCAGCTATCTGGTGAAATAGTGATTCAGATTCTAGATTCAGAGATATTTATTTAAGCAAACCTTTACTCAGGAATCATATACCAAAGTCAGTAACATTCATAGCTTCTGAAGCCATAGAAAAAAAAACATTAAAACTATTACTGAAGGAGGCATGGCAGCCTAAATAGACCAAGCTCTCACACAGTCAAAAGTGACCCAAATTCTTTACAGAGCAGAGGTGGAAGTTTGACTAGAGCACATACAACGGACCAGGAGATCGATAAATTAGCCACCTACAATGACATTACATTTACAGCTCTAGGCAACAGGTGAGTGGGGGTTCCTTCCCATTAGAGTCCATACCTATAAGTCCTTAATCAAAAACTTTAAAAAACAGAAGATACGGGCATCTGGGTGGCTCAGTTTGTTAAGCTTCCAACTCTTGATTTCAGCTCAGGTCATCATCGTAGGGCTATGGGATTAGCATTGGGTGGGGCTCAGAGGGGGTCTGCTTAGGATTTTCTCTTTCCCTGTCCCTCTGCCTCTCCCTCTGTTTACACACACTTGTGTTCTCTCCACCCCCCCCAATAAATAAATAAATAAATAAATAAATCCTTAAAAAAAAGAAAAAGAAAAACAGAATATGCCACCGAGAACTTCCTGTGAAGCTACACCATTCTCTCAAACTGTGAGGACAGGGTTTTCCATCTCCTGTCATGTCCCACCTGTGTCCCTCCTGGAGGACTCACAGCCCACGTTGTCAGCAGCAACTGTTGTATGATCACATCATCAGGCAAAGCTCTTTGTCTGACAGGCTGGATATTTTATGTATATATATATTTGCCTAGGGGATTTAAGATATTCACAGTGATCCCAGTAGAATATTATGATTTAATCAACTTTACCTTTCCTAGACTCAAAGGAGCCTTTAGATCAATGTGCTCAAAAGCAGACACCAAATCATTCCAAAGCAAGAGCCACAAGCCAGTCGGGCTGGGTCTCTGTGTCCCTTGCTCCTGGCTCTTTCTTCAGGACTTGAATTCCCCAACTGTCTAGAACCAGATTGGTGGCTTAAGAAGAATACACAATTCCCTCTCTGAAGAAGTGGGGGCCCAGAGTCAGATCCCTAGCCAGGGTCCAGGTGGCCTGGGCTCTGAGAGGGGAAGAGCAGGAGTCAAGAGGCAGCTAGACGGTGCTAACAGCCAACACAAGTGCCAGTCGAGGGATGGGATCATTGAGATGGGAGATGACGAGAATGGGTAGAGAAGGTGGGGTGATAGAACAGGCTTCAGAGCCTGGAGTCGGGCATTTCCTGAGGTTGCCCAAGCAACACCAGGGTGGTGTTATGGGTTTAACTGGGTCCCTTAAATTCCTTGTCAAAGACCTAACTCCCAGAACCTCTTAACATGGACTTCTTTGGAAATAGGGTCTTTACAGATATAATTAGTCAAGATGAGGTCATACTAGATGATGGTGGGCCTTAATTCAATATGACTGATGTCCTTATAAAAAGGGGAAATTGGGACACAGACACACAAACCTTGTGCCTTGTGAGGCTTGCATTTGTGTCTCTGTGAGCCAAGGAATGACCAGAAGCTAGAAGAGAAGGCTGGAACAGACTCCCTCAGAGTCCTCAAAAAAAAAAAAAAAAACAAAAACAAATAAACAACCACCACCACCAAAACCCAACACTATCCTCATCTTGATCTTGGACTTCCAGCCTTGTTTATTGGGGCATGGCTGCTGCAAACCCCTGCTTGGTATGAACAAAGGACAGTTTTATTCATTATCCTTCTTAGAACAACACTAGAAGACATTACTTATCTTACACCCCAAAGGAAACTTGCCACAACCAAGTGTTTGAATATTAGCAAAGTCTTTCTTTTTGAGACTCAAGTTTTGATCACTTCATGCCCAATAGTTAAAAGAGTTTTGCATGGAGCACTGGGTGTTGTGCAAAAACAATGAATACTGTTACGCTGAAAAAATAAATAAAATGGGGAAAAAAAAAGAGCATAGAAATATATCTCTGTGCCAATTCAACTTAAATGTTTTGGGCAAGAATACTATTTGATAGTTAGAAACCAGTTTTGTTGTGTTTGCATCTCTGAAATGTGTTTCAAAGATCACATGGTAACTATTCCTCATTCTACAAGTTTTTCCTGTAGTTTTTATGCCAAAACCAATTAAATTTTGACCTCAACTGACCCAACTATCTCTACAAGATAGGAGTCTGGTTTTGCTTGGCCTCCTGTGGTTTGATAGATTAATAGAGTGTGTCAGAATGGTATGGAAGACTGGGATGTCTGGGTGGCTCAGTCTTTAGGCATCTGCCTTCGGCTCAGGGCATGGTCCCCGGATCCTGGGATCGAGCCCTGCACCAGGCTCCCTGTTTGGTGGAAGGCCTACTTCTCCCTCTCTCACTCCCCGTGCATATGTTGCCTCTTTCGCTGCCTCTCTCTCTGTCATATAAATAAATAAAATCTTTTTAAAAAATGGTATGGAAGACAAAGTAATTGCTGGACAGAGAGCTTAGAGAAATTTCGATGGAATTTGCAAATTAAAGCAAATCTAGCCCCCCCCAAATTCTTTCACCCTGACGAAATACATCATAAAACAAAAAACAGCAAACTTCTATTTGTAGAGAACTAAATTTGTATCTCAAATATTGGTGGCAAGGCAAGGCCCAAAACTATATACATTATCAACTCATAATATGAAGCTGTAATAATCAGACGCTGGCTGTTTGTTCCCATTTAGCAGTGAAATACATACATTTAAATGACAAAACGTCATTTGCTCAGAGATGTTAATTATATGATGATCCTAAGGGCAGGCATGGAAGCAGTGATTTGTTAGTGAAATCACAGTCTCACCAGTCACCTGAAGGAGCCCCAGCCTCAGAGGGAGACAGACGTGGATCCACCACATTCCTCACTTGTCTTCCTGCTGTTGGATCTGCTGTGCTTACTCATTTTCCCTCAGAGTCAAATTATCTTTGTTGGTATCAAACCAGCTTCATTTGTCCTGGATTTATTTATAACCTTTCTGATGACAATTCACAGAACGAGTCGTCCCCGCAGTGACAGCATAATTATCTCTATGCATCAACTCGAGGTCTATGGTATTTGTCCCAACATCCATCGCCGTATGTTGGAAGAGGAATGAGGAATTGAAAATACTGAAGATGGGTTAAAATCTTCAAACACTGAAATGGGGGTTTTAAAAAGAGTGTAGTGGGGTGTCTGGCTGGCTCAGTGGGTTAAAGCCTCTGCCTTCAGCTCAGGTCATGATCCCAGGGTCTGGGATCAAGCCCCATATCAGGCTTTCTGCTCAGCAGGGAGCCTGCTTCCCCATCTCTCTCTCTCTGCCTGCCTCTCTGCCTACTTGTGATCTCTGTCTGTCAAATAAATCAATAAACTCTTTAAAAAATAAAAATATAAAATATAAAAAAGAGTGTAGAAAGAAAGATACACACAAACTGATACAATGTGTGACTGCTAATGTGGGTCAGAGCACATGGAGAGCCAGCCTTCTAACACCTCAACAATGCAAACTGATGCAAGACAGTGATAAAGTCCGGGACAAAAATGTTCCAAGAGTTCACAAGGAGGAAACCCAGCTGTGTCAGTTTCCCCCTCAAAACGAATACCTTTCCAATACCTCCATTTCCATCTACAAACACTATCATACTCCAAGTGACCCAGACTTGGAGGCTCATTCACTAATTTGACAAAGCTTTATGCACTAAGTCCCCAGATTGCTGGGTGTGTGGGGGGGTCAGAAACCCGGTCCCACAAGATATGCTCTGAGCAATGGCAGAGGAACACTGGAGGGTCTGCCAATGGGCAATCGTCCCGCCCAGCCCAGGAGGTGGGCAAAGCCTCTTTCAATATGTCCAAACATTTACCAAGGAGAAATTGCACTTCACTTCCTCAGAATGACTAGGGAGAATGATGTGTACCTCATTTCTCATGAGAAGGGAGCTTCATTTGGCCTTTACTCACTTTCATTAGAACAAATCCAATCAAAATCAATAAGCAAATGCGATTTTATTTTTCGCCACTGGAACTTAAGTGCCACAAAAGCAGAATTATTTTCCATTTTGCCCACTCTTGACATTTACAAGCAGTCAATTAATATTTGTCAAGTGAATGAATGAATGAATGAATGTGTAATAAATGAAAGAAATTTCATCTCTCTCCTTCCATGACCAGTGTGAGTCAGTAGTTCTGGGTCAGTGACTCTGTCTGGGAGACAGGAGCAAGCTGGGGTGGACTGAATCAAAGACAGTGCAGAAGGGAAGGAGGAAGCGGACACTGGTCCGCCTGAGCCATCACCTGACTAAGCCGGGTCCTCCCACCCAGCTCTCATCACTGATAAACCAACTGATAAACATCCCTACAAGTATGGATCTGTGTATTCTGTCTGGTCAGAATTCATGGGGCAAAAAACAAAAGGAGCATTACTTATTGAACCCTAACATCCCCACATTTGGTATATGGAATTTATAGACAGCACTGGGTGTAGATTTCTGGATATAAGCCAGAACCTTGAGTAGTGAAGGAGAGTTGGTGAGATTAAAGGTTGTGTCATAGTGGAGACATGTAGCTGCTGGAGCTTCTGCAAATGGCCATGGCTGTCCCCTCCGCCATCCTACAGGGCCAGGGCTTGCGGCCAGCAGCTGGTGTTCACAGGGACAGAGCTTCTCACAACAAGGGGAAGTTTAACATCCCTGCCCCCTTCAAGCTGGCAATACCGGGCTCACCCTGCAGATGGCTGCCATTTATTCTTGAAACACACAAGTGCAATAAGCCCGCGCATCCGGTGTTTTCATGGCAATGGTGGTGGAAAAATAATCACTGCTTTCTGGGTGATCTCAGCCAGGTCTGTAGGCAGGGATTTTAAATTATAATCAGTTAGCTCGCTGTATTTCTAGGGGCATCAGGATCCAGTTTGAGGATTGATAGTATCAGAGGACAGGACCAGCCGTGTTGCTATTCCAAATTCCATCTGGCATGGAGAGGAAAATGAGGAGCTAAGCTTTCCTCAACATGTGCCTTCTCCAGAGGCTTCAAGTGTCACACCAGCATTGCTCACCCACCACTACTATCCCCATCACCCAGTCACCATCACCATCACCACTCACCTTCATCACCTCCACCATCACGACGACCACCATCACCACCTTCGTCATCTCCTCTGTCACCACAACCACCATCACCACCTCCATCATCACATCGTCATCACCATCATGGCGACCACCATCACATTCTCCATCACTGCCACCACTATCTGTCACCCCTGTTGTCACTATCACCTCACCTCCACCGCCATCATCACCACCACCATAATCACCACCATCGCCTCCAGCCACACCACCACCACCTCCGCTATCACCACAATGACAATCACTTCCATGGCTCATGTAGTTACGGAGGTTGGCAAAGCCAAAATCTGCAGTGTAGACTAGCAGGCGAGAGCCCCTGGGAAGTCTTGCTGCTCAAATCCAAAAACAACCTGCTCGTAGAATTCCTTCTTGCTCAGAGGAGGTCAGTATCTTTCTCTCCAGGCCTTCAACTAACTGGATGAGGCCCACCCACATCACAGAGCATAGTCTGTTTACATAAAGTCTATTACTGATTTAAATGTTAATCTCGTCTAAAAAAATACCATCACAGCAACATCCAGACTGGTGTTTGACCAAATATCGGAGTACTGTGGCCTCACCAAGTTGACACACGAAATTAACCATCATGCCATGCCAGAGACCATGACGCAATTGGCTGGGGTACAACGTGAGCCTCAGGATTTCTAAAGCACCCCACACCAAGTTTTCTAAGTTGCATTCAAAGATGAGATCTATGCTCTAGGAACACAGATTTTTGAAATGTTCAGTTACGGATTTTTTGAAACCTTCAATTAAGGGTTCTTTGATTCACTGAAAACCAATGTGAAGACCAGAGGGAAATCATTCCCAGAAGCCAGATTTCCTGGACTTTTGTAATTCCACAAGAGGCAACAGAGGCAAGTCACTATGTCACAGGACATAAAATTTGGGATCATAAGATTTGGGAGCAACCACACCACTGGACACACCCTCAAAGCAGCCTAAGGGACATCAAAGACAAGACTCATAGGGGAAATGAAAAGATTAGGAAGAAAAGATGGGGTGCTGTGGTGGCTCAGTGGGTTAAGGCTCTGCCTTCTGCTCAGGTCATGATCTCAGAGTCCTGGGATGGAACTCCATATCAGGCTCTCTGCTCAGCAGGGAGCCTGCTTCCCCTGCTCTTTCTGCCTGCCTACTTATGGTCTCTTTCTCTGTCAAAGAAATAAATGAATAATCTTAAAAAAAAAAAGAAAGAAAAAAATTGCCACCACCCGAAATTCATGCTACACAAAGAAATAGCATTGTTCTAAATGTGTCTCCAAAATGCCTCCTCCAAAGAGAGACAACATATATAGGTCAAGCAATGCTACAACTGACCTCTTGAAAGACAGTTTTTTGCCAGGGAGTGAACTTCCTAGATCATGGTGCCCTGGTGCCAATAACATCCTCCTAAGATGAAGCCATCGATCCTGTTTTTTTCTCTGTCCACTAACCTGCTCTCAGATCCCATGGAGCTTCCACTTCATATTTGATATCAGTAACTCAGGTCAAGACTTGACCAAGGATGATGTCCTGAGAGCCACACTTCACTTGGGGTGTCTACCTAGAACTTGAGGTTGGTTAGTGTCGTAAAGTCAGTGTTGTGATTATTCTGTGGGTTCCACAATCACCTTATACTCTCTAAAGTGGGAAATGAGAAATGGAACTAACTCAACCTTGAAATCCAAAGGCATTAAGCCTGTCATGATAGATGGTGACCTGGTTCACACATGATTGTTAGAGAATCCCAGGCTCTAACGAACACAAAAAGAAAAGCAAAGGGGCCTTAATTTCATTGAACATTCATTTAAAATTAAGAATTATGTATAGTCTTCAGACTTGACTTCCAAAGGGCAAGAATGTTTAAATTTGGAATTTATTACCTCAAAAACAAAATTAATTGAACAGTAACTTAGAAGAATATGTAATTTTGTGACTTCTAATTCCTTCCTGAAATTTTGTGCTGGTCCTTACAGCTGTTTTGTACTATTCTGGCTCTTGTCCTCCAGGCACGTGGGAGCACTGGGCTTCAGTGCCACTCTTGAACTCAAGCATGCCATGTCACTTGCTTTGGCTCATGACATGTGAGCAGAAAAGATATTGTCACTTGCAAGTGAAACCTTTAGGCATCGGTGTGTGCTTAGCTAAGGCTGGTGCTCCCTCTGCCAGCAATATTCCAGATGGTGGCTCTCCCAGCTAGGGATCAGAGAGAAGAGCTCAGTGAAGCAAAACAGACCCCCAGCTGCCCAGTGAAGTCCTCAGGAATAAACCTTCTTAGTATTAATTCACTGAGATCTGTGGATTGCTTGCAACTGCAGCATAACCTGGTCTATCCTACTAAGACCGAATTTAATAAAGGAAGGGCTTGTATTTAACTTGCACCATCTCCAGATTGTTAACATTTTATTCCCAGATCACTTTAATGTTGACATTTAATCACATTGCTGAAGCTCTCTTGGGCAATATGGCTAGAAAAAAATGCAAAGAAGTAAAGAAAGGAATAAATGTCTAGACTTAACTCCAATGTGGCTCAAAATTAATTTTAATATTTCACTACTTCAACCCAATTGATGGTTTCTGGGAGTAAAACATATACAGCCTAGTGGTATTTCTAGGAATGTACCCCAAGGGGATGTGGGCTGCTGGAAGTAGGAACAGGGCTAGCCAGATGGACAGCTCACCAGAGCAGGGCAAGACAGCCCTGGATCCAAAGGTTAAGAGAACAAAGGCACAGGGTAACTCTCAGTTCCCCATTCCTCACATTTACGTGTGGTGGGAATGCTACTTGAATGACTTCTGGCCTCTTGCTCTGGCCTCCCTGATTGCTCACCATGGAAATGCAGACGATTGCCATTAGCTTATGTTCCATGACTGCATAAAACTGATCTCTTAGAAGACTGGAAATAACAGGGATTCAATCTCCTTTCTTCCCTTTCCACCTAAGACCCATGGGAGGCAGAAATGGGGTACAATTTCTGACTTGGAGATCCCAACTTTACTATCAAGAGAGCTGCTCCACAAAGCAGATGGGAGAAGGGACAAGCAGAGAGGCAACAAGCCCATCAGGAGAAGGCCTAGGCTACATCAAATGACCTCCCTTGGATGAGCAATAAAACTGATGTTTTTGTCTCTATCTGTCTGCTTCTGTGTCTGCTTTCCTATTGGTTCATAACTCTGGCAGGAAAGAAGGGATATTATTTATGAACTCCTAAATATCCCATTAGTGTCTCCTGCTGAGTGGCCATGTGAGCTTATATGGAAAAACAACAGCCATGATGTGGCCCCAGTAGCAGCAGGACATCTGCCTTGTGCCCAGGCCTTATGGTCATGCCAGTTCCTTGTGGCTTCTGCTGGTATCAGCTGCCACTAAGACTGAGGCATCCTCGAGGGACAGGGACTCTCTGGCAAACTTGCAGAGAGCTGCTAGGTAGCTGGGAGGGGTGTGTGTGTGCGTGTGTGTGTGTGCGTGTGTGTTTCTTTAGGGGTCCAGAGGGTACAATTATGTTGGAGACGCAAAGGATAGGAAAATGTCTCTGCCTTGGAGAAAAGTTGTAGTCAAGAGAGTGGCAAGAAATCCTCACCCACTGTCAACAAGGGGAGACATTTTGAAAGGCATGAAGCCCAGAAATAGTGCGTATTAATTAATTGCAACTCCAGAAAATGTCTGGGGGCACCTGGGTAGCCTAGTGGGTTAAACATCCATCTCTTGGTTTGGGCTCAGTTCGTGATCTCAGGGTTATGAGATCGAGCGCCCATGGGGCTCCATGCTCAGCACAGATTCTGCTAGAGAATCTCTCTCTCCCTCTGCCTCTGCCCCTTCCCCAACTCGCATGTGTGTGGGCTCTCTCTCTCTCTCTCAAAACAAAATCTTTTAAAAAAGAAAGAAAGAAAATGTCTGTCATCCATTTAATTTCAATAATACAATTTGGGGTACTTCACAAAGTTCTTGGCAATATTATTTAAATCTTTTCAATAAGAAAAAGGAATGAAATAATGATATTTTTATCATTTTTCCTAACTTTTCCCTCTCACTGTTAGTGCCCAGTTCAGGCCTTTAGCGCCGTTCCTCTGGGTTACTCGGTGCAAGCCATGATGCTGAGAGAGATCAGTATTCCCCCAATGACTTCTCCATCCATGCCCACTTTGAAAGGAGACCAAGGCTCTGCATGGTGGTGAGAAGGGCACAGGTGGCACCTGGCTGCAGCTCACCATCTCCGTGTGCTCCGAGGGTTCTCGGGCTGGGCGGTCCCAGCCCCATCATCCAGAGGAGAGTGAGTCTCATGGGAGGAAATCCACAGGGAGATAAAGCCAGATGTTCTCTTTCTCTGTTGCAAGGTGAAAAATTTTATAGTGATATCATTATAAATATATCTATCTCTATAGATGTATACTATAAGCAGAGTTTTAAGAAGCTACAGATTCAGAAAAACATATAAAATAATAAAAAGGTCTTATATTGGTAAGAGAATATAATAACGTGATAGAAAATTGGTTCGGAGAAAAGCCAGTTCAAAGGAGCACCTTTGAATATGAGAAGAAAGATACTCAAACTCAGGAGTAAGTGACAATGTGTCACAATCATAGATGGACAAATAGAAAACAAAAGCCCCCGACCGTGTTGAAAATATGGAGAAATAGGAACTCTAATGTAGGAAATGGGAGCATGAGTTGGTCCCTCCTTCTGCAATGTGATCCTGTAAAAACCTATTAAGATGCAGAATCATCACCTAGTTTCCCATCCCCCCACCCAACTCCCTTTCTGCAATACTCAGTTTGTTTCCTGGAGTCAAGAGTCTCTCCTGGTTTGTTTCCCTCTCTGATTTCTTCCCATTCAGTTTTCCCTTCCTTCCCCTATTGTCCTCTGCACTATTCCTTATATTCCACATATGAGTGAAACCCTAGGGTATTAAGGAGGGCACATGATGTCATGACCTCTGAGTGTCATATGCAACTCATGAATCATCGAATATCATAGCAAAACTAATGATGTCAAAAAAAAATTGCGTTCTTAAAAAAAAAAAAATCCCACCAATCCCAGTCTTCTGGAATTATCCCAGAGAACAAAGATCAGCATATACAGATACATGTATAAGAATGGTCTGCATAGCTTTGTTTCCATGAAAAAAAAAATGACAATCAAGTGAAAGCCCATTAAGAGAGAAGTGGCAGAATAAACTCTACTCACTGTGGAATTTTATACAGTTATTAGAAAATGAGTTAGGGCACTAGCCCCTGACTTGTAGAAACATCATGTGGCATTGCCAGTTAAGAAAAGCAAGATGTGTGGGTGTGTAAAATGATTGCATTTACAGAAAAACAAAAACCATAAAAACAAGTGTGTGTGTGTTAATATATGACTAATAAATGTGTATTAATATATGACTAAGTCAGCACAGAGAGAAGCACCAGAGGAGAGATAATTGGGGTAGGAAAGACAAGTACAATTTTTTTTTAAAGTGCACCACAAATATTACCATGTCTGGTATAATTACCATGGCGTAAATTTGCACATGTGTATACGGCGGCATGAAGAAGGGGGAAGGTAAAAGACAGGTCGAATATGTGAACACTGTTATTTCTTACATGTCACAAAGAGTAGAAGGTTAACTAGCAGTATAACTAAATAGTAATGCTGCCATGTCTCCTTCAGACGAACAATTCTATTAAAAGTGTTCAGATGGGGCGCCTGGGTGGCTCAGTGGTTTAAGCCGCTGCCTTCGGCTCGGGTCCTGGTCTCAGGGTCCTGGGATCGAGTCCCACATCGGGCTCTCTGCTCGGCAGGGAGCCTGCTTCCCTCTCACTCTCTCTGCCTGCCTCTCTGCCTACTTGTGATCTCTCTCTGCCAAATAAATAAAATCTTTAAAAAAAAAAGTGTTCAGATGAATTAAGTAAGTTGCAGGTCTTTGCCCACAAATATGTGGCTAATTGGGGCTTTTTGTTATATGAAACTGGGACTGGAAAGGATTATGCTTTTGAGGAATGGTATCATGATCATGTGATGGTATCATGTATCAGGATGGTCTCATGATCACATGATAGTATCATGTGATAACATTGGGGGTGAGAGCCTCGATTTGGAATTCCAGCTTCAGCCGGGAAGTGTTAACACTTACGCTGAGCTTCCATTTCTTCTCTCTGAGATATGGGCACAGATTCTACTTCCCATGCTTGTGTAAGATTGCATGTGAAAATTCTGAATAAATCGTAGTTGTTGTTACTAACCTGTGGGGAAAAATAGATCCATATCCACGAACTTATTGAGAGATCTTTTTGATACATTCATTGAGAAAACATTTTGGTAAAAAAAAAATGAAAATTCCCAATTTTTTATAGTTGCCTAGGAAAGATTTATAGGAACAGGAAAATAAGGCAGAGGAAGCACGTGCCATTAATGTTAGGTCTCCAGGTCGGTGGAGTTGCAGAGTGGTCTGGGGAGAAGATTCTCTTTTGTAAAAACAAAACAAGCATGCATGACTTCTGCAATTTGGACAGAAAGTCTATTGTCAAGGCTTTGAATATGACTGGGTTTTCAGGAACTCTTCCTAACATAGCCTATTTTGTGGTTTACTGTAGTAGCAATGGGTTTTGATAAGGTAAAAATCAGATGTAAGCCTGCTGTATGCCTCTGTCAATTGCCCACTGGAAATGCATGAAATCATTTTGCTGAAAGCAAGCCCTGACTCTTGGGGTCCAATTAGACTTATGTCCAAGACAAACAACTTTCCATCCTGCCCATCCCTGGTCTGGACTGACGTTGTGTCCATCCTTGTGTGGTCATCCCTAGGATTGAGATGGCCCCTGTCTTCAGCTCCTTGGATGTCCCTAGCTTAGGCCATTTGTTCTAGCTAATGTTGGCATTGGGGCCAGGCACCTTCCTGGTCTCCCAATTCTTTCATAGAGGTAATTAGAAACAATTGTTGTTATCACTTTTATTTAATATTTTTTAAAAGAGTTAAGCATTTTAATTCTTAGATGTTATGGGTGAGTTTTCTCCTACCTACTAACACAGTTCCCAGAGGAGGAGGCAACAGTGAAAGCAGCCATAGGTCCTTCTCGGTGCCATAGATGAGGTATTTAACATACCTGCACATGCTGGGACTATCCTAGAGTCATGGACATGGCCCTGAAGAGAATTTAGATCCTGCCTCAGCCTCCCTCATGAGCAAAGGAGGAAAGTGACCCTCACAATTTCTTGGAACTTCACTTTTTAACATTTTAAAGGTTATTTTACAAAGCTTCATTTAGAAAATGTGAGGGGAAAAAAAAAAGACTGGTGCCCATAACATTGCAATCTGTCCCTCCAAGAGGACATGTGACATTTAGGGTCGTAATGTAAGAGGCACATTGTAGCGCACTGATGGTAAAGCCAGCTTATCCTCATCGTTCTCAAAGCCACTGTGTGTGTCTCAGTCCAATTATCGACAGAGCAAGCAAGTCCAAACTAAAAGCCAGAATGGGACGCAATCAATCAGAATTAATTTTACCTAAATGATATTTGAGATGCACCGATATAGCTTTGTGATTAGAGCCTGAAGCTGGCATCCTCCCTGCAGAGAATACTAATGCTGACATTCTAGTCCCGAGTGGCACTTGGCGTCATCACCAGCAACTGCCAACCCGCGCCCTGCAGGTCCTCCTGGAAAACCAGCTTGTCAAATGTCGAGAGTCCTGTGATGAGTCTGCACAGATCCATTTAGAACTCCAGATCCTTCTCATTCATATTCATTACAGTTAGTGTGAATTCACAAGTGATGGCGGCATGTTTCTGTCAGTTCCTCATGCCTCTTAGAAATATGGGCATTTTTAACAAGTGCTTGCCTGATTGCAAAGCAAACACTCTGAGGTAATTTCTTCCAAAGAGAGAACACTTTGTTAAAACAGGACACATCCAGCAGTCTTCTGCTCATCTGTCCCCGTTCACTGTGTCAGTGTGCCAGTATCGTGTGGACAAACCACATGGGACACATGGACTGTTCTCGTAGCTCTTCCTCTTCCTGATGCAATGGCCATACTTAGATGGAAAGAGTATTTTTTTTCTTTAATACAATACATGGAAGAAGAACATCAAGGGCAGCATTCTAAGAAGAGATTGAAGAGAAGTGGGAAAGGACGGGGCTCTTCTCTCTCCTTCTTTCTGTGGGAGGACTGGTGTGACCTTGGGAATTTGCTAGAACAGCACAGGGAACTTCTGGAAAGAAGAGCTGCTCCTTCTGTGGGTCAGCACCTACATCGGGGACTGCCTGGAGCATTGCAGAAGGCCCAGTTCTCCAGATGAGCACTTGCTTGTGCCGACCATCATGTTACCACCTGACCAGGCCAGCTCCTGAATTCCAGCACCTCAGTGGCTCACATTTAAAAAAAAGGATGAGCATTATGACACCGACTTCATAAAGCTGGTGTGAGACCTAAATGCCCCCACAAAACTCTTAACACAGCACCTGGTGTATTGTGTGTGCTCAAGAGATCGTAACTTTTATGATAATTACTAATAACGTATTGAAGTTTCCCACTACTAGAACCTTCCACAGATCTTGTCTTTTCCAAAATTGGTCATAGGTGTTATATTTAACCAAAGATATACATGTATGAGATAGTTTCCAAAGGGTGGAGATGCATTGTGTCCATAAAACCTTTTTTTACAGATCTTTCTTAGATGCCCACATTGCCTTGCCTGCTTCAAATGCAGTGGGTAAGTCATGCCTGCTCTAGAAATTAGAAACACTACATGGAGAGCTTAAGGACCTAATGGTTCTGACTGTGTGACTTCCTGGTACAGAAAGTCATTCCACCTACTAACCCTCAGATTCCTCAATAGCATGATAAGTTTATGGCATAATCTCAGAAATCCTCTCTAGGCAAAAATTACAGTAAAACAGTTTTATAACCCAAGCTTTGGAGAATTTGTCTGCCATTTTTCCCTCTTTCTTTATCTCTGTCACAGAGAAGACATTAAATAAGCATTTGTAGATTAAAAACACGGATAAATAAAAAAAAGATTCTCTTGAGAAAAATAAATCCAATCGCTCCTTCTCCACTTGAAGAAAAAAATAATTATTCATTGATTAGATACTTCAACAAAAATTAATACTTCTGTCCAACTTATCATGCTGTCCATGTATTGACTGTATAAAGCTATAATAATGCCTTCTTTTTTTTAAATTTAAATTCAATTAGCCAACGTATAGTACATCATTAGTTTTTGGTGTAGTGTTCAATGACTCATTAGTTACATATAACACCCAGTGCTCATCACATCACGTGCCCTCCTTAAAAAGCCCATCACCCAATTATGCCATCCCCCTGACCACCTCCCTTTCCACAACCCTCAGTTTGTTCCCTGGAGTCAAGAGTCTCTCCCATTTTGTCTCCCTGTCTGATGTCTTCCCATTCAGTTTTCCCTCGCTTCCCCTGTGATCCTCTGTGCTATTTCTTATATTCCACTGCCTTCTTAGGCTTACAATAAATACAATAAAGTATAGTTCAGCAATGATATGTAGATTGTGGGAATAGTAAATGAAGTTAAAGTATTCTAGTGTCCTATTTTTTTCTGTCCTATATTTTCTGGGAAAAGATCAGAGGCACTAATTTATATTTGTCTGTAGTAAGTCAAAAGAGCATGTTTTACCATTGATTGTCGTTACTAAGGAGTTAAGTGAATGTATTACTTCTGTAGTGCATTGAATGGTGACCCACAAAAAGATATGTCCACATCTTAACTCCTGGAGCTTATGAATGTGGCCATATTTAGATACAGAGTCTGCACAGATGTAATTAAGTTAAGGATCTTGAGAGATCATCAGAGATTGCCTCGGTGCACCCTAAATCCACCCTAAGAGATAGGTGTCCCTCTAGCAACCAGAAGAGAAGATGGACGCACAAGGACAAGTCTATGGGACAACAGAGGCAGAGATGAGAGTGACAATGTCACAACCCAAGGGATGGGAACAGTCACAAGAAGCTAAAGAGGCAAAGAAGGATTCCCTCCTAGGAGGACTAGAGAGAGCATGACCCTGTCACTCCTTGACTTCATGCTTTTGGCCTCCAGAACTGTGAGAGAATATGTTTCTATTGTTTTAAGCCACCATGTTTGTGATAATTTATTGCAACAGCCCTAGGAAACTATTTCAACTTCCAAATTCATAATGGAAAAAACAACTTTTAAAAACAAACAAAAAAAATAACTTCTCTTTATAATGGTCATAGAGGTGACAAGGAATTTGCATAGAAAAATAACAATTGGCTTGTATTTAGAATATAGAAAGAGCTCCCATAAATCAATAAGAATAAACACACAGCAAATTAGAAACATAGACAAGAGATTTGAAGAGAATATGCCCACGTGACCAATAAATATATGAAATTTGACAGAAATTTCAAATTTAGCTCCAGAGCTGGAGATTGTAAGGACTCCATTTTCATTTTCATCCTTTAAAGCAGTGTAGAAAGCTTTCAGGGAAAAAAAAACATGTAGAGCAATTGAAAGCTACTCACTTACCTTGACTCCATGTCAAGGGTGGTGCAATTCCTCACAGGGCAAAGATTGAGAATCAGGGCAACAGGTACCTCCCCCAGATGATGCATGAACATCCACCTAAAACCAAGTTCAACAATCACAGAGAACTGCAAGAGCCCAACACTAGGGGGAAATAGTATATAAAATTCATAACTTTTCCCCATGATTCTTTAAAGTCTATTCACTACTTTTTTCTCTTTCCTTTTTCAACTAATTTCTTATTTCATCAAATCTTTTTTAAAAATATTTTTAATTTTCATTTTTATATTTACATTCTATCCTTTCATTATATTTAATTTTATTTTTGTATGTATATATAGGTTTTTCTTTCTTTACAATTTTGGAATGAAATTTCTTCCAACAGACCAAAGTAAACCCAGAATCTAATATATGGCTCTGTTTTCTTCACCTGTCTGATCATATTCTCTGTATTTTACCTTCTTTTTTGTTTGTTTGTTTGTTTCTTAAAGTCATTTTTAACATTCATCTTTACACTTATATTCAACCCATTCAAAGTATTGAATGTTATTTTTGTATATATATGTTATTCCTTCTTTACAATTTTGAGATGTAGTTTTTTCTAACTGAACAAAACAAACTCAGGATATAACATAAAGCTCTGTTCTGTTCACCTGTGTGCACTTTTTTCTTTTTTAACTTATTTCTCTTCTTTCTTAATTTTCATTTTTACAGTTATAACCTATCCTTTCATTACATTTCATTTTATTATTGTACACATATAAGATTTTCAGCTTTTAAAACTGTGGAATCTAGTTTTCTAACAAACAGACGAAAATATCCACAATATCCCGTGTAATGCTCTTTTCAGTTCACCTGTCTGATTATATTATCTGTTTCATATTTAAATTCTAATTTTTTTTTCGGTTTCAGATCTCTTCCATTTTGTTTGGGTTCATTGTTTCCATTTTGGTATTTTGTTCCTAGTTCATCTATATTCTTCATGGACAGAATGACAAATGGAAAAATGGACCTTAGGAAAGGGAACAAGAGGCAGTACTGAGTTCCAGGTAACTGAAGAGTATGGATGGATGTTAAGTAAGATGTTGGAACCAGAGACCAGAATAATGATAATAAATATACTAGATGGGCTTGGGAAAAAACATAGAAGACATGAGAGAATCTCTACCTGAAGAAATAAAAAAACTAAAACCTACTCATGTTGAAATCAAAAAGGCAATTCAGATATAGCGAAATATGGAGGGAGAACTTGGGACCTTTGCAGACAGGACCAGAGTCCCTTCTAGCAGAGGGAAATTTCAAATCAGGAGAATGGGCCTAGGCCAGGGAGGAGGCCTTCACAATCCATCTGCCCTAACTTCTCTTGTGGACACGGAGCAAAGGGACTCTGCCCTGCCACGAGCCCCTTAGGTTAGCTGGAGGGCCAGGTGGGCCGGAGGGGCTGAGCCCAGCTGGGCATGAGCTCTTCCCAGGTTCCCTGGGCTTGTGTGATTGACACAACTTGGTCCTGGACAGCAAAGTCAGGAGGAACTCTTTCTAGAACCTGGCTGGCCTCCCCTCCCCCAGTCCAGCTGCTCTGCCCTGGTTGCCAAGCACGGGATGACCTCAGACACAGAACTCTCCACAGGGTTCTGAGTGCTCAGTTGGGTCACCAGGATGCTGGCACTCGGAGACGTAGCTGTGGAGCCCAACGCAGCCATGGAGGGACCTCTGTTGGCCAGCGGAGCCACTTGCCAGGTGGTCCTAGATGTGTGGGATGCGCTGACACATATCCCTGGGTGGCCCTGGGCGGTGCTGCTAGGGACCATGCTGCTGCTCCTTTGCCTGCGGAAGAGACGACTCCCTCCGAGAAGGGTGAAGGTGCTGGGACGAAGGTGCTCTGCTCGCCGCCTAGTCTTCAGAGCTGGCCGCCAGAATACGGGCCCGACCACACAAGCCCAGGACACCCGCGAGCCACCCAGGGTGTTGGCCAGTCCACCCTCCTTACAGACACTGTGCTTGGCAGCCATCAACCAAACGCGGAGCAGGCTGGTCCTTGGGGACAGTGCCAACGACCTGAAGAAGGACCAGAGGAGTCAGCCCCGTCAACGTCCCCAGGGCCTTGGAGAAAACGCCGTCGGGGGAACAGCAGGCGAGGATGGAGAACAGGCCGGGAGGAAAAGAGGGAGGGACGGCAGTGACCACACTCCCGTTGCAGAGCCACTGAGACTGCTCAGCCAACAGGGTGCCAGAGGGAGGCAGAGAGGGCAGGAAGAGGAGGGGGAAGAAAGGCTGGAGCCGACGAGGGCACACATGGAACCGATCCCAAAACATCGAACCTGCAGGTCACCGTCCCAGGCAGGACCCGGGCTGCATGCTATCCCCCCGCCTGACCTCCCAGCAGGTGATGCTGGTGCGAGGACCTGCGGAGTCCCACCAAAGAGCGGAGCCCGGAAGGGCGACCACCCCGCCCCTCGGGCAGCCCTTGAGCCACAGGCTGTCACGGAGGACACTGGCTTCCCTGTGTCCCCTCCAAGGCGTGAAGTGGATCCTGAAGACCGAGCCACATGCCTGGAGGCAGAAAGGCAAGAGATCGCCGAGTTGGCCCGACACATCGGCCATCTGCACACCCAGGAAGCAGCTCTGCAGCGGGAAAATGGACAGCTGGACCAGGACATACAGCAGCTGAGGCGGAGCCTGCAGAAGCCACTGGACGAACAGGACGAACTCGCCCTGCGACTGCACAGAAACCTCTTTCAAGGGGCAGCTCAGCTTGAGACCCTGAGAAAGAAACTGGCCGACCTGTATGGAGACCTGGAGCTCATGGGCCAGTTGCGCGACCTCCACAAGGAGATGGCCCGAGACGTGCGCCGAGAGCTGCAGAGACACAGCTCCCACTGCCGCGAGCTGGTCCTCTTCCAGCACAACAGAGCCGCGAGAGGCTGGGAGGCCGCTGTGTCCAGCGGGAGAAAGTTCTGGGAGCTGAGGAGAGAACATGACCGCCTGAGGCAGATGCTGGCCAGCCTGGAGTCCCGCCACCTGCCTGTCCCGAGTGATCCTCTTGCTCCTGCGGCTCCTCCCACAGCCTGCAGACCTGGAGAAGTGTCAGGGGGTCCCTGGGGTCACCGGGCCCCTGGGGAGTGGGGAGGTTCCCGTGCGAGGGCACCGGGATTGGGGGTCACCTGTGGGTGGGACCGGGTTCAGGGCCGCTCGGCGCTCAACAGCCACAGCCCGGCTCAGCCTCTGCAGGGAGGTCCGGGAAGGATGTCTGCCGGCTCTCTCTCTCGGCAAGAGCCTGGGTCTCCACTGGGGCCCCAGGGACACTCAGCCGTGTAGCCCGCTCACCCTGCCGCTGCACATCCAGACAGACCTCCGTGCCTATTGTCCTCGCTACGGACTTTCCCCATCAGACCCTCTACAGCTGTGTAATGTAGGATCGTGTTTGCGTTGAAATCCATGTCACTGGGACTGAAGACATCCTCTCTTGTGGACATGGACAGAGACTCCAAACACGACCGTTTCCGTGGGCCAGGACTGGCCTTCCGGATGTGCAGAAAGAACTCCATATTTACGGGAATAACGTGGAATTGTCTTAAAGAAAAAGAGAAGAAAACTTAAACAAAACAACATTCCACACAACTGTAAAAAATTGCTAGTGTACTTCTCAACTGAATTTTAGTCTGAACTCATAGTTTCGTCCTAAATCCAAATTTTAGCCTTTAATTCAAACCTTAGTCCTAAACTCAAATGTTAGTCTTCCATTCATAGTTTAGTCCTAAATCCATAGCATTAGTGTAGTATTAAATTTATTGATAGGAAATCTTAAGAATTTGCAGCCATTTCTTCCTTGTTTTGTAACACATTAGCTTCATCTTTGTTAGTTTGGTTAAGATACTGCTTGTTGTTTCACATTTATGAACTTTCAGCGGTGAAAAGACCAAGTGTTCTCTGGATGGCAGACACACCAGCCCACGCACGAGGGCGCGGGCACACGCTCACATGCCCGACGCCGAATCTAGACGATTGTAGTTGCGTTGTGAGGACCGGAAAAATGTAAAAATACAGTTGGAAAATTTAAAATAGATTTACATTAAATTTTAAAGAAATTCAGAAATGTATCTGGAGATCAATAAATTACTGGAAATGAACAACGTGTGTGTGCCGTGTGTAAGGATTGGAAAGCCTCCGTGCTCCTCCTCCCAGAGAACAGAGTGCCCTGAGGGAGCAGGGAAGGTGGCAGCAGGGAGCACTGTCCCACGGGGTGCAGAGGAGCAGGAGGCCAAGGGACAGTCCCCAACTGCAGCCGGGAGGAGGGCAGGACCAAGGAGGGGGCTCCCAGGCTCCAGCCACAGGAGAGGTGGATCCATCCCGGGGCCTGGAGGGAGATCAGAGAAGTAGTATTTGCTGAGCCCAGTGGGGGGCTGTCCCAGCAAGGGGCCTAATGCCCACCTCGACCATGCAGGCCTCCATGGACTGCTGGTGCAGGGCAGCCCCCAGAAGACCTGGGAGTGCAGGCAGGGGAGGCAGCCTCAGGCCCAGAGCGAGCAGGAAAGGGTCAAGAAGGAGTTGGGAGAAGGACCCACCCCTGTGAGTCTATTTGACCCAAATGCACCTGGGGGTGACTGCCTGCCTTCGCACCCACACATGGAGTATCTCTGCAGCTTCTCCAATGTCTTGGGTGCTGGGCAACCCTGGCTCCCTAAGTGTCCCTGCTGCAGGCTGAGGTGGGATGGGATGGCAGGGCAGAAGGGCTCCCTGGAGGAGGTGGCCTCTTATCTGAATCCTGATAGAGGAGCAGGAGGTATCAGTGGTGCTTTCACAATGCTGGGCATCTCCCTCTGGAGTCCACCCCTGCCCATGACAGCTGTCCTCTTCCTGGGAGGGTCTAGGGACATTGCTGTGCTCTTCTCCCAGGCATGGTTCTCAAAGCGAAACCCCACCCTGGCCTCGGATTCACGACGTCAGAGGGAGGACACTAGATCCCTAGGCTCTGCTGTCCCCTCACATCAAACCCCACCAGAGCTCATGCCTAAGCAGCAACGGCTAACCCCCTGGTAACCTGTGTGAGGGACTGTGTCCCGAGTTAGGTTTCGAAGCGTCCTCCATCCATTGCTAGGATGACAAACCGAGGGTGCTCCCTCTCCCAGGACTCACCGTCCGCCCACCTTCCTGGAAGGGCAGGCCATTCCCACCACTCCCAGAGTGACCAGCCTGCTCCTGGGCTCCATGATGGACCCCAGACTATCAGGTGACGGGGAAAGCCTGCTGGTCACCCACAGGCACTCCTTGGGGGCATAGGTTGTAGACAGGGTTCCCCACAGGGGAAACAGCCCAGTCACTGGGTCATCCTGTAACAGAGTCACCCCCTTGCAGTGACCCTTGGGTGGAACAAGGACAGGTTGGCTCCACAGAGTCCGTGAAACTCTGAGACCACGCCCGTTCCTGCTGAGTTCTCCCCAGGTATTAGCACCGGTGTCCTGGTTTCTGAGTTCACACCTTGGAGCCAACAATTGGCCTCAGACCCACAGTCACCTGCCTGCCCACAGTGACCACACAGACAAGGAAGGGAGCTCAGAAGAAGGGACAAGCTGGCACCTTTGCAGACAGGACCAGAGTCCCTATAGCAGAGGGAAGTTTCAGATCAGGAGAACTGGCCTCGTCCCCGGGAGGAGTCCTTCACACTCTGTCTGCCCTGACTTGTCTTGTGGGCACGGAGCAAAGGGACCCCACCCTGCCTCAAGCCCCTAGTTTTCCCGGAGGGCCAGGTGGGCCTGGAGGGGCTGAGCCCCAGGCGGCTGTGAGCCCTTCCCACCTCCCCTGGGCTTGTGTGACTGACACAACTTGATACCGGACAGCAAAGTCAGGAGGACTTCTCTGAGGTCTTGGACGCTGTTCTGACACATGGTGGGTGGGGGTGGGGCAGTGATGGAGAAAACAAGCCAGTAAGGCCCGACGACCCATGGAATTCTGTCCTAGTGAGGGGCAAGGCCAGGAAGTCAAGAACAAGAGGACAAGGAAAGCAGTTTCTGCAGAGAATTCCAACAGTGTGATGGCAAATAGAGTCAGAGGCCATACCCAGAGGTGTGTAACAGATGAAGGTAATAACAGGTAGTCTGGGAGGGCCAGGGGCAGACTGTTCTAGGGAGCATAGGAGTATAAATGCTGAGGTCTGTGCTTCCAAGGCTGGAGAACCAGGGCAAAGATGACAGGGTAGGGGACAGGGAGTAGGGCCACTGCACAGCATTTCTCTAGGGCAGGGTAGAGACACCATGGGAGGGTGCAGACCTGGAGACACAGGGCACTGGTGTACACGGGTGTGATGTGTGTTCTGCACAGATCTGCATGATGGTGGGGACAGGGGATGGAGGGGTTGGGGAGACAGGGCGGGATCATTCTGCAAGGGGGCTCTTAGGGTCAGCATGGAGCACTGGGAGCTGGCCCTGGTGTGTTTATCATGGAGATGGTGGAGGAAGACAGCCTGGGGCTGAGTTTGTGCAGTTGTGGGGTCCAAGGGTAGGTGCAGGAAAGATGGGCACCTTTCGTAAGAAGCCTGTGTGTTGTCTGGTATCCTCAAGGAGCCCTTAGAAAATATTTGTGTGTGTGGCCTTGAGGAAAGTCAGTGAGATGTGGACTCATTCCACCCAGTGGGAAGCCTGTTGTCTGAAGCGTGGGGTGTGGAGGAGGCTTGTGCGTTTGGGCTGCCGCCAGGTTTCCACCATCCCTGAAGGCCCTCGTGAGCAGGTTGTCTCACCTCCCAGCAGCTCCCACCACAGAGAACTCAAGGACAGCTTCAGGAATGAATGGAGTATAGGGTGAGGATTCCCAAGGGGACTCACATCCTCCCTGATCGAGTCGACGCTGCCACCAGTGGGAACCCCAACAAGTAATCCGGGTCCCCCCACAGAGTCCCAGGCAGCAGGAGACAGAGGCTCGGGGACTGAAAGCACTCATGAGTGTGGCGTGTGCCCTCACTATTGGGCCACCCTGTCTCTCTACCTGTCCATGCTGCAGGCTGCCATGGGATGGGATGGGATGGGATGGGATGGCAGGGCAGGACCGGAGGGCTCCCTGGAGGAGGCAGCCTGTGAGCTGAATCTGATGGATGAGCAGCAAGGACCAGTGGTGCTTTCATGCTTGAAAGAGAAGGTGAATCTCATAGACACCTTGTCACAGAAAGATTCTGATTCCCCAGGTTGTGGAGCTGAGACCCCGCATGCATGGTCCCCATGTCCTATCTCTGCTGGGACCAGACCTGGAGTAGCAAGGATCCTTAAGTGATGATGGGATATGAGTGGGGAAGTTGATTTGTGCAGGGGCCTTTCTGGCAGAAGGCACAGCTTAGGCCAAACACAGGGCAGTAAACAAGCTAATCTCAGTGAGCAAGGCAGTTAGCTCTGAGTCCAGTTCTGACTGGCTCATAGGGGATTTCTACCAAACGTTTAAAGAACGGGTAAAGAACAATTAATACCAATTTTTCTGAGGCAGTTTCAAAAAATAGAAATGGAAGGGAAACTTCCAACCTCATTCTATAATGCCAGCATTACCTTGATCCCCAAATCAGAAAAGACCCCAACTAAAATAATTTCAGAACAATATCCCTGATGAACACAGAGGCCAAAACTCTGAGCAAAATACTAGCCAATAGGATCCAACAGTACAGTAAAAGGATTATTCACCCACTACGAATGGGATTTATTTCAGGGCTAGAAAGGTGGTTCAATATCTGCAAATCAACCTGATACATCATATTAAGAAAAGAGGTCCATATATATGATGGAACATTACTCAGCCATCAGAAAGGATGATTACCCAACTTTTGCATCAACATGGATGGGACTGGAGGAGATTATGCTGAGTGAAATAAGTCAAGCAGAGAGAGTCAGTTATCATATGGCTTCACTTGCTTGTGGAACATAAGGAAAAACATGGAGGACATTAGGAGAAGGAAGGGAAAAATGAAGTGGGGGAAATTGGGGGGGGGGGGAACCCACCATAAGAGACTGTGGACTCCGAGAAACAAACTGAGGGTTTTAGAGGGGAGGAGAGTGAGGAGGTGGGTAAGCCTGGTGATGGGTATTAAGGAGGGCACGCATTGCTTGGCGCACTGGGTGTGGTGCATAAACAATGAATCTGCATTGCACGGGAACACTGCATCAAAAACCAATGACGTGCTGTATGGTGACTAACAGAACATAATAAAAAATAACTTTAAAAAAAGAAAAGAAAGGACAAGAACAATATGATCCTCGCAGAAAAAAAAATATTTTACAAAGAATAACATCTTTTTTTGGCTAAAACTCTTCACAGTGTGGGGATAGAGGGAGCATACCTCAATATCATAAAAGCCATCTACAAAAAGCCCACAGTGAATGTTCTCAATGGGGAAAAATTGAGAGCATTTCCCCTAAAGTCAGGAACAAGACAGGGATATCCACTCTCACCACTGCTATTCACCATAGTACCAGAACTCCTAGCCTCAGCAATCAGACAACAACAATGAACAATAACATAAAAGGCATCCGAATTAGCAAAGAAGTCAAACTCTCACTCTTCACAAATGTCATGGTATTCCAGGTGGAAAACCTGAAAGACTCCACCCTAAATTGCTAGAACTCATACTGGAATTCAGCAATGTGGCAAGATATAAAATCAATGCACAGAAATCAGTTGCATTTCTAAATACTAACAATGTGATAGAAGAAAGAGAAATTAAGGAATCAATCAAATTTCAATTACACCAAAACCCATAAGATACCTATGAATAAACCTAACCAAAGAAGAGAAGGATCTGATTCAAAAAACTATATAACACTTATGAAAGAAATTGAGAAAGACACAAAGAATATGTTCACAGATTGGAAGAAATATAGTTAAAATATTTATGTTACTACCCAGAGAAATCTACACATTCAATGCAATCCCTTTCAAAAACCATCGACATTTTTCACAAAGCTGGATCAAATAATCCTCAAATTTGTATGGAATCAGAAAAGACCCTGATTAGCCAGAGGAATGTTGAAAAAGAAAACCAAACCTGGGGGGTCACAATTCTGGGCTTCAAGTTCTACTACAAAGCTGTAATTATCAAGCCAGTATGGTACTGGTATAAAAACAGACACAGAGATTAGTGGAACAGGATAGAGAACCCAGAAATGGACCCTCAACTCTATGGTCAACTAATCTTTGACAAATCAGGAAAGAATACCTAATGGAAAAAAGACAATCTCTTCAACAAATGGTGTTGGGAAAATTGGACAGCCACACGCAGAAGAATGAAACCGGACCATTTCCTTACACTATACCAAAGTAGACTCAAAATGGATGAAAGACCTAAATGTGAGACAGGAAGCCATCAAAATCCTAGCGGAGAACAAAGCAGCAACCTCTTTGACCTCAACCACAGCAACTTCTTGCTAGACACATCTCCAAAGGCAGGAAAACAAAAGCAAAAATGGATATTGCGACTTCATCAAAACAGAAAGCTATTGAACAGGAAAAGATTTAGGCGACAAAACCAGAAGACAACTGACAGAATGGGAGAAGATATTCCCTATTGTCTTAGTAGATGTAGGGCTAGTATCCAAGATCTATAATGAATTTATTGAACTCCACACCCAAAGAACAAATAATCCTATTAATAAATGGGCAGAAGACATGAACAGACATTTCTGCAAAGAAGACATTCAAATGGCAAACAGACACATGAGAAAGTTCTCCACATCACTCAACATCAGGGAAATACAAATCAAAACCACAATGAGATACCAAATCAGACCAATCAGAATGGCTAAAATATACAAGTCAGGAGACAACAGATGTTAGCAAGGATGCAGAGAAAGAGGAACCCTCTTATACTGTTGGTGGGAATGCAAGCTGTTGCGGTCGCTCTGTAAAACAGTATGGGGGTTCCTCAAAAAGTTGAAAATAGAGCTACCCAGCAATTGCACTACTGGGTACATACTCCAAAGATACAAATACAGTGATCTGAAGGGATACGTGCGCCCAAATGTTTATAGCAGCAATGTCCATAATAGCCAAATTGTGGAAAGAGCCCAGATGTCCATCAGTAGTTGAATAGATGAAGAAGATATGGTATATATATACCATGGAATACAACTCAGCCATCAAAAAAAAAAAAAGAAAGAAAGAAATCTTACCATTTACAATGATGTGGATGGAACTAGTAGGTATTATGCTGAGTGACGTAAGTCAATCAGAGAAAGACAATTACCATATGATCTCACTCATATGTAGAATTTTAGAAAACAAAACAGAGGGCCATAGGGGAAGAGAGGAAAAAATAAAAGAAGACATAATCAGAAAGGGAGATAAACCATAAAAGACTCTTAATTGTAAGAAACAAATAGAGAGTTGATGGAAGGAATGGAGTTGGGGGTGGGGTAACTGTGTGATGGGCATTAAGGAGGGCATGTGGTGTAATGAGCACTGGGTATTATATAAGACTAATGAATCAGTGAGCTCTACATCTGAAACTAATAACGCATTATATTTTAATGAATTGAGGAGGGCACGTATTGCATGGAGCACTGGGTGTTGTGCAAAAACAATGAATGCTGTTATGCTGAAAAAATAAATAAATTTAAATACTGAAAAAAAATAAAAAAAATATTTTAATGAATTGAATTTAAGTTTAAAAAATGGTAAACTAAGTTAAGAATAAACTAAAGAATGAAAAATTCAGGTGTTAATTTAGGAAAGAGATTCAGTGCTAAGGACTGACTATTGTTAACTATTTTCCATCTATAATTTTTATTCCTATAACCATATCCTGAGCTATCAGGAAAATAGAAACATTGAATAAAAAGTATAACCTACCACATTACTCAGAGGTTGTGGCCCACCATCTTGAACAGAATATGCGCTTGAATAATAAATAATAATTAAATGATCTTTGACAAAAAAATCAATGTACTTCCTCTACATCCAAAACATGTTTTCTAAATCAGGAATTTCTTAAATCAAGGCTTCATAATGTTTGACATTGGACAAAACATGCGAATTAGTCTACGCTGGCCTGGATGCCTGATTTCTAGGTCTGGGAACCCTACCCAGGACTTCAAATCACCCTTGAACTTCCTTTTTCAGCGGATAAGTGCTTCTGTGTTCTCCGACCCAATAGGAAAGGGGAATGTTACCTTGAGTGATCATCAGATGGGCACTTGAAATGACTGCATCTGAGACTCTTACTACATTCTCTCCCTTCTGAAGCTAACTTCAGTTCATTAATCTAGGAAGACTTGCTGAACTTTATGGCCAACTTGACTGACTTTTCTTACCACAGCACATATGCAAAATGAGTCATTTTCATAAGTTTCAAAATGGCTGTTGGGAATAACAGTTAAGTTGGCATTTATTTTAAGTTTCATGCCCTCCTCTCCTCACAACTTCCCCTGGGATCAGCCCCTTCTTCTGTCCAGTTAAGAATCAAGTGCCTGGCATGGTAATTGAGGAGAAATCTAGCAATGAATTTTCTTCACTGATTTTTGTCATTTAGAGTAGAGCTCCAAGACATTTGTGTGGGGTAAACACTGCTGTTTTACAGAGATGTTGAATAAAGAGAGATTCCCTTAGCTCACCAGACATCGTAGGGTAATAAATGCTCAAGATTGTCTCTTATGCTAAATGCTAAATTCACATTTCCCTCTTCTACATGTACATCAGTTTACAAGAATGAATCCCAAAGACGAAACAAATGTATTTCCCTAAGTGGTAAGAATCAATCATCATTCTATTATATTAAAGTTATATTATATTAAAATACCTCTTTGGCCATTTTTGTTTGATATGCAAAGATCAATATTAATTTCTCATAAACACATGCAATTCTGTACCCAATGGCTTTTATTTTCAGTATGAAGAACATGCTTCAGGAAAAAGCTGGTATGTTCATGCATAAATTCATCCCAACAGCTGCATCTAACCTCTCCCATAACCTTGAAATCTGCAGATGCCTCTCTATCCCAGTGTGCTCTCTGGAAGGGCCTTTAATACTGCAACTGAACAGAGTAGAAGAATGCCTGGAAATGCTCAAAAGTGCCAGGCAAATAGTTTCGTGCTAGCTTTGTAGCTGGAAGACAAGTAGCTGATACACCATTCTTTGGTTACAACAACAAAGTATAACTTGAAGGTCTGTTGACTTCTGTGCTTTCAGGGGACACAGAAAAGGGAGATGACATTTTTAAATAATAAATGAAAGTTGTGTGTAAATAATATAATAAGCACATTTTTGAATGAAGGGGAAAAGCCAGCATCAGGAACTTCTCAGTAATAGAGTGATGACTTAGCTTAACATTTTCAGTCCTTTGCATTCATGGTGGACTTACTCCCACTCTTGCAACAACCATATGGGGACAGGAAAGGCTTTATTATCCATAGATGAAGAATTTTGGGTTTCAGAAATATATATATATATATTAAAGATTTTATTTATTTATTTGACAGAGATTACAAGTAGGCAGAGAGGCAGGCAGAGAGAGGAAGAGAAGCAGGCTCCCTGCTGAGCAGAGAGCCTGATTCAGGGCTCCATCACAGGACCCTGGGATCATGACCTGAACTGAAGGCAGAGGCTTTAACCCACTGAGCCACCCAGGAGCCCCTTGGGTTTCAGATATATTAAATGATGTCTGTGGTCATAATGTTAGTAAGCCACTGGGCATGAGTCCTTAAGCCCCAGTGTTTTCCTTTAGGTAGGAAAGGAAACTATAACCCGCTCATTATAGCTTTGCTCAGTTATAGCTCATTAACCCCAAGTAGTATTTAAAAAGGTCAGCCTGGCCAGGAGAAAGAGGAAAGCTGCCATCAGCATAGGGTGGGAGGTAGTAGCCCACCTGGACTGAGGATACACATATTGGGAGATATTCAAAGTTCTCAGAAATCAGAAGAGTCAGTAGGTAGAATGGAAATGCAAAGGCAGCCAGTGTGGTTATATGATATGAGTGGCTGGAGATGACAGTCCACCAACAACCAGAGTAGTGATTGTGTAGGTGACAACAAAGGTTGAAACACCAGGTTGGGTCTCACATTTCATTGGGATGAGGTGAGGATTTTGTGATGGCTGTTGCTCTTGGACCATCCACATATCCAATGCAGAAAATCTGGCTCGTGGGATCACAAGTGGTTCTAATGACTTCACGGTACATCCTAGGAAGTGGCTGAAAGCACAAACCCAGCTCAAGGAAGCACAGTCTTCCAGAAGCTCATTAGAGAAGTTTATCTCTGAACATCATCAAGATCAAGTAATCTGGACCCTCTCTGGGAGGGTAAATCAGCACCCAGACACAATGGCCATGCTCCGTTTCCTAGAAGGGAGTTTTGCCAAGCCTTGGAATCCACCACAATTTCTTCAGGGAAACATGGTTCATGGGAGAAGTTGTCCAAAACTGGGGATGTGGACCTCCTTGGGGGCTGGAGGCTAGTTCTCATTTTAGGTTGCAGGCGCATTTGGGGAGGTGGTGTGTGGAGGTGATCACATCACAAAAGCTGTGAAACTGGGAAGGTAGGTGAAGGAGAAAGAGAAAGCACCCACAGATGAAGTTGGCACTGAGGGAATGGGGTGGTCTGCTCTTACAGATCCAGGAGGCCCACGCTGTGGAAGTCACCTTCCTTGACCTTTTTCACTGGAAGGTGTTGTTCCCATTTTCATGACCTGCTGCTTACAGCTCTGCCTGTTTCTTACCCAGTCCACCACGGACCATCTTCTCTTTTGACTGGGACTGCCTGTAATGGACCCAGAACATCCACTTAGCACCTACTCAGCGCATGCTCAGCAAATAGTTCTGGTCTATTGTTTTCTGTTCCTTGAGAAGAAGGAATGTTTTCAATTCCTCTTCTCTGCCCCTAGTAGGCAGAATCATCCCAAATAGAATCTTCTAGCAATCATTCTTATCTATAATTTGCAGAACTGATTTTGAAACAGAGTTTAATCACAAGAGAAATATGGGGGCACCTGGGTCACTCAGTGGGTTAAAGCCTCTGCCCTTGACTCAGGTCATGATTTCAGGATCCTGGGATCAAGCCCCTTCTCAGGCTCTCTGCTCAGCAGGGAGCCTGCTTCCCCCTCTCTCTCTGCCTGCTTCTCTGCCTACTTATGATCTGTCAAATAAATAGATCACCGTGGATTTCTATCTTTACTATTTTTTTTATCAGTGTCCCCTGATTAAGAATTTCCCTTTGTAAAACTTTTCTGGTGTTTTCCATGGGTTAGAAAGGTCAGGTTCTTCACAGCACAGCATGGTATTTTGGCCCATTCCCTGGACCCCATTTGTAGCATAGGAGGAGATGGGGAGTGGGAGAATAGGAGCATCCTTCCTGTGGGCTGTATGGTGAGATGGTGATTAGCAATTCCATTCAAGGGACACTTCCAGTCACTTTGGCATCTGGAACCTGACATATCCTGCATAGGATGCCACCTGGGAGTCAGGAGGATTTTTGGTAATGGACCTTCTCTAGGCTTCTCCAGTTCATAAGGACTCTCCCCTGGCATCCCTTTTAACCTGCTGGAACCAATTCAGATTGCAAAATTAAAAAAAACAAAACTGATCTTCTGTAATGTTGTATGGCCTCATGAGATGAGGAAAATGACCCACTAATGTGTCGTTAAGCTTCAGTTCGACCTATCAGTTAGATCTCTTCTGCAGGACAACAGGGCAAATTGACCGAGGTACCCTGTGTCCAGCCGTGAATGGCCCTAAATCAGGACCCCAATCTAAGGGTCTTTTCCAGAATGTGTCTGGCCACTAACCGGACTGATAAACTCCCTCCTGATATATTGGATGATTGTTTAAACAGGCCTCCTCCAAACACACCCAGGTCGCTGGAGGAAACAGGAGCCATCCCTGACAAAGGGGACGCTGGCACTCTCTTTCACTGCTCCTCCGAACAGACCCAGGTTACTCTCCTGTAGGTAAGGGCTTCTCCCTCATTCATTTCCTGAGTTAATAGCTATGATCATTGGAGCCAACTCTCTGGTTCTTCTACCTCAGGACAGGGACTTAAAGGAATATTCCAAGACAGCTGTCAAACTCCTTTCAAGGAAGCTTCCCCACCAGTGCCCCTGGTAAAAACCGCCCGTGGGAAACAAAATGATTGAATTAAGTGTACATGGATCCACATGGAACATATTCAGTATTTAAACTAACAAGTTTAATTAAGAGAGACATGCCCTTAGAGCTTTCAGTATTAAATATAAAATTGTATTCTACCAAGGTTTGCTGATGGTCAAAGAAGCTCATGATCTCTGTGCAATTTGTCAGCAAAAGAGGACTTAAAATGATGGTTAATTGTGTGGGTCTCAGAGCTTTTATGGGTAACTGTTAAAATAGCTTTCAAAGTCTTTAGTAACCTGAAATTTTAAAGTTTTGCTTGGGTGGTAAATTGGATTGAAATCGTCTTTCCAAATGAGATAAAATACTGAAGCATTGATTGTTAACCATAAGGTTTATCGCTTTTGGCTTCTTCATTGCAGAGAAAGCTGAGGATACTTGGGTCTGTTGGCAAATATGCTTTGTGCTTTATTAGAATTGTACGAGAGAAAGCATTTTTTTAATTATAAAAAGTATTTATAAATTTCAGATCTAAAGAATTCTGGTGCAACAGACCATTCACAATCAGTTAATAGTTTTCACTGGAGACTAAGGTTTCTGAGAGTGAAAATTCTGCTAAATACAATTAAGACAGGTGGGAGGGAGAGGTTTAAGTCAAAATCTGAATGAGTAAAAAAAGTTGTAAAAGGTTTGTAAAGGGATATCTTTGGAAAGAAATTTTATGTGCAGTCAGAATGGACTAAGGTTGAAATAAATGAATTTTAAAAGCATCTTGGTATAAGATTGAAATTCTGGTTTTCTCTCAAGAAAAAAAAAAGACAAAAGTTTGCTTGGATTGTTGGTCTGTTCTTAATAAGAAAATGTAAACAAAAGCTTTTTTCTCTTTTCTCTGCCCAGAAAACCCAAGTTAATTCTGTTTCATCATTGTCAAGTCTTTAATTACTTAAAGTAATTAAAACTTCTCAATATTAAGGAAGCTGTTTCACTAACTATATAACACACATATAACACATATTTGCCTTTGAAATCTCTTATTGCCACCAGATTAAATAAGTAACTAAGTTTTAAGTTTTACAATGATCCATAATCCTATTTAAGCATGTGCTTTAAAAGTTTCTAAGGGTTTTAACAGACCTCCCTAAGATTTGAATTGTAAATGAAGTCTTTTTGACCAACTAGTCTTGTTTATTTGGTATGTTAAGTGACTTGGAAAACTGTCAGACAAATAATGACTAGCCTTGGGTTGTACTGCTTGGGTAAATGTTATAACCATTTATAAGCTTATAACCATATATAACTACATACACACACACACACACACACACACACACACACATATATATATATATATATATATATATTTGAAATATATATATTTGAAATTCCTGAAGTTTTAATATGTTGTGCAATAAGATCATCACTTGACACTCTGATTTTTGAAGTGTTAAATGTTACAGAAATAGCTGAATTTCCTTGTCAGCTACATTATAGACTTTTATCATTTACAAAATGAGTTTCATCTTCAAGGAGATTCATAAAAATGAATTTTATTAACAAATGCAAGTTTTTGATATCTTTAAAACCATAAAATTAAAATTGGCAAGAATTTTCAGAACTTAACTAAAAACTACCTTCAAAGGGAAAAGAATTAGTAACATGGAACTAAACAAATTGAAGGAAATGATTACAGTTTTGTGACTCTTCTTTAAAACACTGTGGGTTCTCCAGTGTTTGCTCTCCCAGATTAAGGGAACGTTCTCATAAGATACTCCTAATATACAGAAATAGCAGAAAATATTCCTTTGTAAACAAATTGGAGCATTTAATTTTTCTCTCTACCTGAACCCTTTAAAATTCAGAAACTTTCAGTGACTAATCTTTCTTCCATGGCATTTATAATCATTTGCATAAGTTCAATAAGAATCTGTTCTCCTCATAACAGGACACCATTAGAAACATTGATTATTTTACCCAGGCTTTAACTGGGTTGTTCGTATTTGAGAGGCAGGTGTAGTCTCAGATATGACCAGACAGTTTTAAGGAATTGAGGTTGACTTTATGAAACATGGAGTCAATAGAGCCCCTTGGAACTGCTGGCCTGATACCTTGCCTGCAGAGTTCCCAGCAGCCTCACCAGGTGAGTAAAAAATGTCATTTCCTGGAAGGTGCTGGAACCTCAGGATATTTTGGGGACATTGAGGACAGGAATTCACCCAAATCTGCAGGCATTGCAAGCATGTCTGATGTCAGATATCTGGCTTGGCTTCTGGCCTGGAAAAGTTCAATCTAGATTCTTTTTGAAAAGTTCCAACAAAGCAGATTTTGGAAGATCTGTATGATCAATCACGATTCTGTTGAGCTTATGTAAATAATTAGACCAAGTTTGTTAAAATTAAACTTACTTTTCAAATGAATTAGTCTTGACTTGGCTGTCTCTGAAAATAAGGGTGATTTGGAGAGAAAAATTTTGTTTCAATAACACATCTTTGAGGATGCTAAATTCTAGGTCTTATTGTCTTTAAGTGTTTGTTATTTGCCTAAACTAGACAACTTGAGGTAAATTTCAGAGAAATTGCCACAACAGTTCATGTATTGACAGTCTTCTTGCTTGTTATTCTTTGGGAATAATAGGACCCCATGGGCATAAGATTATTTGAACAGCTGGAAAATGGGATGGATTCCCCCGAAATTGTATTATTCAGCTTTCACCTTGGCCAATTGGTCAATGGCTGGGGTGACAAAATTGCTCCTTAAAAGCCAGCGCGTACTCCACTCTGTGGGGTTAACTATGGCCTGGTGGAGGTAATGGATGGCTCCACTTTCCATAGGATTGGATTGAATGATGCAGTTTGGGACACCCATATCCCCAGACAAATCTTTTCCCACTCTCCAGTGATTCCTAATAATTAGACTATAGTTTACGTTAGCTATCAAACAAAGGGTTTCTTGGTGGTTTCATCCCTTAGCCATATTTGTACCAGGAGACACCTTTATTGATATAAAATTGCAAACAGAGGTTTAGCTAAACATACAGCAACCACTGTTAACCAGGACCAACTTGTAGTCACCCACAAATTGAAAAGGTGGCCCTCCAACACTGAATGGCCCTTGATATCATAACTGCAGCTCAAGGAGAAACCTATGTTCTATTTCAAGAGTTATGTTTATACTCCAGATTGCCACAAAAATGTCACAAGGCTATTAAAAGGAATGAATCCCCAAACTGAGTCTCCACAAAATCATTCCCTCTCTTTCAAGGACTGGTTAAGTTCCTGGTTCCACAGAGGACTATGGTCAGCTATTAAGGGTCTCTGTTGGACTTCTCATTATTATAACCATCCTAATCCTAATAGGTTTCTTTTTCCAGTATTTCTCCACTTGGTGCCAAGACTCCATCTCTACAATAGCCTCACATCGACAGCTGGTCCGGACCACCCACAGAGATACCTCTTTGCTTTCCACATTGGACTCTGCCGGCCCTGCCTTTCCTAACTCCCCCTTATGTCCCCTAACTGAACAATGTTGACCCATAGGCAGGGACATCTCTATGGCCCTATTCAACAGGAAGAAGCTACAGAAGATGAGACCTCCCACATTCAACAAACTTAGAGAATTAAGGATCAAAATTGTTCAGCAGTGGGAGGGAGAGGGGGTCGGAGATGAGGAAAACAAGGCAAGAGAAATGTAGCTTAAATTAAAATCTCCTTACAGCTTGCATTCCACTGATAAATCATGGAGACATACCGAGCATGATCTTCCTCAAGGAACTCATGGCTGCCTTAATGCTAATGATTTGCTGGAGACCGAAAGTAACCTTATCTTAACAGTAGGTAGCCCCTCAAGGTCCTGAAAGCTTTGCTTAAAAATACCTTGGAAACGTACTTTATCCTTCCCTTCTCCTCCCTCCACAAACTTAAACGTATATCATCAGTCCCTCCTCACAATCCCCGTGGAGCTCTCTCTCCCCATAGGTCCTGTCCCTGTGGTACAATAAAAACACTTTTTTGGCCATCTGGATGTGGCCAACAGACACATGAAAAAGTGCTCCACGTCACTCAGCATCAGGGAAATACAAATCAAAACCACAATGAGATATCACCTCACACCAGTTAGAATGGCTAAAATTAACAAGTCAGGAAATGACAGATGCTGGAGAGGATGTGGAGAAAGGGGAACCCTCCTCCACTGTTGGTGGGAATGCAAGCTGGTCCAACCACTCTGGAAAACAGCATGGAGGTTCCTCAAAATGTTGAAAATAGAACTACCCTATGACCCAGCAATTGCACTACTGAGTATTTACCCTAAAGATACAAACATAGTGATCCGAAGGGGCATGTGTACCCGAATGTTTATAGCAGCAATGTCTACAATAGCCAGACTATGGAAAGAACCTAGATGTCCATCAACAGATGAATGGATCAAGAAGATGTGGTACATATACACAATGGAATACTATGCAGCCATCAAAAGAAATGAAATCTTGCCATTTGCGACAACGTGGATGGAACTAGAGCTTATCATGCTTAGTGAAATAAGTCAATCGGAGAAAGACAACTATCATATGATCTCCCTGATATGAGGACATGGAGAAGCAACATGGGGGGGTAGGGGGATAGGAGAAGAGTAAATGAAACAAGATGGGATTGGGAGGGAGACAAACCATAAATGACTCTTAATCTCACAAAACAAACTGGGGGTTGCTGGGGGGAGGTGGGATTGGGAGAGGGGGAGCGGGCTATGGACATTGGGGAGGGGAGGCGAACCATAAGAGACTATGGACTCTGAAAAACAACCTGAGGGTTTTGAAGAGTCAGGGGTGGGAGGTTGGGGGAACAGGTGGTGGGTGATGGGGAGGGCACGTTTTGCATGGAGCACTGGGTGTTGTGCAAAAAGAATGAATACTGTTACGCTGAAAAAATTAATAAAAAGGGGAAAAAAAATCTTAACACTAAAAAAAAAAAACACTTTTTTGCACTGTAAAATGTCTCAAGAATTCTTTCTTGACCATTGGACTCTATGACTGCGCTTCAAAGTGACAAGTGTTCCAGAAAAATAAGTGACAACTGTACACTATTTAGCACAGTGTTTGAAAAGAAAAAAGTTAATGCTCCCTTTGAAAAGGTAGGCAATGCTTTAATGACAATTCAGAAGGAAATCCAGGAGGGTCAACTGGAAAATTGGAAGACTGGTTGCTCATAAAATACAGGGGGCATAGGAGGAAGGCATTTAGAAGGGAGTAGTACTTCCCTAAATTAACTTGAGGTATACTTTTGACTTCTAGTACCATGTTAATAGTCAATATATTTTTAAAAATAAAATTAAACCTGTAGAATGAGAAGGGGGAAAATAAAAGACAAAACTGAAAGTAAACTGAAAAAAGAAGAGAGAAAAGAAAAAGCTCTCCATTCCCACTCCCAGCAGCACAACCCACGCAGGAACATATGACCATGTTCAAAGGGCAAACTATGAAAAGAACTGTTGTTATTCTGAATCTGCATTTCCTTATGTTTTGAGAGGGATAAAAAATGGAAAATCTCTTCCCAAATCTACTTTTGCGGTAAAGATTTTTTAAAAAGTAGAAGAAACAAAGAGGAAGGAAGGAAGGAAGGAAGGGAGGAAGGGAGGGAGGGAGGAAGGAAGGAAAGATTACTTACAGAAAAAGCATTTTAAAAATGGATGCTAACAAATATTGCTTAAAATGATGCAAATGTGTAATTTATAAAAATTCTAATATCTGCAGAGAAAATAAAGTTGGAAAGATTTTTAAAAAATATTTTACGTGAAGAAGTTCGGTGAGATTTAAATCCATGTATTAAGTTTAAATGTGTATGCTTATTTAATTTGTCTTAGGTATGATTTGGGGGAGGGTCCTCTCTCAGAAGAGAAACTAAGAGATGTTGGCTGGGAGAGGGGAAGAAGGAGAGAGGGAAGGATGGAGGGAGGGAGCCTGGAAAGGACACACACACACACACACACACACACACACACACACACACACATATACTGGCCCCCCAGTAAATAATAGTTGAAGGTTGAATTTGACATGTAGATCCAAAAGTCTGCTCTCTTGGCTCTCTTGAGCATCAGGGGTGGGGGCAGATTTTCACTTTTCACAGAAGGGAGACCATCCTGAGACACCCCAGAAGTGATGGAACGTCAGACCTATGCTGAGGCTCACCTTGGACACTAAATAAAGTTGTCCCCATTAAGCCCCCAAAGGCAAGGGTCTTGAAAGAGGAAATAGATTTGCTCTGGGGGTTTAAATGAACCTAATTTCTTCTCCACTTCAGTTTTGAAGTATTTACCATGCTAAATTAGTTCTAGTTCACGCTCTGTTACGATTTGTTCCCTTAATAATGAAAAAGTGAATTGGCTAAGGACCTATTTGTAACTAGATTATTTGAGAGGCCAGAACCACCAGCATGAATCTCCAAATGCACTTTCTCATATTTGAAGAACAATCAGAACTGCTTAACAATAATCAGAAATTATTATCAACAGTTATATGTCAATAAGTTAAGCAACCTAGATGAAACAGATGCATTCCTGGAAACATAAACTTCCAAAACTGAATCAAGAAGAAATTGACAACGTGAATAGACTAATATCTAGTAACAAGGTTGAGGCAGTGATCAAAAAACCTCCCCCAAAACAAGGTCCCAGGACCTAGAATTCTCCCTGGAGAATTCTACCACATATTCCAAGAAGAAATGATACCTATTTTCCTGAAGCTGTTTCAAAAAATAGAAGCAGAAGGAAAATTTCCAGACTCTTTTTATGAAGCCAGAATTACCCATATCCCCAAACCAGGCAAAGACACCACCAAAAAAGGAGAATTTCAGACCAATAACCCTGATGAATATGGATGCTAAGATTCTCAACAAGATCCTAGATAATAGGATCCCACAGTATATTAAAAAGATTATCCACTACGACCAGGTGGGATTTATCCATGGGATACAAGGGTGGTTCAACATTCACAAATCAATCAATGTGATAGAACAAATCAATAAGAGAAGAGAGAAGAACCACATGGTCCTCTCAATTGTTGCAGAAAAAAACATTTGTCAAAATATAGCATTTGTTCCTGATTAAAATGCTCCAAAATATAGGGATAGAGGGAACATTCCTCAACTTCATAAAATCTATCTACAAAAAACCCACAATAAATATCATCCTCAATGGGGAAAAGCTGACAGCCTTCCCTTTGAGATCGGGAACACAACAAGGATGCCCACTCTCACCACTCTTGTTCAACATAGTACTGAACATCCTAGCAACCACAATCAGACAACAAAGAGAAAGAAAATGTATTCAAATTGGCAAAGAAGAAGTCAAACTCTCTCTCTTCACAGATGACATAGATACTTTATATGGAAAACCCAAAAGATTCCTCCCCCAAACTACTAGAACTCATATAGTAATTTAGTAATGTGGCAGGATACAAAATCAATGTACAGAAATCAGTTGTTTTCTTATACACTAATAATGAAAACTTAGAAAGTGAAATTAGAGAATTGATTCCATTTACTATAGCACCAAGAACCATGAGATACTTGGGAATAAACCTAACCAAAGAGGTAAAAGATCTGTACTCAAGGAACTACAGAACATTCATGAAAGAAATTGAAGAAGACACAAAAATATGGAAGAACATTCCATGCTCTTGGATCAGAAGAATAAACATTGTTAAAATGTCTATACTGCCCAGACCAATCTATACTTTCAATCTCATCCCAATTAAAATTCCACTGGCAGTTTTCAAAGAGCTGGAACAAACAATCCAAAATTTGTATGGAACCAGAAGAGACCCTGAATTGCTAAGGAAAAGTTGAAAAAGAAAAACAAAACTGGGGGCATCATGTTGCCTGATTTCAAGCTTTACTACAAAGCTGTGATCACCAAGACACCATGGTACTGGCATAAAAACAGACACATAGATCAATGGAATGGAATAGAGAGCCCAGATATGGACCATCAACTCTATGGTCAACTAATCTTTGACAAAGTAGGAAAAAATATCCATTGGAAAAAAGACAGTCTCTTCAATAAACGGTGCTGGGAAAACTGGACAGCGAGATGTAGAAGAATGAAACTCGACCATTCTCTTACACCATACACAAAGATAAACTCAAAATGGAGAAAAGGCCTCAACATGAGGCAGGTATCTATTAAAATCCTAGAGGAGAACATAGGCAGTAACCTCTTCAACACTGTCCACAGCAACTTCTTTCAAGATATGTCTCCAAAGGCAAAGGAAACAACAGTGAAAATGAACTTTTGGGACTTCCTCAAGATCAAAATTTTTGGCACAGCAAAGAAGACAGTCAACAAAGCGGGGGCAACCCAAGGAATGGGAGAAGATATTCGCAAATGACGCTACAGAAAAAGGGCTGATATCCAAGATCTATAAAGAACTCCTCAAACACAACACACAGAAAACAGATAATCACATCAAAACATGGGCAGAAGACATGAACAGATGCTTCTCCAAAGAAGACATACAAATAGCTAACAGACACATGAAAAAATGTTCATCATCATTAGCAATCAGGGAGATTCAAATCAAAACGACATTGAGATACTACCTTATACCAGTTAGCATGGCCAAAATTAGCAAGACAGGAAACAACAAGTGTTGGAGAGGATGTGGAGAAAGGGGAACCCTCTTACACTGTTGGGAATGCATGTTGGTGCAGCCACTTTGGAAAACAGTGTGGAGATTCCTCAGGAAATTAAAAACAGAGCTACCCTATGACCCTGCAATTGCACTACTGGGTATTTACCCTAAAGATACAGATGTAGTAAAAAGAAGGGCCACATGTACCCCAGTTTACAGCAGCAATGGCCACAATTGCCAAACTGTGGAAACAACCAAAATACCCTTCAATGGATGAATGGATAAAGAAGATGTGGTCCATATATACAATGGATTATTAGGCCTCCATCAGAAAGGATGAATTACCAAGTTTTGTATCAACATGGATGGAACTGGAAGAGATTATGCTGAGTGAAATAAGTCAAGCAGAAACAGTCAAGTATCATATGGTTTCAGTTACTTGTGGAACATAAGGAATAACATGGAGGACATGGGGAGATGGAGAGGAGAAAGGAGTTGGGGGAAATTGGAGGGGAGATGAACCACGAGAGTCTGTGGACTCTGAGAAACAAACTGAGGGTTCTGGAGGGGAGGTGGCTGGGTGATGGCTGAGCATGGTGGGTATTATGGAGGGCACGTATTGCATGGAGCACTGGGTGTGGTGCATAGACAATGAATTTTGGAACACTGAAAAGAAATAAAATAGCATAAAATGGAAAAATTCTTTTTCCATATATCTTTTGCGGAGATATATAAAAAGATGGTAATTCTGTGTGTGTGTGTGTGTGTGTGTGTGTGTGTGTGTAGAACTGCAGTGACAATACTTAATCTGGTGTTTCTTAAAGTTATTTTCTGTAAAGTTATGGCCCCATCCTGGTGACTCAGCGCATATGCCTAGTAAATTCCTGGTAATTTTTATAGGAAAGAACCCCTGTATCTTGGATTAACACAGTAGTTACTGTATTTGTATAACCATAGACTCTCTACCCTGTTTTTGATTGAGTTATCCACTAAGACCCTATGACATGTGATTAGCGTGAGAAATATTAACGAACTGTTAAAATCTTAGCATCTTGTGGGCTGCACAGGACACAGCTAAAGGACCTAAGGAAAAACCTTAAGTGTGGAGGATAAAAATGTCACAGTATGACTGACTGGTCAGCTCACTAGCCAGCATTTTTGTTAGCTAAAAATGACTAAAATCATCCCAATTCCACCAAAACTGGGAAACATAGTTGAGTGAAAGTAATAAAATCTGGAAGGGAGGGAGCAAGGGGTAGAGGTCTGGGAGGGAGGAAAGTAGAAAGAGGGGAAGGAAAAGACATACCTCGTGAAGAAGTCCATGTACTGGGCTGGGCTGGCTGCATTCCCTTCCCAAGCTCATTCAATCTGCACAATTGGAAAGTAGAAGTTCTGTTCTTCCAGTTGAGGAGACTGGGCTCCGGATGACACACCTGATAAGCAGTGCTCCTGGGACTGGAGCTGCTCTCATGACCCTTCAGCAGAGGAGAGGCAGCGGCTCTCAGTGAACGTGGAGGGAGCACAGAGATGCCTGCAGGGGAGAGCCATGCCTGGCTTCAGCGGCTGCATGGTGGCCTGGGGCAAGGCAGCGTGCGGAGGTCATCCCCCAGCTGTAGTAGACTCTAATGTCCATCTTAGGAGGAACTTTTTCAGATCCTGGTGTATATAGAAACTGGTAGTATTTGTAGAATGCCTGGGGATGGGAGGGAGAAGGCTGCTTGAAGCTCCCAACACCCAGACCTCAGCCCAGCTTCCCTGTGGCCTGTAAAGGTCACAATCCCAGGGACTGCACCTTGTTGGGAAGCTCTGCCCTAAGTGTTTTCTATCACAACACAGAACGTGGAATTGCAGGGAAAGCTATGTGTGTTGGTGGTGGTCATTGGAAAAAGCGGGATGCCAGCTTCTGTGGCAAGGCTGAGGACTGGTTGCCACCTACCCTCATCTAAGGTGGCATCATGCTTTTACCAGTGGTCTGTGGAACAGACTGTGGGACTGAGGTGGGGGAAGAAACAGGACATTTTATTCCCTTGAGTGTGGAGAGCCAGCTGCTCCTGGTCTCTGAGATAGAAACTTTGTACTCAAGAAGGAACTTCCAGGCAACAGATGATGATGACCTTACATGGTAGGATGACAGAGCAGAGGGGGATGGAGGTGTTCCCAGTGATGGAACTCACTAGCCCATCAGAAGCTGGTAGGGTTTTTGGAACTAAAACAGAAATGGATTTTATCATAAACTATAATATCTTTATTTCCTTATAAGAATAATACATATTTATGGTATAAAACCTGAAAAATAGCCTAAAAGTAAATCAGGGGGAAAAAAAGATTGGTGGATCTCCTAAAAAAGAAAGAAAAGAAAGAAAAGATTTTATGTATTTATTTATTTGAGACATAGAGAGAGAGCACGCATGTGTGCACACACGAGAGGTGGGGTGGGTGGGGAGGGTCAGAGGCAGAGGGAGAGGGAGAGAGAGAATCTCAAGCCGACTCTACGTTGAGCATGAAGCCCAACATGGGCCTCCATCCCACAACCCTGAGAGCATGGTTGAGCCAATACCGAAGTTGGACACTTAACTGACTGAGCCACCCAGGCACCCCAAGAATGACCTTCCTGAAAATAAAATTTTGTTCAGAATACTCTGTTTTCTTAGACATCAGTGTGTGAGTGTTAAGTTAAATGATTTATAATGAAAATTGTTAAAAGTGTAAGTTTTTTATTTCCATAGACTTAGTTTTTTTATTTCAAAGACATTTTTAAAATTTGAAGTACTTTTAGATTTACAAAAAATTGCCCAGACTGCATGGAGCCTTACCTTGGAGACAGCTCACCCAGTTTTAGCCTCCCCTAATGACAGCCTCTCACGTTAGCATGGTGCATTCGTTGAACCTAAGAAATCACCACCAGAACTTTAATGTTAACTAAACTAAATAGACTTTATTGACACCTAGGTTTACTTTTAGATTCCTGTAATACCTCTCTCTGCATCCATTTTGCAGAGCACTTATGAAAGGTCTTGGGTTTTCTATCTCTCACTCTTGAATACAATTACCTGATTTAAAACACCTGCCTCAAATTTCTGGCACTCATCTGCACTGTGAAAGAATGTTTCCTATTTCCAGTATATGATTTTATATGTGATAGCCTGAGTAGGATAACTAAGCCACAACTCAACAGATCCTACTTGCCGAGATTATCATCATCTTTAGTGACCAACACCGCATTGTGAGGTTCCTAATGAAACAGAGATTTTTCATGCCTTCCAATTATTTTGTTCTTCCTCTTTCGTTATTTTGTATTATTAAAAGAAAAAGAAAGGGGAGCTGTATCAGTCAGAGTCCTAGAAGAGAGTAGATGCTCAGGTGGAGCAACTGAGGACATTTTAGTCAGCAGTTGGGTGACAAAGCTACAGGCAAGTTAAAGGACATGCTGAGGGACAGAGGGACACTTTGGTGCAACAACAGTAGGGAGTGGTTATGACCTCCAGGATTGAGGTACCAGAGAGGAGCTCTTGTCAGAATGATGGCGACACAAATGCAAATGAAGTCAACACTGACGTCTGTGTTCTGGAGCAGACTTCTAAAATAGTTTGACTGCAAGAATTTGCAGCATTCAGTCTAGTTGCTGTTGTCACATCAGCTGTGTGGAGCTCAACAGAGAGAAATCAGCACTTCTGTTAAAATAAAGGGACAAGTTTGAGAAGTTATTTATAGATCCTGGATATCAACCTTTTGTCTGTACTGTCATTTGCAAATATCTTCTCCCATTCCGTGGGTTGCCTCTTTGTTTTGTTGACTGTTTCCTTTGCTGTGCAGAAGCTTTTGATCTTGATGAAGTCCCAAAAGTTCATTTTCGCTTTTGTTTCCTTGACCTTTGGAGACATATCTTGAAAGAAGTTGCTGTGGCTGATATCGAAGAGGTTACTGCCTATGTTCTCCTCTAGGATTCTGATGGATTTCTGTCTCATGTTGAGGTCTTTTATCCATTTCGAGTTTATCTTTGTGTACGGTGTAAGAGAATGGTCGAGTTTCATTCTTCTACATATCGCTGTCCAGTTTTCCCAGCACCATTTATTGAAGAGACTGTCTTTTTTCCATTGTATATTTTTTTCTGTTTTGTCGAAGATTATTTGACCAGAGAGTTGAGGGGGGGTGGGAGGTTGAGAAACCAGGTAGTGGGTAATAGGGAGGGCGCGTACTGCATGGAGCACTGGGTGTGATGCCAAAACAATGAACACTGTTATGCTGTAAATAAACAAACAAAAAAAAGGGACAATACGTCTAGTTCAACTTTAGGGCCACAATCTCCCTAACTTTCTGGTAAATGCTGTGCCTAATGGCAGCTGTGTCAGATCGTTGTGAGTTTTCTAGACTTAGGATGGTCAACATCTTTGGTGCCGAAGGAGCTGTCGGCTTCACTGTGTGTCCATACTGTGAACACACACTGCGAACCTAGGCATCTTCTGGTCTGGATGTCTGGACTTGTCCCTTTCCTATGTTCATGTGGTCAGTGGTGGTTTCCTGCCTATGAGCATGGTAAGTGAGTATACGTCCTTACTGTTACTTCTCCATGTTTGGGTGGAGAGACTTCTTGGGTACATTCCTTGTCAGACAATTTGTATGTCAGTTGAACTTCGTTAGGGCCACCATAATTTCTGAAAAATTTCTGGTTTGATCTGCAGTGTGAGGACATGGATTTTTCAGTCATCATTCCAACGAGGAAAAGCCTGCTCAAGAGTGTGTGCAGACTAATGGCAGCTAGATCAAAGAATGAGTTCATTCTCCCTTCACTCATTCCCGTGTTCATGTTTTGATAGACACATTTTGGACCAAATAATCAATAACTGGCTGAAACTCCATTTTGTTTGTCATAATAAAAAACCTATTTGTAGAATAGCTTTATTTTAGGATTTCATTAGTAGGTTATGAATTTATGATAAAAATAGAACATTTGAAATTTTTCAAAAGGTTGAAAAAGAAGACGTTATACTAACCTTGTAGAAGAGAGAAATATAAAAGGTAGGTCATTTAAAAATAAATTAGGGAAGTTAGTTTTTATGATTAATGACTGGTAAGAGAATCAATGTCTCCACAGGGAAATTTTCTCTCCGTGTGCTGCAGTGCTTGTCTTTGACATTGTCAACCAACCCTCTGGGGACGGAAATCAATGACATCCAAAATATCATCACTAGCAACAAGAGTAACTACAAGTAACAAGCACTAGCCCATGTACCAGGCTTTGTGCTAAGTGGCGAACCGATGCACTCAGTTAATTCCCACAAGAGAGGGGCCTTATAATGAACCCATTCTTATATAGGAAACAGAGGCAAAGAAATGAAATACCTCCAAGATCACAAAGGGGAGACAAAATTTGAACCCAGTTTTCCTGACTTCATTGCCTAGTCTTAACTATAAGACTCTGCTATCCTCCAGTGATTCATATTCATGCAGAATTGGAAGAAGAGATGCTTGTGAGAATCCTGACAACCCCAAATGATCAGAACCTTGCAAAATTAGATGTCCCATGGTTAACTTCTTAACATAACTACACTCAAAGTCCCTATGCAAAATGGAAAGGGGAGATTTTCAGTACCAACATTTACAGAAATGATGAGAGGTTTTAACGATTAACATTTTTCAAGTGAGTCTACTATAAATTGGCTGCTATATATGCCAGACAGCACATGGGAAAGTGTTTTGTAAGCTATAAATCACTGCACAATGTTGTCTGTACAAATATGTTGCATTGATGATATTGATTCTACTATAAAAGCTAGAAATGACCTATGGGAAGTGTTTTGTAAATCATAAATCACTACACAACATCACATGTGTGCAGGCGTATTTCATTTGGTCAAGCTTCACTTTACCGTGGATACTGTTTTTTTCAGATTGAAGGTTTGCGGCAACCCTGCATTGAGCCAAGTCTGTTGGTGTTATTTTTCCAAAGCATTTGCTCACTTTGTGTCTCTATGTCACATTTTGATAATTCTCACACTGTTTCAAACTTTTTCATCATTATTCTATTCATTTTGGTGATCTGTGATCATTGATGTTGGTATGGTAATTTTTTGGAGCACCACAGACCACATTCACGTAAAGTGGTGAACTTAATATTTAATGTTGTGTGTGTCCTGACTCCTCCAACTAGCCATTCCCCCATCTCCCTCCCTCTCCTTAGACCTTCTTATTCCCTGAGACACAAAAATATTGAAATTGGGCCAATTAATGACCCTACAGTGGCCACTAAGTGTTCAAGTGAAAGGAAGAATCACACATTTCTTACTTCAAATCAGCAGTTAAACATGATTAAGCTCAGTGAGGAAAGCATGTTGAAAGAAGAGATAGGCCTAAAGCTAAGTCTTTTTGCATCCATAGATTCAAGACAAGTTGTGAATACAAAGGAGAAATTCTTGAAGAAATGAAAAGTGCTACTTCAGTGAACACCCAAATAACAAGAAAGAAAAATAGCCCGATCGCTGATATGGAGGAAGTTTGAGTGGTCTGGATAGAAGATCAAACCAACTTCATATCCTTAAGCCAGAGTCTAATCCAGAGCAAAGCCCCAACTCTCTTCAATTTTATAAGTCTGAGTGAGGTGAGGAAGCTGCAGAAGACAAGTCTGAAGCTCGCAGATGTTGGTTCCTGAGGTTAAAGGAGAACAGCTGTGTCCAAACATCAAAGTGAGAGGTGAAGCAGCAAGCGCCTGTGTTGAAGCTGCAAAGCTAGTGATCCAGAAGATCTAGCCAAGATAGTTCATGAAGGTGGCCACACTGAACAACAGATTTCCAGTGTAGACCAAACAACCTTCCATTGGAAGAGTCACCTAGGAGTTTCATAGCTGGAGAGGAGAACTCAGTGTTTGTCTTCAAAGTCTCAAAAGATAGGCTGACTGTCTTGTTGGGGGCTAATGCAACTGGTAACATTAAATTGAAGCCATTGCATATTGACCACTCTGAAAATCCTAGGGTCCTTAAAAATTTATGCTAAATCTACTCTGCCTGAGATAAATGAAACAACAAAGCCTAGATGACAGCTCAGCTATTTGCAACATGGTTTACTGAATATTTTAAGCCCACTGTTGAGACCTATTACTCACTGGCAATGCACCAGGTCACCCAAGAACTCTGATGGAGATGGACAGTGAGATGAATGTTGTTTTCACATCTGCTAACACAACACCCCTTTTGTAGCCCATAGATCAAGGAGTAATTTCAACTTTCCAGTCTTATTATTTAAGAAATACATTTTGAGAGGCAATAGTTGTTATAGACAGTGTGCTGTGCTGAATCTGGGTGAAGCAGACTGAAAACCTTCTGGAAAGGATTCACCATTCTAGATGCCATTAAGAACATGCAAGATTCTTGGGAAGAGGTCAAATATAAATTGCTCACAGGAATTTGGAGAAAATTGATTCCCATACTCATGGATGACTTTGAGAAGGTCAAGACTTCAGTGGGGTAAGTCACTCTGGCTGTGGTGGAAACAGCAAGAGGACTAGAATCAGCAGTGGAGCCTGAAAATGGGATTGAATTGCTGCAGTTTCATGATAAAAGCTGACCGGTTGAGGAATCGCTTCTTTTGGATGAGCAAAGGAAGTGGTTTTCTGGGATGGAATCTGCTGCTGGTGAAGATGATATGAAGATTGTTGAAATGCCAACAAAGGATTTAGAATATTACATAAAATTAGTTGATAAAGCAGCTGGAGGGTTTGAGAGGATTGACTCCAGTTTTCAAAGACATTCTGTGGGTAAAATGCTATAAAACACTGTGTGCAATGAAGAAATCATTTGTGAAAGGAAGAGTCCATTGATGGGCAAACTTCACTGTGCTGTTCTAAGAAATTGCCACAGCCACCCCAGCTTTCATCAACCACCACCCTGAGCAGTCAGCAGCTGTCAGCGCTGGGGCCAGACTCTCCACCAGCAAAAAGATTAGGACTTGGCTGAGAGCTCAGATGATGGTTAGTTTTGTTTTGTTTTAGCAATAAAGTATTTTTATTTTTATTATGCATTGTTAGTCACCATACAGTACATCAATAGTTTTTTTTTAAGATTTTATTTATTTATTTGATAGATAGAGAGAAAACACAAGCAGGCAGAGAGAGAGGGGGAAGCAGGCCTCCTGCTGAGCAGGGAACCCAATGTGGGGCTCAATCCCAGGACGCTGTGATCATGACCGGACCCAAAGGCAGAGACTTAACCCACTGAGCCACCTAGCACCCCACATCAATAGTTTTTGATGTAGTGCTCCATGATTCATTGTTTGTGTATAACACCCAGTGCTCTATGCAATACTTTCCCTCCTTAATATCCATCACTGGGCTCACTCATTCCTCCCCAAAAAAACTCCTTATTTTGATTCCTGGAGTTCATGGTTCATCTCCCCCTCTGATATCACCAACTTCATTTTCCCCTTCCCTCTCCTAATGTCCTCCATGCTATTCCTTATCTTCCACAAATAGGTGAAACATATAGTAATTGTCTTTCTCTGGTTGACTTATTTCATTTAGCATAATCTCCTCCAGTTCCATCCATGTTGATGCAAATGTTGGGTATTCATCCTTTCTGATGGCTGAGTAATATTCCTTTGTATATATGTACCATACCTTCTTTATCCATTTGTCTGTTGAAGGGCATCTTGGCTCCTTCCACAGTTCGGCGACTGTGGCCATTACTGCTATGCATGCTACTGTACTTAATAGAGTACAATGTAGTGAAAATGTAACTTTTATATACACTGGGAAACAAAAAAAATTGACTGGTTTTATTGTGGCATATCCTTTATTGGAATGGCCTGGAACTGAATCTGCAGTATATCCAAGGCATTTTTGTACACTCCTGCTCCAGTGATAGATATTTTTAAAAGGAGGAAGAATTTGGAGCAATCCTCCCTGTTCTTGGCTAGAGTCCACACCATGTTTTTGGAGCATGGAGCTCACAGCTTATTTGCACAGGCTTAGAGAAAGTGGAACATATTATAGGAGAGTCTTTGGGTTAGTGAGGAAGCTAAAACCAGATCCTATGAGGAAGAATAAAAGACATACTGAGGCTGATATCTGCTTTCACACAGCTAGAGCTTCCTCAAAGAAGGAAGATCAGGCTGTTACCTGTGGCCACAGAGTTAGAGCCAGAGCTAATGGGTGCAGGATGGAGGTGGATTTTGCTCCACCAAACGGGGAATGACTAGACTGGAGTTGCCTAGTCAGAAAGTGTTGTGTGAGAGGCACAATGTTCAGCCACAAGCTGGATGAGTAGGTGGTGTAGGGTGGTTGATGGCACATAGACCTTTGAAGTCCACTCCCAAACCTGGAAACTTCGTGTCAGTGGCTATTGGGCAAACCCACCAAATTAACTAGTTTGTCTGAAGCTTTGCCAGATTCATCAGTGAAACCTCAATCCCTAATCCAAAAGACACATTCTTATATATATTTAGGCAAACTTTTGTAATGTAATCTTTTTTTTTAAAGATTTTATTTCTTTATTTGACAGAGAGAGAGATCACAAGTAGGCAGAGAGGCAGGCAGAGAAAGAGGAGGAAGCAGGCTCCATGCGGAGCAGAGAGCCCAATGCGGGGCTCGATCCCAGGACCCTGAGATCATGACCTGAGCCAAAGGCAGCGGCTTAATCCACTGAGCCACCCAGGCGCCCCTGTAATGTAATCTTGGATAGCTTCGAGGTGTGTCCTAAATTGACAGGTGAAACCAGGTAACTGCAGGTCTTGAGTGGCCTGTGGTGATCTGCAAGTGTTTCTCTAGAATCACTTCCTTGACTATAATAGGCTGTAAAGTAACTGGACCTTACTTCCGGAGTGTTCTGAGAGGACCATACACTTTTTAGATCAACCTCTGGGGTCTGCTGATGTCAGAGTCCAGACAATCAGGAACTGCCATGAAATGTTTCCTTTTTCACTTTGGGGAAAGGTGTTGGCAGTGGCTATTTATTACTGTAATCAGAATGTTGAAGAAACAAGGGACAATTTCATTGGTTTTCCCTCTACCCCTTCAACGTTGTTTATTTCCCCTTGCCCTGAGAGGAAAAGTTAGGCCATTGCATATTTCTGGTCAATCTCAGGTATTAAAAAACCCTATAGTCACTTTTAGTCCGGTTTCAGTTCTGTATTTAGAAGGATGAGTCTCACATAAGAGTCTCCATGTCCACCCTCCATTCAAGGTACAAGATTTATGTAGGAGGTCTTTGTGAGCAGAAAACTTTCAACTTGGGGGGTAAAGGGGTTGGATGGATTCTCTTGTCTATGATTCTCCTTCCTCATTTCCAAAACATTTGGCATGCCCCCCCATCCCACCCAGACCAGTAAGAGTGGGGAAAGAAGAGTGATAAAGGAGGCAGGAATAATATTCCTTACCAGGTACTGCTGGAGGCCAGTGTCATGCCCTCTGGACCTGCACAGTTTGTGGAAAGCTGGTGCCTTTCTCTAGCAAGCTTCTTTGTTCAGAGATTGCTTCCTTGTGAAGCAATTCCCTTGGTGCAGATGCAGTCCATTCCTTCTCAGGGCTCATCACTGACTCGTCCTGTAGACCCCAAGAACCCCTCAGTTCCTGTGGCTTCCCTCTATCCATGGCAAATTGCCAAGGAATCCCAATCAAACAGCATTATGATCTCCTGCAGAGGCAGATGGAACCTACCTGAAATTTGTTTTCAAATGTTCAAACTGATGATGCCACACACATATTGAGAGGGTATGGAAAGGTATATAGCTCACATAACTGAAGTTTTTGAGCAGCAGGCCAGGCCTCTTAAAGTAGGCTCCAAGTGGCTTGAGGGAGCAAGGGTAGGAGACCAGCCTGGGCTTTTAATGTGAGGGCAATAGCTCCCACCAACAAAGGAAGTCCCCAGGCTTTCTAGGAGAATGTTCACATGAGGGCACTGGGGGAAGAGGAGGATAAAGCTTGAAAGCCATAAATATTCATACAGGAAACATGGAGTCAGTTTTCCTCATTACAAATAGTCTCTGCATGTGTGCGTCCTGTGCAAATCAGTGTATGGGAGTCCCTCATGCACACATCTTTTCTCCCTTGAACTTGCTAGGCAAATCATAGTAGTATGGTGAACTGTTAATATGATTTTTATTTATTTATTTATTTATTTATTTATTTATTTAAGAGTTTTTTTATTTGTTTGTTTATTTATTTGGGGGGGGAGTGTGAACAGGGGTAGGGGCAGAAGGAAAGGGAGCAGACCCCCACTGAGTGTGGAACCTGACCCAGGGCTTGATCTCATGACCTGAGCCGAAATTTGGGTTGGATCCTTAATGGACTGAGCCACCCAGGCACCCTTGAAAGAAAGTCTTTTTATTAAGAGTTTACTGAAATCCAGATGAAGAGAAATTGGAAGCTGAACCTGAGTTGGTTACTTTCCAGAATGATTTAGGTCTGCGGCAATGAGGAAGCAAGAAAGGAAACCAGAGTGTGGATTCAAAATATGTTGTAGAGATATGTTTCCCACATTTTGTTAGATTTCTCACTATCCAGGACTTGATGGAGGAAAAGCTGTTGTCAATCAGTTCAAGTTTTGTGTTTATATGACGAGACATAGAAATATATATTAATACAGAAAACCATGCAGTGTGGGAAGAGCTTTGGAGAGTTGGTGGACTGTGCTATTTGTTACAGCTAATTCTGAAGACGGTAAGGAGGCTGGGACCCACAATGTGATCAGGATTGCTTGACTGAGCTGGGCGTGAGTGGTTCATTTTGCATGCCTCCGTCCTTGTCTGCCAGCTCCCTTGAAACATGTCCTCCCCAACTCCATTATTCCTACCTTCTTCTGGGCTGATTTTTACCTTTATTCTCGACACCTTCATTTGTTTTGTCTTGCAAGCTTGATTAAAGTTTAAGGAGGGCGGACATTATTGAAAACAGAGTGATTAAAAATTAGAAAACATTAGAGTGCCCCAATTCTAACACTCATCAATCACCATTACGAGTCATTTGGTTTATATTTCTATGCAGTTAGTTTAAAAAGTACCACATCCTGCACCTTAAAAAATCTATTTAGTTGAAAATCTCATACGATAATCCTTTAAATATAATTAGTAATTCCATATTTATCAACTGAACACCTACTATGTACTCAGCATGTGAGATACTGGGCACAGAACGGGGAACAGATGTACTCTGCCAGAACTTACAGTTTGGTGGAGGAGACAGTCATTCACGAAAGACCATGTGGTATGTTGTTATAGACTGTGATTATAATGTGCAAGAAGCACACAGGGTATGATGAGAGGCTGGTATAATTTGGAGGGTCAAAGAGGTTCCCTGTGAGGAAGGGACTTTGAACTGCTATCTTAGGATTGAGTGGGGCATTTAGCTGGTCAAGACAGTGGTAATCACCTACTTACCTTCATGCTTCAGGAGCTGTGTCACTGACCTTGCTGTAGTCCTAGTATAGTTAGAAAGCCCCCCTCTGTCTCCAACCCCCTTTGCTCCTCTTTATTGGGAGAGTAGCCTCGAGATCCATGAGTGTGGCTCTAAGCCTTCATCATGGTGCTGTCCAGACTCCCTGTTCATGTGCCCCTGAATCTCTGTCCTATTATACATTCTTCTCTCTTCCACATTGCTCCAATATCAGTTCCTTTATCAACAGGGGAGAGGAGAGGGATTTTCTGTTCTCATTACCACTTGCAGGAGGCCAAGACAAGCTCATTCAATAAAATATGTGGTACAATAGTAAGGCCCTTTGGTTGTAGGTGAGAAGACTATTTCTCTAACAGAGCCAGAGTCAAATTCATGGCTCACTGACCAGCTGACAATGCCATGTCAGCATAAGCTAGTAAGGGAGAGGCAGGCTTGGTTTCCCAGGCCCTCCAGGGCATGTCTGAACAGCACTTTTGGGAAAACCTGGGTCTTTCTCTTAGTGGATGTATAACTTAGACAGGTTGTTGAAACTTTGCCAATCTCAGTTTTCTCATTGTTGAAGTAGAGATGCTGACTCTGTTGTTGGTTTCTGTTGTTTCGTCTGCTAGGTGTCTCTTTCTTTGGGGAATGGTCCAATGCCATCTGGTGATGGAAGGTTGCCATTCACCAGTTCCACATCTCTGGCCCAGGCTTGATGAAATATAGTGACCCACGTTCTTAGTCATGGAGGGCAAGCGTACAGCTGGGAAATCTACTTGAGTGAGGTCAATCAGAATCCTTCCCTGGGGTCTTATTTATTCTAAAGACAGAGGCCAACCCTGTCTTTCTCCTTGCATCAAGAACTAAAGGTAGCTGCTGAAGCTATGTTTCATCTTACATAGGGGAAAGTTGGTCTGGAGTAGGAGAAAATAAACTGAAGAGAGTCAAATGTAAGTGGGAGGAGGAGAGGGGAAGGAGTACCAGGCTCACAACACTCCAGTAGAGATCGTGTCCCTTGTCATCATCCCCAAAGCCACATTTGCCTCTTGACAGCTTGTTTGGAGCTTCCAGCAGGGGAGCACAGCTACTCATATACCCTCCACCAAAGAATGGTCCTCGTCTATTAGGAAAGGTTGTCCTCTCCAACCGTGCACGCAGCCTTGGGAGGGATGCACATGGAGCAATGAGGGGAGAAGGGGTCACCCGCCTAGCCAGCCAGATCAGCTGAATCAACCCTGGCAGTCAATGGGGTGAAAAATGTCATAGCCAGATTGCCCTCATATCCTCCAAACTTCCCTCTTAATGTGTTTCTTCAAAATTCCTTTTTTTTTTTTGTTGGTATTAATTTTGGTTGGGTTTTTAACATTGGACACTAAAACTTAAAAAAGTCCTGGCTAAATAAAATATCACCATTATAGAGTTGTGAGCATTAAAGGAACTGTTGTATTTGTCAAGGGCTTATAGACCAGTATCTGAAGAATGGCAAGTTCTTAATAACTTACAGTTAATAGTGTTAGCGGGACTTGTCTTCTTCCTTGAACCCGGCTGATAAAGTGTCATCTATGGCATTCGACAGCATCAGCATCATTTGGGAGCCTGTTAGAAATACTAAATCCCGGTCCTTATATGTGATCAGAACCACAAGCAAGAAAAATAAAACCAGACTAATGAGAACAAAATTAAATTTCTGTGCATTAAAGGACACACTCCACAAAATGAAACACGATCTAAAGTATGGAACAAAATATCTACAAATCATATGCTAGATAATATATAAAGAACTACAACCGAACAACAAAAAGCCTCCAAACAACCCAGTTAAAAGACAGGCCAAGGATTCGAACAGATGTTTCTCCAAAGATGATATACAAATGGCAAAAAGCACATGAAAAGATGCTTAATATCACTGATGATAAAGAAAATGCAAATCAAAACCACAATGAAGTATCATCTCGCTACTCTCAAAACAAAACAAAACAACCCCCGGAGAATACTGAATTTTGAATATGACGTGTTAACATTGGAAACCTAAGACAAGGTTGGTGGGACTGTAGAATGGTGCAGCCTCTGTGGGAAAGTCTGTCAGATCTTCAAAAATTAAACAGTTACCATATGATCCAGCAATTATACTTTAAATTATACTTTAAAGTAAGTACCTAAATGAACTGAACACGGAACTCAAAGAGATGTGTGTCCATCCATGTTTATGGTAGCACCATTCACAATAAGCAAGAGACAGAAGCAACTCAATCAAGAAGCAGATCAATGAGTAGATAAACAAGATGTGGTCTGTCCATACGATGGAGCACTATTCAGTTTGAAAAGAAAGGAAGTTGTGATGTCTGCTCCAATGTGGAGGAACCTTGAGGACATGGTCCTGAGTAAAATAAGCCAGTCACAGAAGGACAAATACGGATTCCACTCAAATGAAGTATCTAGAACAGTCAAGTTATAGAGACAGAAAGTAGAGTGGTGCCTGCCAGGATGGAGGGGAGGTGGTCAGAGTGAGCAGTTGCTGTTTCATGGGTACAGACTTAGTTTTACAAGATGAAAAATTTCTGGAGATTGGTTGCACAACAGTGTGACTGTATTTAACACTTCTGAAATGTACACTTAGAAATGGTTAAGATGGTAAATTTCATATTCTGCATTTTTTACCACCCCCCAAATTCAGACAAATGGCAAAAATAAAAATTAAAAAGCATTGGCCTGGTTGACTGGAAGTTCTCTGATGGAAGGGTCGGAGGGAAAGAGATGTCACAAGCGACTGTCCTACTAATTCCAAACAGAGACTCTCAGAAGTGTGGCACGGAAGTCAGAAAGTTGTGAGATGGGACGAAGGCTTCACAAACAAGGGAAAGAGTTGGCAGTGAGAATATCACTAGCAAAGAATTTATGACTAGCAGCCTTAGTCTGTCACCTGGCTTTCATGGAGCACAGAAAAGTCTGTGCATAACTGAAGTTTGGCTTGGCTCTTCCATAGCTGTTACCAGGCTCTTTGTAGTAAAGCTACTTGGATTCCTTTTCTAACCTAATTAGGGGAAGTTTGTTTCTGGACTGAATGTAGCCCTCACAACACAGAAGGGCCTTGTTCTGGAAAAATTCATTTCTAGGCCAGTGGAGCAAAAGTTTAAACTGATTTGTAATTTGAAAACAGTCCTAGAAATGGTCTTTAAGTTGTCAGTTCTTATCATACAGATCCTATGAGAGTATCAATGATCTGAAAGTTCTCAACACCAACTTCATTCACAGCCAGTGGCCACTTGTAATGGATGGATGGAACATCCGTGGTTGAGTCAAGGAGTTTAAGAAAAGGAATTTCAGGCCTGAGACTCTTCCTTCCTTCTAGGATTCAGGTCAATGCAGTACATACACAAAGGATGCTTTCCAAATAGAGACCAAAATATTATATCAATGGTTAGACAAGTGCCAGGCACCCACTCAAATGCATGGCTTCTGGGAAACTTTGATGGGGACACAGGTTCAACCTGTGCTCAGAGTAGGGGTTTGGAGGGAGACTGTAAAATGGCTCGCCAAAAGACATCTATGTCCCGATCTCTGGATCCTGTGAATGTGACCTTAAATGGTAAAAAAGCATCCTTGCAGATGCCACTAAATTAAAGATCTTGAGACAGGCAGGTTTTCCTGGATTATTCAGGCAGGTTAGAAATGTCATCACATGCAAGCTCTATAAGAAGGAGGTACAGTGTGGTTGGACAAGTCACAGAGAAGGTGACCTGAAGACAGGCAGAAAGAGACTCTACGATGTTGGCCTTGTAACTGTGGTGATGTGGCCACAAGTCAGGGAATGCCAGCAGCCACCAGAGGGTAGAAGAAGCCAGGAACAGGCTCTCCCCTAAAGCCCCTGGGGCACAGCCCTGCTGACACTTTGATTATGGCCCAGGGATCTTGATTTTCGATATCTGGCCTCCAGAATGGAGAGATAATAATTTCAGTTGTTTTGAGTTATCCAGGTTGTGGCAATTTAGTTACCACAAACAAAAATGAACACATTTTTAGTTATTAAAACTAAATAAGACCCCTATGCCATGTGCATCCTTCTTTGGCTCTCTGGTGTATGCACCCAGATGCAAGCATTCCCAGGAGGTTAGCTTCTAGGAAACAGGACCAGGGGCGATGGGCAAACAGAAGGCTGTTGCACTGATGAGAAGGAGAAGGAAGAAATTTACATTTGAGGCCAAGTGACTAGTAACTATGAGGCTAGTAAATATGGCCCTGTGAACTTCATGTTTCAGCTCCCTCAGGGAGGAAAGATCAGGAAGGGCAGGAAGGTAACAATGTACTGAAATTGTTTCTTTCAAAATGAACCATCCTTGCCCCACCACCTTCAATGTACACATTGTGGGGGGAAAAGGAACTTGGGTCACAGACAGTGCTCCTTCTCCATCCCCACCCCCTTTGTCCTCTACCAATCCCATCTCCCTTTTCCCTCTCCACCCTCTCAACTTACTCAGCCTTCCATGCCCCATTTCAGTGCATGCTGTCATGCCATGCCCTATGCACACCAGGAAAAGGGGACCCCCTTGATTCCCCTTCTTCAATCATACCCCTATATCCAATTGGAAATTTAAGCCTTTTTAATCCTCCACTAGAAATTCTTGTGAAAGAATCTCCCTTTTCCATTATTTTGTCCTTTGATCTTTTTGATCTTTTGATCTTTCTGGCCAGGCTTATGAAAGTGAGATAGCTAGCTTGGTAACTCTGTGAAAAACCACCATGTATCCTGGGGGCACTGTCACCCCTGAGTCCTGCCTAAGGGAATGAAACAACCTTCCTCTGCCCAACTGGAACTCTCAGATGGTACCTTTATTTGCTCATGTGGAAAGTCACTGGAATGTTGTCATATGCCCTGTCCATTGCAACATCTTCCTCCAGCTAAGACCAGTAACTGTGGGAAGGAACAGCAGCTGAGGAATAGCCACCCTCTTCTGGAACATTTTCCATCCACTGGCAAATCCACCTACATCTGCCTTGATGACACTCCTGGAACCTGGTTTTTCTTGTGGCAATTGGGTCCATTGTTCTTCTGATTCTATTTCCAATGTCCTCCTCTGCCCCACAACCTACAGTAGTGCTTCCAACCATGGAAATACAGAATATACTTAATCTACCAAAGTTCTGGGCATCAAAAGAGTACTTGACAAACAAAGGTTTATTTCCTACTCATTATGCTCAGAAGTATGACTCATGGAATGGAAGGAGCACAAAACTGATTGGAAAAAAAAATGGAAAAAATCAAATTAGGCATGAGAAAATAAAAGGGTGAAGCTTTGTAAGCTAATAAGAGAAAGAAACAGCTATGATGACGGGACTGAATTTGTAGCATAGATAGAGTGGGGGGCGACACACATAGGATGTGATCAAAAAAGGCACAAAACACAGGTAGAGATTAACATGAACATGAGCCATTAGCAAATGGAGCAAGGGGTTTTGTTTTGTGAGTGAAAGTTCCAATCAGTTCAGTCCACCAATCGATTTTATTGTTTTGTTTTGGTGTTCGCCCCCATAGAATTGACTGGTTGTCAGATTCCTCTATCTTCATTAAATTGCCTGGTTTACTTTAAAGATATAATGACCCCCTCTTAATGACAGATAGGGCAGAGGAGAAAATTATCCTGGAAACATGATAGAATTTTCACAGGTTTGGTGGCAGGAGGACTGTCATCAGCAAAACAGAGAGAAAAAGGTAACAAGGAGAATTGATCACTCTGTAAACTGATGAATCAGAGTGTTCCCTGGATGGAAAGACTCCGCATCCTGGGATTAGATCTTTCTGTGAGAGTTAGGCTACCCATTGTGTCTGATTCCACAAGAAAGAGAAAATAAAGGAACAGAGAGTAGATGGAGAAGGAAAGTCCAGGGAACCAAGTGTGTCCAGCCTGATGTCCATCTCTTGCTTCCAACAGGTGCTTCTGTCTGCAGAGACATTTTTGTCACTGAGTGCCTATGGTCTCTCCAGTGTCAACATGGGTCCCTTGGCAGCCTTATAAGGAGGCCATAGCAGGGTCACTCCAAGGCCAGGAAGGGCCAACATTTACTGAGACACTTTACATAGAGCCTGCACATCCTTACACATGAGGAAACAGAAGAGGATAGAAGTTCAGTCATTTCCCCAAGTTCTGCTAAGTGGTGATGCTGTGCTTTGAGGACATCTGATGCCAAGCCTGCCCTGCCTCATCTGAGCCATGCCATCTCATTCACAAGATAATATTTCAGACTGTGTAGCTGGATTAGGAAAACAAGCCTAACAAATAATGCAGGGTCACATTGTACTAAGATGTTCTTTGGCATGTGCTTTGAGAGAGAACTCAGGTTTGCTGACTTTTCCCTGTATCATTTTCTGTTTTAAGGCAGACATCTTGAAGGGTTTTCAGGTAGACCCTACATCTCCTTGAAAATTAACTCCACAACCTTTGTTGAGTACCTACTCAGATCAGTTTCTATGTGAAGTGTCTAGAGATAATAAAAACACATCCCTCCTATAAAATGTTCAAGGTTAAGTGAAGGGGACAGTCATAGGCAGTGAGCTCTATATAACCTGATGAATGTAGTGGTACAGGCCAAGCAACAGGGCCAAGAAAGAGTCTCCTACCTTCAATAACCATTTACGGGGTGCTTACTATGCCTCTTTGTTTCTCTCTTCTCTCTCTGTCTCTTGCATGCCCAAGCATGCTATTTCCAAGAATTAAATATGGGGGTATAGTGGATACCTGTTGTCTTTTTCTGTCCCCCCCTTTCCCATTGTTTTGGTGGTACCATTCCATTTTTCCTCTGGGGAACAGTTCTTTTTGCACTCTCTGTCCTTGTGACTCTAAGTGTGGCTTGACCCACTTCCTGGTCTGGAGACACGTGCATGTTTCACACTCCTGTCCAGAGATAGATTTGGGAATGAGCATGTGATCCAAATCAGACTAGATCAGAGTTATCCCAGGGCATTCATTGGATCCACGGAGAAAGAACACTCTCTTCTGTGGATGCGAAGCAGGTGGGGTGCACACTTGACTATGCAGGCTCCTCCAGCAGGAAGCCTCATGGAGAATGAAGCTGATGTAGGGGAAAGACAAACAAAAGGCAGAGATGAACTGGACCTGGGTGGTCATTCTGCATCTTGGGCCCAGCCCATGAGCATGTCTGGGCAGATGTGTGGACTTGCAGATATGTGATCCTCCAACCTCCAGCACAAACTTCACACCAGGTCATCAGGAAGAGCTGAGCAGTTGTTAATCACATGATACTCCCTGACTTTCATCTGCTATTGTTCTTGGTGAATAGCTTCTTTGGGAGGAAGGGTGTCTAGCAAGGTAGGATCCAGGTGTGCTTGGGTTCTTGGTCATAATTTCAATTGTGATGCTATCAAACATCTTCAATGCTCTCAGCAGAGGCCACGCAGTCATTTCCCCACTTGTATTCAGATAGGATTTAAGTTCTCTAAGAGCTTTTGTCAACAACATCAATGGTTCTTTGCAGGATCATTTCATTAGTTTTCTCGTCCATTAAACCATTAATGAACTGTGGCTACAACACCTGAAAAAGGTATGAAATGGAAACACCCAAACCTCTGTCTCCCATGATGTTTGTATACAACCAATTATTTGAAATAATCACAAAGGACTTTAAATAGAAATAAAACACCCTTTCCATTATACCTTAAAAGGTATGGTGACAGATGATAGCTACGCTTGTGGTGAACACAGCATAACATATGGAGAATTTGAATCACTAAGTTGCACACCTGAAACTAATGTGACATTGTGTCAACTCTACTCAAATTAAAAAAAAAAATTGTAAGTACAGATACCAGGGGGCCTGGGTGGCTCAGTCAGTTGAGTGTCTGAATCTTGGTTTTGGTTCAGGTCAAGATCTCAGGTTTGTGAGATGAGCCCCATGTGGAGAATCTGTGCTCAGCAGGGAGTCTGCTTGTGATTCTCTCTCCCTCTGCCCCTCACCCTGCTCATGCAGTCACTCTCTCTCTCTCTCAAATAAATAAATCTTCAAAACAATAAAGTACAGATACCATAGTCAGGCCTTTCTACTAATATAAAGTGCTAGTTGATCACCACCCAACTATTAAAATGGCTAAATAAAATCCAAACTAACAGTAACATATATGTCCAGAATGTGGAGCTACAGGAACTCTCAGTCATTGTTGGCGGTGATGCCAAATGGTACAGCCACTTTGGCAGTTGGTTTGGCACTTTGGTTTGTCACTTGTTACAAAGTTAAATATAGACCTACCATATGATCAAGTAATCAGACTCAGAGGTTGAAAACTTATGTTCACACAAATACCACTGAATGTTGATAACAGTTCTATTCACAATTTCCCAAACTGTTAGAAACCAAAATGTCCTTCAAGATGTGGTTGGATAGCTGTGGCTCCTCTAGACACTTGAATATTGTTCAGAAAAGTATGCTGTGAAGCCACGGCATGAGGAAAACTTAAATGCATATTGCTAAGTGAAAATGCCAATTTGGAAATGTTACACAGAGAATGAGTCCAACTATATGACACTCTGGATAAGGCAAAAGTATAAAAACTATAAAAAGATCAATGACTGCTGGAGGTTTGAGGGTGAGGGGCAGGGAGGGAGGGAGGAGAGGGCTGTGTTCAGATTTTCATGGCTTTACTGAAACTGTTATGTAGGACAGTATGACCATGAACGTATGGACAACTAGAACTGTAAAACACCCAGTGTGAACCATAATATAAACTAGAAACTTTAATCAACTTTAACAAATGTACCACACTAATACACTGTATTAATTGTATTACGATTAGGGGATACTCTAAGGGAGGGTTTTATGGGAACTCTGTACTCCCTACTCAGTGTTCTATTCTGTAAATCTAAAACTATTTTACAAATGAGGAATTAACTTAAAGAATGCTATTGATATCCTTACACCACACACGAAAATAGACTCCAAATGGATGAAGGACCTCAATGTGAGAAAGGAATCCATCAAAATCCTTGAGGAGAATGCAGGCAGCAACCTCTTCGACCTCAGCTGGAGCAACATCTTCCTAGGAACAACGGCAAAGGCAAGGGAAGCAAGGGCAAAAATGAACTATTGGGATTTCATCAAGATCAAAATCTTTTGCACAGCAAGGAAACAGTTAACAAAACCAAAAGACAACTGACAGAATGGGAGAAGATATTTGCGAACGACATATCAGATAAAGGGCTAGTATCCAAAATCTATAAGGAACTTAGTAAACTCAACACCCAAAGAACAAACAATCCAATCAAGAAATGGGCAGAGGACATGGACAGACATTTCTGCAAAGAAGACATCCAGATGGCCAACAGAGACATGAAAAAGTGCTCCATGTCACTCAGCATCAGGGAAATACAAATCAAAACCACAATGAGATATCACCTCACACCAGTCAGGATGGCTAAAATGAACAAGTCAGGAAATGACAGATGCTGGAGAGGATGTGGAGAAAGGGGAACCCTCCTCCACTGTTGGTGGGAATGCAAGCTGGTGCAACCACTCTGGAAAACAGCATGGAGGTTCCTCAAAATGTTGAAAATAGAACTACCCTATGACCCAGCAATTGCACTACTGGGTATTTACCCTAAAGATACAAACATAGTGATCCGAAGGGGCACGTGTACCCGAATGTTTATAGCAGCAATGTCGACAATAGACAAGCCATGGAAAGAACCTAGATGTCCATCAACAGATGAATGGATAAAGAAGATGTGGTATATATACACAATGGAATACTATGCAGCCATCAAAAGAAATGAAATCATGCCATTTGCGACGACGTGGATGGAACTAGAGCGTATCATGCTTAGTGAAATAAGTCAATCGGAGAAAGACAACTATCATATGATCTCCCTGATATGAGGACATGGAGAAGCAACATGGGGGGGTAGGGGGATAGGAGAAGAATAAATGAAACAAGATGGGATTGGGAGGGAGACAAACCATAAATGACTCTTAATCTCACAAAACAAACTGGGGGTTGCTGGGGGGAGGTGGGATTGGGAGAGGGGGAGGGGGCTATAGACATTGGGGAGGGTAAGTGCTATCATGAGTGCTGTGAAGTGTGTAAACCTGGCGATTCACAGACCTGTACCCCTGGGGATAAAAATACATTATATGTTTATTTAAAAAAAAAATTTGGAAGGGGAGGCGAACCATAAGAGACTATGGACTCTGAAAAACAACCTGAGGGTTTTGAAGGGTCAGGGGTGGGAGGTTGGGGGAACAGGTGGTGGGTAAGGGGAGGGCACGGTTTGCATGGAGCACTGGGTGTTGTGCAAAAAGAATGAATACTGTTACGCTGAAAAAATAAATAAAATGGGGAAAAAATGTTCTGAAATTAAAAAAAAAGAATGCTATTAATAATTCAATTTATTCAATAATTCAGAATGTTGATGAAAGCCTTGCATAAAATGCAAAATAATAATTTAGATGTGTGATGTAATTTGACATATTAAATTTTGTAACAAGTAATAGCAATCAGATAATAAACTATAAATAGATAGTATTTCTAAATACACATGCAGTAAAATTTACTGAGAAATATTTTTCTCACTTTCTAATCTTTTATGCAGTTCTAAACAAAAACAAAATTACAGAGAATTTGGTCAATCAAAAAATAACTTTGAATATTAAAAAGAACAAAAATGTTATAGCACAGCTAACATTTTAGTGTGAAAATCTGTATGTGCATGGAAAACAATCAATGTACACATTGATAAACACATATTTTGTATGTAAAAAATAAAATGAAACATTAGTTAAGGAAATAAGCTTATTAACTCTCCACCCCATTCATATTGCAAACAAAATATTAAACATGGTACAGAAGAACCTTAAACACCCATCTAAAAGTTAAAACCACAGATTATCCTTTGGTGCTACTAAATAAATTTTAATTATTGTAAATGTCATTTTATTTATTATGTCATTTTATTTATAATTCATTTATTTAAATGTCATTTTAAATAAAAATGACAATACCTATGGAAGTATATTTCTAGTAAGATTTTTCATCTGTGACAGCATAAATCTTCCTGCTGTAAATTACACCACGTGTTGCCTGCGGTCTTTAAGAAATCACTTCCCTGGAAATGACTCTAGATTGAATTTTTGTATTTCTATGTGAATTCCTGAGGGAGACCTATATTTCTTCAAGAATCAGAACATTCGGGGGAGGAGTCAAGATGGCGGAGAAGTAGCAGCCTGAGACTACATCAGGTAGCAGGAGATCAGCTCGATAGCTTATCTAAACATTGCAAACACCTACAAATCCAACAGGAGAGCGAAGAGAAGAAGAACAGCAACTCTAGAAACAGAAAATTAACCACTTTCTGAAAGGTAGGACTGGCGGAGAAGTGAATCTAAAACGACGGGAAGATAGACCGCGGGGGGAGGGGCCGGCTCCCGGCAAGCGGCGGAGCAACGGAGCACAAAATCAAGACTTTTAAAAGTCTATTCCAATGAGGGACATTGCTCCAGGGGCTAAACCGGGGTGAAGCCCACGCAGGGACAGCGTGGGCCCAGGCCCCGCAGGGTCACAGAAGGATCGGGGGTGTTGGAGTGTCGCAGAGCTCGCAGGTATTAGAACGGAGAAGCCGGCTGCAGAGACAGAGCCGAGGACTGAACTCTCAGCTCGGGGTTATCTTGAACTGGTCGCAGGCTGGGTGAGCTCGGAGCGCGGCTAGAGGCTGGGGATACGGGAGTGATTGGGTGCTGTCCTCTGGGGGCGCACTGAGGAGTGGGGCCCCAGGCTCTCGGCTCCTCCGGGCCGGAGAATGGGAGGCCGCCATTTTCATTCCCGTCCTCCGGAACTCTACGGAAAGCGTTCAGGGAACAGAAGCTCCCAAAAGCGAACCCGAGCCGATGACTTAGTCTGGCCGCCGGTAAGGGCGGTGCAATCCCGCCTCGGGCAAAGACACTTGAGAGTCACTACAACAGGCCCCTCCCCCAGAAGATCAACAAAATATCCAGCCAGGACGAAGTTCATCTATCAAGGAGAAAGCAGATTCAATTCCTAAGACAGCAGAGCAATTCCAGAGGAGGAGAAAGCAAAGCACGGAACTCATGGCTTTCTCCCCATGATTCTTTAGTCTTGCAGCTACGTCAATTTTTTTTTTCTTTTTTCAATTTTTTTTCTTTTTTCAATTTTTTTTTCTTTTTTCTTTTATCTTCTGCTAAATTTTTTAAAACTTTTACCCTTTTCTTTTTTAACGTTTTTTGACTAGTTCATCTAAATATATATATATTTTTTTCTTTTTTATATTTTTTAATTTGTTTTATTTTTTTAAATTTTTTTCTTTTTTTTTTTCAGAACCTGTTTTTTATCCCCTTTCTCACCCCCACAATTTGGGGTCTCTTCTGATTTGGTTACAGTGCATTTTTCCAGGGTCTTTGCCACCCTTTTAGTATTTTATTTGATCCTTCATATCCTCTTAGCTGGACAAAATGGCAAGGCGGAAAAAATCACCACAAACAAAAGAACAAGAGACAGTACCGAAGGCTAGGGACCTAATCAACACAGACATGGGTACTATGTCAGATCAAGAGTTCAGAATGACGATTCTAACCATTCTAGCCGGGCTCGAAAAAGGCATGGAAGATATTAAAGAAACCCTCACTGCAGATATTAAAGCCCTTTCTGGAGAAATTAAAGAACTAAAATCTAACCAAGTTGAAATCAAAAAAGCTATTAATGAGGTACAATCAAAAATGGAGGCTCTCACTGCTAGGATAAATGAGGCAGAAGAAAGAATTAGTGATATAGAAGACCAAATGACAGAGAATAAGGAAGCCGAGCAAAAGAGGGACAAACAGCTACTGGACCATGAGGGGAGAATTCGGGAGATAAGTGACACCATAAGACGAAACAACATTAGAATAATTGGGATTCCAGAAGAAGAAGAAACAGAGAGGGGAGCAGAAGGTCTATTGGAGAGAATCATTGGAGAGAATTTCCCTAATATGGCAAAGGGAACAAGCATCAAAATCCAGGAGATGCAGAGAACCCCCCTCAAAGTCAACAAGAATAGGTCCACACCCCGTCACCTCATAGTAAAATTGACAAGTCTTAGTGACAAAGAGAAAATCCTGAAAGCAGCCCGAGAAAAGAAGTCTGTAACATACAATGGTAAAAATATTAGATTGGCGGCAGACTTATCCACAGAGACCTGGCAGGCCAGAAAGAGCTGGCATGATATATTCAGAGCACTAAACGAGAAAAACATGCAGCCAAGAATACTCTATCCAGCTAGGCTATCATTGAAAATAGAAGGAGAGATCAAAAGCTTCCAGGACAAACAAAAACTGAAAGAATTTGCAAACACCAAACCAGCTCTCCAGGAAATCTTGAAAGGGGTCCTCTAAGCAAAGAGAGAGCCTAAAAGTCGTAGATCAGAAAGGTACAGAGACAATATACAGGAACAGTCACCTTACAGGCTAATAATGGCACTAAATTCATATCTCTCAATAGTTACCCTGAATGTTAATGGGCTAAATGCCCCAATCAAAAGACACAGGGTATCAGAATGGATAAAAAAACAAAACCCATCTATATGTTGCCTACAAGAAACTCATTTTAGACGCGAAGACACCTCCAGATTTAAAGTGAGGGGGTGGAAAACAATTTACCATGCTAATGGGCATCAGAAGAAAGCTGGGGTGGCAATCCTTATATCAGATCAATTAGATTTTAAGCCAAAGACTATAATAAGAGATGAGGAAGGACACTATATCCTACTCAAAGGGTCTGTCCAATAAGAAGATCTAACCATTTTAAATATCTATGCCCCTAACGTGGGAGCAGCCAACTATATCAACCAATTAATAACAAAATCAAAGAAACACATCAATAATAATACAAGAATAGTAGGGGACTTGAACACTTCCCTCACTGAAATGGACAGATCCTCCAAGCAAAAGATCAACAAGGAAATAAAGGCCTTAAATGACACACTGGACCAGAAGGACATCACAGATATATTCAGAATATTTCATCCCAAAGCAACAGAATACGCATTCTTCTCTAGTGCACATGGAACCTTCTCCAGAATAGATCACATCCTGGGTCACAAATCAGGTCTCAACCGGTATCAAAAGATTAGGATTATTCCCTGCATATTTTCAGACCACAATGCTCTGAAGCTAGAACTCAATCACAAGAGGAAAGCTGGAAAGAACCCAAATACATGGAGACTAAACAGCATCCTTCTAAAGAATGAATGGGTTAACCAGGAAATTAAAGAAGAATTGAAAAAATTCATGGAAACAAATGATAATGAAAACACAACAGTTCAAAATCTGTGGGACACAGCAAAGGCAGTCCTGAGAGGAAAATATATAGCGGTACAAGCCTTTCTCAAGAAACAAGAAAGGTCTCAAGTACACAACCTAACCCTACATGTAAAGGAGCTGGAGAAAGAACAAGGAGGAAACCCTAAACCCAGCAGGAGAAGAGAAATCATAAAGATCAGAGCAGAAATCAATGAAATAGAAACCAAAAAAAAACAATAGAAAAAATCAATGAAACTAGGAGCTGGTTCTTTGAAAGAATCAATAAGATTGATAAACCCCTGGCCAGACTCATCAAAAAGAAAAGAGAAAGGACCCAAATCAATAAAATCATGAATGAAAGAGGAGAGATCACAACTAACACCAAAGAAATACAGACAATTATAAGAACATACTATGAGCAACTCTACGCCAACAAATTGGACAATCTGGAAGAAATGGATGCATTCCTAGAGACATATAAACTACCACAACTGAACCAGGAAGAAATAGAAAACCTGAACAGGCCCATAACCAGTAAGGAGATTGAAACAGTCATCCAAAATCTCCAAACAAACAAAAGCCCAGGGCCAGACGGCTTCCCAGGGGAATTCTACCAAACATTTAAAGAAGAACTCATTCCTATTCTCCTGAAACTGTTCCAAAAAATAGAAATGGAAGGAAAACTTCCAAACTCATTTTATGAGGCCAGCATCACCTTGATCCCAAAACCAGACAAGGATCCCACCAAAAAAGAGAACTACAGACCAATATCCTTGATGAACACAGACGCAAAAATTCTCGCCAAAATACTAGCCAATAGGATTCAACAGTACATTAAAAGGATTATTCACCACGATCAAGTGGGATTTATTCCAGGGCTGCAGGGTTGGTTCAACATCCGCAAATCAATCAATGTGAGAGAACACATTAATAAAAGAAAGAACAAGAACCATATGATACTCTCAATAGATGCTGAAAAAGCATTTGACAAAGTACAGCATCCCTTCCTGATCAAAACTCTTCAAAGTGTGGGGATAGAGGGCACATACCTCAATATTATCAAAGCCATCTATGAAAAACCCACTGCAAATATCATTCTCAATGGAGAAAAACTGAAAGCTTTTCCGTTAAGGTCAGGAACACGGCAGGGATGTCCATTATCACCACTGCTATTCAACATAGTACTAGAAGTCCTAGCCTCAGCAATCAGACAACAAAAAGAAATTAAAGGCATCCAAATTGGTAAAGAAGAAGTCAAACTATCACTCTTCGCAGATGATATGATACTATATGTGGAAAACCCAAAAGACTCCACTCCAAAACTGCTAGAACTTGTCCAGGAATTCAGTAAAGTGTCAGGATATAAAATCAATACACAGAAATCAGTTGAATTTCTGTACACCAACAACAAGACTGAAGAAAGAGAAATTAAGGAGTCAATCCCATTTACAATTGCACCCAAAACTATAAGATACCTAGGAATAAACCTATCCAAAGAGACTAAGAATCTATACACAGAAAATTATAAAGTACTCATGAAAGAAATTGAGAAAGACACAAAAAAAATGGAAAAATGTTCCATGCTCCTGGATTGGAAGAATAAATATTGTGAAAATGTCTATGCTACCTAAAGCAATCTACACATTTAATGCAATCCCTATCAAAATACCATCCATTTTTTTTCAAAGAAATGGAACAAATAATCCTCAAATTTATATGGAACCAGAAAAGACCTCGAATAGCCAAAGGAATATTGAAAAAGAAAGCCAAAGTTGGTGGCATCACAATTCCAGACTTCAAGCTCTATTACAAAGCTGTCATCATCAAGACAGCATGGTACTGGCACAAAAACAGACACATAGATCAGTGGAACAGAATAGAGAGCCCAGAAATTGACCCTCAACTCTATGGTCAACTCTTCTTTGACAAAGCAGGAAAGAATGTCCAATGGAAAAAAGACAGCCTCTTCAATAAATGGTGCTGGGAAAATTGGACAGCCACATGCAGAAAAATGAAATTGGACCACTTCCTTACACCACACACGAAAATAGACTCCAAATGGATGAAGGACCTCAATGTGAGAAAGGAATCCATCAAAATCCTTGAGGAGAATGCAGGCAGCAACCTCTTCGACCTCAGCCGCAGCAACATCTTCCTAGGAACAACGGCAAAGGCAAGGGAAGCAAGGGCGAAAATGAACTATTGGGATTTCATCAAGATCAAAAGCTTTTGCACAGCAAAGGAAACAGTTAACAAAACCAAAAGACAACTGACAGAATGGGAGAAGATATTTGCAAACGACATATCAGATAAAGGGCTAGTATCCAAAATCTATAAGGAACTTAGCAAACTCAACACCCAAAGAACAAACAATCCAATCAGGAAATGGGCAGAGGACATGAACAGACATTTCTGCAAAGAAGACATCCAGATGGCCAACAGACACATGAAAAAGTGCTCCACGTCACTCGGCATCAGGGAAATACAAATCAAAACCACAATGAGATATCACCTCACACCAGTCAGAATGGCTAAAATGAACAAGTCAGGAAATGACAGATGCTGGAGAGGATGTGGAGAAAGGGGAACCCTCCTCCACTGTTGGTGGGAATGCAAGCTGGTGCAACCACTCTGGAAAACAGCATGGAGGTTCCTCAAAATGTTGAAAATAGAACTACCCTATGACCCAGCAATTGCACTACTGGGTATTTACCCTAAAGATACAAACATAGTGATCCGAAGGGGCACGTGTACCCGAATGTTTATAGCAGCAATGTCGACAATAGACAAGCCATGGAAAGAACCTAGATGTCCATCAACAGATGAATGGATAAAGAAGATGTGGTATATATACACAATGGAATACTATGCAGCCATCAAAAGAAATGAAATCTTGCCATTTGCGACGACGTGGATGGAACTAGAGCGTATCATGCTTAGTGAAATAAGTCAATCGGAGAAAGACATCTATCATATGATCTCCCTGATATGAGGACATGGAGAAGCAACATGGGGGGCTAGGGAGATAGGAGAAGAATAAATGAAACAAGATGGGATTGGGAGGGAGACAAACCATAAATGACTCTTAATCTCACAAAACAAACTGGGGGTTGCTGGGGGGAGGTTGGATTGGGAGAGGGGGAGGGGGCTATGGACATTGGGGAGGGTAAGTGCTATCGTGAGTGCTGTGAAGTGTGTAAACCTGGTGATTCACAGACCTGTATCCCTGGGGATAAAAATACATTATATGTTTATTAAAAAAAAAAAAATTTGGAAGGGGAGCCGAACCATAAGAGACTATGGACTCTGAAAAACAACCTGAGGGTTTTGATGGGTCAGGGGTGGGAGGTTGGGGGAACAGGTGGTGGGTAATGGGGAGGGCACGTTTTGCATGGAGCACTGGGTGTTGTGCAAAAAGAATGAATACTGTTACGCTGAAAAAATAAATAAAATGGAAAAAAAATGAAAAAAAAAAAAAAAAGAATGAGAACATTCCTCCGTGCAAGCTTTCTCTTCCCCAGACTCTGTGGGATATTCTGTGCCCCGTGGCAGGAATAATGCTTAACCATTAGCATCATAAATCGCTTAAAGGACAAGGTGTGGGTGATTTGAAAGATTTCTCGAGTGGAACCGAGCAAATTAGGCCTGTCCCTGTTGTTTCATCTTTATTTATTAATGGCAATAATTCTGTCCTAATCTTTTGTACAGCATTTTATCCATTATGTGGCTTGTAAAGCTCTTCAAATGATTTTCACTGATGTCTTCCTTCTTTTCCCACACAGGGGAAAGGTGCAGAGGGCTCTAATTCCCTTAGCATGATGCCATGAGAGCAACAGATTCTATTTTTTAAGATTTTATTTATTTATTTGAGAGAGAGAAGAGAGATCACAAGTAGGCAGAGAGGCAGGCAGAGAGAGAGGGGGAAGCAGGTTCCCTGCTGAGCAGAGAGCCCAATGTGGGATTCCATCCTAGGACCCTGAGACCCTACCTGAGCCGAAGGCAAAGGCTTAACCCACCCAGCCACCCAGGCACTCCGAGAGCAACAGATTCTTATGGTTCCTTCTGTTAAGGGGTTCTGTACAGACTCATCCTCTCCTCCCCCAAACAAGAACTTATATTTGATGACGTTAGCAATAAACAGGTCAAAGCAGACAAAAGTAATGTCATTTTATTCTTTTCTTTCCTATTTTTTTCCATTTTATTTATTTTTTCAGTGTAACAGTATTCATTCTTTTTGCACAACACCCAGTGCTCCATGCAAAACGTGCCCTCCCCATTACCCACCACCTGGTCCCCCAACCTCCCACCCCTGACCCTTCAAAACCCTCAGGTTGTTTTTCAGAGTCCATAGTCTCTTATGGTTCGGCTCCCCTTCCAAATTTTTTTTTTTAATAAACATATAATGTATTTTTATCCCCAGGGGTACAGGTCTGTGAATCACCAGGTTTACACACTTCACAGCACTCACGATAGCACTTACCCTCCCCAATGTCCATAGCCCCCTCCCCCTCTCCCAATCCCACCTCCCCCCAGCAACCCCCAGTTTGTTTTGTGAGATTAAGAGTCATTTATGGTTTGTCTCCCTCCCAATCCTATCTTGTTTCATTTATTCTTCTCCTATCCCCCTACCCCCCCATATTGCTTCTCCATGTCCTCATATCAGGGAGATCATATGATAGTTGTCTTTCTCCGATTGACTTATTTCACTAAGCATGATACGCTCTAGTTCCATCCACGTCATCGCAAATGGCATGATTTCATTTCTTTTGATGGCTGCATAGTATTCCATTGTGTATATATACCACATCTTCTTGATCCATTCATCTGTTGATGGACATCTAGGTTCTTTCCATAGTCTGGCTATTGTAGACATTGCTGCTATAAACATTCGGGTACACGTGCCCCTTCAGATCACTATGTTTGTATCTTTAGGGTAAATACCCAGTAGTGCAATTGCTGGGTCATAGGGTAGTTCTATTTTCAACATTTTGAGGAACCTCCATGCTGTTTTCCAGAGTGGTTGCACCAGCTTGCATTCCCACCAACAGTGGAGGAGGGTTCCCCTTTCTCCACATCCTCTCCAGCATCTGTCATTTCCTGACTTGTTCATTTTAGCCATTCTGACTGGTGTGAGGTGATATCTCATTGTGGTTTTGATTTGTATTTCCCTGATGCCGAGTGACGTGGAGCACTTTTTCATGTGTCTGTTGAGTAATGTCATTTTAAAGAGACACAAGTTTTCAGGCATTGTCATTAGTTTTCTCATCCATTAAACCATTAACGAACTGTGGCTACAACACCTGAAAAAGTATGAAATGGAAACACCCAAACCTCTGTCTCCGGTGATGTTTGTATACAACCAATTATTTGAAATCATCACAAAGGACTTTAACTGTTTAAAGTTAAAGTCTGAGCATGATTCAAGAAAGAACATGTCAGTCAGAAGAAGTGAGGCTAGTCACCCCTGTAAGTCATGAAAAGTGAGTCATAGAGGAATATGGGCACTGCTCATTTAAGCTCTGCAGCCTGGGGAGAAGTCAGTTGGGTTTCCAGTGGTCTGGTCCCAGCTTTTCAGTGGATGGATAAATGGGAAGAGAGCTGATGGACCCATTGGTAAGATGATTTCTACTAAATATGTCTCCTCCCCTCTCTGGTCCCCTGCCATGGTCACCTCACAACCTTCTGATTATGAGGTAGCTTTTCAGATATATGTTCTAACTCCAGGAAGAAACGGTTTGGCCATATACATTTTAAATTTTAATGTTTTTCTGATAGAATTTCTTACTTTTAAAACAATTTTTATTGTGGTAAATATACACATATCATGGGGAGGCTGGGTGGCTCAGTGGGTTAAAGCCTCTGTCTTCTGCTCAGGTCATGATCCCAGGGTCCTGGGATCGAGTCCCGCATCGGGCTATCTGCTCAGCAGGGAGCATGCTTCCCCCCTCTCTCTCTGCCTGCCTCTCTGCCTGCTTGTCATCTCTGCCAAATAAATAAATAAAATATTAAAAAAATACACATATCATATTATTTACAATTTTAACCATTTCTAAGTATAACAGTTCAGTGGCATTAGGCAAAGTCAGTGTTGAGTTACTATCACCAACTACTATCCATTTCTAGAACTCTCTCATCAGCTCCAACAGGAACTCTGTCCCCATTAAATACTATCTTCCCATATCCTCTCCTCTTAGCCCCTCACAAGGACTACTCTCTGTTTCTCTGAATTTACCTATTCTAGATACCCTAAGAGGAAAATGCAGTATTTGTCCCTTTATATGTCTTCTTTCCTTTTTTTTTTTAAGATTTTATTATTTTTTTTTTAATTTTAGAGATTGAGAATGAGAGGAGAGAGGTCAGTGGGAGAAGCAGACCCCCTGCTGACCAGGGAGCCCCATGTGGGACTCCATCCCGGGACTCCAGGATCATGACCTGAGCCAAAGGCAGTTGCTTTACCAACTGAGCCACCCAAGCGCCCCTGTCTTGTTTCTTTTGGCATAGTGTTTTCAAGCTTCACCCACATTATAGTGTTCATCTCAGTTTTACTCTTTTTTTTAATATTTTAAGAATTAATTATTTTTTTAAAAGAATTTATGTATTTATTTGACACAGAGAGAGAGAGCACAAGCAGGAGTGGCAGTCAGAAGGAGAGGGGGAGGCAGGTTCCCCACTGAGCAGGGAACCCCACCTGGGGCTTGAGCCCAGGACCCTGGGATCATGACCTGAGCCAAAGGCAGAGGCTTAACTGACTGAACCACTCAGGTGCCCCTAGATTAATCTTTTGTGTGAGAGAGAGAAGAGCAGAGGGAGAGAGAGAAGCAGATTCTCATCTGAGCAAGGAGCCCAATGCAGGGCTTGTTCTCAGGACCCCATGGTTATGACCTGAACCAAAGGCAGATGCATAACCAACTGAACCATCCAGCTTCCCTGGAGTTTTACTCTTTTTTAAGGGTGAAATATATTCTATTGCATGTATATTACATTTTGCTTACTCATTCATCTGTTGGTGGATATTTAGGTTTTTTTCCACCTTGTGAATAAAGCTGCTGTGAAAATGGGTGAACATGTATTTGAGTCCCTGCTTTCCATTTGTTCGGGTGTGTACTTAGAAGTGGAATTGCTGGATCACATGGTAATTCCATGTTTAACTTTTGAGAAACTGACGAAATGTCTTCCATAGTGGCTGTGCCATTTTGCGTACCTGCCGGTAATGCAGAAGGATACCAGTCTCTACACATCCTCACCAACACCTGTTCTTTCCTTTTCTTTTTTTCAAGGAGGGAGTAATAGCCATTCGAATGCACGTGAAGTGGCCTCTGATTCTGGTTTTGACTTGTATTTCATGAATGGTTGCTGACTGTGAGCATCTTTTCATGTGCTTATTGGCCATTTGTGTATTCTCTTTGGGGAAATGTCTATTCAAGCCCTTTCCCACTTTTTAAAATTGGGTCGAATGATGTAATTTCATAATGTAAACTTGTGTAAGTTCTTCTTTGGTTGTCTAATTCCTGGGCAAACTGGCCGGGAAAGACGGGTAGTCATGTTGACTCCAGAAGCTTGGCATAGCAGTTATCTCTATTATGAATTAAAATTTCCCCATGTTTTATACTTCAGTCTTCTAAATCTGGCTAATGTGACTTCGTGCCCAGGACATGGCTTTGCTCTTGAGGTGCTGACAAATGTGTGAGGCAGAGGTTTAAACCCAGATCACTGTTTATCCCCCTAGTGATGCAAACACGCCTGTAGGTTTTGAAGAGAGAACTACTAGCGCTCCATGTTTTCTCAGTTTATCTAAAAGCTGCACAGTTTAGTAAAGTAGCCACTAGCCACATGTGGCTTTAAAACTAGCTTTTTTTTTTTAAAAAAAGATTTTATTTATTTATTTGACAGACAGAGATCACAAGCAGGCAGAGGCAGACAGAGAGAGAGGGGGGAAAGCAGGCTCCCTGCTGAGCAGAGAACCCCACATGGGGCTCGGTCCCAGGACCCTGGGCTCATGACCTGAGCCGAAGGCAGAGGCTTTAACCCACTGAGCCACCCAGGCACCCCTAAAACTAATTTAAAGTTAAATTGAAATTAATTAAAATTAAATAAAATGAAAAAAGTCATTTCTGTCATCTCACTAGCTGCCTTTAAAGCTACTTGGTAGCCACAAGTGGCCAGTGTCTACTGTATTGAACAATACCGATATGGGATTCTACCCATCATTTAGCAAGTTTATTGCACAATGATGATTTAGAAAATATACATTTTAAAATGAACATTGGAAACAGATAAGTAAAACAATAATAATCAAAAACTGACTGAAGCAGTAAGGAAAATGTTAGAAGAGAATTGTAATAGATGCCATAACTACTAGGAAAGAGTTCACTAGTATTCTGTGTTGTAGAGTCATTTGTAAAAACGAGCTTAATGCTGGTCTCTGTGGCATAGGATTGGTGAAAGCACTGAGTGAACAGAACAGCCTAGCACATAGTCAGCATCGTACAAGCATGTGAGGAGCACAGAAATGCATGTTCAGATCTCTCGCTCAGGGGAGTGCAGTTGAATGTACTGTGCACACTGAGGCCAAGCTTCTTGTGGACCGCTTCCAGAGTGTAGCAGGGTGTTAGTGCCCAAGGTGCTTTGACTTGAGGACTCTCCAGTGGTCTGTTTTAGACCTTGTGAAACTGAGCAGCACTCCAAAATTCCTCCTTATCCAATCTGTCTTCTTTCCTTCTCTCTTTCCACAGGTGTCAAGCCTACAGCATGGTCTGAAGGTCGTCCCATCTCCATCTCCTCCTACTCTCCCCCAAGACAATATTCACATGTCTAATTTTGTCTTAGCATTGGCTATGTGGCAGACCCAAACTGAAGAAAGTGGTTGCTTCCGTGAGCATTACTTTAAAGGAGACGTATCTTCATCTTCTGCCACACGAAACTTCCCAGCCTCCTTCTTACATTAAAATGACCACATCAGCTGAGCAAGTACTGTTCTTCTGTTTCTTCTGAGACCTTCACAGTGGGAAGCTCTTCTGAGCTCCCAGCTCTGAGAGCACAGGCTGGCGGCACATCTTTCTGGTGTCCTCCAGAGGCGATTGTAATTTGGACCTCTTGGAAGGGGCGTTGTCTTCTATGTTACATTCAGGTCTCTGAAACACATTCAAAATCCAGATATTACCTAAGAATGTTGCTGTTGGGTATAGGTTATGTACTTCCAATTGCTTTATGCAAGAAGATGTTATACATGTAAACTGTCAGTTTCATGGAACAAGCTGGAGATACTGCTTTTCTCCTACTTTCAGAACCTTCCATCAGGCTTACTATCTTCTTTCCCAGCTTGGTCAAATCCCAAAATGAAACCCTTGGGAGCACTGGACCTGAGTTCCAGTTTTCAATCTGTTGCCCAGTCAGTCTCAGGCCTCTCCTCCTATTAATTTTAACTTTTTGGGTGTTCCCTTTCATCCTCTTGGACCATGTCTATCCAGATTGTCACCATTATTTACCTGCACAATACCTGGCATGAATACCAGTGTTTCCCATGACCTGAAACAACCTGCATGTTCTGCAAGGTAAAAAGACATTTGTAGCAGATCTGAGGGCCCAGTCAGTAGCCCTTGGGTCCTACCACTGTAGCAGCCTGGCTTCCAACTGCCAACATCTGCATCTTTGCCAGAGGGCTTCTCTTGTCCCTAAGCACTCTGTCTATGTTCACTGTAGGCCAGAATGCCCGAGGAGGAGCTCCTGTTTCAGTTTCTTCCCTGCAGGAACCCTGCTGGTGACCTGCTCAATGACACCTTGCTGCCTGCCTTCTCTTCCCTGTCTTACTGCTCATTCTCTTATTGGTGTTTCCTCCAATCATTTCTCAATAAACGTCTTACAGTAGAATATCAGGGTAACCCAAGCTGAGATAGTGTTCTATTAAGAGAAGATGTCCTCTGGTCAAGTAGATTTAGGAACTGCTAGCTCAACAAAAGTAAATAGGTTTCTTAACTGTACAACTTCAAAACTCATCTAATCAATTAATTTACTTAGTGAACTCTAAGGATGGGAAGTAGAGAGACTATGCAAAGTTATCTGGTAATGTGTTAGTGTAGAATACAGGTCATGCATGCACGGGCATCCATGACATAGTTTAAGGACAGCTATGATGTAGTAAGTGAACCAAATGTTTAGGAAGAACATGGTTTTGGGGATATTTTTTGTTCCCTTTTCAAATACAATTCTATATGAAATGTATAAGACTCATTAATTTGAAAGCACACAAATACTAAAACCATTAACATATTTTCAAGGAGCAGTGGACAAGTTATTGAGCACTGCTTACTGTGGATTGTGGATCAGCATGTAATCAAAGCACCCAGAGAATGGACCGGAAGGCAAGCCAGCCAGGACTGGCATACTTATGGAGCAGTCGATAACAGGGACTTGCTTAATGAAGCAGTTCTGATTGTTCTTCAAATATGAGAAAGTGCATTTGGAGATTCATGCTGGTGGTTCTGGCCTCTCAAATAATCTAGTTACAAATAGGTCCTTAGCCAATTCACTTTTTCATTATTAAGGGAACAAATCGTAACAGAGCATGAACTAGAACTAATTTGGCATGGTAAATACTTCAAAACTGAAGTGGAGAAGAAATTAGGTTCATTTAAACCCCCAGAGCAAATCTATTTCCTCTTTCAAGACCCTTGCCTTTGGGGGCTTAACGGGGACAACTTTATTTAGTGTCCAAGGTGAGCCTCAGCATAGGTCTGACATTCCATCACTTCTGGGGTGTCTCAGGATGGTCTCCCTTCTGTGAAAAGTGAAAATCTGCCCCCACCCCTGATGCTCAAGAGAGCCAAGAGAGCAGACTTTTGGATCTACATGTCAAATTCAACCTTCAACTATTATTTACTGGGGGACCAGTATGTGTGTGTGTGTGTGTGTGTGTGTGTGTGTGTGTGTGTGTGTGTCCTTTCCAGGCTCCCTCCCTCCATCCTTCCCTCTCTCCTTCTTCCCCTCTCCCAGCCAACATCTCTTAGTTTCTCTTCTGAGAGAGGACCCTCCCCCAAATCATACCTAAGACAAATTAAATAAGCATACACATTTAAACTTAATACATGGATTGAAATCTCACCGAACTTCTTCATGTAAAATATTTTTTTTCCATTTTATTTATTTTTTCAGTGTAACAGTATTCATTCTTTTTGCACAACACCCAGTGCTCCATGCAAAACGTGCCCTCCCCATTACCCACCACCTGTTCCCCCAACCTCCCACCCTTGACCCTTCAAAACCCTCAGGTTGCCCCAACCTCCCACCCCTGACCCTTCAAAACGCTCAGGTTGTTTTTCAGAGTCCATAGTCTCTTATGGTCCGCCTCCCCTCCCCAATGTCCATAGCCCGCTCCCCCTCTCGCAATCCCACCTCCCCCCAGCAACCCCCAGTTTGTTTTGTGAGATTAAGAGTCATTTATGGTTTGTCTCCCTCCCAATCCCATCTTGTTTCATTTACTCTTCTCCTTGTAAAATATTTTTTAAAAATCTTTCCAATTTTACTTTCTCTGAAGATATTAGAATTTTTATAAATTACACATTTGCATCATTTTAAGCAATATTTGTTAGCATCCATTTTTAAAATGCTTTTTCTGTAAGTAATCTTTCCTTCCTTCTTTCCTTCCTTCTTCCCTCCCTCCCTCCCTTCCTCCCTTCCTTCCTTCCTTCCTTCCTCTTTGCTTCTTCTACTTTTTTAAAAATCTTTACCGCAAAAGTAGATTTGGGAAGAGATTTTCCATTTTTTATCCCTCTCAAAACATAAGGAAATGCAGATTCAGAATAACAACAGTTCTTTTCATAGTTTGCCCTTTGAACATGGTCATATGTTCTTGCGTGGGTTGTGCTGCTGGGAGTGGGAATGGAGAGCTTTTTCTTTTCTCTCTTCTTTTTTCAGTTTACTTTCAGTTTTGTCTTTTATTTTCCCCCTTCTTATTCTACAGGTTTAATTTTATTTTTAAAAATATCTTGACTATTAACATGGTACTAGAAGTCAAAAGTATACCTCCAGTTAATTTAGGGAAGTACTACTCCCTTCTAAATGCCTTCCTCCTATGCCCCCTGTGTTTTATGAGCAACCAGTCTTCCAATTTTCCAGTTGACCCTCCTGGATTTCCTTCTGAATTGTCATTAAAGCATCGCCTACCTTTTCAAAGGGAGCATTAACTTTTTTCTTTTCAAACACTGTGCTAAATAGTGTACAGTTGTCACTTATTTTTCTGGAACACTTGTCACTTTGAAGCGCAGTCATAGAGTCCAATGGTCAAGAAAGAATTCTTGAGACATTTTACAGTGCAAAAAAGTGTTTTTATTGTACCACAGGGACAGGACCTATGGGGAGAGAGAGCTCCACGGGGATTGTGAGGAGGGACTGATGATATACGTTTAAGTTTGTGGAGGGAGGAGAAGGCAAAGATAAAGTACGTTTCTAAGGTATTTTGAAGCAAAGCTTTCAGGACCTTGAGGGGTTACCTACTGTTAAGATAAGGTTACTTTCGGTCTCCAGCAAATCATTAGCATTAAGGCAGCCATGAGTTCCTTGAGGAAGATCATGCTCTGTATGTCTCCATGATTTATCAGTGGAATGCAAGCTGTAAGGAGATTTTAATTTAAGCTACATTTCTCTTGCCTTGTTTTCCTCATCTCCGACCCCCTCTCCCTCCCACTGCTGAACAATTTTGATCCTTAATTCTTTAAGGTTGTTGAATGTGGGAGGTCTCATCTTCTGTAGCTTCTTCCTGTTGAATAGGGCCATAGAGATGTCCCTGCCTATGGGTCAACATTGTTCAGTTAGGGGACATAAGGGGGAGTTAGGAAAGGCAGGGCCGGCAGAGTCCAATGTGGAAAGCAAAGAGGTATCTCTGTGGGTGGTCCGGACCAGCTGTCGATGTGAGGCTATTGTAGAGATGGAGTCTTGGCACCAAGTGGAGAAATACTGGAAAAAGAAACCTATTAGGATTAGGATGGTTATAATAATGAGAAGTCCAACAGAGACCCTTAATAGCTGACCATAGTCCTCTGTAGAACCAGGAACTTAACCAGTCCTTGAAAGAGAGGGAATGATTTTGTGGAGACTCAGTTTGGGGATTCATTCCTTTTAATAGCCTTGTGACATTTTCGTGGCAATCTGGAGTATAAACATAACTCTTGAAATAGAACATAGGTTTCTCCTTGAGCTGCAGTTATGATATCAAGGGCCATTCAGTGTTGGAGGGCCACCTTTTCAATTTGTGGGTGACTACAAGTTGGTCCTGGTTAACAGTGGTTGCTGTATGTTTAGCTAAACCTCTGTTTGCAATTTTATATCAATAAAGGTGTCTCCTGGTACAAATATGGCTAAGGGATGAAACCACCAAGAAACCCTTTGTTTGATATCTAACGTTAACTATAGTCTAATTATTAGGAATCACTGGAGAGTGGGAAAAGATTTGTCTGGGGATATGGGTGTCCCAAACTGCATCACTCAATCCAATCCTATGGAAAGTGGAGCCATCCATTACCTCCACCAGGCCATAGTTAACCCCACAGAGTGGAGTACGCTCTGGCTTTTAAGGAGCAATTTTTTCATCCCAGCCATTGACCAACTGGCCAAGGTGAAAGCTGAATAATACAATTTCGGGGGAATCCATCCCATTTTCCAGCTGTTCAAATAATCTTATGCCCATGGGGTCCTATTATTCCCAAAGAATAACAAGCAAGAAGATTGTCAATACATGAACTGTTGTGGCAATTTCTCTGAAATTTACCTCAAGTTGTCTAGTTTAGGCAAATAACAAACACTTAAAGACAATAAGACCTAGAATTTAGCATCCTCAAAGATGTGTTATTGAAACAAAATTTTTCTCTCCAAATCACCCTTATTTTCAGAGACAGCCAAGTCAAGACTAATTCATTTGAAAAGTAAGTTTAATTTTAACAAACTTGGTCTAATTATTTACATAAGCTCAACAGAATCGTGATTGATCATACAGATCTTCCAAAATCTGCTTTGTTGGAACTTTTCAAAAAGAATCTAGATTGAACTTTTCCAGGCCAGAAGCCAAGCCAGATATCTGACATCAGACATGCTTGCAATGCCTGCAGATTTGGGTGAATTCCTGTCCTCAATGTCCCCAAAATATCCTGAGGTTCCAGCACCTTCCAGGAAATGACATTTTTTACTCACCTGGTGAGGCTGCTGGGAACTCTGCAGGCAAGGTATCAGGCCAGCAGTTCCAAGGGGCTCTATTGACTCCATGTTTCATAAAGTCAACCTCAACTCCTTAAAACTGTCTGGTCATATCTGAGATTACACCTGTCTCTCAAATACGAACAACCCAGTTAAAGCCTGGGTAAAATAATCAATGTTTCTAATGGTGTCCTGTTATGAGGAGAACAGATTCTTATTGAACTTATGCAAATGATTATAAATGCCATGGAAGAAAGATTAGTCACTGAAAGTTTCTGAATTTTAAAGGGTTCAGGTAGAGAGAAAAATTAAATGCTCCAATTTGTTCACAAAGGAATATTTTCTGCTATTTCTGTATATTAGGAGTATCTTATGAGAACGTTCCCTTAATCTGGGAGAGCAAACACTGCAGAACCCACAGTGTTTTAAAGAAGAGTCACAAAACTGTAATCATTTCCTTCAATTTGTTTAGTTCCATGTTACTAATTCTTTTCCCTTTGAAGGCAGTTTTTAGTTAAGTTCTGAAAATTCTTGCCAATTTTAATTTTATGGTTTTAAAGATATCAAAAACTTGCATTTGTTAATAAATTCATTTTTATGAATCTCCTTGAAGATGAAACTCATTTTGTAAATGATAAAAGTCTATAATGTAGCTGACAAGGAAATTCAGCTATTTCTGTAACATTTAACACTTCGAAAATCAGAGTATCAAGTGATGATCTTATTGCACAACATATTAAAACTTCAGGAATTTCAAATATATATATATTTCAAATATATATATATATATATATATATTTCAAATATATATATATATATATATATATACATGTATGTGTGTGTGTGTGTGTGTGTGTGTGTGTATGTAGTTATATATGGTTATAAGCTTATAAATGGTTATAACATTTACCCAAGCAGTACAACCCAAGGCTAGTCATTATTTGTCTGACAGTTTTCCAAGTCACTTAACATACCAAATAAACAAGACTAGTTGGTCAAAAAGACTTCATTTACAATTCAAATCTTAGGGAGGTCTGTTAAAACCCTTAGAAACTTTTAAAGCACATGCCTAAATAGGATTATGGATCATTGTAAAACTTAAAACTTAGTTACTTATTTAATTTGGTGGCAATAAGGGATTTCAAAGGCAAATATGTAGTGTTATATAGTTAGTGAAACAGCTTCCTTAATATTGAGAAGTTTTAACTATTTTAAGTAATTAAAGACTTGACAATGATGAAACAGAATTAACTTGGGTTTTCTGGGCAGACAAAAGAGAAAAAAGCTTTTGTTTACATTTTCTTATTAAGAACAGACCAACAATCCAAGCAAACTTTTGTCTTTTTTTTTTTCTTGAGAGAAAACCAGAATTTCAGTCTTATACCAAGATGCTTTTAAAATTCATTCATTTCAACCTTAGTCCATTCTGACTGCACATAAAATTTCTTTCCAAAGATATCCCTTTACAAACCTTTTACAACTTTTTTTACTCATTCAGATTTTGACCTAAACCTTTCCCTCCCACCTGTCTTAATTGTATTTAGCAGAATTTTCACTCTTAGAAACCTTAGTCTCCAGTGAAAACTATTAACTGATTGTGAATGGTCTGTTGCACCAGAATTCTTTAGATCTGAAATTTATAAATACTTTTTATAATTAAAAAATGCTTTCTCTCGTACAATTCTAATAAAGCACAAAGCATATTTGCCAACAGACCCAAGTATCCTCAGCTTTCTCTGCAATGAAGAAGCCAAAAGCGATAAACCTTATGGTTAACAATCAATGCTTCAGTATTTTATCTCATTTGGAAAGACGATTTCAATCTAATTTACCACCCAAGCAAAACTTTAAAATTTCAGGTTACTAAAGACTTTGAAAGCTATTTTAACAGTTACCCATAAAAGCTCTGAGACACACACAATTAACCATCATTTTAAATCCTCTTTTGCTGACAAATTGCACAGAGATCATGAGCTTCTTTGACCATCAGCAAACCTTGGTAGAATACAATTTTATATTTAATACTGAAAGCTCTAAGGGCATGTCTCTCTTAATTAAACTTGTTAGTTTAAATACTGAATATGTTCCATGTGGATCCATGTACACTTAATTCAATCATTTTGTTTCCCACGGGCGGTTTTTACCAGGGGCACTGGTGGGGAAGCTTCCTTGAAAGGAGTTTGACAGCTGTCTGGGAATATTCCTTTAAGTCCCTGTCCTGAGGTAGAAGAACCAGAGAGTTGGCTCCAATGATCATAGCTATTAACTCAGGAAATGAATGAGGGAGAAGCCCTTACCTACAGGAGAGTAACCTGGGTCTGTTCGGAGGAGCAGTGAAAGAGAGTGCCAGCGTCCCCTTTGTCAGGGATGGCTCCTGTTTCCTCCAGCGACATGGGTGTGTTTGGAGGAGGCCTGTTTAAACAATCATCCAATATATCAGGAGGGAGTTTATCAGTCCGGTTAGTGGCCAGACACATTCTGGAAAAGACCCTTAGATTGGGGTCCTGGTTTAGGGCCATTCATGGCTGGACACAGGGTACCTCGGTCAATTTGCCCTGTTGTCCTGCAGAAGAGATCTAACTGATAGGTCGAACTGAAGCTTAACGACACATTAATGGGTCATTTTCCTCATCTCCTAAGGAGTACTGAGGCCATACAACATTACAGAAGATCAGTTTTGTTTTTTTTTAATTTTGCAATCTGAATTGGTTCCAGCAGGTTAAAAGGGATGCCAGGGGAGAGTCCTTATGAACTGGAGAAGCCTAGAGAAGGTCCATTACCAAAAATCCTCCTGACTCCCAGGTGGCATCCTATGCAGGATATGTCAGGTTCCAGATGCCAAAGTGACTGGAAGTGTCCCTTGAATGGAATTGCTAATCACCATCTCACCATACAGCCCACAGGAAGGATGCTCCTATTCTCCCACTCCCCATCTCCTCCTATGCTACAAATGGGGTCCAGGGAATGGGCCAAAATACCATGCTGTGCTGTGAAGAACCTGACCTTTCTAACCCATGGAAAACACCAGAAAAGTTTTACAAAGGGAAATTCTTAATCAGGGGACACTGATTAAAAAAAAAAATAGTAAAGATAGAAATCCATGATGATCTAAGGTACATTCCAACACATAATGTCCTTATAGCTAGCCTCCCCTGGAAACATCCTGGTTGGGTTTTAATTCAATCAGGTACCGATTTTGGCTGGTTCCAAGTAGAGGTCCTTCAGCCAGAAGCAGCTAGACCAGGGATGGGAAGGGAATCACATTAGACCAACCAGAAGAAAACTCCCAGGGGAGTCTTAAGATTGGCAGCATTGCTAATCACTTAGGTGGCTGTCCTGTGCCCAAGACAGACAACTTTGTATAAGAATAAGAATAAAGAGAGGACATCAAATTTTTGGTTTCGTGTTTTGTTTTGTTTGTTTGTTTGTTTGTTTGTTTTAGGATTCTGGATCTTCTTACCATTCCCACCAGGTTACTAACTTGCAGCTAAAATTGACTTTCAGTTAAGACTGTATTTCTTGAAAAGTCCCTGAAGTGAAAGTAGGGGAAGAGAGTAACTCACCAAGTTGGCACTGAAGCTTGAAGTCAGATGAAGGAAGATGCAGAATCCCCACCAGGGTCATCAACATATGATGCGGGACCCTCGAGCCCAGCAGTCAAAAAGAATTCTTAAGACATTCTACTGTGCAAAAAGGTTTTCTTTCTTTCTTTCTTTCTTTCTTTCTTTCTTTCTTTCTTTCTTTCTTTATTATAGCACAGGGACAGGACCTATGGGTAGAGAGAACAGCACAGGGATTGTGAGGAGTGACTGGTAACATACTTTTAAGCTTGTGGAGGGAGTGGAAGAGAAGAATAAAGTAAGTTTCCAAGAAATTTGAAGCAAGACTTTCAGGACCTTGAGGGGCTATCTGCTGTTAAGATAAGGTTCCTTTTGGTCTCCAGCAAAACATCAACATTAAGGCAGGCATGAGTTCCTCGAGGAAGGTCACGTTCTGCATGTCTCAGAGATCTATCAGTGGGATGCAAGCAGTAACATTTGAATTTAAGCTACATTTGTCTTGCCTTTGTTTTCTTCATCAATTTCATAAAGAAAACACAGTTGATAGGTTTTTAATTTTGACCACCCTCTGAAATATTTTGTCATAAATTAGCCATTAGAAATCTATCAGAAAGAATGATATTCCTGGTCATTCTAGACTCATTACAACATCTACAGATTCTACTACATTTGACAGGTTGTGACAGATGGACTTGAAAGTAGACCCTATGAGATTCTGGCCTCCTGGTGCATACTCCCCTGTGCATTCCCTCCCCTGGAGTGGAGTACAGGACCTGTGACTTGCTTCTAACCAATAGAATATGACAAAGGCAATGGCCTGTCCAGTCCATGATGATATGACTGTAACTTCCGTCCAGCTAGGGCCTGTCTCTGATGACTCTCCCTTGCTGGTCTGGGGTTGAGCAGGTGTGTGGAGATGACCTTGCTACCAGGACCTGGGGGCCGCCTCCAGCTGGCAGCCAGCAAGAAGCTGAGACCTTCATTCTCAACGCTGGTGCAGAGCTGAACACAGACCCTGCCAACCAGACCCGTCCCGGGCTGGGCCTCAGGGGAGAGCTGACCCCACCTTCCCCTTGACTGCAGCCTTGAGAGAGACACGGAGGCATCAGACCCAGCTAAGCTGTGCTAGTTTTAAGCCAATAAATTTGTGGTAACTTGTTATGCAGCAATCCAGTGACAAATGCACGGTTTCTGCCTTTATAAATGCAGCCAGCCCTTGCAGCCCTAACTTCTTTTGAAGACTGCAGTGCCTGAATTTCATCGGTGGATTTTAAGGCCACCTCCATAATCCTCACCCACAAATTGTTATTATAATTCTGGTCAAGTCAGCCTCTCCACCAGGAGCTCCACTATACTGTTTCTCCATCAGACGTTTTTATTTTAAAAATTGCTCTTATGAAAATATCTTCTCCAATAAATTTTTCAGTTGGTGATTCATTAAAATAAATGTCATTTATTCTACATCTCCTTACTGGAACAGAATCTAGCAGATACATAAGCTGAGGCATTGGAAACATCCATGCTCTCACCCAACTATATAACTGATATTCCCCACCACATAATTTATTCCAACACTTTTATCTTTTCAATTCAGTGATGTTTCCTACGTCTCTCCCAGGTCTGCTGGCAAAGGAAAGTGGTTTAATTTGTTGATACATATTAGTTCCTATGTATTTAGTATTTCCTTAGTGAGGGTTTTGCTACTGAGTGAGAGACTTCAGAGGAACTTCTAAACAATTATCATTAATCTTAGTGGGATTTTTGAGGTATTGGGTATCCCGTAACTTTAAACACAATGACGAAACAAATTAGGCAGCAGCCTTTAATTCTGATTTTTAACTGTCTTAGATATTTAGTATTTAAGTGTTTTGCTAATCGTGGTGACATTAATATTTACCAGCTCAAGGCTCACTTACACATTTCGATGAGTAGCACTATTAAAGAAAAGTGGATTTATATCCACGTGGCAAATCCAGTGACTCCTGTCTGGTCTCCCTGGTTCTATCCCCACTCCCTTTTGTCAATTTTTAGCGATAGGATCATTTGAGAAGGGGTTGGTAATAGGTTGGTAATGTGGGGCTCCATCCCAGGACCATGATCATGACCTGAGCAGAAATAAGGAGTCAGCCGCTTAACCAACTGAGCCACCCCGATGCCCCATTCGGCCAGAGGATCATTTAAAAATACACCCTGTCACATCCCTGTGCAGACAGTCTACTGCCTCTCATCCTGTTCACAGTAAAAAGCACAAGACCTTACAGAGCCCATATGGCCTTCATCCTCATCTTCACCCTCATGTGAAGTTTGGACCTCATCAACCCCTACCCTTTCCCTTCTCACTTACTTCTCACTTACTTCTCCCCAACTGACAGTTCTCCCAGATTGAGTGAAGCAAGCTCTACCCCCAGACTTTGTAACTGCTGTTTCCCTTCATGAGATAATTTCCTCACTTCCTTTAGGGTCTGCTCACCTGTCTCCTTGGCAAAGAGGCCTCCCCCAGCACCATACCTACACACATAACCATTTCCCAGACTCTCCCATCTCCCCTGCTCTATTTTCCCTAGACTATGTCTCTTAATGCTTTACATACATACCTGTTGTCTGCACGTGAGAGTGCACCTGCTTCATTCCTGTTTTATCCCCAGAGCCTACATTGTGTGCGGCTTAGAGAGGCACTCAATGAATATTTATTAAATGCAAGAATACATTCAAGTAGCCTTCTTGATAACACTGATTTTTTTTCCCCCTATGGTTTTCAGCTCAATTTGGATTAGGCTATCATTGTTTTTATCTTGTAATGCGGTGACAAAGAGGTTACACAAGGAATAGATGCATTAGCTCTTGTCATGTTGTGGTTCTCTTGTGATTGTGTTTTATATATATATATATATATATATATATATATATATACACACACATATATATATATACACACACATACACATACATACACACCTATATATATACATATATATAATATATATACACATATATGTATGTGTGTATATATATATATATATATTTTTTTTTTTTTTCTGTAAGATTGGTTTTGAAGACAGTCACTCATTTTGTCATGGAGAGTTTAGTTTAAGTGAGATAATATAATCCCTGTTGTCAACTATATATATAAATGCAGGATGATGTGATATATGGGATTGAAGTATTGAAAGGGGGGGGTGCCTGGGTGGCTCATTCAGCTAAGCATCCCACTCTTGGTGTCAGCTCAGGTCTTGATCTCAAGGTCATGAGTTCAAGCCCTTCCTTGTGCTCCTCGCTAGGCATGGAGCCCGCTTTAAATAAATAAATAAATAAATAAATAAATAAATAAATAAATGTAATGAAGGAATGGAGGCCTTCAGTGTTTCAGTACAACACACTTGCTCCCTCAGGATATCTTGCATAGTGCTTGTGACACGTGAGAATCTGGCTTTCACTCATAAGTCAGGATGAAATAGTCAGGGAGGTACGCTATGTCCCAGGTCTCAGTGGCTTCCCATAAGGAAAGTTTGCTTCTCACTTTCCAGGGAGACTACTGTGGGTCAGGCAGACCTTCTCTATGCTACTCCTCTTCCTCTAGGGTCACTGTAGTAGTCAAGAGAAGACTGTGGTTAGGCCTCTGTGGCCAGTCCCACCGGGACGATGCTAGTCACATGACTCCAGTGTGACTGCAAGGGAGGCTGGGAATTACAGAGGAGCCCAGGAGTATTTGGTGAGATTAAGAAACGCTGTCACATTTTCAATCCATATATATGAAATATTAGCAAAGTATAAATGTTCCAGTACAACGATATAAATATTTCCATTGCCAACTTTAATATATCCTTTTTGTGTGTGTCTACCACACTGTGAAGTCCACAGCTAAAACAGAAATGACAGAAAACCCATATTTAACCAAAATGTGACGTGTCATCTTGTTTTATCACTTTCTTCTTGCTCCTAAGATGGAAGAGAAAACATCTAGTTAATAAGGATGTCTTTTAAGAGATCTTCTGGATAATCAAGATCTGTTGCCACATCCGCATGGATGTGCTTATCACCTGTGTCTCCATCAGTAGGCTAGTCAATGATGTTAGCTAGGAGATTAACAAATAAAGGAAGACGGTCAATTATATGCAAATTCAAAACATATGAATTATATGGGGGTTTTTTGAAGATTTTATTTATTTATTTGACAGATCACAAGTAGGCAGAGAAGCAGGCAGAGAGGGAGGGGGAAGCAGCCTCCCTGCTGAGCAGAGAGCCTGAGAAGGGGCTTGATCCCAGGATCCTGAAATCATGACCTGAGTCAAGGGCAGAGGCTTTAACCCACTGAGTGACCCAGGTGCCCCCATATTTCTCTTGTGATTAAACTCTGTTTCAAAATCAGTTCTGCAAATTATAGATAAGAATGATTGCTAGAAGATTCTATTTGGGATGATTCTGCCTACTAGGGGCAGAGAAGAGGAATTGAAAACATTCCTTCTTCTCAAGGAACAGAAAACAATAGACCAGAACTATTTGCTGAGCATGCGCTGAGTAGGTGCTAAGTGGATGTTCTGGGTCCATTACAGGCAGTCCCAGTCAAAAGAGAAGATGGTCCATGGTGGACTGGGTAAGAAACAGGCAGAGCTGTAAGCAGCAGGTCATGAAAATGGGAACAACACCTTCCAGTGAAAAAGGTCAAGGAAGGTGACTTCCACAGCGTGGGCCTCCTGGATCTGTAAGAGCAGACCACCCCATTCCCTCAGTGCCAACTTCATCTGTGGGTGCTTTCTCTTTCTCCTTCACCTACCTTCCCAGTTTCACAGCTTTTGTGATGTGATCACCTCCACACACCACCTCCCCAAATGCGCCTGCAACCTAAAATGAGAACTAGCCTCCAGCCCCCAAGGAGGTCCACATCCCCAGTTTTGGACAACTTCTCCCATGAACCATGTTTCCCTGAAGAAATTGTGGTGGATTCCAAGGCTTGGCAAAACTCCCTTCTAGGAAAGGGAGCATGGCCATTGTGTCTGGGTGCTGATTTACCCTCCCAGAGAGGGTCCAGATTACTTGATCTTGATGATGTTCAGAGATAAACTTCTCTAATGAGCTTCTGGAAGACTGTGCTTCCTTGAGCTGGGTTTGTGCTTTCAGCCTCTTCCTAGGATGTACCGTGAAGTCATTAGAACCACTTGTGATCCCACGAGCCAGATTTTCTGCATTGGATATGTGGATGGTCCAAGAGCAACAGCCATCACAAAATCCTCACCTCATCCCAATGAAATGTGAGACCCAACCATGGTGTTTCAACCTTTGTTGTCACCTACACAATCACTACTCTGGTTGTTGGTGGACTGTCTTCTCCAGCCCCTCATATCATATAACCACACTGGCTGCCTTTGCATTTCCATTCTACCTACTGACTCTTCTGATTTCTGAGAACTTTGAATATCTCCCAATATGTGTATCCTCAGTCCAGGTGGGCTACTACCTCCCACCCTATGCTGATGGCAGCTTTCCTCTTTCTCCTGGCCAGGCTGACCTTTTTAAATACTACTTGGGGTTAATGAGCTATAACTGAGCAAAGCTATAATGAGCGGGTTATAGTTTCCTTTCCTACCTAAAGGAAAACACTGGGGCTTAAGGACTCATGCCCAGTGGCTTACTAACATTATGACCACAGACATCATTTAATATATCTGAAACCCAAGGGGCTCCTGGGTGGCTCAGTGGGTTAAAGCCTCTGCCTTCAGCTCAGGTCACGATCCCAGGGTCCTGGGATGGAGCCCTGAATCAGGCTCTCTGCTCAGCAGGGAGCCTGCTTCTCTTCCTCTCTCTGCCTGCCTCTCTGCCTACTTGTAATCTCTGTCAAATAAATAAATAAAATCTTTAATATATATAATATTTCTGAAACCCAAAATTCTTCATCTATGGATAATAAAGCCTTTCCTGTCCCCATATGGTTGTTGCAAGAGTGGGAGTAAGTCCACCATGAATGCAAAGGACTGAAAATGTTAAGCTAAGTCATCACTCTATTACTGAGAAGTTCCTGATGCTGGCTTTTCCCCTTCATTCAAAAATGTGCTTATTATATTATTTACACACAATTTTCATTTATTATTTAAAAATGTCATCTCCCTTTTCTGTGTCCCCTGAAAGCACAGAAATCAACAGACCTTCAAGTTATACTTTGTTGTTGTAACCAAAGAATGGTGTATCAGCTACTTGTCTTCCAGCTACAAAGCTAGCACAAAACTATTTGCCTGGCACTTTTGAGCATTTCCAGGCATTCTTCTACTCTGTTCAGTTGCAGTATTAAAGGCCCTTCCAGAGAGCACACTGGGATAGAGAGGCATCTGCAGATTTCAAGGTTATGGGAGAGGTTAGATGCAGCTGTTGGGATGAATTTATGCATGAACATACCAGCTTTTTCCTGAAGCACGTTCTTCATACTGAAAATAAAAGCCATTGGGTACAGAATTGCGTGTGTTTATGAGAAATTAATATTAATCTTTGCATATCAAACAAAAATGGCTAAAGAGGTATTTTAATATAATATAATTTTAATATAATAGAATGATGATTGATTCTTACCACTTAGGGAAATACATTTGTTTCGTCTTTGGGATTCATTCTTGTAAACTGATGTACATGTAGAAGAGGGAAATGTGAATTTAGCATTTAGCATAAGAGACAATCTTGAGCATTTATTACCCTACGATGTCTGGTGAGCTAAGGGAATCTCTCTTTATTCAACATCTCTGTAAAACAGCAGTGTTTACCCCACACAAATGTCTTGGAGCTCTACTCTAAATGACAAAAATCAGTGAAGAAAATTCATTGCTAGATTTCTCCTCAATTACCATGCCAGGCACTTGATTCTTAACTGGACAGAAGAAGGGGCTGATCCCAGGGGAAGTTGTGAGGAGAGGAGGGCATGAAACTTAAAATAAATGCCAACTTAACTGTTATTCCCAACAGCCATTTTGAAACTTATGAAAATGACTCATTTTGCATATGTGCCGTGGTAAGAAAAGTCAGTCAAGTTGGCCATAAAGTTCAGCAAGTCTTCCTAGATTAATGAACTGAAGTTAGCTTCAGAAGGGAGAGAATGTAGTAAGAGTCTCAGACGCAGTCGTTTCAAGTACCCATCTGATGATCACTCAAGGTAACATTCCCCTTTCCTATTGGGTCGGAGAACACAGAAGCACTTATCCGCTGAAAAAGGAAGTTCAAGGGTGATTTGAAGTCCTGGGTAGGGTCCCCAGACCTAGAAATCAGGCATCCAGGCCAGCATAGACTAATTCGCATGTTTTGTCCAATGTCAAACATTATGAAGCCTTGATTTAAGAAATTCCTGATTTAGAAAACATGTTTTGGATGTAGAGGAAGTACATTGATTTTTTTGTCAAAGATCATTTAATTATTATTTATTATTCAAGCGCATATTCTGTTCAAGATGGTGGGCCACAACCTCTGAGTAATGTGGTAGGTTATACTTTTTATTCAATGTTTCTATTTTCCTGATAGCTCAGGATATGGTTATAGGAATAAAAATTATAGATGGAAAATAGTTAACAATAGTCAGTCCTTAGCACTGAATCTCTTTCCTAAATTAACACCTGAATTTTTCATTCTTTAATTTATTCTTAACTTAGTTTACCATTTTTTTAAACTTAAATTCAATTCATTAAAATATTTTTTTATTTTTTTCAGTATTTAATTTTTTTTTATTTTTTCAGCATAACAGCATTCATTGTTTTTGCACAACACCCAGTGCTCCATGCAATACGTGCCCTCCTCAATTCATTAAAATATAATGCATTATTAGTTTCAGATGTAGAGCTCACTGATTCATTAGTCTTATATAATACCCAGTGCTCATTACACCACATGCCCTCCTTAATGCCCATCACACAGTTACCCCACCCCCAACTCCATTCCTTCCATCAACTCTCTATTTGTTTCTTACAATTAAGAGTCTTTTATGGTTTATCTCCCTTTCTGATTATGTCTTCTTTTATTTTTTCCTCTCTTCCCCTATGGCCCTCTGTTTTGTTTCCTTAAATTCCACATATGAGTGAGATCATATGGTAATTGTCTTTCTCTGATTGACTTATGTCACTCAGCATAATACCTACTAGTTCCATCCACATCATTGTAAATTGTAAGATTTCTTTCTTTCTTTTTTTTTTTTTTGATGGCTGAGTTGTATTCCATGGTATATATATATATACCATATCTTCTTCATCTATTCAACTACTTATGGACATCTGGGCTCTTTCCACAATTTGGTTATTATGGACATTGCTGCTATAAACATTTGGGCGCACATATCCCTTCAGATCACTGTATTTGTATCTTTGGAGTATGTACCCAGTAGTGCAATTGCTGGGTAGCTCTATTTTCAACTTTGTGAGGAACCCCCATACTGTTTTACAGAGCGACCGCAACAGCTTGCATTCCCACCAACAGTATAAGAGGGTTCCTCTTTCTCTGCATCCTTGCTAACATCTGTTGTCTCCTGACTTGTATATTTTAGCCATTCTGATTGGTCTGATTTGGTATCTCATTGTGGTTTTGATTTGTATTTCCCTGATGTTGAGTGATGTGGAGAACTTTCTCATGTGTCTGTTTGCCATTTGAATGTCTTCTTTGCAGAAATGTCTGTTCATGTCTTCTGCCCATTTATTAATAGGATTATTTGTTCTTTGGGTGTGGAGTTCAATAAATTCATTATAGATCTTGGATACTAGCCCTACATCTACTAAGACAATAGGGAATATCTTCTCCCATTCTGTCAGTTGTCTTCTGGTTTTGTCGCCTAAATCTTTTCCTGTTCAATAGCTTTCTGTTTTGATGAAGTCGCAATATCCATTTTTGCTTTTGTTTTCCTGCCTTTGGAGATGTGTCTAGCAAGAAGTTGCTGTGGTTGAGGTCAAAGAGGTTGCTGCTTTGTTCTCCGCTAGGATTTTGATGGCTTCCTGTCTCACATTTAGGTCTTTCATCCATTTTGAGTCTACTTTGGTATAGTGTAAGGAAATGGTCCGGTTTCATTCTTCTGCGTGTGGCTGTCCAATTTTCCCAACACCATTTGTTGAAGAGATTGTCTTTTTTCCATTAGGTATTCTTTCCTGATTTGTCAAAGATTAGTTGACCATAGAGTTGAGGGTCCATTTCTGGGTTCTCTATCCTGTTCCACTAATCTCTGTGTCTGTTTTTATACCAGTACCATACTGGCTTGATAATTACGGCTTTGTAGTAGAACTTGAAGCCCAGAATTGTGACCCCCCAGGTTTGGTTTTCTTTTTCAACATTCCTCTGGCTAATCAGGGTCTTTTCTGATTCCATACAAATTTTAGGATTATTTGATCCAGCTTTGTGAAAAATGTCGATGGTTTTTGAAAGGGATTGCATTGAATGTGTAGATTTCTCTGGGTAGTAACATAAATATTTTAACTATATTTCTTCCAATCTGTGAGCATATTCTTTGTGTCTTTCTCAATTTCTTTCATAAGTGTTATATAGTTTTTTGAATCAGATCCTTTTCTTCTTTGGTTAGGTTTATTCATAGGTATCTTATGGGTTTTGGTGTAATTGAAATTTGATTGATTCCTTAATTTCTCTTTCTTCTATCACATTGTTAGTATTTAGAAATGCAACTGATTTCTGTGCATTGATTTTATATCTTGCCACATTGCTGAATTCCAGTATGAGTTCTAGCAATTTGGGGTGGAGTCTTTCGGGTTTTCCACCTGGAATACCATGACATTTGTGAAGAGTGAGAGTTTGACTTCTTTGCTGATTCGGATGCCTTTTATGTTATTGTTCGTTGTTGTTGTCTGATTGCTGAGGCTAGGAGTTCTGGTACTATGGTGAATAGCAGTGGTGAGAGTGGATATCCCTGTCTTGTTCCTGACTTTAGGGGAAATGCTCTCAATTTTTCCCCATTGAGAACATTCACTGTGGGCTTTTTGTAGATGGCTTTATGATATTGAGGTATGCTCCCTCTATCCCCACACTGTGAAGAGTTTTAGCCAAAAAAAGATGTTATTCTTTGTAAAATATTTTTTCTGCGAGGATTATATTGTTCTTGTTCTTTCTTTTCTTTTTTTTATTTTATTTTATTTTATTTATTTGACAGAGAGAAATCACAACTAGGCAGAGAGGCAGGCAGAGAGAGAGGAGGAAGCAGGCTCCCTGTGGAGCAGGGAGCCCGATGCGGGGCTCGATCCCAGGACCCTGAGATCATGACCTGAGCCGAAGGCAGAGGCTTTAACCCACTGAGCCACCCAGGCGCCCCTTCTTTTCTTTTTTTAAAGTTATTTTTTACTATGTTCTGTTAGTCACCATACAGCACGTCATTGGTTTTGATGCAGTGTTCCCGTGCAATGCAGATTCATTGTTTATGCACCACACCCAGTGTGCCAAGCAATGCGTGCCCTCCTTAATACCCATCACCAGGCTTACCCACCTCCTCACCCTCCTCCCCTCTAAAGCCCTCAGTTTGTTTCTCGGAGTCCACAGTCTCTTATGGTGGGTCCCCCCCCCTCCAATTTCCCCCACTTCATTTTTCCCTTCCTTCTCCTAATGTCCTCCATGTTTTTCCTTATGTTCCACAAGTAAGTGAAACCATATGATAACTGACTCTCTCTGCTTGACTTATTTCACTCAGCATAATCTCCTCCAGTCCCATCCATGTTGATGCAAAAGTTGGGTAATCATCCTTTCTGATGGCTGAGTAATGTTCCATCATATATATGGACCTCTTTTCTTAATATGATGTATCAGGTTGATTTGCAGATATTGAACCACCTTTCTAGCCCTGAAATAAATCCCATTCGTAGTGGGTGAATAATCCTTTTACTGTACTGTTGGATCCTATTGGCTAGTATTTTGCTCAGAGTTTTGGCCTCTGTGTTCATCAGGGATATTGTTCTGAAATTATTTTAGTTGGGGTCTTTTCTGATTTGGGGACCAAGGTAATGCTGGCATTATAGAATGAGGTTGGAAGTTTCCCTTCCATTTCTATTTTTTGAAACTGCCTCAGAAAAATTGGTATTAATTGTTCTTTACACGTTCTTTAAACGTTTGGTAGAAATCCCCTATGAGCCAGTCAGAACTGGACTCAGAGCTAACTGCCTTGCTCACTGAGATTAGCTTGTTTACTGCCCTGTGTTTGGCCTAAACTGTGCCTTCTGCCAGAAAGGCCCCTGCACAAATCAACTTCCCCACTCATATCCCATCATCACTTAAGGATCCTTGCTACTCCAGGTCTGGTCCCAGCAGAGATAGGACATGGGGACCATGCATGCGGGGTCTCAGCTCCACAACCTGGGGAATCGGAATCTTTCTGTGACAAGGTGTCTATGAGATTCACCTTCTCTTTCAAGCATGAAAGCACCACTGGTCCTTGCTGCTCATCCATCAGATTCAGCTCACAGGCTGCCTCCTCCAGGGAGCCCTCCGGTCCTGCCCTGCCATCCCATCCCATCCCATCCCATCCCATCCCATCCCATCCCATCCCATGGCAGCCTGCAGCATGGACAGGTAGAGAGACAGGGTGGCCCAATAGTGAGGGCACACGCCACATTCATGAGTGCTTCCAGTCCCCGAGCCTCTGTCTCCTGCTGCCTGGGACTCTGTGGGGGGACCCGGATTACTTGTTGGGGTTCCCACTGGTGGCAGCGTCGACTCGATCAGGGAGGATGTGAGTCCCCTTGGGAATCCTCACCCTATACTCCATTCATTCCTGAAGCTGTCCTTGAGTTCTCTGTGGTGGGAGCTGCTGGGAGGTGAGACAACCTGCTCACGAGGGCCTTCAGGGATGGTGGAAACCTGGCGGCAGCCCAAACGCACAGGCCTCCTCCACACCCCACGCTTCAGACAACAGGCTTCCCACTGGGTGGAATGAGTCCACATCTCACTGACTTTCCTCAAGGCCACACACACAAATATTTTCTAAGGGCTCCTTGAGGACACCAGACAACACACAGGCTTCTTACGAAAGGTGCCCATCTTTCCTGCACCTACCCTTGGACCCCACAACTGCACAAACTCAGCCCCAGGCTGTCTTCCTCCACCATCTCCATGATAACCACCCCAGGGCCAGCCCCCAGTGCTCCATGCTGACCCTAAGAGCCCCCTTGCAGAATGATCCCAGCCTGTCTCCCCAACCCCTCCATCCCCTGTCCCCACCATCACGCAGATCTGTGCAGAACACACATCACACCCGTGTACACCAGTGCCCTGTGTCTCCAGGTCTGCACCCTCCCATGGTGTCTCTACCCTACCCTAGAGAAATGCTGTGCAGTGGCCCTACTCCCTGTCCCCTACCCTGTCATCTTTGCCCTGGTTCTCCAGCCTTGGAAGCACAGACCTCAGCATTTATACTCCTATGCTCCCTAGAACAGTCTGCCCCTGGCCCTCCCAGACTACCTGTTATTACCTTCATCTGTTACACACCTCTGGGTATGGCCTCTGACTCTATTTGCCATCACACTGTTGGAATTCTCTGCAGAAACTGCTTTCCTTGTCCTCTTGTTCTTGACTTCCTGGCCTTGCCCCTCACTAGGACAGAATTCCATGGGTCACCGGGCCTTACTGGCTTGTTTTCTCCGTCACTGCCCCGCCCCCACCCACCATGTGTCAGAACAGCGTCCAAGACATCAGAGAAGTCCTCCTGACTTTGCTGTCCAGTATCAAGTTGTGTCAGTCACACAAGCCCAGGGGAGGTGGGAAGGGCTCACAGCCGCCTGGGGCTCAGCCCCTCCAGGCCCACCTGGCCCTCCGGGAAAACTAGGGGCTTGAGGCAGGGTGGGGTCCCTTTGCTCCGTGTCCACAAGACAAGTCAGGGCAGACAGAGTGTGAAGGACTCCTCCCGGGGACGAGGCCAGTTCTCCTGATCTGAAACTTCCCTCTGCTATAGGGACTCTGGTCCTGTCTGCAAAGGTGCCAGCTTGTCCCTTCTTCTGAGCTCCCTTCCTTGTCTGTGTGGTCACTGTGGGCAGGCAGGTGACTGTGGGTCTGAGGCCAATTGTTGGCTCCAAGGTGTGAACTCAGAAACCAGGACACCGGTGCTAATACCTGGGGAGAACTCAGCAGGAACGGGCGTGGTCTCAGAGTTTCACGGACTCTGTGGAGCCAGCCTGTCCTTGTTCCACCCAAGGGTCACTGCAAGGGGGTGACTCTGTTACAGGATGACCCAGTGACTGGGCTGTTTCCCCTGTGGGGAACCCTGTCTACAACCTATGCCCCCAAGGAGGGCCTGTGGGTGACCAGCAGGCTTTCCCCGTCACCTGATAGTCTGGGGTCCATCATGGAGCCCAGGAGCAGGCTGGTCACTCTGGGAGTGGTGGGAATGGCCTGCCCTTCCAGGAAGGTGGGCGGACGGTGAGTCCTGGGAGAGGGAGCACCCTCGGTTTGTCATCCTAGCAATGGATGGAGGACGCTTCGAAACCTAACTCGGGACACAGTCCCTCACACAGGTTACCAGGGGGTTAGCCGTTGCTGCTTAGGCATGAGCTCTGGTGGGGTTTGATGTGAGGGGACAGCAGAGCCTAGGGATCTAGTGTCCTCCCTCTGACGTCGTGAATCCGAGGCCGGGGTGGGGTTTCGCTTTGAGAACCATGCCTGGGAGAAGAGCACAGCAATGTCCCTAGACCCTCCCAGGAAGAGGACAGCTGTCATGGGCAGGGGTGGACTCCAGAGGGAGATGCCCAGCATTGTGAAAGCACCACTGATACCTCCTGCTCCTCTATCAGGATTCAGATAAGAGGCCACCTCCTCCAGGGAGCCCTCCTGCCCTACCATCCCATCCCACCTCAGCCTGCAGCAGGGACACTTAGGGAGCCAGGGTTGCCCAGCACCCAAGACATTGGAGAAGCTGCAGAGATACTCCATGTGTGGGTGCGAAGGCAGGCAGTCACCCCCAGGTGCATTTGGGTCAAATAGACTCACAGGGGTGGGTCCTTCTCCCAACTCCTTCTTGACCCTTTCCTGCTCGCTCTGGGCCTGAGGCTGCCTCCCCTGCCTGCACTCCCAGGTCTTCTGGGGGCTGCCCTGCACCAGCAGTCCATGGAGGCCTGCATGGTCGAGGTGGGCATTAGGCCCCTTGCTGGGACAGCCCCCCACTGGGCTCAGCAAATACTACTTCTCTGATCTCCCTCCAGGCCCCGGGATGGATCCACCTCTCCTGTGGCTGGAGCCTGGGAGCCCCCTCCTTGGTCCTGCCCTCCTCCCGGCTGCAGTTGGGGACTGTCCCTTGGCCTCCTGCTCCTCTGCACCCCGTGGGACAGTGCTCCCTGCTGCCACCTTCCCTGCTCCCTCAGGGCACTCTGTTCTCTGGGAGGAGGAGCACGGAGGCTTTCCAATCCTTACACACGGCACACACACGTTGTTCATTTCCAGTAATTTATTGATCTCCAGATACATTTCTGAATTTCTTTAAAATTTAATGTAAATCTATTTTAAATTTTCCAACTGTATTTTTACATTTTTCCGGTCCTCACAAAGCAACTACAATCGTCTAGATTCGGCGTCGGGCATGTGAGCGTGTGCCCGCGCCCTCGTGCGTGGGCCGGTGTGTCTGCCATCCAGAGAACACTTGGTCTTTTCACCGCTGAAAGTTCATAAATGTGAAACAACAAGCAGTATCTTAACCAAACTAACAAGGATGAAGCTAATGTGTTACAAAACAAGGAAGAAATGGCTGCAAATTCTTAAGATTTCCTATCAATAAATTTAATACTACACTAATGCTATGGATTTAGGACTAAACTATGAATGGAAGACTAACATTTGAGTTTAGGACTAAGGTTTGAATTAAAGGCTAAAACTTGGATTTAGGACGAAACTATGAGTTCAGACTAAAATTCAGTTGAGAAGTACACTAGCAATTTTTTACAGTTGTGTGGAATGTTGTTTTGTTTAAGTTTTCTTCTCTTTTTCTTTAAGGCAATTCCACGTTATTCCCGTAAATATGGAGTTCTGCACATCCGTAAGGCCAGTCCTGGCCCACAGAAACGGTCGTGTTTGGAGTCTCTGTCCATGTCCACAAGAGAGGATGTCTTCAGTCCCAGTGACATGGATTTCAACGCAAACACGATCCTACATTACACAGCTGTAGAGGGTCTGATGGGGAAATTCCGTAGCGAAGACAATAGGCATGGAGGTCTGTCTGGATGTGCAGCGGCAGGGTGAGCAGGCTACACGGCTGAGTGTCCCTGGGGCCCCAGTGGAGACCCAGGCTCTTGCCAAGAGAGAGAGCTGGCAGACATCCTTCCCAGACCTCCCTGCAGAGGCTGAGCCGGGCTGTGGCTGTTGAGCGCCGAGCGGCCATGAACCCGGTCCCACCCACAGGTGACCCCCAATCCCGGTGCCCTCACACGGGGACCTCCGCACTCCCCAGGGGCCCGGTGACCCCAGGGACCCCCTGACACTTCTCCAGGTCTGCAGGCTGCGGGAGGAGCTGCAGGAGCAAGAGGGTCACTCGGGACAGGCAGGTGGTGGGACTCCAGGCTGGCCAGCATCTGCCTCAGGCAGTCATGTTCTCTCCTCAGCTCCCAGAACTTTCTCTCGTTGGACACAGCGGCCTCCCAGCCTCTCGCGGCTCTGTTGTGCTGGAAGAGGACCAGCTCGCGGCAGTGGGAGCTGTGTCTCTGCAGCTCTTGGAGCACGTCTCGGGCCATCTCCTTGTGGAGGTCGCGCAACTGGCCCGTGAGCTCCAGGTCTCCATACAGGCCGGCCAGTTTCTTTCTCAGGGTCTCAAGCTGAGCTGCCCCTTGAAAGAGGTTTCTGTGCAGTCGCAGGGCGAGTTCGTCCTGTTCGTCCAGTGGCTTCTGCAGGCTCCGCCTCAGCTGCTGTATGTCCTGGTCCAGCTGTCCATTTTCCCGCTGCAGAGCTGCTTCCTGGGTGTGCAGATGGCCGATGTATCGGGCCAACTCGGCGATCTCTTGCCTTTCTGCCTCCAGGCATGTGGCTCGGTCTTCAGGATCCACTTCACGCCTTGGAGGGGACACAGGGAAGCCAGTGTCCTCTGTGACAGCCTGTGGCTCAAGGGCTGCCCGAGGGGCGGGGTGGTCGCCCTTCTGGGCTCCGTACTTTGGTGGGACTCCACAGGTCCTCGCACCAGCATCACCTGCTGGGAGGTCAGGCGGGGGGGATGGCATGCAGCCCGGGTCCTGCCTGGGACGGTGACCTGCAGGTTCAATGTTTTGGGATCGGTTCCATGTGTGCCCTCGTCGGCTCCAGCCTTTCTTCCCCCTCCTCTTCCCGCCCTCTCTGCCTCCCTCTGGCACCCTGTTGGCTGAGCAGTCTCAGTGGCTCTGCAACGGGAGTGTGGTCACTGCCGTCCCTCCCTCTTTTCCTCCCGGCCTGTTCTCCATCCTCGCCTGCTGTTCCCCCGACGGCGTTTTCTCCAAGGCCCTGGGGACGTTGATGGGACTGACTCCTCTGGTCCTTCTTCAGGTCGTTGGCACTGTCCCCAAGGACCAGCCTGCTCAGCGTTTGGTTGATGGCTGCCAAGCACAGTGTCTGTAAGGAGGGTGGACTTGCCAGCACCCTGGGTGGCTCGCAGGTGTCCTGGGCTTGTGTGGTCGGGCCCGTATTCTGGCGGCCAGCTCTGAAGACTAGGTGGCGAGCAGAGCACCTTCGTCCCAGCACCTTCACCCTTCTCGGAGGGAGTCGTCTCTTCCGCAGGCAAAGGAGCAGCAGCATGGTCCCTAGCAGCACCGCCCAGGGCCACCCAGGGATATGTGTCAGCGCATCCCACACATCTAGGACCACCTGGCAAGTGGCTCCACTGGCCAATGGAGGTCCCTCCATGGCTGCGTTGGGCTCCACAGCTACGTCTCCGAGTGCCAGCATCCTGGTGACCCAACTGAGCACTCAGAACCCTGTGGAGAGTTCTGTGTCTGAGGTCATCCTGTGCTTGGCAACCAGGGCAGAGCAGCTGGACTGGGGGAGGGGAGGCCAGCCAGGTTCTAGAAAGAGTTCCTCCTGACTTTGCTGTCCAGGACCAAGTTGTGTCAATCACACAAGCCCAGGGAACCTGGGAAGAGCTCATGCCCGGCTGGGCTCAGCCCCTCCGGCCCACCTGGCCCTCCAGCTAACCTAAGGGGCTCGAGGCAGGGCAGAGTCCCTTTGCTCCGTGTCCACAAGAGAAGTTAGGGCAGATGGATTGTGAAGGCCTCCTCCCCGGCCTAGGCCCATTCTCCTGATTTGAAATTTCCCTCTGCTAGAAGGGACTCTGGTCCTGTCTGCAAAGGTCCCAAGTTCTCCCTCCATATTTTGCTATATCTGAATTGCCTTTTTGATTTCAACATGAGTAGGTTTTAGTTTTTTTATTTCTTCAGGTAGAGATTCTCTCATGTCTTCTATGTTTTTTCCCAAGCCCATCTAGTATATTTATTATCATTATTCTGGTCTCTTGTTCCAACATCTTACTTAACATCCATCCATACTCTTCAGTTACCTGGAACTCAGTACTGCCTCTTGTTCCCTTTCCTAAGGTCCGTTTTTCCATTTGTCATTCTGTCCATGAAGAATATAGATGAACTAGGAACAAAATACCAAAATGGAAACAATGAACCCAAACAAAATGGAAGAGATCTGAAACCGAAAAAAAATTAGAATTTAAATATGAAACAGATAATATAATCAGACAGGTGAACTGAAAAGAGCATTACACGGGATATTGTGGATATTTTCGTCTGTTTGTTAGAAAACTAGATTCCACAGTTTTAAAAGCTGAAAATCTTATATGTGTACAATAATAAAATGAAATGTAATGAAAGGATAGGTTATAACTGTAAAAATGAAAATTAAGAAAGAAGAGAAATAAGTTAAAAAAGTAAAAAGTGCACACAGGTGAACAGAACAGAGCTTTATGTTATATCCTGAGTTTGTTTTGTTCAGTTAGAAAAAAACTACATCTCAAAATTGTAAAGAGGGAATAACATATATATACAAAAATAACATTAAATACTTTGAATGGGTTGAATATAAGTGTAAAGATGAATGTTAAAAATGACTTTAAGAAACAAACAAACAAAAAAAAAAGAAGGTAAAATAGAGAGAATATGATCAGACAGGTGAAGAAAACAGAGCCATATATTAGATTCTGGGTTTACTTTGGTCTGTTGGAAGAAACTTCATTCCACAATTGTAAAGAAAGAAAAACCTATATATACATACAAAAATAAAATTAAATATAATGAAAGGATAGAAGGTAAATATAAAAATGAAAATTAAAAAGATTTTTTAAAAAGATTTGATGAAATAAGAAATTAGTTGAATAAGGAAGGAGAAAAAAGTAGTGAATAGACTTTAAAGAATCATGGGGAAAAGTCATGAATTTTATATACTATTTATTTATTTAGAGAGAGAGACGAGGCAGTGAGGGAGATGGTGAGAGCTTCTCAAGCAGGCTCCCTGCAGGGCTCGATCTCAGGAATGTGAGATCACAACCTGAGCCAATACCAAGAGGCAGACACTTAACTGACTGCACTCCCCAGGCACCCCTGAAAAATGCTTCTTTAGAATGTGTGCAGAATCAGATGGTACACACAAACCCCATAACTAGCAGAGCTAATGAGGGCACTGCTCACCAAGATGTGGGCACAGCCACAGGAGACCAACAAGGGATGTGGAAGCGTCATCCATGGGCAGCACCCACGGGAAAGCCATGACTCCCCTAGTCTGAAGGGACAGGGTGGAGAGAGGATACCAGTACCCACAGAGACTGGTGATGGGGAGACACTGTCCATTAGCCCAGGAATGTGGCTGCTGCCAACGCATGGCCTGAAGGGTCATAAATACCCCCAGCCATTTTGTCATCAGCTTTCTCTGGTGACTCCATGGGCCAAATCCCACAGGAAGACACAGACAAAGTGGTCCTGTGGTTGTTCTTTATAGAGGTCCATCTCCTGGGTCTCCAAACGTGGTGGCAAAGGTTGGAAGGAGATCTGGAGGGACCAACACAGAATACCCAACAGTGTTACTCTGTTTTTTATCTGATGCCCCAATCCTGGTTCATAACATATTGTGGTTTAAAATATATTTTACCCAGGGGTGCCTGGGTGGCTCAGTGGGTTAAGCCTCTGCCTTCAGCTCAGGTCATGATCTCAGGGTCCTGGAATTGAGCACCACATTGGGCTCTCTGCTCAGCGGGGAGCCTGATTCCTCCTCTCCCTCTGCCTGCCTGTCTGCCTACTTGTGATCAATCTCTCTCTCTGTCAAAATAAATAAATAAAATCTTTTAAAAAATACATTTTACCTAAAGTTTATATTATAATTATTTAACTTCAATTTGTATCTGTGAAGCCAAGGGATGCCCAGATATCTGATTAAACACTATTCTGGGTGTGTCTACAAAGGTGTTTCTGGAAAAGAGGAACATCTGAATTGGAAGATTGGGTAAAGCAGGCGCCCTCCCCAGTGAGGGCCTGAGTAGAACAAACCAGCAGAGGAAGGTTGAATTTGCTCTCAGCCTGACAGCTGGGAATTGATCTCCTCTCAGCCTTGGTGCTCCTGGCTCTCAGACTTGGACTAGAATTTATGCTGCAGGCTCTTGGGCTCTCCTGAGGTCTCAGAAGCAGACAACACTGTGGGACTTCCAGCCTCCAAAATCAGATGGGACAATGTTTTCTATTTAATCTCTCACCTCTCTCTCTTTCTATATGTCTAGACAAATAGATAGAAAGATACATAGATACATAGGTGGATTTTATTGGTCCTGTTCTAATATGGTATATATGCATTTTCTTAAGAGAAGGAAAGTCATCAAATGTTAAATAAATAAGAGAATTGAATCATCCAGTCATGACATAGTTGCCCAGCATGTAGTCTAAAGGACAAAGTATTCTAAATTGTTTAAGAATAAGAACTCAGCAAAGAAAATGACTTGGTATCTGTGCTTACACAAAATATTTCATGGATATTTTAGTACCATGCTCATATGAATAATGAGGTACTATGCCCTCATTATTTTTTTAATTTAACCATCATCATGCTGTACATTCATCATCTGTAGTCTTTGCTTGTTCAGAATTCCCTGCTGATCCCCAAACTTCTGTCTGGGAAATGTATGAGCCAGTCTATACCTCCCATGATGAGTTTCCAAGGAAGCATTTTAACAAAAAAACTATGAGTTACTCATAACCAATGACTAAAGCAAACAACATTCTAAGCAGTTGTGCGCTGTCTTTGACAAGGTGGGAAAGCATACACTCAGAGCAAGTGCTCAACCAATGCCACACTGAATGAAGGAAGCCCTTTCTCACAGTAGAAGACCTGGGTCCAAGAGATCACCCGCCACATTACCTTAGCAGTGGTCCCATTCTTGTTCTCCATAATTCACTGTCAGACACAGGTAAATGCTGGCCATGGCCCCTCCAGGAACTGAGGCAAGATACTCCCACAGGTGATCAGTGGCTCAAGATGAGATCACTGGCTGGCAGGAGAGTATGTCTACTTCACATTCAAGACACACAGGGGACTCCCTGAGATATGTTGGGGACACCCTGGAGTCTCTGGGACCCCAGGCAGAATCCTTCTCAGAATTCTAAGCTCTCTCAGCCTATTGAGAAGGACAACCATTTACACAGCATGGTAAAGGGGAGAGTTCAGTTTCCTTTATGACCCTATCAGGTGTTGCCCACACTCTCCTATTTGTTTAAAATAATAGACATTATATCATGCCCATGACAAAGAAGCTAAGCGCGTTAGGAATCCAAACATGACTCTAAACACACATTCAGTGATGTGTGGCCCAGGTCCCATCAGGATTGAAGGACTCATTGCCCTAGCTCCCAGAGCTCTGCTACACATGGACCTCAGCTATCAGTCACCTTCTGAGTGGTCTCAGCTGAGGAACTGCCTTACCTGGGGGGACATCCTCTTTCCAAGATGCCCTGCCTCCAGTGCTCACTTGACTTGGGATGGATAAAAGCCAGGCTTGTTGCCCCAGCTGAGCACAGTTCTGAAAGGTCATCCATCTTCTGATCTCTTTGGAAGGTTGGCCTAGGTCACAGATGATGCTGTATTGCGTCTCAGCTCCACACCCCTTCCCAAATCCTGCTTCCCCCTCTCCCTTCCACAGCTGTGGATACCAAGACAGTCCCTGAGGAGTACTGCATGCTAATCTCCATCTCAGACTCTGCCTCCCAGGGTACCCAATCCACAACAATTACCAACCCCTTGGTTTACTTTTGTTCACTGTCTTAAAAAAAAAACAAAACTAAAATCCAATATACATTTTAAAATGTGTAAAATCTGCATGATGTTTAATTTTCTGTGTCTGCTCGGATAGGTCACAGTACCTCATTATTCAATTAAACAATAATCTAGGTATTGCTGCCATGGTATTTTGTCAAAGTGACTAACACGATTAGTTGACTTTAAGTAAAAAATTACCCACAAGAATGTGGGTGGGCCTCACCCAATCAGTAGAAGGTCTTAAGAGCAGAAACTGAGGTTTCCCCTGAGGAGAAAAAAACTCTGCCTAAAAACAGCAACTTCAGCTCCTGCCTGAGTTTCAGCCTGCAAGCCTCCCCTGCAGATTTTGGACTTGCCAGCTCCACAGTCATGTGAGCCACAACCTTAAAATATATCTCTCGGGGCGCCTGGCTGGCTCAGTGGATTAAGCCGCTGCCTTCGGCTCAGGTCATGATCTCAGGGTCCTGGGATAGAGCCCCACATCGGGCTCTCTGCTCCGCAGGGAGCCTGCTTCCTCCTCTCTCTCTGCCTGCCTCTCTGCCTACTTGTGATCTCTCTCTCTGTCAAATAAATAAATAAAATCTTTAAAAATATGTATATATATATCTCTCAATATATATATATATATATATCCTTTTATTTCTGTTTCTCTGGAGAACTCTGACTTACATAGTCTCCCGCCATGACTGGACTTTTTTTTTTCTCTTTGGAGACTTGTCCTTTTTTAGTTTACATATTTGGAGGTTATGTTATTAGGTGCAAACAAATTTAAGAACATTTTATCTTAAAGTGGAAACTTTTATTGCTCTGAAATGAACTAGTTTTATCTCTGACTTTGTAACTTTGGGTTTGCATAATTTTTTCCCATTCTTTGCTTGTTGATATACTCACATAAAAGGTGTATATCTTATAAACAGCATGTTCAACTTTGTTTTATTTTATTATCTGGTCTGAGGAATTTTATACTTCAACTGAAATACTTAGTCTGTTTAAATATACTGTAACTTAAGTTTAAATCTACTGCCTTGCTATTTGTCTTTTATTTGCCCTGACCATTCCACATTTTCTGTCCTTTCTTAAGATTTTTAAAAATTTATTTAATAATTTATACCTTCACTTCTTCTTCCCTTAGCTTGTTAATTATACTTTAAAATTTGGAGGGGGAGTGTTTTCCCTAGAGATTACAACAGGTGTTCTTGACTTAATAAAGTGCTATTTTTGTTGCTGCTTTAATTTTCTATTTTCAATCTCATGAAGTGAAGTTATTATTTATATAACCAATATTTATCCAGATTTATGTGTATTCTTATCAGTTCTCTTCATAATTTTTTTAAATTCTCCGTTTTTGTTTCATTATATGTCATTTATTGTGATAAATGCAATGTATATGTTTCCTGTCTATCTGAAGACAGACTTGCCATGTAGATCCCATTTTAAATGGATGAGGCAATCAAGACTCAGAGAGATGTAGAACAATGACGTCCAGCTTGATAATTCAGAGCGTAAGCTTTGAAAGCCGTAGACTCTACCCTCTGCGGGTCTTACTGTTGGAAGGAGTCATTTATCACGGTAAGCGTCTCTTTATCTGTAAAACGGCAAGAGACTAACAACAACAACAGCACCCACCTCACATTTTGGTTGTGAGACTCTAATGAATTAAGGCTTGTTAAAAAAAAGTATCCGATGCAACGTCTGGCACATCGCGCGTGCTCTACAAAGCTTCACGTTGTTTGCGATGATGACGATGACGATGGCGAGAACCGCGGAACAGGCCTGTCAGGCTCCATCGCTGCGCTCCCGCGGCGCATCTCAGAGAAACTCCACGCCCTTCAGCACCTGGAAGGAAATGGCATTCAGCAGTCACCGAGAATGGTGTGGGCACAGACCCGACCCAAGTTCGCCCAGAGCGACTGCTTTGTATCGCTTTTATTCCCATAAAGTCTTTTTCCATTCTGAGATACACAAATCATTCTGCCATGTGTTCTTCCAGGATTTTTGTCAAGGCTGATGGTCAACATTTAGACTTCAATTTGCCTGGTATTTACTTGGGGGTAATGCATCAGAATACATAGTGAACTTTATCATGTTAATGTACTTATTCTGCTCCTGGAATTTCTACTCCATCCCTTGTTCTAGTGTTTATCCTGTACCACCACCACCCCTCGTTTTAATTGTATTGATATTAAACTATGTGTTTACATCTAGTAGAACAAATATCAAGTCAATATTTTTGTTTTGTTTCTATTTTATCTTTTCTCAGCTCTACTCATGAATTTATTCTCCTAGATGAATCTTAATTTTACTTGAACATGTTTCAGAATAAATCCCACCGGGAATTTAAATGCTATTACATTAACCCTGTAAGTGAATGATTTTCATTTACTACATTCTTTTTTTATGCAATTATTATTATTTTTTTGGGGGTGTCTTCACATTGTTTCCAAAATTCTTGGTAAGTCTATTTAGGTATTTCATGTTTTGTGTTACTATTATAAAAGGGAATTTATTTCCATTAAATATTATATGTAACTTTTTTCCTGAATTTTAGAAAAGCCACTGATGCTTCATAAATTCATTATATGCCTAGCAACTTACTTTTGAAAATTTGGGTGTTGGGATCTTTCTAGATAGAGAATCATCATTGTCCAAATGTAAAAAAAAGAAAAAGAAAAAAGTAACTTTCTTCTCTTTCCAGTGTTACATCTCTTGCTGGGTTGCTATAATTCTAGAACATAGATGATAACAATGGTAGAAGACATCCCTCCTTAGTTCTTGGTTTTAGTGGGGCATGTTAGTATCTCATTGTCAGGTATGGTTTTGGCTGTCAATTTCATGTTTGTCTTCTGTTGAGAGATAATGCTTATATTCCTGGTTTTGCTGCCTCTCTCTCCTCTCCTCTTACAAAAATGACTACACAAGAAATAGTAATAGTTACAGCAATTGCTAGTATACATTGGGTACTCACCAATGCTTTATAGAGTAGACACTTACTTTAGTCATTTCAATATTTATAATGCAGTGCTGTTATTATTTCCAGTGAAACAGAAATAAATGGAAGTGTTTACTCACCTTGGTCATACAGATACTAAGTGTTAAAGCTTAGCTGTGAACCTTGGTCCAAAATAGTCAAAGTGACTTACATACTTTTTTTTGTCATGCAAGGAGCTCATGTTCCTTATTCTTCATGTGCCCTCTCCCACATGGACTGCCCCCTGTCTCTGCTCAGCTCGGTGCTTCATGAGGACAAATTCTGCAGGCTGTACTCCCTGGTCTCATTTGCTGGCTGTCTTCTATTGGGTTCGGCCAGCTAGGGTCACTGACATGACATTGGAAGGTAAGGAGAAGGGGTGAGGGTTTTTCTTCCTTGGCTCTCTCCCTGCCCAAAAGTGAAATCCACAGTAATAGCCCCTTTGCCACTGCTTAGGTGCCGGTACTACCTCTTCACTCTCCCCATCTGCCCCTGGAGTGGTAATAGTTTACCATGGGTGCTAACTCTAGGTGCCTCACCACCCCTTGTATGTTTCCTTAGCTTTACCAAGCTTGTTTCAAGTTGTCCCATCAGGAAAATCTCTATTTAAATAATCTGGTGGGGACATTGATTTATTCAGAGTGTCTATTTTTTTTCTAATTAAAAAACATATTTTATATAACTCCAAGGAGCTAAGATAGGAGGAAAACCTAGATGACCTTGGGTTTAGCAATGGCTTCTTGATCTCTTTTGAAGTAATTTCTACACCCAACATGGGGCTTGAACTCAAAACTGAGAGCAAGAGTCTCATGCTGTACCAACTAAACCAGCCAGGGGCAACGACTTCTTAGATTTAGAGACCCAACCAGTAAAAGAAAAAATTAATAAGTACATTCCATTAAAATTAGAAACTTCTATCTTCAAAGGACTCTTAGGGGAAAGAGCAAACTAGCTTCTTTTAAAAGAAAGTTTCTTCAAAACACATATTAGAGGAGTGGTGTAAAATATACAAAGAACTCTTAAAACTCAACATAAGAAAACAAACAATTTAAAAATAGGGGAAAGAGCTGAACAGATAGTTTACCAAATAAGATACACAGGTGGCAAATAAGCATGTGAAAAAGATGCTCAATATGGTTAGGGAATTGCGAATTAAAATAAGGAGATACCACAATACACCTATTAGAATGGCCAAAATGTAAAACACTGACAGCACCAAGATGTGGGCTATGGAGCAACAGAAACTCCTATCCATTTCTGGTGTGAGTATAGAATCATAGAGTGACTTTGGAAGTCAGTTTGGTGGTTTCTTACAAAATTAAATATGCTTTTACTATATGACCTAGTAATCATGCTCCTTGATATTTACTTAAATGAGTTGAAAAATATACATTCAGACCAAAACCTTCAGGTGAATGTTTATTTATAACAGCAGCTTTATTTAAAACTGCAAACACAAACAAACTATAAACCATGAAAAGACTGGAAGAGCCTTAAATACATGTTGCTAAGTAAAAAATGCCAATCTGAAAAGCTACATTCTGTATGATTACTCCTGTAGGGAAGGAAAAATAATTTTCCCTCTGCCCTTCTGAGTTCTTAGCTGACACTCCTGTGATGAAAGACAGACTCACAAGAGAAGAACAAAAAGAAGTTTATTAGCAGTTCTGTCTCAAGTATACATCGAAGATACATGGGGAAAATGAGTAGCTCCCCGAGGTGGCTTAGAACTCAGGAATAAATGCCTTCTTATTAAGGAAAATGGAGGCTTCTTACGGGAGAGAAAATGGTTTTAGGAAAGCAGAAGGGCCCCTGGGAAGACTCGATGGGGAGTCTGACAGCTTGGGACAGAGCCTGTCTGTGTGCTTTGCCAACTTCTAGTCTCGTCTTCTGTACTGACTGAAGACATTCCCAGGAGGAAACTGATGACCAAGCTCCTTTTGGAGGCTCTGACTTAAGGCAGATGAGGGAGATCAGAGTCTCTCCTGCCGCTGCTGTTTTCCGGTGCCTTCAGCTCAAAGTATCCTGTGTACCAAGGCAGTGGATATTAGGGTGGCACATCCTGGAGTCCTTCAGTCACATGTTTGGGACCATATATTCTGCTTCTCTTTGCTATGAGATGACATCCTGGAAAATTCAAAACTGTGGAGACAGTAAATGGACCAGGGGCTTGGGAGGAGGAAAAGATGCAGAAGTGGAGCCCAGGGGAGTTTCAGGGCAGTGAAACCTCCTGTAGGGTGCTGTAATGACGGATAGGGGGCCGTTATACATTTGTCCATACCCATAGATGGTACAGCACCAGGAGTGAGTCCTAATATCAACTATGGACTTGACTTAATAACAATGCATCAACATTGGCTCATCACTTATGACAAATGTACCACCTTAATGTAAGATGTTACTAGTAGAGGAGACTGCAAGAAGAGAGAGTATACGGATTCTCTGTACTTTCCACTCTTTTTTTTGGCATACCTAAAACAGCTGCAAAAACTAAAGCCTAATGATTTTTTTAAATGTATCATCATTTTAATTCATTTTCAGTAGGCATAATTGTGTAGATTTTCTTTCAACTGCAGGTACGATACATTACATTGATAGATTTCCTAGCGCAGAATTGTCCATATATTCCTGGAATAATTCTGCTTGATTGTGTGGTATGTTCTCATTTTTATTTAGCACTGACATTGATTTGTTGGAATTTCATTTTGGATTTTTGCACCTATATTCATAAGTGAGAGTGTCTCATATGCTATTTTTTTTTAAGTTGAGTGGTTTTGGTGCTGTCTTTCTCAAGCATTTGTATGAAGTTAATATAAGTTCATGAAAATAAATTGAGATTTAAATATAACTATAGATTAGGCATCTGTGCTATATTATATGCAGTAGAAAGTATTTTGTATGAAACCATTTGACCTGAAAAATTTTGAAGGGATTAAAAGTTTCTGAAAAATCCTTTCAGTAGCATGCATAGTCATTGGACAATTCAGGTTTTCTTCTTTTTTTTTTTTTTTTTTTTTAAAGATTTTATTTATTTATTTGACAGAGAGAGATACAAGTAGGCAGAGAGGCAGGCAGAGAGAGTGAGAGGGAAGCAGGCTCCCTGCCGAGCAGAGAGCCCGATGCGGGACTCGATCCCAGGACCCTGAGATCATGACCTGAGCCGAAGGCAGCGGCCCAAACCACTGAGCCACCCAGGCGCCCAGGTTTTCTTCTTTTTAAGTAAAGTTTTATAATTTATACTTGGCCAGAAAATTGTGCTTTTCATAAAAATATCAAATTTATTTGTAGAATATGTATTTTAAGGTTATCCTTATTTGTGTGGTTTCCTCTGAATCTGTAGTCACATCATTTTTTTACTCCCACATTTGTGTATCTTTATTTGAATCAAAGGTATTTAATCAAAATAGTAAGAATTAAAAGTGAACGCATGTCTGTTGTTGAGTTTCTCTTATTTATGTAACTAGCTTTTAGATGTATTCATCTATCAATTCAACGGCTTTCCCCCTTCCTGATATAAGGGAGAACATTCTCCTCCCCTACCTATTCTAGGTTCTCCAGCGAGGCCTGTGAATTAGACTAGCTTTATGCAGATGAACGTGAAAACCCACAGAAGTTTAAGCACAAGTGGGAGCACTCAGTAACCCAAAGAGGTGGTCAGATCTTGGGCTTAAATATGGAAAAGGGGTTTGGGAATTTTCTGGTCAGGTGAGGCAATCTGTGGGAAAGTAACCAGGAAAAGTATGGGAAACAAGAGCTGCTTAGTAAGATTTGCTCTGTACATCTAAGCTGGTGCCTTCTTTGTTCTTAAGTGTCCTCCTTTTCCAGGTACAGGAGAGAGAACCATCTCTACAAATGCAGATTTCCTTGACAGAAGACAAACCTGTACCCTGTTTTTGGAGCTTTTCCTGTGTCTACCTGTTCTCAGTGGCCTTTAGTTCAAAATAGTCCCTATGCTAAAGAGGTATATTTTAGGGTGGCATATTTTGGTACCCCTACTGATCATTTTTAATGAGATATGATTGACATGTAACATTGTATTAGTCTTAGGAGTACAACATAATGGTTTGAAATAGATGATATATGAAATCATACGTTGTTTGTCTTTCTCTGTGTGACTTAGTTCACTTAGCAAATTCCCTCAAGGTCCATCCACATTGTAGCAAATGTCATACCATTGTGTGTGTGTGTGTGTGTGTGTGTGTGTGTGTGTGTGTGTGTGTAATTTTCTTTACCCATTCCGAATGAAAGTCCTTTATAAGATTTATTATTTGTAAAATTTTTCTACCATTCTGTGGGAGTTTTTTCCCCCACTTTCTTGATGGTATGCTTTGAAGCACAGAAGTGTTTCATTTTGATGATGCCCAGTTTATCTATTTCTGTTGTGGTTTCATGTGATTTTGTGTCCTATTTAAGCAATTGTTGCCAACTCTAAAGTCATGAAGATTTACACTTAGGTTTTCTTCTGCATGTTTTATAGTTTTAGCTCCTCTGTTTTGGTACCAACCCATGCTATTTTTTCTATGTAATATGTGAAAAGGCTTCAATCTTATTCTTTTTCATGTGGACATCTAGCTGTCCCAGCATCATTTGTTAAAAAGACTAGTCTTTCTTCCATTGAATTGTCTTAGCACATAATTTTAACATATAGCTTGTCAGGGTTATTTATAAATGATTTTACCGAGTAACTTTCATTTCTTGGTGAGCTAATGTTTGAAAAGTTTGCTTTTTATTCTCAAGTAGTTGGATTCTTTTAAATGTTTTACCAGTATTAATTTTTATTTTTATCACATTGTGGCCAGAGACTGTCATGTATGAATAAAATATTATGAAAATCTTATAAACTATATGAAATATGTGTTTCAGTTAGTATTTTCCAAAAACCTAGAAGGGTATATTGAATCTGATGTAACAAAGGCAAAAGGAAAAAATTAAATGTCCTTACTTACAGCCCATTGACTACTCCTTGAAACAAGGAGAGCGACCTTCCTCTGGGAGCCAGCTGCCTCAATGTCCACACTTTCCAAAAGGCAAAAGGTACTCTGTGTTTAACATTGTCTCCACACCCCAAATTCTTTAAGTCTGAACATAGTAACAATTCTTTTGAAAACTTTTTTTTTAATCTCTACCCCCCAAGATCTATGTTAGCAATCAACCTCCAAACATGGATGACCTACTGATACACATCTGAAGGGTCTCATGACTAAGGTTTTATTAGACAGTAATAAATGACTTTTTCCCAACAATAGCTACCTCCCTCAAGGTCCTAGAAACCTCGCTTCCAAAATTCCTTGGAGAATTATGGTATCCCTGATTCCCTCCCAACTTGAAAGTATATAATGGGCCACTCCTCATGTCCCCAGTGCAGGTCTTTCTGACCACAGGTCCTCTCCTCATGCTTTAATAAAACCAGCTTTTTTTTTTTTGCACTGAGGACATTTCAAGAACATTTCCACATTAAAATGTTTAATATGTATTAACTATTATATATATGTAAGGTAAGGTAGAATGTTTAATATATATTAACTAGACCTTGTTAATTACATTATTAAAATCCTCTACAGACTTTTTATTTTGGTCTTTTTGATTTATGATTCTTGAAGATAACATGTTTAAAATTCTCTTATTTCTTGTATTTTGCAATGCTTTTATGTGATTTATTTTAGAGATACACTTTTAGCACATTAAATTTCATGACAACTTGATCCTCTCACTGAGTTTTCCATTGTGCATGTACATTGACCCCCTTGGCAATGTGGTGTGCTCTTCCCCTTGGGTTCTTGTTGTGCTTCCTTTGGTTTGTGTTTCTTTGATGTATCTTTTCACATGCTTTCACTTTCAGTTCTCTTTTTTTTATTTTACTTTTTAAATTTTACTTACAGCATTAATCTTTTTCTTTTAATAAGAAGGGTTAAAACAGTTTATCAAACTTCATCCATTTAAATTTATTTTTGTAGGTGATATCTATGACCATACCTAATTGTTAATGATGGTGATTAGTAATAACAATAGTAATAATCAGTAGCAGGAGGAGCATTGCATGAACTTTATGAACCACGCACTGCTAAGTACTTTTTGAGCATTATCCTATTCATCCCCCAATTTAACCTATGAATTAGGTTTTTTTTTAATAAACATATAATGTATTTTTATCCCCAGGGGTACAGGTCTGTGAATCACCAGGTTTACACACTTCACAGCACTCGCCATAGCACATACCCTCCCCAATGTCCATAACCCCTCTCCCCCTCTCCCAACCCTACCTCCCCGGTTTAAAGTAATCAATCAACGTTAGAGAGCTAGCATTTTATATCTTTGTTTTCCTGTTGGCCTGCTCTTTTCTTCTTGTTCTCTCTCTCTCTTTTTTTAAATAAGTTGACTATTTTAATACTTTTTTATATCTAACAATGATGTATACAATATACAAGGGTGCATACTATACTTTTAATTATCTGATAAGTTCTTTTGAATCTTAAAACATGCACTTGCAATAACATTTATTTCATTACTGTTGCCAAAAATTCTTTCTCTTTGTACTTCTTGATGTAAAATTAGAAAATTAGCAGCTTTGCATTCCCTTGTTCTTCTCCTCCATCTAATTCTTAGTTTTTGTTGCCAATAATCTGTAATTTAAAGGTGGGGATGGAGAGAAAGGGGCCACTTTGACTTTCAGGAACATTTAAAAAACATAAGCACTATGTTTTCAACTATTTTTTCAATACCTATTACATTTTTTAAAAAATGTCTGAATGTTCTCTAATTTATCTGCTGTAATTCCCACATTCTCAAGATTTTTGCTTTGCTTTGATGCTATACATATTCAGCATGGGGGTTTGTTGTTTTATTTTGTCATTAAGGAAAGACACATCATGGAAATGAACTACTTTCTAAAGCCTTGACTATTTGTTTTTGCCTTTACAGATGAAGGAAAACTTGATTAGTCTAGACTCCTGGTTACAACCTTTCCCCTTTAAATCTCTGTAAATGACACTTTTGTTCATATCTGATGTTCGTTACTATGGATAGTCTGAGACAAAGATTATTTTACTTTATTTTAGGTAAATTGACTTTTTCTGCCTGAATAATTGGAGGATATTCCTTTTGCCCTAGATTTCTAAATTTCACAAAGTTCCATCTGGATATTGCTCTGTTTTTATTCACCTGAAAATAGGTGAAGTATTTTGATTAACACACTTAAATTCTTAAGCATATTATTTTATTTTAGCTTTGATGGTTCCTTCTGTTCTATTCACTACACTGAAACACATGCTTACACCCATATGGAAACAGAGTTGATTTTATCAATCTTTTATGGTATCTGGATTTTGAGTTTTTCCTCCCTCCAAGATTATGTTCTATTTGAGCATGTACATGGTTTCAATGTTACCTTTAGATCACTGATCATTTGGGATTTCTTCTTATGTGAAGTATAAATCCAATTTTACTTTTTCATCAGTGAGTCTAAGTGTCTTAACAGCATTTCTGAGAAAGTTCATAATTTCCCCAATAATTTGAGATTCATCTGTTATCACATACAAGTGTTCCATATAGTTAAATCTATTTCTGAGGTGCCTGGGTGGCTCAGTGGGTTAAAGCCTCTGCCTTCAGCTCAGGTCATGATCTCAGGGACCTGGGATCGAGTCCCAAGTTGGGCTCTCTGCTCAGCATGGAGCCTGCTTCCTCCTCTCTCTCTGATTGCCTCTCTGCCTACTCTTGTGACCTCTGTCTGTCAAATAAATAAATAAAATCTTTAAAATCAATCAATCAATCAATCAATCAATCTATTTCTGGACTTTCTACTCTGTCCCACTGGTCTGTATGCTCATGGAGCATTTCCACATTGCTCTAACTGCAGAAGCTTGATGGAATATTATAATACTTTTTATTGGGTGAAAACCCCTTCACTTTCTTTTCCAAGTTTCCTTGGCTATTATTACATATTTTTAAGGAATCTATATGAATTTTAGAATCAAATATCTAGCCCAAGGGAAAAATAAACCAAACTCATTGGTATTTTTATTTTGATTGTATTCCGTTTGCATACTGATTCAGAAGAATGGGCAGATTTATGTTATACTGTTGTATCCCTGAACAACGAGTATCTTCCTTATTATTCAAATCTGTTATGTGTTTTTCTGCAGTGTCTTATACTCTTCTTCATTTCTTTTTAGCCCACTCCTTATAACATTTAAGTATTTTTCTTTCCTTTCCTCCCCTCCCACATGGAAGTGGGGTCTGCTTCTTCATTGTGTTCTAATTTGCAGGGTCATCAAAGTGCCTTGTGATGAGAAATAGTCTTTTCTTCCTGTAACATAGCCTTTTGCCACATTTCTTTCCTTCCTCCTCGGGCCTCACTGTTGGCTCTCTTTCCCCTGGAAGGTTCACACCTCCCGTCTGATGAATTTTAAGATGCTTCTCCTTCTCCTTCTTCTTCTACTTCTCCTTCTTCTTCTTCTCCTTCTCCTTCTTCTTCTCCTTCTTCTTCTTTTGTTTTTAGATTCCATTTATTAATTTGAGAGAGAGAGAAAACATAAGGCAGGGGGAGGTCCAGAGGCATTTTAATCCCACATTAGCCAGTGATCTGATCCTCAAGTTCTCAGGCCTATTCTCAACATCTCCCTACTCAAGAGAGCCCCTCTTCTCCTGGGGTTGTCTTCTCATTCCACCACCGTGATGGGGAAAATACAGGACATACTATTCCCAAATATGGCATATTACATATTGCATATTTTAAGCTGAAGGACTTTGAGAAACAAGCAGATGCAGAAAGGTCACTCTGACCTCCACATCCCTCACCCCTCTTCTCTGAAAGAGGTCATAGAGGCCTCACATCAGAGGCTCCCCCCACACACCTGGAAGGTACCCAAGGAAAGGAACATCATTATCTCCAAAGACAAAACAACACCCATTTACTATACTGACTTCATTCTCCTTAACCTATCATGTTCCTCCATGACCATCCAGTCTTCCTCAGACCTAAAATAAAAATACACAGATCTGTTTCCTTCGCCTTTTATTTCTTTCGAAGGCTGCTCTGTGATTTCCAACTTACATTAAAGAACAGTGTTCTTTTCTCTGTTAAGCTGCCTCTGTCAGTTTAATTTTTTGACTCAGCCAGGCACCCTAAGAGGTGAAGAAATGTTTCCCTCCTCCACCAGCATCTCACCTGCACTGTGATCTTTTTCTGACATTCAACCCTTGCCTCTCTCTGTTGCAGCCTGAGTTCTGAGTCTGGCTCTGCCGTTCAGAATGCTTTCCCTATTACATTTATAGTTTATATTACCCTTTATCTCCTTGTTTTGTTATAGGTAAGGGTCATAGGTGACTCTTAAAATCTTCATCGTCCCATATGCCTTTTGAAGAGATTCAGATTCAGGTTGCTGGTTTTCAGAGTCTGTGTGTGTGTGTGCACTCATGTGTGCATGTTTGGAGTGGGGGGTTCTGCCTTCTGCCTTTTAATTTGAAAGAGCATACCATAAATGCTTGCTTTTATTTATGATGGGGGTACAGTTAAGTAACTACTCTATCAACATTGGATAGGAGAGACCACTAACCCTCAAATAATTTGCTCAACAACTAGGTTAGAAATTAGAGATAAGGGATGCCTGAGTGATTCAGATGGTTAAGCACCTGCCTTCAGCTCAGATCATGATGTAAGAGGCCCGAGATAGAGCCCCACAGTGGGCTTCCTGTTCATTGGGAAATCTGCTTCTCCCTCTCTCTCTGCTGCTGCCCCTGCATGTGCTCTCTCACTCGTGTTCTCTCTCTCTCAAATAAACAAAATCTTTAAAAAAATTAGAGATTAATTTTCTACAACCTATTATTTTGCTTTTAATTCTTTAAGATTCTGCTGAGGAGGGGAGGGGCAGAGGGCAAGGAAGAGAGAATCTCAAACAGACTCCATGCTGAGTGTGGAGCCTGATGCGGGGCTCCATCTCAAAACCCTGAGATCAGGACCTGAGCCAAAATCGAGAACCAGATGTTTAAATGACTGAGCTACCCATGGACCTCTGTTTTGATTTTAATTTAGTTCTTATAATAAGCTCAGCCCTGTGAGAAACAAGAGTAGTTCCTGCCCCTGTTCACCCCTCTAAGAAGCTTCAAGACTAATTGGCATTGAGCTTTGCCTTACCCTTGAAGACTAAAAGAATGAACACATACATAACGTATTCGAGAGTCTGAATATATTTTTCAGTTAAATAACTCATGTGGACAACTGCCATGGAGATTAGGACGGTACATGACATGATCATCAGTCTGTAACTCCAGCTGTGAAGTTCACAAAGAAGCCAAGTAATAGCTATATGTATCTGTGATAAGATAAAATATTCATAACACTCTTTTTCTTACATATTCAAAATTAAGGCATTTTTCCCCCAAGGGAAGGCACCAAGAACTTTCCTTTTTTTGGTCTGTCTATAAAGGAGGTAAGCTGCTGTTGAAAATTCTAAGATAGAGAAATCTTATTTTAAAAACAGCTCAACTAAAATTCTGTTAGGTTTTGTTACAAGTTGCTTACAAATTTTCTAGATGCCAATTTGTTAAAGCAAATGACTCAATAAGGACAGCCTTCTTTAGCTTTGTCCAATCAAAAGTGAGCTTAAGGAAATGCTGTGGGGCTATGCCAAATCGGGTCCCGGATGGCGGCGGCGGCTGGGAGCGGGACGCCCCGGGAGGAGGAGGGGCCCAGCGGGGAGGCGGCTGCTACGCAGCCCCAAGCCCCGAGGAGCGCGCCCGGGGCTCGTCTCTCCAGGCTGCCTTTAGCGCGAGTGAAGGCTTTGGTGAAGGCCGACCCCGACGTAACCCTCGCGGGACAGGAAGCCATCTTCATTCTGGCACGAGCCGCGGAACTGTTTGTGGAGACCATTGCAAAAGATGCCTACTGCTGTGCTCAACAAGGAAAGAGGAAAACCCTCCAGAGGAGAGATTTGGATAATGCAATAGAAGCTGTGGATGAATTTGCTTTTTTGGAAGGAACTTTGGATTGATGGCTGAGCTCGGCAGTTTTGTGAGCTTTCACCTGCAGCCTCTGGCCAGCCCCTCTCCTGCAGGCCTCTGCCTTGAAGAACAGACTATTTGGAATATTGTACTTACATGCTTTTCCTGTTCTACCATCATCTAAACTGGGATAAGCAGAGATCTCACCTGTTAGCTTTTCTTTACAAGGTCTTCCACTACTATGTCTTCCATTTCAGGCTTGGATGCAGCCTCTGTTGAGGCAGAGGAAAAGAAATTGATTTGTGTAGGTTGCCTAATGAATGATGAGGACCATAATAAAGGTCTCTGATCAGTTTCAACCTAGTGTGTTTTATAATCTTGCCTTTGTCCTTGCCATGATGACTGGAAAGCCACCATGCCCAGTCACAGACCATCTGATCTTTCTTGCCAGCGGTTCTAAACCCCAGTCCTTTGATTTCTATGCTTTTTCCCAATATGTCACCAGAATGTGATTTCAGAATTTATGGGATGTCACTTAAGGTTTTCAGAAGTTTAAATAAATGTGATCCTAGATTTAAAATCAGTTAAATTTTAATAGCTTTATTGAGATATAATGCACATACTAAACAATTCACCCATTTAAAGTGTACATTTCAATTGTTTTTAGTGTATTTTAGTGTATTCACAGATATGTGCAACTACTCCCACAGTTAATTTGAAAATATCTCCATGTTAATGGAATCATAAGATCCATCATATTATGTATCTGGTGTCTTTCACTTAGGTAATGTTTTCAGGGTTTGTTTATGTTATAGCATGTAGAAGTACCCATTCCTTTACTTTTATCTTTTAAATTGTGGTAAAACATATATAACCTAACATTTACGGTTTTAATTATTTTTAAGTGTACAGTTCTATGGCATCAAGTACATTCACATTATTGTGCAATCATCATCTGTCACCCATCTCCAGAACATTTTTCATCTTCTGAAACTGCAACTGTAGCCATTAAACAATAACTCCCATCCTCCCCCCTTAAAAAAAAAAAAAATTCTATAAGGATGAAAGATTTTACAGATGGAATCATCACTTTTTCTCAGAAAAGTAATTACTACCTGTGGCTCTCTAATCATTATTTTCTTCAAAGATGATCCTTCTTTATGACAAGAACGTTTTAATTTGAATCATCACTAAGACATTATTATCCCTCCCACATTTAACACATTAAACAAAATGACTCACCTTTTAGTTTTAAGGATCAATCAACTTAGATTCTGGAAATGTGCCAGAGCAAGATCCTCCTGCAGATTCTGAACTTTTTTAGTTAATGACACTGCATTGTAAATTGGCGATTGTCTCTTTTCCTTTGTCCTTGTGGTTGTCTTATCACTTGGTGCTCAGCTGGTGTTTGCATTTTGTTTATATACAGAGCTCAGGTGCTGAGATTATAAACTCTTCCCCCAATGCTCCTTGCAGATTCCAGGAGCTGGAGCCCACTCTATCTCTACTGCTGTTCCTGCTCACAGTTGTTCCCAACTGGAGGAGATCAAGATCTACACTTGTGGTGAACATAAAATATGGAGAAGTTGAATCAGTATGTTGTACAACTGAAGCCAATGTAACATTGTGTAACAGCTCTACTCAAATAAAAAATTAAGAAAAATAATAATAAAATTAAAAAAAAAAAAAACCTCTGCCTTGCTTCCCAGGGCCATTTTCCCTTGGATCCATATTTTCCATGCCTTCCTCTCTCCATGTCCCTCCTTCTGCCACCAGCATGCTGCCTTCTTCCCAATGGGCCCAAACTTTTGTTGAGATTAGAAAAAACCACCCACCTGCAATCACTTTCAATATAATAAATTCTCCATGCCTTTTAATTTTTCCATGTTCTTCCAATTCAAGGTCCAACGTCTTTCTGAAAATAAAGAATATTCTAGAAACTAATTTCTGTCTCACCTATCACAACTGAATGTGACATTCTCTGTGTAGTATCTAGTCTATTATGCTCTCACTTAGCATAGCCACAGCTGTCAATTTTCATGTGTATCTTAATAGTTAGGATTGGAAATGCTTCCTTTAATGTAACTCTCCGCTTTCCTGCAATTAATACTCACTTACCATTCTAGATGAGAAAGTGGTCTTTAATCTGCACAAACTGGGCCTCTCAGGGACATGTGATCATTCAATCTTGGGAGATAAATAAAGACATTTCTATGTGCTATGTTCCAAACTTCTTTCAGCTGCTTTATTTATAGGTCAGTTTAGTGAACTCCTTAAATCATTGAGGCTAGGCATTTTGATTCATCTATTTTGAGATTCCTGAAAATGAAAGAAAGGATTATCAAATTTCATCCAAGATTTTGTCTCAAAAAACTGTGTCCAGTAAGTACAAAATTCATAGATGGGCTAATTGCTCAGTTGTCAAGGATATTTATTTGGTACAATATTGAAGATCAATTTATGGACTTATTGGGTTTAGCAAGAGAAAGAACTTTCTAACAACCAATGCTCTGGAACATAAAGTAAGTTGGTTGGGAATTAATGCCCCCTGTGGAGCTGGGAGCTCAGCAGAGGTCACCAGGTCCTTGACAATCCAAAGGATTCAAGTACAGCCTGAAGAATGTTAAACAAGATTGACTTTTGCATTGCTTCCTATTCTGACATCTAAGACTAAGACGACCAAACATACGACAAGTTATATAACATTCCAGGCAAACAAAACAAAAATACCATTTCCAGGAATATCCTCAGATGACTCATGTTGAAGAATCTGAAGTCTTGCATAAATATTTTCTTATTACGCACTTGTGGCCTTAGGTTTATTATTCTGGCTGTGCCTCATCCCTCTTTCTGTCTATCTTGTTCCAGTCTTTCTCTTCATTTGAACCAATGAGAGAGAAGAGCATAAACATCTTCCTCATTCCTTTTTCTGACACTGACTCACGTGGAATGGAGAGGGGACGGAGGTCACAGCAGGTTTACAATGGACACAGCTTTGTGATGTGTTCGAAAATGCCTTGATGATAAGATAGGAGAAAAGTAGATGTCGCTTGACTTTTTTTCCCATTAGCACTCATGTTATATTGTTAAGACATTTTACACCTGCATGAAAGTCTACAGAATTTAAACAACAACATGAAGGAGCAGTTTCTATCCTCCTCCTAGTTCTGACATGCTATGCTGCTGTGATTTTAAGGGACCTTATGATTTTGTGGACAATAGATCTGCCACTACATTTGTTCTAATCTCGGTTGGTTTTACTCCCGCACAAAGTGCCCTCGATCAGCAGTCAGTTGGGATACTGGGATGGATAGATTGTTTTCCTCTTTTAATATGGTACACCTAAAGTTTTTTGCCCCCAAACTATTTCAGCAGCTTTCTGACTGGACTTCCTCTATAAAACACAGACATATAAAGAAATTAATATGTTGGCATTTCCTTCTTCTTTGCTAAGGCACAAATTTGCAATGAGTAGATGCTGGATTATTTTGTAGACCTTCCATTTTCTTTCTTAGAATCTGGTGAAGGCTCTCAGGTAAAGGGAAAGATTTAGAACTTCTGGTTTCAGTTCAGACACATAACAAGCTTGAAAATCATTCTATCCTCGCAACAAGAAGCTGAACTCTTTCTTGGAAAATCAATGACATTTCTTGGGTTCATGAGAGAGTTGAAGTTGCAAGGCAAACTGTCAACCCAAAATCTTGAAAGAAATAGGCTAGGCCTGTTTACTTGGAGCAAAACTACTGGAGACATACACTGGTAGAAACGCTCAAATGGTAACTTTGATGGGCTCAGGACTGAGCATGGATTCACATGAGTGAGAAGCCATGGAGGTCCGCAGTCTTGGGCGGGCGTGGGGACGTTTTTTCATGGGCTTTACCTTCAGGAAACTCAAGTTCTCAAGATGCAGATGTGAGGGAGCCACTCATGGCTCTGGGAGGAAGAGAAGAGTAATCTTTGTGAAATGTGAAATGTGTCCATAAAAAAAGCTTTTGTTCCATCAGAAAAGACTTGACTAGAGAACCATAACCAATCCAAGGAAAGGACATTTCTCCCATGACAGCAGACTCCGAACTTCCTGTGTACTTGTTTATGGGATAAAAACCAAGCATAATCAACATGGATTATGATTCCAAGGAAAAAGATTGGGAAAGTTGCAGTCAGAAAAGAGTAGGGGCCGGGAGAAAATACCAGTAGAGGAAATGCTTGTGGAAATCACAACTCCATGACACAGATACATTACGAGAATCAGATTAATTCAAGAGACTGTAGAAAGTTTTCTCCTCCTCTATATATGATCAGCACATCAAAGGACTCCAGCACGATCACCGTGGAGTCCAGCTCAGAGAGCTGACTTGCCCTCTCCATGAAGAGGAGTACTTACGGAGGCCCATGTCAAGCGCAGAGACAGAAACAGAGACACTGGAGGAACTGGAGACCTCTGGCACCTATAATACTGCAGATGCAGTTTCAGTGAAACTCCCAGCCAGATGACCTATCTTTTCATACTAAATATCTATTTGCCTTAGTTCTTATTATCTAATACAACATGTTTGACTTTCAGCAAAAAAATTTCAAGACATGCCAAAAGACAGGAAAAACATGGTCTGAAGAAAAAAAACAAGCATCAGAACTAGACTCAGAAATGATAATACGTTGGGATTGTTAGAAAGGGAACTTAAAATAACTGTTTAATATGTCAAAGGTCCTCATGGAGAAAGTAGACAGTATGCAAAAACAGATGAGTAATATAGGCAGAGAGATGGGAGCTCTAAGAAAGAATCAGAAGGAAATGCTAGAAATCAAAAACGCTAACAAAAATGAAGAATGCCTCTGATAGCCTCAGTAGTAGACCTGGCATAGCCGAGGAAAGAGTTACTGAGCTTGAAGATAGATCAGTAACATCTTTCCAAAGCAAAATGCGAAGACAAAAAGAGTAGAAAAATGTAACAGAGCATTCAAGAACTGTGGGACATTTTCAAAAAAAAACATAACATACATATAATGAGAATATTGGAAGGAGAAGAAAAGATGGTGGGGAAGGAATATTTGAAAAAACAATGGCCAAGAATTTTCCAAACATAATATAAAGTACAAAATTACAGATCCAGGAAACTCAGAGAACACAGAGCAGAATAAGTCACAAACATAGCTAGGCTTATCATAGTCAAAGTGCAAGAAACTAAAGAATATCTTGAAAGCAGAAGTCCTGGGTTTTGATAGAAATGGGTACTGTCTGGGCGCCTGGGTGGCTCAGTGGGTTAAAGCCTCTGCCTTTGGCTCAGGTCATGACCTCAGGGTCCTGAGATCGAGTCCCGCATCGGGCTCTCTGCTTGGCAGGGAGCCTGCTTCCCTCTCACTCTCTCTGCCTGCCTCTCTGCCTGTGATCTCTCTCTGTCAAATAAATAAATAAAATCTTTAAAAAAAAAAGAAATGGGTACTGTCTGATAGAAAGCTCTCCTGCTTTGTAGCCAAGAAATACTGGACTTTACCTCTTTTTTTTTTTAAAGATTTTTTATTTATTTATTTGACAGACAGAGATCACAAGTAGGCAAAGAGGCAGGCAGAGAGAGTGAGAGGGAAGCAGGCTCCCTTCAGAGCAGAGAGCCCCACGTGGGACTCGATCCCAGTACCCTGAGATCACGACCCGAGCTGAAGGCAGCGGCTTGAACCACTGAGCCATCCAGGCGCACCTGGACTTTACCTCTTTTAAACATTGGTGGCATTAACCACTCTGGAAAACAGCATGGAGGTTCCTCAAAATGTTGAAAATAGAACTACCCTATGACCCAGCAATTGCACTACTGGGTATTTACCCTAAAGATACAAACATAGTGATCCGAAGGGGCACGTGTACCCGAATGTTTATAGCAGCAATGTCTACAATAGCCAGACTATGGAAAGAACCTAGATGTCCATCAACAGATGAATGGATCAAGAAGATGTGGTATATATACACAATGGAATACTATGCAGCCATCAAAAGAAATGAAATCTTGCCATTTGCGACGACGTGGATGGAACTAGAGCGTATCATGCTTAGTGAAATAAGTCAATTGGAGAAAGACAACTATCGTATGATCTCCCTGATATGAGGACATGGAGAAGCAACATGGGGGGGGCAGGGGGATAGGAGAAGAATAAATGAAACAAGATGGGATTGGGAGGGAGACAAACCATAAATGACTCTTAATCTCACAAAACAGACTGGGGGTTGCTGGGGGGAGGTGGGATTGGGAGAGGGGGAGCGGGCTATGGACATTGGGGAGGGGAGGCGAACCATAAGAGACTATGGACTCTGAAAAACAACCTGAGGGTTTTGAAGGGTCAGGGGTGGGAGGTTGGGGCAACCTGAGGGTTTTGAAGGGTCAGGGGTGGGAGGTTGGGGGAACAGGTGGTGGGTAATGGGGAGGGCACGTTTTGCATGGAGCACTGGGTATTGTGCAAAAAGAATGAATACTGTTACGCTGAAAAAATAAATAAAATGGGGAAAAAAAAAACATTGGTGGCATTCTTTTATAACTGATGAAAGGATGCATGTAAAAAGCCTCATGACAGATGTTACCTTCTTCCTTATACAAGTGAAAATCAGTGAGGACATGTACATATTAGGAAGCACTCTTTAATTGCAGCATTCTGTGAATATGAAGAGTTACAATTATTAACCAAATGCATTCTCATGACTCTTTTAAAGACCTTGAAATAAGCTTTCTCAGCATGGAGAATCTCGAGATGGGTTTTGATCCACCAGGCATTACTTTAATGGACTGAAAATTAGATATTATTTTTGGCTTAGTTGGGAATGGAGCTAAAGTTCCCAAGGCAAGAGGTGAGAGAAGGTTGAGATGCAGGCTCATGAGATAAATGGTTATGGAGTGATTAAACCAACTGAGGTGTTTTATCAGGAAGGAAATGCAAATACATATTTCAATGTACAGTTGATCTTTGAACTATGCAGGGTTCAGGGACACCAGTACCCTGAGCAGTTGAAAATCTGGACATGACTTTGACTCTCCCAAATACTAATTACTAATAATTTGCTATTAACTAGACACCTTACCAATAACATAAATCATCAATTAACATTTATTTTGTATGTTATATGTATTTAATGCTGTATTCTTATAAAAATTCCCAGGGAGGTATCTGAATCCAGGAATAATGCATTTTAATTTTTTTAAGCTTACTGGAGTAAAAATACACCAGCAGCAAAAAAAAAAAAAAAGAAAAAAGAAATGTGTTCTAGTGAGTAAGAGAGGAATTCAAATAAATACATTTGTATTAAGCATTAGAGTTTACAAAACACTGCATTTTGTCATTTGGGTTTCATAACCAAGGACATTTAGGCTCCAGAAAATTAAGAGATTTTCCCACTTAGCTTGACATCAATTATGGTTGAATAATTATTCTCCTGTCCTCTGTTTTTAACTCTGAACGAGACGGCTCATGAAAATGTTTTTCTATAAGGGTAGGAGGTAGTGGTGATAAACAGAGAAAATTTCCTTGTAGACTTTTTTTTTTTCCAATTTCAAGGTAATATCCAAAGAATGGATGAATTACTTATATAACGTTTAGTTTACAGAGTGCTTTTGTACAGTGATCTCACTTTATCTTTGTTCTCTTACCCATCAGACAGCGGAAATTGTATGCATTCTTTTGTAGAATTGGAGCCGGGCACAGCCCTGAGAAGCACCAGGCATACACCTCACAGCCACTGAATGCCAGGGCTGGGATGCAGAAAAGCTGAGTTTTGACTTCCAACCTGCCGTCGTCTGTTCAGGCTGCTATAACAGAGAACCATACACTGGATGTCTTATCAACAGCAGATATTACTGCTTACACCTCTGGAGAATGAAGTCCAAGATCAGAGCACCAGCATGGTCAAGGGCTGGTGAGAGTACTTTCCTGCTGTGTCTGGGTAAAGGGAACTCTCTGGGGTCTGTTTGTAAGGGCAGATATATATGATCCCATATACGAGGTCACCACCCTCATCACTTAATTACCTCCCATTATTATGGGGTTTGGATTTCAGCATATGAATGTTGGAAGGACACAAACATCCAGCCCATTACACAACCCCACATTGGTTTTTATGTTGCTTTACTTGTATTTTTCTTTTGTGATTAGAACACTCCTCATTTTGCCTTCACAGCAGAAGAGTGATCATTTTACCTTCAATCATTCTAACATGTAATTTCATCTGCTTATTATTGGACATCACTAATGAAATCTATGTCTTCACTAACTCATTTAAGAAGAGAATCCTTTTAATTTTCCTTGCCTGATTGCTTGTAAAATCTGCTATTTAGAAAAAAGTGTGTTCAATAATCTTTTATGGATAATTTGCTTGAAGTTAAATTACCACTGGCTATTTTAGACATATTTACCAGAGGGTTCTTTCTTGTCACTCACCTTGCAAATCTAAATGCCGTGAATCCTCTTCCAGCAACTCCGTTATCAATTCTATGGCTCAAATCTCAGTTCTGGCAATCTGACTGCATTTTACTTGAAATGGGAATCCAGGATATAAATTATGTGCCCAGTTTTCTCAAATACACTACAAAGGTGACAACAATTTTTTTTTTTGCATTTTTCGTTGTTTTTATCATTTCCAAAACATGTCCCACCATCCTATTAGACATTTCCATTGCCATTGCTTTCTGCACACAGGATTTCTTTCCTGGTCAGATTTGTCACAGCGATGTTGAGACATAACCATGCCGCCACTGCAGCTATTTCAACATCATTCAAGCTGCCCTGTAAAGTCCGATTTTCTAGCTGACTGCATCGCTTTTCAGTGCCCCTAGATTACATTCTGCATCCCCCCTCTGAGTCATTCAAACATCTGTCAGTGCCTCTTGGGGAGCATGCTACCCAGCCCTGAATGAGGAGGAAGCATCGGCACGTATGGATAGCAGATCCTAGTATCTGGGGTGTTTTAATTTTATAAACTAGCTTATTCACAAAAAGATTAGTGAATGGAAGCATTAACAGGCATTTTGAATGACACAGACATTTCCAATGGTGACAGGCAGAACCGATTGTGGCATGAAACTATGATGCCAAATCTCCCTTTATAGATGATAAGCAAACATTTGTCAAGCATTTCAGAGTTCACAAGCCCTCTATTCATGTTATTTCCTTGGTTGCTGCAGTAAAATACTGAAGTAGAGCGCTGACGGGAAATTGGAGAGAAGACACTCACTCAGAGTTGGGAACAGCCATTCTGGGCACCCAGCTTAAGGGACAAGGACTTCCAGTGTGCCCTGCACTCCCTCCTGTGTGGCTCACTGGGGTTGGGACAGCTCACTCCAGTATAGTGCTTGCAGACAGAACTTCCCTTGACACAGCGCTCTTTGGTGGCATTCTAGTCCATTTGCATATTTTACAAACTCTTGGGTTGTGCTCATCTTTAATCTTTTGGGGGCCAAGGACCTATTTGAGGAATTGATGCAAGCTACTGATCCACTCCTAGAGGGAGTCCATACTTGCCCTGCATTTTCTATATGATTTCATTAAGCTCGTTACTAGGGAAGAGACTTCAGCCATTTCTTTTCAATTCACCTTTTGAAAGATTTTATTTACTTATTTGGCAGACAGTGATCACAAGCAGGCAGAGAGGCAGACAGAGAGAGAGAGAGAGAGAGGAGGAGGAGGAAGCAGTTTCCCTGTTGAGCAGAGAGCCCAATGCAGGGCTCAATCCAAGGACCCTGGGATCATGACCTGAGCTGAGGGTAGAGGCTTTAACCCACTGAGCCACCCAGGTACCCATCAATTCACCTATTTATTTGAGGCCATTCTCCCCTCTAATTTCCACTTCCTCCATGCCAGACTAGAAAAGAGGAAAGGAATTTATGTCAAGAGTTAATTAGCCTCAGTCCTCTGTGAAACTCTAATTCTAATATCTTGAACAATTACATTTAGCACCTATTTAAACACTCATGGAAAGGCTATAAAGAGAAATAATAATATCCCAAAAAGCAATGGAGGAAATGAAAAACCTGGTTTGTTGCTGTGCATTGTCCAAACAGGCCTGATTGACAGGTCTATTTACCACATAAAAATCTTTCCCACCCCTCTGCCTGTAGAGATGCACCCAGCGTATAAGACACAGCGCCAGGAACATTTCAGGCTAAGGAGAGACATGTGGCTATCTTATGTATGGGAAAATATGCTATACATTACAGGCTCATGCATAACTAGTTTCCATGACAGTTTCACCTCCCAGGAGATCAGTCTCAATAGCCTTCTGTACCTGTGCAAGGACAACAAACCCTATAGTTTTCGATAGTCAATCGGCGGGGTCTACAAGAGTGAAAAGATCTTACCTCTCCCTCAGGTAAATCTCTTTTCTTTTTCTAAAAGCTGAAAGTTCTGTTTATCTTTCCCCAAGGTGAGAGCCCAAGGAAAGGTAGCTGATTGTGTCACCCTCAGTTCAAGTCTGGCCTGTTTACCAGGAGTGAGGGCTCACCCAAGAAAGAAAAGATGAAAGTTCCTATCACCTCATCCCACAGCCTAATTCACTGAATTCCCGGTCACTCTCAGACTGGCCACCATATAAGGTCAGATTTAAAGACAGTTTGTTTTCAAAGGAACACATTAACTAAGACAGTGGATTAGTAGATCAGGGTTTTTGCCCTGACCCTTTGGGTCCTGAGTCACCACATCTTTTATCAAATTAACATGTTAGTGTTGATTTGGAGTTTGTTGACAAGCAAGAATGTGGGAAGAGAATTACAGCAGGAATAAAAAAGGAGAAGATACAATATTGCTTAACCATCTGAAATTAGCATGCAAATTCTGATTTTATAATCTCACCTGCTGGGAGTAACTTAAAATTCTTAATGTTGATCTACAAGGATTCAATTTAAAGTCTTCCTCCCCCAAAACATCTAAATATGGGAGGGGTAACTCCTACCTTCTTTGGAATGCATTTGGAAGCAAAAAGTATGATGTAACTCAAGGAAATATGAGTTTGGAAGCTCCTACACACACACACACACACACACACACACACAGGCACACACAAACACACGCACACAGTGTTCTGTTCAGGTCAGACAGAATGAAAAAAATAAGCAATTGATCCTTTAGGCACACTTAATTTAGGTCCCTCTGCTTTGAAAACTGCCTCAATTTTTCATGTCACATTTAGCAGGCAATCATCTATCACCCAGTCTAATAACGTTGGGTACATTTTATAATTAGCCATAAAAGAGATCTTTTTGCCAAGCTTGAAAATTAAGTTTTCACTTTAACGTTGAACAGACTGTAAGCAGCCAGAAAGGGCCTTTCCTTGGTAGTTCACAGTGTGCATTTTCTGTTGCCTTGACAACTGTCTGGCTGGGGCTTCCATGCTTGGAGAATGAGCCTGATGCAACCCTTCAGAAATGATCATGAACACTTGGCAGACTGATACCGACCATGGCAAGTTTGGAGACATAAAGATCGGAATTCTGCCCATGTTACCTTCTCCCGAAATTATAAGGATAGAAGGGAGGAATAGGGAAAAGGTTGCAATTTTGATCAATTCTAATTGAAAAAAAAAATATATAGGGTGCCTGGGTGGCTCAGTTGGTTGACCAATTGCCTTCAGCTCAAGTCATGATCCTAGAGTCCGGGGATTGAGTCAAGCATAGGGCTCCCTGCTCAGCAGGGGGACTGTTTCTCACTCTGTCCTTCCCCCTCTCATGTTTCCTCGCTCTCATTCTCTCTCAAATAAATAAATAAAATCTTAAATATATACATTTAATATATTAAATATATATTATTATATATATTAAAGATATATTATTATATATAATATAAATATATTACCTCCATATATATATATTAATATATATATATGAAGGTTAGCACCCAACCCTACTATGAAGCAAGGGCTGATTGTGCGGTGTGAGAGCTCTGCACAGTTTATGAGACTCATTAAGGTCTCTGATAGTTTTGGCAAAATAAAACCAGGACACACAACACTGACATTTCATTAGGCGAAGATTAGAAAGCCTGAGAGAAAATGAAAGTCTCTTGTTCTTTTGGTCACAAAGATCCCGGGTTCATCCTGTAACTTTGTTTAGGTTTGTTCCCCCTTTTGTCCTTCAAGACAATGATCCTCTGTCACCTTGGGCTGGGACACACTGACCCCACACACAGTTCAGCGACCCATGCCTTCTCCTATTAGGGAGGGTTACAGAGATTTCATTTCTCAATCTGAAGTGTACACACTATAATGTTGCTTTGAGGAGTTCCTGGAAGCATTTGAAATCATTGAGAGGCTCTGGGGTTTCTTATATCTCACTTAGAAATTACTCATTTGAAGTACTAAGCACAAAATCTAGTTTACTAACTTTCCTTGAGTTTCAATTCAAAATGCATAATGACAACCTCACATATGCATCTAACTTAATAGTTAAGACCATCACTTTACCCTTGTAATTCTTTGTTAATGGGACAAAGCCCTGTGGGTATTTCCAACTTCATTTTAGGGGTAAGGAAAATGAGGCTGTTGGCTAGTCAGAGACTTGTATGAACCTGTCGGACTAGCTTTGGGGCTCATAACACCACTCCTTCTGGAGATGAGACCCTTACTCAGAGAGGTAGACCCCCAGGGTCATGTGTACCATAGGATGTGATGGCTAGTTTTATGGATCAAATTAGCTAGGCCAGGGTGCCCAGTTACTTGGTCAAACACCACCAGTCTAAAAGTCACTGTGAAGGTATTTTAAATGAGAATATGAGAAGATATTTAAGTGAGATTAACATTTAAACCAGTGCCCATTGAGTAAAGCAGATTATCTCTCATAGTGCAGGGGAGTCTCATCTAATCAGCTGAAGGCCCTAAGAGAAAAAGTCAAAGGTTCTCCAAGGGAAAGGGAATTCTGCCTCCCAACTGTGTTTACACTTAACCTTCAACATCCCCTCTTCCCTGGGTCTCCAGCCTGCCAGCCTACAGTGCAGATTTTGGACACGCCAGCCTCCAAAATTATACGAGACAAGGCGTTAATATAATTTTCTCTCTCTCTTCTCCTTCTCTATTGATAGACAATAGATAGATAGATAAATAGATAGATGATTGATAGATAGAGAGAGAGAGATAATAGATAGAGATAGACACACACACACACAGGACTTGTCTCCTGGCCACAGCCATTTGATCCTGACTCAAACTAGGCCATATTCTCTTCTCCTCTTAATTTGGAACTTGGGGGAAAGAGAAATGAAGAACAAGAAGTGTGGACACTGAACCATGGCAAGCAGCAATAAGTCTACAAACATTTATTATTGGGGGTCCTAGGACTACGTGGATCTTCCTTCCCCAAATCTGACATCTTTTAAGTTTCCTTAATTTACTAGAACCTTCAGTACCTTCCTTCTTAAAATTGAAAACATGCTCACACCCTCTCTCTATTTCTTTCCCCTCCCTACAACCCCATCCCCCCCTTTTTTTGGTTGCTTCAAGTTATCCAGAATTCTTTGTTGTTCTTTGCAAACAGGAGATAGTTTCCCTTGTAGCATATTTTCATAATACTTCAATGTTTTGTTTGGTGTCAGATTCTCCCTCTAGTCTGTGAGCTCCCGGAGAAAGCAATTATCTTTCTCATCTCTATGTCTTTAGCACCCAGCAGCCCCAGACACATAGAAGGTCCTCAAAAATGAAGGGATTACTTTCCTAAAGCTGCCATAACAAAGTGCTGCAAATTTGGTGCCTTAAAATAGCACCTATTTATTACGTCACAGTTCCATAAATCAGAAATCCAGGCACAGTGTGGCTCAGCTACTTCTCTGAGCTGAGTCTCCAAAATCCCGTATCAGCGAGACTGTATTCTCTTCGGGAAGATTAGGGGATGAGTGTGCTTCCAGACCCATTCAGGTTGTTGGCAGAACTTCAGTCCATGGGTTGTAGGGCTGACTCCAAGTTTTTCTGCCGGCTGTTTGCCAGGTACCATCCCCTCTTCCTAAAGGCCATCCATGCTCCTTGTCCCATAAATCCATCTGCAAAGTCCCTTCACAGCACTACCAAGATTGGTGTTTAATTGAATAACCAGAGGATGGCATCTTCAGGACACAGTGGTAGAAATCTGCCTTGTGCAGGAGATGGATGAGGTCAGGTAAGGCTGCCTCTGTTTCAGCTATTTCCACTTCAGGCAGGAAAGGGGTGTAGCACCTTGCCTTCTTGTCTTAGAGAGTCCTGTCTCCCGTTACCCTGCTCTGTGTGACTTCAAGGAGGAGAAGGTTGCGTCTCAGCAGTTTTCGGTTTATACCAGAACAGAGAGATTTTTTCCTGCTAACAATGCACGTATTCTACGAATATTTTTTTCTCTAAACTTACATTAAAAAAACATCATGACAAGGCAAGGTTTATTCCAAGGATTCCATGGCTGGTTTAATACTCAAAAATCAGTCAATATAATTTACACAATTACAGACTAAAAAGAGGAAAAATATGATCACATCAATATATGCAGAAAAAACATTTAACAAAAGTCAAGACCTATTTATGATAAAAAAATGTTTAGCAACCTAAAAACCAATCCTTAACCTATAAGGATATGTAAAGATTAAGTATCTTTGTACTTGCTGGTGAAGCCTGAGTACTTTCACCTTCCAACCATCAATGGGAAGGGTTGTCCTCTGTCACACTTCTATCCAATACAGTATCACATTCCTAGCCTATGGAATAAGCAGCACACAGATTGGAAAGACCTAGTAAATGAGTTCATCCGGGTCACAGCATACAAAGGCAATATATAAGGGTGGGCTTATATACACTAGAAATGAAACATTGGAATTAAAAAAATTAGTATTAGAAATCAAAATATATATGTATAGGATCTGTATACTAAAAACTACAAAATTCTTTTTTTTCCCATTTTATTTATTTTTTCAGCGTAACAGTATTCATTCTTTTTGCACAACACCCAGTGCTCCATGCAAATCGTGCCCTCCCCATTACCCACCACCTGTTCCCCCAACCTCCCACCCCTGACCCTTCAAAACCCTCAGAAAACTACAAAATTCTGATAAAAAATCAGGCAATCTAAATGGAGACAGACAGAGTATGTTAAAGAATTAGAAGAAAATATTCTTATGATGTCAAGTCTCCTTAACTTAATCTATAGAGTCAGGGCATCTGCAATCAAAATCTGAGAAGTGTTTATTTATGGCCATTGAAAATTAATTGGAAAGAAAGGTAACCAGAATGGTTAGAACGAGGTTGGGAAGGAAAACAAAGTTGGAGGGCGCATGACACTGGATTTATGATTTACTGGAAGTCTACGGTAACTAAGACAGCATAATACTAACAAAGGCCAGACAGAGATCCATGGAACAGAACTGAGACTATAGAAATAGACCCACCACAAAAACAAAATGAATAAACAAAAACTAACCGTTGATTTGAACAAAGTTGCAAATGTAGAAAGAATTGCTTTCTTAATAAAGGCAGCTGGACATGTGGGACATCCGTATGCAAAAAAGAAAAGCATTAAACGAATACCTCATACTTTATAGAAAATAAACTATAACTGAAAGTAGGTGACAGACTTATTTAAATTATAAAACTATAAAATTTCTGTAAGGAAACCTAGGAGCAATCTTTCATGACCATTAGTTAGTTTTTAATTATAATAATGAACCACAATCCATAAAAGAAAAAAGTCATAAATTAGACTTTATCAAAATTAAAAACTTTTATGCTAAAGAGGACACACTTAAGAGATTAAAAGGACAAACCACAAAATAGGAAAAAAAATATTTGCAAATCACATTTCTGACAAAGGACTTGTATCCAGAACACAAAAATAACTCTCAAGACTCAAAAATAAGAAAATAAGCAACCCAATTTTTTAATGAGCAAATGATCTAATAGGCATGTTGCCAATAATGGCGTTTAAGCACAGGAAAAATGATTAATATTATTGGTGACTAGGGAAATGTAAATCACACCACAATATAATACAAGGACTCACCTATTGGAATGGCTAAAACCAACACATTTGACAAGATCATTGCCAGCAAGAATGCAGAACAACTCAGAGCTTCATACTTGCTAGTTTGCTGGTGAGAAAGGAAAACAATAAGCATTTTTGTTAAACAGCTGAGCATTTCCTTAGTGTTAAATATACACTTACTATATGACTTAGCATTTCCACTCCTCGTTACTTACTCAACAAAAGGAAAACTTATGTTCACATGAAGACCTATGGTGAATTTTTATAAAAGCTTTATTCACCATTTCCAAAAACTAGAAATAATCCACATGGCCTTCAAACAAAGATGGATAAGCGATGATACTACCCATACAATGAAATACTACTCGGGAATAAGTAGAAACAAGCTATTGATTGACACAGCAACAGGGAGAGATCATAAACTCATTTGCTGTGAGAAAGAAGTCCAGCCCCTAAAGCTATATATGATATAACTCCATTTATATATCATCTTGGGAAAGGCCAGCCTATTAAGATGGAAAGCAGATCAATGGTTGCCAGGAGTTGGGTGATAGCAGAAGGAATGTAATTGTTCTCTAAGGAACTGTGGCAATCAACACATGACTATTCATTTGTCAAAAATCCATAAAACTTTATATCACAAAGAACAAATTTGCTGTATGTGACCTACACTTTTAAAAACTAACCAGCATGCTGTGTAGCTGGGACCATCAAGAGGGGATGCAGACTAGGAGAAATGACTCTCTCACAAATGAGTCATATAATTCACTGATCAGACTGTGGAAGAGCAGATCTATGTATCTTTGGGAAATCTGTTTTGACTGAGTACTGAAAGGCTCAAGGCAAGTTAACTATGCATGACACAGTACCTTACTTGGTAAATGTGTTTTCCTCTGGAGTATAGTTTAGCAATTTGAAACCACTTTGTGTGTGTACTAGTTCTCAACAAGAAAGAAATGTACTTTATGTCATGAGTGTCAGGTTTCTCAGTGGGAGAAAGAAATTACAAATGAGGAAGGTGGCTAGACTGCATATTGTGATTGCTGGACCAGACTCAGAAGTAGCAATACAGACTCATGTTTTCATAAAACTTATGTACATGTAGAAGTATGCAGAAATAAATGTGGTATGTGTGCACATACATTCCCTTGTTCTGTAGGCAGACCTTGAAGCAATGACATTCCAGTAGCAATGAGCACATCCAGTGCCCAGATTTTGGTTCCTAAATCTATTTTGCAATATAAGAAACCAGGGCTTATGGAGAAGTGATTGATTCCACAGCTACATCAAAGAATATGCAAATGACTGTGAAGTCTTAGTAAGCCCAGAAAAAAAGGATGTGCTCAAACAAAGAGGATGAAATTCTATAACAATACAGGAATCATACTGAAAGAGCTCCCAGTAGCAAAATCTGAAAAAAATTAGCATCAAAACAAATAATTATAGTATTGGAATTTAACCTAAAGAATAAAATAAATAACTCTGAGTTCATACTGTTGCAAAAAAAAAAAGCCCAAAAAACAAAAAACTGAATAAATAAGTAAATCAGGGAAAAAGGATACTTCTTATTCTTAGGGAAATTTCAACTGGTAAAAGTAGAAAGAATGAGGTAAATAGAAAATCACCAGTGGAATCCCACCATAAAGATCCACCAATAGAGGCTAGAATTAACAAAATTTTAAAAGGAGATAGGTTATTTTCATAGTCCCAAAGGATCTGCCTCAAACTAAATGTTTATTAATTCTAAAGGAAAAATAATGAGTTTATGATGGAGAATCCTAGCAGACATCACCCTAGACTAGTGGTCAAGGTTAATTCACCAGCAGTAAGACAGATAAATATCATGGATGTATCTTCCAATGTGATGCACCCCATCACCCCTGTGATATTCATCCCCCAAATGCACAAGCTCAGTCTAATCATGAGAAACTAAATTTCAAGAATATTTCACAAGATAACTGACCACTACTTTCAAACTGTCAAATTTTTGAAAGACAAGGAATGATGGGGAAATCAGTACAGGTTGGAAGAGACCAAGCAGACGTGACAAATAAATGCAAGGTGACATTCTGGATTAGAGCTCAGATATAAAAGGGACATTAGGGGAAACACTAGTGAAATCTGAATTCAGTCTCCCATTTAGTTGGCAGCATTGTGCAAATGTTAATTTCTTAGTTGTGAGCATTGCGCTATGGTTTTGATACATGTTAACGTGAACAGGGGATGAAGGGGATCTAAGAACTCTGTACTGTTTTTTTTGCCATTCTTCGGAATGTCTAAGAATATCTCAAAATTAAAAGTTTTTAAAAAGGACATTGGTTAATTTTTACTATAATGTCTTAATTTTTCAAGCTACTGAAATGCTGCGGTGCCTTCTCTTCTTGGAAGCCGCATCGATTTTCTCCTGCTAGCCTACAGACACAGATTAATGCTATGGGCAGATATATTTGTCCCTTTTTGAGATTCTGTTATTCACTCAGTGCCCACATAATTCACGTTCATCACCGCATAAACAAACACTCTAAACATGCAGTCAGTTTCCTGGCTCCTACTTATTGTCCTGATGTTTTGAACAACAATTCACAGTCGATTCAATAGATGCTATTATGTCTCACGAATTCAGACCAGTTGTTCACGAGTGATTCTATTAAAATGGGAAGTGATGAGTGAAGAAGTTTCAACACTTCATTTCAGGGAGACCAACACAAAGCCCATTTGATTACAGGATTGCTGAGTGTTACAGGCTACTTACTGACCTTGGCCTTGGAAAACACAGCCTCCTTCCTCAAGCAGGGTGCTCCCAGGAGTTGACATGGGCGTAGATCAGGCAATTTAAGTTGAAACCTCGAGCTACAAGTAAAGGATAATAAAAGTCTCCAGTAGGAAAGGAATTGTTCTTCCTGGCAGAGGGGAAGGAGGTGTCAGAGAGAGAAAGTTTGGTGGAGGGGCCAGCATCTGAGTTTGGTTGTGACACACACATACACTTTCTACAAAGAAAAAGGAGGGAAGAGCATTCCAGGAAGAGGGGAAACAGTGATCACATAACACTAAGAGATTTGACATTGATTGCACCCAGGATGAGGAGTAGAGAGAAATGCAGCTCACTGGATGGTTGGGGCGCTCATGAAAACAGTTATTTCACCTCTCTGAAGATATGGTCCCAATCATTTCATATTATATGCTTCCAAGATTCTCAGATTTTGCCAAATCCCTATTGTTTTTTTTTTACTAATAACGATGGCCCAGCAAATTGCTTCCCTGTGCATTCAGAAACTGGATTCTTTTTTTTTTTTTAAAGATCTTATTTATTTATTTATTTGACGGACAGAGATCACAAGCAGGCAGAGAGGCTGACAGAGAGAGAGGAGGAAGCAGGCTCCCTGCTGAGCAGAGAGCCCGATGTGAGGCTTGATCGCAGGACCCTGGGATCATGACCCAAGCCAAAGGCAGAGGCTTTAACCCACAGAGCCACCCAGGTGCCCCCAGAAACTGGATTCTATACTGCAGGTTGGACCCTCCCAAGTGACGGCCGCTCAGTCTGTAGTGGGGCTGCTGGGGAGAAAAATGTGTCCCCCATCACATCTGAAACAATGAAAAATAGTCTTGAGCACAGGAACACTTTCCTCAGACGGTCGGAATTAAATGTTCTCAGGGTGAATCCATTTAAATTCAATGCAAATCTTTTAGAGTCTAAAGATATTTAATAAGAAACAGCAGCCTCTGGATTAAGTATCCTGCTGTTATCATCTTCATATTATTGATAGATAAGAGGTAAATACCTCTGAGTTCTGAATCAATGTGGGGAGCTCAGAGGTGCTGCTTTATCAGCATTTGGCTGGCTTACTGGGTTTATTGCGAGCCAAAATAATAACACATTCAGATGACGTGATTGTCCTTAAAATGGTATTACTATATTGAAGACAGAAACCAGGCTGTGCTTCCATCCCGTGGGATGAGAGGAAGAGGTTTGGGATGTAATGCCTGAGTAGCCAACAACCCGAAATTTCTTAGGAACAGGAATGAGAAAGTCCATACATGATGTGGAGTTATTTCCATTTGTTGAGATAAGAAAGGCAATCAACAGACCTGAGTGACAGGTATTTATTTTTATCTGTTTTTTCCACTAAAGTTAGGGTTCTCTTATAAGGATAAGTGAGCCATAAACACCCAGGATTTGTCAACACTGAATCCCTAGGGATATTTTCTGCAAGAATGAAGGTGTTATGGATCTTGGTACTGAACTCCCAAGGACTTCTGACTTGCCATTTTTACCCTGGTTCTGCACTGGGGCCCCAGACCTTTCCTTTTCCTTCCTGTGACTGGGTCTTGAGGATTGTTTTAGTTTCCTGTTCTCAACTTGGTTTCATCCTTACCGCAGTGAGATAAACATGTATCATGGGAATTAACTGACACATGTTAGTGAATTTGTAAAAGAAATAGATGTCATACAAATGAACATGTTTAATTTCACATTTTTTTAAAAAATGGGCCATGAGAGAATCATGGAGTATTCATCTGAAAATGTGGTAGAGTTGGAATATTGGGTCTGAAAACAGAAAATTTTGGAAATAGCAGAGACAAAAATCCTGTGGGTCTTGTATTTCTCTATGGAGTATGGATGGATAATGTATTTAGGAAACATGTCACAGGCATTACCCATCCAGTTCTTGTTCCCAGTTAAAGGGAAATTGGAAGTCATTCTAATCAAATGACTGCATTTTGCAGAGACCAAAAGGAAAACCCAAAGAAGTTAAATGTTTCCCCCTCTGTCCTAAGACCTGTTAATGTCTCAACCTCATGCTTTAGAGTCTCTGGGTCCAAAGCTCTTTTATAACCAGTTCCCAAGTCAAAACATTAAATGTGAAAACGAATGTTTAATTTAGAAAAGTGATGACTTTTCTAGGAAAAAAATTATGACAACTGAGTGAGGTTTATCATAAAATGGGCCTGAGATACTTTTTTCTTTTTGAAGCATAATAATAATAATGGTAATTGGAGTTATCTGAGCTCTCCTGAGAGAGCATGATCATCTTTTTCTGAAAAGTGCATGAAGTGTACCACACATTGATTGTTTTTTACTCTCCCTCAGGAGTTTTCATTTTATTTTTACTTGTTTTCCTTCAAAACCTCAAGGCCACTTTCTTTTTCATCCCCTATCTTAGAACAAATGAAAGTCTGGATAGCGCTAAGCCATACGGGATAATGAAGAAAAATGTACAAGGAAATTCCACTTGTCACCACAAATATATAACTGGACATAGAGCTACAATCCTGTGATTAGGACTGCAGGAAGGGGCAGCACGAGGAAGTCATTTTGAAATGATGGAATTGTTCTGTCATGATTTTGATCATGGTTACATAACTCTATGCATTTGTCAAAATTCATAAGACTGTCCAGGAAAGAGTAGATTTTCATGCACATAAATTAAATAGATAAACAGACGGATGGATGGATGAATAGATAGATGTAGAGATGGGGAGATGGATAGATGGCTGGTAGATAGATAGATGATAGACAGATCTCATGATTACATATGGTCAATTGGAATTACTTTTTAAAAGTTAAATCATACTACGGTAATCATCTCTCCATCTCTTACACTTCTGTTTCTCATATGAATATTATTTTATAATTTGTCATATTATACTTATGTTATATATAATACAAATATATTATTTATATTATATAAAATATGATATATATATATCATTATATTATTTATATTATATTACATATATAATATAAAATATTATATTAAATAATATTATTTGGGGAACATTTTTTAATCCAGCATGGACCTTCTCTTGAACCCGGTCAAGATTCTTCCAAGGTGTCCTGTATTTTTTCTGCCTCCACATCCTGACTCATGATTTTCTTCCTGCCCCTGTCGTCTCCTCCACATATGGCAGGTATGCCTGATCCTGCCCCCCAACCCCAATCTATTGCAATTTCTCCAAACTAGGAGTCTCAACTTCTCCATGAAACTTCCTAAAGCCCCTGTGGTCCATACATTTCTTGGTCTTCCAAACTCACAGAGTTTACTGTCCTTATATTTTTGTCTGTTGGTACTCCTGCACTGCCTGTGACATATTTCAATCATTATTTACCATATTCTCACCATTTCACGGTGAATTTATTTTCACTTACCCAGTGAAATAAACCATAACCCCCTAGGGATGGATTCCGTGCTGTGCTTATTGTACTTGCAAGTGATGAACCAAAAGTTTTAATTGATTTGACGACTTGGGGTTGGACCTGTCGGATTTAAGCAATATGGGTAGGTTATCATTGTCATCTGTCAGGTGGGGATAATAACAATGTAGGATTGTCATTTTGTTAAATGTGGAAACTTATGTAAAATGCCAACAGAGCAACAGCACACAGCTAGTAATAAGTTTGTGGCTATTATTTATTCAACAAAGAATAACTGAGTAATTGCTGGGTGTTTGGGACATGGCAAACAAACAAGGTAGATATAATCCCTGATTTTGTGAAGTGTATCTTCTGGAAGGGAAGAAGCTCAAAAGTGATTTCTATTATACTTTATTGTTGGAACAAGGTACCCCCAAGTCCTCAAGTTTTCTGTTATTATCCAAATATATGGGTATGTGGTATGTGAGATGAGTTACTTGGGACATCTGGAGCTCTCCCAAATATTCCTGAGTATCCTTTGAGTGTCTTACAGTCCTCTGGCCACCTCCTTCTCAATCCCTGTTCCCACAGATCCCTGGCCTCCAACTGTGTCCTAGGCAAGAACACAGCCTCTTCTCCTTCTTCTGCTCTCTTTTACTAAATGTTGGAGGAAGAGAGAGGTGGACTAAAACAATGTATAGAACAAAAGCCAATTTCAAACTAAATGGCAGATATGGCAAATTAAGGACAGCTACATAGTTTTGACATTTTTCCCATGGAAAGGTAGCATCTCTTGCCCCTGGTTGAATCTGAGTGAGACTGTGATGACTTTGGCCAATACAATATGGTGAATATGGTGCTACACCTGACCCCCTCCAAAGCCAGCAGCTCCCACTTCCTGTCTGTTGGAACTCTTGCTCTTGGAGCCTGAGGTGCTCTGCAAGACATCCTACTGACCTGTAGGGGAGACCATGTAGAGAGGCCACAAAATCTACAAGAGGAAGAGGAGTCATAGTGAGGGACTGACCAGAGCCCAGCCTCCCTCCAGCACAACCCAGCTACCAGCTGAATCCCATTTGATGACCCTAGTAAGTGCCTCATGGAGCAGATGAATCATGAGACCTGCAGATTGGGAAGATGATAAAATGACTAATAGTTTAAGCCATCAGCTTTAGGTGCTTCGTTCCCTAACTGTACATAATCAGAGCAGTCAAGGACATTGACACTTACTGCTATGTGGCCAGTCCTCTCCTCTGGGTCTAGACCCAGCCCTAGTCTTCTTCCTCCCTTAGCCCCCAAACTCCTTGATGTACATGTAAAACCCAAAAATTGAATCTCTGCTTCAACCACTCTTGTTTCAGGCTGGTTTGATACCTGGTGCCCATCCTTCGCAGTATCTCCTGAGTCAGTCTTGTCAACCTTGTGCCCACAGTTCTGAGAGGTTTAAAATGATAGTGTTTCTTTAATTGTCTCACATCACATTCTCTAGAAGCATCTCTCTCACCTCTGAGACATAACCCAAGGAGTGGCTAGGTGGGTATTTCTCCAAACTATTTGAATAAACATACAATCTAAGTAAAACCAACGTACTTGTAGACAAATATGTCTTCTAGACAGCTCTCTGAGTGCCTCTGTCCACACAACCAGGTACCTGCTCATCAGCCCCTTCCAAAGAATAATTTGGGATTACCATTCTGTCCCACTAAGCATAATTGAGGAGGGCCATAAGGTATTTACATGCATTCTATATGGAATAAACACCAGGAGTCTTGTTTGTTGTTCTTCAGATTACATTATTCTAGCTATAATGTTTTGATTGATTATGTATCCCTGAAGAACTAGGGCCACATGCTGATCGCCTGCCCAATATGTGCACACAACTTTGTAAACAGGAGAAACCACAGCAGGTGAAGGGAGGGTGCCTTGACCCCATCCTTCTGGTCTTGTGGGCAGGTTATTAGCTGCCCCTTTCATCAATAGCCAATATTCAGTCCTGCCCAGCCTAAAGACACAACCCACAGAGAAGGACTGGAGCTTTCTCCTCCCAGAGTCTGCCAGAAGCCAGTCTCTTTCATAGAAGATGAAGGACTACAGAAAAGGAAAAGATCAAATGTGAATGTGTGGCATGCTTTGAGAGTGACTAGAGCTGGACCAGGCTAAGTCAAGTGGAGGGCTGAGAAGGCCATAAAAATCTCTGGACAAGACACCATAGACATGAGTCAGATGTGGCCTTGGGCCCAAGACTGCCCTGTTCACCATGCATAAGCTGCTCCGCATGTCATCCTTGTCATGAAGGAAGGACTTCTGTTAACTCTTTAGCAGTTGCTTCAAAAGCTCATGACCTCAAGCCAGCCCCCATCTAAGAGCGGCCTCCCAGGGGCCTGTATAATCTGAAAACTGTGTGTCTTCATTCCTGCTCTAGTGCTGGCTCAGTGCATAGTACTGAAATTTAATTAAAAAAATAAAAAAAAAAAAAACAGGAAGGAAACATGTCAGGGCAGCTGACACATGCCACTTACTCCAATAAATGTACTTTATTTTCAGCTGACTCAATTATAAATAATATGAATCAAATAATGGGTGAAACATCCATGTTACTTCAAAATAAAAAAAAAAAAATTCAAAGTCTTACTTGGCTTCATACGGCTTCTTGAAAATACTTTCCCAAAAAGCACTCTTAATGCAGGTAAGTGGGGGCAGGCCTCCACTTTGCAGATTGGAGGTAAGGCCTCCACTTTGCACACTGTCCAGCTATCTGCCTTCCTTCGGTCATTAAAACAAAAGCAGAGCTACAAGTGTTTCTGTTTGTAACCTTTAAATGTTGGACAGGATATTTTAGCTTGTAGAAATTACCTGAGAATATGTGCACACAGGCAAAATGAAATGAAAACTTGGGCCCACATTCTTTAAAAAATCCAAGTGGGTAGAATAGCTCTTCCCAGACATAAGCCATTCCCTAAATTGTCAATGTAAGTGTGGATGCCCTAACTTAACAGGGTGTTGCAAATCCAGATCATTGTGCATATGGCTGTAAGCTGTCTAGAACGTGGTAGGCACTGTAACACAGCACTCTAGAGACAGTCTAGATGAAACCAAATTCCAAGGCCACCACTTGACCAGCTGTGAGCAACTCATAGTCATCCGGGTCCTCTGTTCCCATAGCTTTCAAGTTAGTTTGGAAAGAGAAAGGACTGATCGGAACATTAAAGTTTAATAGTGCCTGGTGCAGAGTGAGTGCACAAGGTCACTAGCTATTACCATTAAGAAATTTTGAGGGCAACCCTTTGGGTTCGGATGGGTGAGATACTGATAACCTCATTTCCCAAGTGTCCTCACTGAGCACCCGTGCGTGTGGAGCCTTGGAAATAGGCAAACAGCCATGCTCCCCAGCTCCCAGTCACTGCCTCGTGGGCCGATCAATCAGTACAGAAGGGTGCCTTGCTGGTGTATATACATAGCTTTATATATCCTAATTGATGTATATATGAATAATACAGGACCATCATTTTTTCTCAGATGCTATGAAAAGATGTAAACATTCTCCTTTTCTACAATGGTTTTAGTCATCCGTATGAGTTGGGAAAAGTTAGGAAGGGATAAGCTTCAAAGTTATCAAGCAGGTGTCCATGATTTCTGTTTTAAGTCAGTGAGTTGGCTCCCACCCCTTGAGGTAAGGCCTCCACTTTGCAGATTGGCACCTGCTTTAGGAGAGGCTGGTCTGATGCAGTGCCTGGGATGGAGCACAGAAGGTCCACCAGGACCTGTGCTGGGACTGACTGACCAAACTGGCAGTCCTTGCCATTTGCGCTGTGCCACGTCTGACTCTTTGCAGACTCATTATCTGGTCCTCAGACTTCTGCTTTCACTTCCTGTCTGAATCAGGGCACCAGGAGCAAAGCTGCAGCTCCCCATTGGGCACTAGACTTTCAGATGCTGAGCAGGGACACTCATGGGGGGAGCACTCAAATGTCCTTCTGGCTTTCTCCCTCCATCACTTAGTCCTTATCAGGACTTCAGCCTGGAAGGGCGGGGTCCTCTCCCTGCATGTCCATCATCAATCCCACCACCCTCTAGGAGGGGAATGGGAGTGTTCCTTCTCCTTCTCTGGCAGGGTTTCCCCCAATCCTTCCCCCAGGGACAAACCCTCAGGATAAACTCCATTCTCTGGGAAAGGTTCTCTATGATCCAAACCCACCAGGTGAGACTGTTGAAAAAGAACCATCAAGAATGAGAACAAAGGTGAAAATTCACTGCTTTGTATCTCATAGCCACCATGCCCAAGGGTGTGAGTGTGTGTGTGTGTGTGTGTGTGTGTGTAGAGTTGTTAAATAGTTGCTTTTCCACTTAAAATGAGTCATCACTTATGAATACAAAGAAAAAGGAAAGAAAAAGAAAAAACTGTAACCACGGGTGGTGACAGGTGTTGACTAGACTTACTGTTATCATCATTTTGCAATGTATACAAATATCAAATCCTTATGTTCTACACCTAAAACTAATATAATGTTATATCTCAATTATACCTCAATAAAAAGGAAGGAGGAGAAGGGAAGGAAGGAATGAACAGAACCAAGGAAGGAAGGGAGGGAGTGTGGGAGGAGGGGAGAGGCAGGAGGGAAAGAGAGAAAGACTGTCAAGTGAAAAGTTGGGGAAGGTGCTCTCCATCCTGTGGTGCTGAGAAGTTACCAGGTAAAGGCACCAGTAGCGGTCTCTGTAGAAGAGAGTTGGAGGCAAGGCTGAGAAGGAAGGTAGAGGCAGGGATGCAGATCATCAGGAAAGAAGAGTCTGTGGAAAATCCTCAGGGGACCCACGGGCTGCAGGGAAGGCAGCCAGTCTATGCTGAGAATGAAGATCGGATGGGAGGGTGGGAGGACAGTGTGCGTCCATGTGTGTCTTGCTCAGTAGTGAGGGGGAGCAAAGAGCAGTTGTAAATGAGAAATAGGGTGGTAAGGTATGCTGGGGATGCAGAGGTTGGGGATTCAGAAGTTGTTGACAGGGCTGGAGAGCCAGGCAGCAAAACTGAGATTCAGTGCCTAGGGCAGAATGGAATCCACACAGATGGAAGCCTGGACAGGGGTGTGACAGGGCCCCCAGCTGAGGAAGGGTCTTCTCTATAGGATTCCCTGGGAGTTCTCAAAGGAAATAGAGGATTCTGTAGTTGGGTGACAGGACCCTCCACACAGAGGGAGGCAGAACTCTTACAGTCATCACTGTCTCATTGCAGTGTTAAGATGTAAAATCAAGGCTCAGCATTTTAAGCCTCCTTGACATCTGGTGAAGCCAGGAGGGCCTTGAATACTCTACGTCCCAGTTCCCCTCCCTACTCTGCTCTTGCACATGAGGTCTCCTAGCCAAAGCACCCTCCTTATGAAAGGGACCAGACCCAGATCTTACTCATCCTAGAGCAGAGGGTTTCAGTTCAGCCTGAAAAACTATTCAAACAGCCAATCACAGCCTGCCTTGGGGACCAGGGTTCTTGAAGAAGGAAAAAAAAAGGACAAAAATATCCTAGCCAGTTGGCTTAACTATTAACTATTTACAGTAGTAGCCCACAAAAAACTACCTGGACCACTTTCCTTCTTGGGATAAAGGTTTCGAGCAGTCATTGCTATGTGGAGTTTTATTTTGCCATAAATTGTATGTGCATATCATTGTATTGCTATTTTGTATATGCTACAACATATTAACATTTTAAGGGAATAAGATAAAAATTACTAACTTATTACTATCATTAAAACTCTAGTATTTTCTTCCTCCCTGTAGACCCCTAAGACCAGGCAAGGTACTAATCATTCCAGAGAGTCTAGTTAGCTCATCCCGGGGGTGGGGGGACAAGACCTCTAGAATCTGAGCCATCCCTTTTAAGGCTGTCCTGTCAGCTCAGGAATTACTATCCCTGCATTCCAGTTCATCTGGGAAGACACGTGATTTGACTCAGAGATCCCATTGTTCCTGGGATGACACCGCAGAGAGCCTGGTCCCTTGATAATGCCTCATGATCAGCCTCTCAGATGCCTGGCCATAAAAGGACTAGAAGAAACACAAGGCCCGGGGGAACAAGGAGGCAAATGTGGTGGTCACTCTGTTAGTGGAAATGTCAACGTCCTCTCCCAGGAGTGTCATTTTGCTCAGTACTCTAGACTTTCTCCTTACAGATGTCATAAAAACACTTAGTACAATCATAAAAATGCCTTTGGATCAAAGTGACACAGAGTCATCTCTCTGCTTGCATCTGAATGTTCTGATGATCACTCCCAAGCTGACACAGAAAGGTCAGCAGGAGGGTTGCTGCCAAAAATCTTTGCTCTCCCTCGCCCTTCCACCAACAAAGCTACAGACCAAAACTCACTTCTGTCCATCCTCTCTGCTTCTTTTCCTCTGCAGCCCACAAAGCCAAGAAATTCTCTGCCACCTGCTGTTCCCTCCCAAACTACCCACTACTTGCTTGTTCTCAATGTTTCTCTCTCTCCCTGTCAGATCACTCTTACCAGGGTATGAAGTGATCCATGACTAAAGGCACCTCCGGGCCCTCTTCCACTCAGCTCAGGTTTCTCCTTTATTTGCTCTTTAATCTTGTGAAGCAAACTACACCTATGACTCGTTGTCTGAACACGGTCTCCTCACCAGCCCTCCACCCTGGTCCAGTCCTCCCATGATACTCATATCATCTTGCCAAGGTCCGTGACCTGTTTCTCACTGTCAAGCTCATGGCACCTCTGTATCATCCTCCTGTCTAACCACTCAGCTGTATTTGGGGTAGCTGACCACCTCTTTCTTCCCAGCACATCCACCTCTCTTGAATTTCTGATGCTGTGCTCATGGCCTTCTCCCTATGGTTTTGTGCGTTCTTCTCCATCTTTGTTGTTTCCTGCTCCTTCTCTGTGCAACCTCTAAATAGTGCACTGTCTTTGAAATTGGCTTTAGTCTTTCTTGCTTCTCCAACTATACTCCCTTCTTAGGTCTTCCCAGTTAGTCTCATACCACCTGTGTTCTTTCTAGTCGAGAAGTGCATCCTTAGCTCAGGCTTCTCCTCTGAACTCCAGATTTGCATTAACAATTTCATGCTTGGTACCTTCACTTAAATATCTAGCAGGCATTTCAAACTTAATATGACCAAAACATCAGGAGGGTTTCTACCCATCAGAGTCTACTTATACCTGAGTTTCCTATATATGACATCATTGCCCACTGGATTACCAAACTAGAAACCCAAGAGTTTACCCTGTCCTCCTATCATCTCTACCCAATCAACCACCATGTCCCACGCATTAGTTTCCTGCTATAAGGAAGTGTCACAACCTTGTGGCTCAAACAGCACAAGTTTATTATCTTACGTTAGGCATAAGTCCCCCTGGGCTAAAATGAAGATGCTAGCGGGACCATGCTCCTTTCTGGAGTCTCTATGGGAGAGACATCTTGTTGGCATAATTGTCTTCCTGCAGTTGTGGGACTGAGAACCCTTTCCCTGCATGGCTGCCAGCTAAGCATATTTCCCAGCTTCCAAGGACCACCCATCTTCCATCCATCCATCCATCCATCCATCCATCCATCCTTCCTTCCTTCCTTCTTTCCTTCCACCACCTTCATACAGTCCCCTTCCCCCATCCCTAAAACCACCAATGGTAGGTCTAGTCACTCTCATGGTCTAAATCTCTTCTTCATCTATTACATCTCTCGGATTTAGCTGGGAAAGATACTATGCTTTTTAAGCATCCATTAGATTAAACACTCTTGGTAATCCAAGGTAGTCTTTCCATCTCAAGGTCTGCAGTCTTAATCACACTCACACAGTTTTCTTGACCATGTGGGGTCACACAGTCACAGATTCTGGGGATTAGACACAAACATCTTCAGGAGTCATTATTCTGCTTTCTTCCCATCTTTTCTGTACCCAGTGCTTATCTCTGATGGGTTACCATTTCTCTCTCCACCCCACCACCCTCAACCATACCACCATCCTCTGTCATTGGGTTGACCCAATGGTCAACTCACTGTTCCTTCTGCTTCCACTCTTACACTTCCCCACAAAGTAGAAAAAATGATAGACGCATAATCGTCTCCTACCTCCAGCATAACCCTTCCCTGTTTGTTACTGAGACTCAAATTGAAATACAAAAAGGCCTTTGTGATCTTGTACTTGCTCGCTTCTCTTATGCTGGAGGCTTCTCATCCCACAGCCCTTGTGCCTTACTCACTAGACAGTTTTCCTTCCCTTGGAAGATTCTTTATCTTTCTCCAGCTCTTTAAAATTTTTTTTAAGATTTTTTATTTATTTATTTGACAGAGAGATCACAAGTAGATAGGCAGGCAGAGAGAGAGAGGGAAACAGGCCCCTGCTGAGCAGAGAGCCCGATGCGGGACTTGATCCCAGGACCCTGAGATCATGACCTGAGCCGAAGGCAGCGGCTTAACCCACTGAGCCACCCAGGCGCCCCTCTCCAGCTCTTTAAATGCATGGCTGGATCCCATCCTTAGGCAGCAGACCAAACAATATTTCCTCAGCTCCACCTTCCCTGGCCATCTGATTCAAATCAGCCTCTGGTCTCACCCATTCCAATTATGAGCACTTTGTCCTGCTTATTTCCCACACAGTAATGATCACAGTTTGTCTTTATTTTGTCTTTTTAATTTATATCTCACTTGTTTATTGCCTCTCTCCTCAAGTTGAACAAAATGGAGGACAACCGTTGTATCTGCTGGGACATCTCGTCTCTCCAGTAAGTAGCACAGGGCCTCATACACAGCACATGTGTGATAATTACCTGTTGACTGACTGAATGAACCAATGAATTATGACCACTCCTGAAACCTTAGTGTGAGTCACAGCTGCATGCTCAGTCAGAGAGGAAAATCCTCAAGAAGTATAGATCCATGCCATCGTTTTATTAGTGTAAACAGGGAAAAGTTAGTCTGATAATAACCATGAATACTACCCAGATTCTGGGAAGCAGAAAACCAACAGAGAAAAAATATTGCTTCTGCCGTAAGAATTAAAAGAACCTGAGCATTCTGTTAGAAGGTAAGCATAGGTGAGGTAGAGAACAGATTATGTGAGTGTAGACTTTTTCAACTCCCGAAGATCCATGGCGACTATTATCACTGTGATAGACAGGTCCTGCTCACCACAGGCCCAGAATAAATGGCTGTTGCCATGAGCTCTTGCTTGCCCATGCTTAGTATACAAGGAATGTGCATGTGTGACTATGTGCAATCTTTTTTATTATTGACTTTTACAATTTGCATTGCCTTTCTAGAGACAATTTGTTCATTGCTTCAGAACCATTCTACTCAAACAGTTAAGTTCTCTATTGTTTGGTTTTTGGCTTCCATTCCCACACACACCTTTTCTGAGACAACTTTATGGCTGGGTCACTATTCATCTAAAATCTATTTCTATGTTCTATACTCCTACCCTGACAAGCATTTCAAAAAGTACAGCTTGATCTCCTTGCTACAGATCTAGAACAGTGGCACTCATTTGGGGCAATATTATCCCCTAGGAGACATATGGTATTGTTGGGAAAAATTGTTGGTTGTCACAATTTGTGGGGCGAAAGAGGGTGGAGCTGGCACCTGCCAAAGGCCAGGATGCTGCTAACCCTGCTACAGTGCACAGCCTGTCCCTCCACAACAAAGAGGTATCTGTCCAGAAAGTCCATGGTGCTGAGGTTGAGAAATCCTCTGTCAGACAGGGAAAGAGCACACCTCCATCCTCTGCTCCATCATATCTTGGCAGTATATCAGGGAGTTGAGAGGGGATATCACCCAAGCAAAGGCACATTTGTCCACTCAGAGATGGGACCCGGAGTTTTATTCCTCTTTACAACAACGGACCTAAAGATTAGCATCCCCAGCTTAGACAACTCATAGTAGCTTAATTTTCTTTATTCCAAAACAGGACACAGCAGCAGGTGAAATCCATTTGACCCTCCCTGTGCCATGTGGTGTCTCTGGTGGCACCTGAAACCCCTCTTCCTTTCTCTCAGGACACACGTTCCCTGGGTGTCCCCCTCGACTACTTCCTCCTTGTCTCCTTTGTGAGCTTCTGTCCTCTTGCCCTCCCACTGTGGCATGTCTTCATTCCACATCTCTCCTAGACAATCTCATTCACTGTCTATTTTTAACTCTACCTGTATGCTGATGATCCCAGAAGTACATACCGGGGCCAGAACTCCGCTGGGCTCCTGACTTTACTGTCTGGTTGCTTCCAGTTCTTTATGAGAATGTCCCTCAAGCATCTCAAATTCAGTGCATCTAACATGGAGCTGTTTTTCTGCTTCCCATCCACAGTCTTGATTTTTCTCCTCTTCATTAATGAATGCATCACAGTCTACCCAAGCCCAACCGTGGTGGTCAGTCTCATGTTTTCCCTTTCCCACACAACAATTTCCAAACCTCAGTTCAAATCAGGAATTGAGTCAGGTTAATGTTTCTCATTGATGCCTCTCCCATTCCCTTCCTCTCTTGTCCTCACTGACGCTGCCTTGATCAAGTTAGCACCATTTGCTCAGCAGCCACTCTAGCCTTCTCCTAGCGGGTCTTAGGGATTCTGGTTTTCCCTTTTCTCATTGGAGTTCCTCTCACCCACCAAAGTGACTCTCTTAAAACAACAATGTGATCATTTCAATCTACTACTTAAATACTTGGGTGGCTCCTGTGTGCTTGGCCTACCAAGGACTGGCCCAACCTGCCTTCCCAAACTTGATTCTGTTTGCATCTCTACCCACATCCAACATTTGAATCCTACTGAACGTCTTTCATTTATCAACCTGCCTTGCCCATTTCTCACCTCATATCCTTTCACACCCCACACTCTGGTTTCTACCCAGAATTATTAGAGAGAGAGAGAGAGAGACAGAGAGACTAGCTCTAAGAACCTTCCTGAATACTTTCCCATCTTCCTTCCACTTGCACAACCGAACAGCCTCTCTTCGGAGCTTCACTGTTGTAGTAGGTAACTCTGTCTCAAAATCTATAGTTTATTGCTCTCATTTGTATTCTTTATGTCTTCTTTTCGATTGTATCCTCTTTGATGGCAAAGAGTCATGTTGTGCACTGCATGCCTAGCAAACAGCCTAGTAGCAGGAACAGATCTGGCACAATAATTATTTGTTGAGTTAATTAATTGAATAAGCATCAACTTTGCTCCAAACACCTCTACCATCCTCGGTGCAGCTAATCATAGGGACTGAAACATCAACCACTCTGGTAAGAAATCCAATTTGCAACAATCTTTCTTTGTATCATGAAAGTTTAATATTCACTAGGCTTGAGGAATTTAAATATAAGTAATAAATTAATAGCCATTCTCCACGGAAATAAAAGGCTGTGATAGACATTTATGTAAATCAATTTTCATCTTAAACCACCTCACTTTTTCCAATTACATAGTCTCAGCCAACGTCAATACCATACGTCTTTCAGAATTTCCTAACCATAAAGTAACTTGTAATTTTCTACTTACTTATAAAAATAATTATTAGTTCTGTAATCTATAGCAAATCTAGAATTATCCAGTGCCTATTAAAGCTAATGGATTCAAAAGCTTACATACCATTTCTCTATCCTCCCGTCCTTTATGTCGTTCTTCCCCAAATATAATGAGCAATTCAACACAGGGAAGGATGATTGTGATAATTTATTCAAATATTCCTTTATGAATGAAATTCTAGTTGGTAATAACATTGAGTTACCCCATGAAAATATAACCAATGACTCAAATATGTCAAAGGTCATGAAATTATCAACTTCATCTCAGAAGCTTATTAAACAATGATAAGCATAAAAATATAACTATCATATATTATAAAGGGAGAATTGATAATGTATGTAGGCCTTACTCATTACATGGCATGGCATGTAGATGTATTACTTAATATCCTTAGGTCATAAGCAAAAGACCTTAACTGTCTAATGAAATCAAAGGTACAGAAAGATTTTTTGGAAGAATACCAAGACCTCACGGTATCACTGGGGGAGATTACAGAGTTTTGCTTGGAAACAGGCAATAGAATGGGCAGCTCCAAGAGACAAGAATGTAGGAATAGTAGGGATATCCGATAATGGGAAACATGTGATCAGGGGCCTATAACACAACTGAATGAACTCCAACTATTTTTATTCTCCTCCCTTTGTTCAAGACTCACTTCCAGGAATAAGATGTCCAAATAGCTCAGGTTAGAGCATACCTTCCCATTATGTAGAGGAGAGCAGAGCCCTGCATTTTGTCTGTCTTAGTTAGCTTGGGCTGCCATAACAGAATATCACAGAATTGTGGCTTAAACAACAGAAATGTATTTTCCCATAGCTCTGGCGACTGAAAGTCTGAGAACAGGATGCCAGCATTGTTGGGCTCTGGTGTGGACCCACTTCCTGGCTTGCAGAAAGCTGTCTTCTTGCTGTGTCCTCACATGGCAGGAAGAGAGAGGGTTCTCTGGTGTCTCTTTTTACAAGGACGCTAATCCCATCATGAAGGTCCCACCGTCATGACGTCATTGAACCCTAGTCACCTCAGAAAAGCTCCTTCCAAATACCACCCTATTAGGGATTAGGACTTCACCATATGAGATTTAGGGAGACACAAACATTCAGTCTGTAGCTAGCATTGATTATAGCCCATGAGGAAGACGTAAGTGCCCACAAAGGGCATGAATCTCCCTGAATAGCCAGACAATAACAGATTAAATTAATGAGTGAGATGACTAAGTGTATGAGGTCACAATATAATTATGAGAGACCACGAAACTTTAACATTCTTGATTAAATTAAGAATAACTTGGGGCATCTGGGTGGCTCAGCAAATTAGCCTCTGCCTTTGCCTCAGGTCATGGTCTCAGGGCCCTGGGATCGAGCCCCTTGTCAGTCTCTCTGCTCAGTGGGAAACCTGCTTCCCCCTCTCTCTCCACCTGCCTCTGCCTACTTCTGGTCTCTGTCTGTCAAATAAATAAATAAAATCTTTTTTTAAAGATCTTTTTTTAAAGATTTTATTTATTTATTTGACAGACAGAGATGACAAGTAAGCAGAGAGACAGGCAGAGAGAGGAGGAAGCAGGCTCCCCACTTAGCTGAGAGCCCGATATGGGGCTCAATCCCAGGACCCTGGGATCATGACCTGAGCCAAAGGCAGAGGCTTTAACCCACTGAGTCACCCAGGTTTCCCCAAATATTTTTCTTTTTTTTTAAAAAGAAGACTGGGTATTAACTAAGTTGGGATAATTTTAAAGACAACTAAGCTATATTAATGCATAATTCTATGAAAAGGCAAATCGTTGAAATATGCATTATCATGTCCTTTTCCTTGTTTGATTTTACCCCTTTCATTTGTAACTTCCCTAACAGAGAAGCAGTGACTAAACTCTGAAATGTTACGAAAAATAAATAAGGAGCCAAAAGTGAACACCGCCAGTATCTTATCTGTTACACTCATTTTGAGATTTGGTGAGAAAATCATCAGATTTTGGCAGCAGAGTATAGGCTCCAAGGGGCACAGAGAGTGAAGGGCAGGCACATTGCTGATCTCTTATTGTGGGTCAGGCATTATGCTAGGGCTTTACAGGTACTAATGCACAATGACTATATGAGCTGAATGTTATTGCATTCCCCATTTAACAAATGCCTTGTGCCTGCAACTTCAGTTGGTCCCCTCTACTTAAATCAGAGCCGAAGTAGTAACAAGCATGTGCATGTTGAGGGCTGGGATGTAGGGTGGTCCAGGTACCCTGTCAGGTATGACAGAGTGATGAACAAAACAGACAAGACCCCTGCCCTCATGGAGCTGCCCTTTTAGGGAGAGGAGCCATATGATAGGTAAGAGTAAGAGGTAAATAAATACATAGTATGTTTGGAAGTGATTATGCTAAGCAGGGAAATAAAACTCAGAAGCAGCATGAGGACTTGGGAGGAATGAGGAGCACCTTAAACAAGGTGGAAAACAACAGTATTCCTATGGAGAACGGACCTGTCAATATTTAAAGGGGTTAGAAATAGGACCTTGGGAACCATTTCTCAAAGGACCATATGTGTGAACCTCCCAGTGTTACAGGAAACGCTAACCTGATGAGAAGCTGGAGGAAAATCAGCCCATGTCTTTCCCTCTAACCACCTGCTTCCACACAGGGTTGGGCCCAGTTACCAGGCATTCTGCAAGTCTTCACTGCATGACTTACTCATGTTAAGAGAACACTCCTTATACTTAGCAGTTTTACATGTCCAACTAGTCCAACTAAACTTTTTGGTTCCATCAGGGGAACACAGCTCAAGTGCTGATATTTGCCTCTGGGGATGGTGGTCATTTTGGATTTCTGCTTGAGCATCTTTCTGGCGATATCAGAATTAGAACAAGATGAGGTTTTTAGGCTCTTCTGCATTGATCAAGGGTGGGGTGATCCCATGCCCTATACCTCTTCTCACAAGCCTCTACTGTCTTGCCCAGTCTAAAGGTTTTCTGGCTCGGCATTTTTCTTTTTCCTCATCTGGCAACTCTACTCCCTACTGTCCACGCGAAGCCTGTAAATTCTTACTATCTTTTACCTTCAGGGCTCCCTAAAGGCTACTTTTCCTGAGTAAATCAAAAACCAAACTGATGACATCTGAAAATGAAACAATCCCAACTGCACTCTCCCTGAGTTATTAATGTAGCAGAGCTTTGCCATCTAATGTCTCTTTTCTGAAAGCATCAGATTCCCCTAAGGAGTCTCAACATTTAAGCACATAAAAGAAAATATATTTTGTGGTTCAGAAGGTGCTCCTGAGCAATTGCCAGCCACTGAACACCACCGGGAAGATCCAATGACTCAGATATTATGCTCAGTGAGGGGGTGAACATACTTACCAGAAAGGAAAGGGGGACTGGATTGACCGCCAGTGACAAAACCCAGCAGACAAGGAGAACTGACAGGAAAATAAAGAAGCAGGAAGGGGGAAAGACACAGGAGGGTAGAATGAGTGGTAAAGTTGGGCAGGCAGCATGGCAGCCAGGCCATGGACAGTCTGGCACAGCAATAATATTATTGTCACCACACCCTGGACGGTGACTGAATATTGATTGGAAAAAAATACTTCTGTGGGGTTTGGTCATCGGACCTCAAATGTCTTGGTTACTGACTGTGGTGTGTTGAATTGTGTCTCCCAGAAAGATACGTAGTTCTTAACCTCTGATCCATGTCCCTGAGAACTTGTTTGAAAACAGGGTCTCTGCAGATATAATCAGGATGAGGTCACACGGGATTAGGATGAGCCCTAAGTCCAGTGACTAAGATATTAATAAAGAGAGGGAGCTTTAGAGACACACAGAGACACAGGGAAGAAGGTCATGGAAGAAGATTCAGGGACTGACATGATGTAGCTACAAGCCAAGGGATGCCAAGACTTGCCAGCAGCCACCAAAAGCTGGAAAAGCAAGGAAGGACAGCCCTACAGTGTTCAGAAAACAGTGTGGCCCTCAAGACACCTTGATTTTGGACTTCTGGCCTCCAGAACTGTGAGAGAGTAAGTTTCTGTTGTTTAAGCCACCCTTTTTGTAACAGTTACTTAGCCCTATGTACTAATACAGACAGCAAACTGATCCCAGGATAATGCCTCAATTTGAGTGAGACAGTAGCTGAACTCACCTTCCAAGTTCAGAGTTAATGTCCTATATATTTATTTTCATTAACTTCCTCCTTCACTTCCCACCTTACTGGATCCAACCAATGGATTATGAAGTTTTCAAAGCACATATTAGAGAAGAGATTGTATGAAGAAATCAATCCACCATGGAGGTTAATTTTAGGAACTTTATTTTTTAGATGCAATTTTTAACAGAAGTCAGAACTCTAAATTATCATTCAAACATCAAAAGAGCTTATAAAGGATTGTAGGCTATTGGAGGCTTGTGTCATGTTGGCCAAAATGTCTTCTCCTTGGAACTGGATTTCTCAACCTCCACACTGCTGACATTTGGGGTTGTCATGAGGGCAGAGAGATGGCCTGTTAGAGGACATTGAGCAGCACCTTTGACCTCTGTCTGATAGTTGTGAATAGCACTCAACCCTCAGTCATGGCAATCAAGAATATCTGTTGGCATTGCCCAATATTCCCTAGGGAGAGGAAGCAAACTCATCCCTGGTTGACAACCAGGGTTCTAGGTTTAGTATGCTTATCCCATGCCTGCCCCTTGCCCAGATCACATCAGTGGGGAGAGAAACATCCTCCTGCAGCCTTTACAAAGGAATCTGGGATGACCAAGTAGATGGAAATTGATGTGATCTGGATTAGCGATATTGTATAGGCATGGGTGATCCCAATGAATCAAAGGGGACTGGGCTGATATGAACAGGAGGGTTTGGGGAGGACAGCACTCAATGAGAGACAGAGACAGGCTCAAGCTTCGATGCCCTAAGTATGCAGGGAAGCTGGTACATGACGTTGGCTAAGTGCCCCTTAGGAGTCTCGCTCCCAAAAAGGACAATCGAAATCGGGTTCTGAGAGCATTAAACTCAGTGCCATTCACCTTTTACATCCAAGTCAGCATCTGTCAGTCCACTCAGAAGGCTGCATGGTGCATGTCAAAATAAACATTGTGCATGGCAACCATGAGAAACTACTGAGAAGATTGAATTATCATTTATATGAATTAAAGATAAAATAAATATAAATTAAACTAAAAGTGGAACTCAGACTTCAATGTTCTAGGGAATAAGAGAGTGGCCCTTCAGCTATCTGGTGAAATAGTGATTCAGATTCTAGATTCAGAGATATTTATTTAAGCAAACCTTTACTCAGGAATCATATACCAAAGTCAGTAACATTCATAGCTTCTGAAGCCATAGAAAAAAAACACTAAAACTATTACTGAAGGAGGCATGGCAGCCTAAATAGACCAAGCTCTCACATAGTCAAAAGTGACCCAAATTCTTTACAGAGCAGAGGTGGAAGTTTGACTAGAGCACATACAACGGACCAGGAGATCGATAAATTAGCCACCTACAATGACATTACATTTACAGCTCTAGGCAACAGGTGAGTGGGGGTTCCTTCCCATTAGAGTCCATACCTATAAGTCCTTAATCAAAAACTTTAAAAAACAGAAGATACGTGCATCTGGGTGGCTCAGTTTGTTAAGCTTCCAACTCTTGATTTCAGCTTAGGTCATCATCTTAGGGCTATGGGATTAGCATTGGGTGGGGCTCAGAGGGGGTCTGCTTAGGATTTTCTCTTTCCCTGTCCCTCTGCCTCTCCCTCTGTTTACACACACTTGTGTTCTCTCCACCCCCCCCAATAAATAAATAAATAAATAAATAAATCCTTAAAAAAAAGAAAAAGAAAAACAGAATATGCCACCGAGAACTTCCTGTGAAGCTACACCATTCTCTCAAACTGTGAGGACAGGGTTTTCCATCTCCTGTCATGTCCCACCTGTGTCCCTCCTGGAGGACTCACAGCCCACGTTGTCAGCAGCAACTGTTGTATGATCACATCATCAGGCAAAGCTCTTTGTCTGACAGGCTGGATATTTTATGTATATATATATTTGCCTAGGGGATTTAAGATATTCACAGTGATCCCAGTAGAATATTATGATTTAATCAACTTTACCTTTCCTAGACTCAAAGGAGCCTTTAGATCAATGTGCTCAAAAGCAGACACCAAATCATTCCAAAGCAAGAGCCACAAGCCAGTCGGGCTGGGTCTCTGTGTCCCTTGCTCCTGGCTCTTTCTTCAGGACTTGAATTCCCCAACTGTCTAGAACCAGATTGGTGGCTTAAGAAGAATACACAATTCCCTCTCTGACGAAGTGGGGGCCCAGAGTCAGATCCCTAGCCAGGGTCCAGGTGGCCTGGGCTCTGAGAGGGGAAGAGCAGGAGTCAAGAGGCAGCTAGACGGTGCTAACAGCCAACACAAGTGCCAGTCGAGGGATGGGATCATTGAGATGGGAGATGACGAGAATGGGTAGAGAAGGTGGGGTGATAGAACAGGCTTCAGAGCCTGGAGTCGGGCATTTCCTGAGGTTGCCCAAGCAACACCAGGGTGGTGTTATGGGTTTAACTGGGTCCCTTAAATTCCTTGTCAAAGACCTAACTCCCAGAACCTCTTAACATGGACTTCTTTGGAAATAGGGTCTTTACAGATATAATTAGTCAAGATGAGGTCATACTAGATGATGGTGGGCCTTAATTCAATATGACTGATGTCCTTATAAAAAGGGGAAATTGGGACACAGACACACAAACCTTGTGCCTTGTGAGGCTTGCATTTGTGTCTCTGTGAGCCAAGGAATGACCAGAAGCTAGAAGAGAAGGCTGGAACAGACTCCCTCAGAGTCCTCAAAAAAAAAAAAAAAAAACAAAAACAAATAAACAACCACCACCACCAAAACCCAACACTATCCTCATCTTGATCTTGGACTTCCAGCCTTGTTTATTGGGGCATGGCTGCTGCAAACCCCTGCTTGGTATGAACAAAGGACAGTTTTATTCATTATCCTTCTTAGAACAACACTAGAAGACATTACTTATCTTACACCCCAAAGGAAACTTGCCACAACCAAGTGTTTGAATATTAGCAAAGTCTTTCTTTTTGAGACTCAAGTTTTGATCACTTCATGCCCAATAGTTAAAAGAGTTTTGCATGGAGCACTGGGTGTTGTGCAAAAACAATGAATACTGTTACGCTGAAAAAATAAATAAAATGGGGAAAAAAAAAGAGCATAGAAATATATCTCTGTGCCAATTCAACTTAAATGTTTTGGGCAAGAATACTATTTGATAGTTAGAAACCAGTTTTGTTGTGTTTGCATCTCTGAAATGTGTTTCAAAGATCACATGGTAACTATTCCTCATTCTACAAGTTTTTCCTGTAGTTTTTATGCCAAAACCAATTAAATTTTGACCTCAACTGACCCAACTATCTCTACAAGATAGGAGTCTGGTTTTGCTTGGCCTCCTGTGGTTTGATAGATTAATAGAGTGTGTCAGAATGGTATGGAAGACTGGGATGTCTGGGTGGCTCAGTCTTTAGGCATCTGCCTTCGGCTCAGGGCATGGTCCCCGGATCCTGGGATCGAGCCCTGCACCAGGCTCCCTGTTTGGTGGAAGGCCTACTTCTCCCTCTCTCACTCCCCGTGCATATGTTGCCTCTTTCGCTGCCTCTCTCTCTGTCATATAAATAAATAAAATCTTTTTAAAAAATGGTATGGAAGACAAAGTAATTGCTGGACAGAGAGCTTAGAGAAATTTCGATGGAATTTGCAAATTAAAGCAAATCTAGCCCCCCCCAAATTCTTTCACCCTGACGAAATACATCATAAAACAAAAAACAGCAAACTTCTATTTGTAGAGAACTAAATTTGTATCTCAAATATTGGTGGCAAGGCAAGGCCCAAAACTATATACATTATCAACTCATAATATGAAGCTGTAATAATCAGACGCTGGCTGTTTGTTCCCATTTAGCAGTGAAATACATACATTTAAATGACAAAACGTCATTTGCTCAGAGATGTTAATTATATGATGATCCTAAGGGCAGGCATGGAAGCAGTGATTTGTTAGTGAAATCACAGTCTCACCAGTCACCTGAAGGAGCCCCAGCCTCAGAGGGAGACAGACGTGGATCCACCACATTCCTCACTTGTCTTCCTGCTGTTGGATCTGCTGTGCTTACTCATTTTCCCTCAGAGTCAAATTATCTTTGTTGGTATCAAACCAGCTTCATTTGTCCTGGATTTATTTATAACCTTTCTGATGACAATTCACAGAACGAGTCGTCCCCGCAGTGACAGCATAATTATCTCTATGCATCAACTCGAGGTCTATGGTATTTGTCCCAACATCCATCGCCGTATGTTGGAAGAGGAATGAGGAATTGAAAATACTGAAGATGGGTTAAAATCTTCAAACACTGAAATGGGGGTTTTAAAAAGAGTGTAGTGGGGTGTCTGGCTGGCTCAGTGGGTTAAAGCCTCTGCCTTCAGCTCAGGTCATGATCCCAGGGTCTGGGATCAAGCCCCATATCAGGCTTTCTGCTCAGCAGGGAGCCTGCTTCCCCATCTCTCTCTCTCTGCCTGCCTCTCTGCCTACTTGTGATCTCTGTCTGTCAAATAAATCAATAAACTCTTTAAAAAATAAAAATATAAAATATAAAAAAGAGTGTAGAAAGAAAGATATACACAAACTGATACAATGTGTGACTGCTAATGTGGGTCAGAGCACATGGAGAGCCAGCCTTCTAACACCTCAACAATGCAAACTGATGCAAGACAGTGATAAAGTCCGGGACAAAAATGTTCCAAGAGTTCACAAGGAGGAAACCCAGCTGTGTCAGTTTCCCCCTCAAAACGAATACCTTTCCAATACCTCCATTTCCATCTACAAACACTATCATACTCCAAGTGACCCAGACTTGGAGGCTCATTCACTAATTTGACAAAGCTTTATGCACTAAGTCCCCAGATTGCTGGGTGTGTGGGGGGGTCAGAAACCCGGTCCCACAAGATATGCTCTGAGCAATGGCAGAGGAACACTGGAGGGTCTGCCAATGGGCGATCGTCCCGCCCAGCCCAGGAGGTGGGCAAAGCCTCTTTCAATATGTCCAAACATTTACCAAGGAGAAATTGCACTTCACTTCCTCAGAATGACTAGGGAGAACGATGTGTACCTCATTTCTCATGAGAAGGGAGCTTCATTTGGCCTTTACTCACTTTCATTAGAACAAATCCAATCAAAAGCAATAAGCAAATGCGATTTTATTTTCCGCCACTGGAACATAAGTGCCACAAAAGCAGAATTATTTTCCATTTTGCCCACTCTTGACATTTACAGGCAGTCAATTAATATTTGTCAAGTGAATGAATGAATGAATGAATGTGTAATAAATGAAAGAAATTTCATCTCTCTCCTTCCATGACCAGTGTGAGTCAGTAGTTCTGGGTCAGTGACTCTGTCTGGGAGACAGGAGCAAGCTGGGGTGGACTGAATCAAAGACAGTGCAGAAGGGAAGGAGGAAGCGGACACTGGTCCGCCTGAGCCATCACCTGACTAAGCCGGGTCCTCCCACCCAGCTCTCATCACTGATAAACCAACTGATAAACATCCCTACAAGTATGGATCTGTGTATTCTGTCTGGTCAGAAATCATGGGGCAAAAAATAAAAGGAGCATTACTTATTGAACCCTAACATCCCCACATTTGGTATATGGAATTTATAGACAGCACTGGGTGTAGATTTCTGGATATAAGCCAGAACCTTGAGTAGTGAAGGAGAGTTGGTGAGATTAAAGGTTGTGTCGTAGTGGAGACACGTAGCTGCTGGAGCTTCTGCAAATGGCCACGGCTGTCCCCTCCGCCATCCTACAGGGCCAGGGCTTGCGGCCAGCAGCTGGTGTTCACAGGGACAGAGCTTCTCACAACAAGGGGAAGTTTAACATCCCTGCCCCTTCAAGCTGGCAATACAGGGCTCACCCTGCAGATGGCTGCCATTTACTCTTGAAACACACAAGTGCAATAAGCCCGTGCATCCGGGGTTTTCTTGGCAATGGTGGTGGAAAAATAATCACTGCTTTCTGGGTGATCTCAGCCAGGTCTGTAGGCAGGGATTTTAAATTATAATCAGTTAGCTCGCTGTATTTCTAGGGGCATCAGGATCCAGTTTGAGGATTGATAGTATCAGAGGACAGGACCAGCCGTATTGCTATTCCAAATTCCATCTGGCATGGAGAGGAAAATGAGGAGCTAAGCTTTCCTCAACATGTGCCTTCTCCAGAGGCTTCAAGTGTCACACCAGCATTGCTCACCCACCACCACTATCCCCATCACCCAGTCACCATCACCATCACCACTCACCTTCATCACCTCCACCATCACGATGACCACCATCACCACCTTCATCATCTCCTCTGTCACCACAACCACCATCACCACCTCCATCATCACATCGTCATCACCATCATGGCGACCACCATCACATTCTCCATCACTGCCACCACTATCTGTCACCCCCGTTGTCACTATCACCTCACCTCCACCGCCAACATCACCACCACCATAATCACCACCATCGCCTCCAGCCACACCACCACCACCTCCGCTATCACCACAATGACAATCACTTCCATGGCTCATGTAGTTACGGAGGTTGGCAAAGCCAAAATCTGCAGTGTAGACTAGCAGGCGAGAGCCCCTGGGAAGTCTTGCTGCTCAAATCCAAAAACAACCTGCTCATAGAATTCCTTCTTGCTCAGAGGAGGTCAGTATCTTTCTCTCCAGGCCTTCAACTAACTGGATGAGGCCCACCCACATCACAGAGCATAGTCTGTTTACATAAAGTCTATTACTGATTTAAATGTTAATCTCGTCTAAACAAATACCATCACAGCAACATCCAGACTGGTGTTTGACCAAATATCGGAGTACTGTGGCCTCACCAAGTTGACACATGAAATTAACCATCACGCCATGCCAGAGACCATGACGCAATTGGCTGGGGTACAACGTGAGCCTCAGGATTTCTAAAGCACCCCACACCAAGTTTTCTAAGTTGCATTCAAAGATGAGATCTATGCTCTAGGAACACAGATTTTTGAAATGTTCAGTTACGGATTTTTTGAAACCTTCAATTAAGGGTTCTTTGATTCACTGAAAACCAATGTGAAGACCAGAGGGAAATCATTCCCAGAAGCCAGATTTCCTGGACTTTTGTAATTCCACAAGAGGCAACAGAGGCAAGTCACTATGTCACAGGACATAAAATTTGGGATCATAAGATTTGGGAGCAACCACACCACTGGACACACCCTCAAAGCAGCCTAAGGGACATCAAAGACAAGACTCATAGGGGAAATGAAAAGATTAGGAAGAAAAGATGGGGTGCTGTGGTGGCTCAGTGGGTTAAGGCTCTGCCTTCTGCTCAGGTCATGATCTCAGAGTCCTGGGATGGAACTCCATATCAGGCTCTCTGCTCAGCAGGGAGCCTGCTTCCCCTGCTCTTTCTGCCTGCCTACTTATGGTCTCTTTCTCTGTCAAAGAAATAAATGAATAATCTTAAAAAAAAAAAAGAAAGAAAAAAATTGCCACCACCCGAAATTCATGCTACACAAAGAAATAGCATTGTTCTAAATGTGTCTCCAAAATGCCTCCTCCAAAGAGAGACAACATATATAGGTCAAGCAACGCTACAACTGACCTCTTGAAAGACAGTTTTTTGCCAGGGAGTGAACTTCCTAGATCATGGTGCCCTGGTGCCAATAACATCCTCAAAAGATGAAGCCATCGATCCTGTTTTTTTTCTCTGTCCACTAACCTGCTCTCAGATCCCATGGAGCTTCCACTTCATATTTGATATCAGTAACTCAGGTCAAGACTTGACCAAGGATGATGTCCTGAGAGCCACACTTCACTTGGGGTGTCTACCTAGAACTTGAGGTTGGTTAGTGTCGTAAAGTCAGTGTTGTGATAATTCCGTGGGTTCCACAATCACCTTATACTCTCTAAAGTGGGAAATGAGAAATGGAACTAACTCAACCTTGAAATCCAAAGGCATTAAGCCTGTCATGATAGATGGTGACCTGGTTCACACATGATTGTTAGAGAATCCCAGGCTCTAACGAACACAAAAAGAAAAGCAAAGGGGCCTTAATTTCATTGAACATTCATTTAAAATTAAGAATTATGTATAGCCTTCAGACTTGACTTCCAAAGGGCAAGAATGTTTAAATTTGGAATTTATTACCTCAAAAACAAAATTAATTGAACAGTAACTTAGAAGAATATGTAATTTTGTGGCTTCTAATTCCTTCCTGAAATTTTGTGCTGGTCCTTACAGCTGTTTTGTACTATTCTGGCTCTTGTCCTCCAGGCACGTGGGAGCACTGGGCTTCAGTGCCACTCTTGAACTCAAGCATGCCATGTCACTTGCTTTGGCTCATGACATGTGAGCAGAAAAGATATTGTCACTTGCAAGTGAAACCTTTAGGCATCGGTGTGTGCTTAGCTAAGGCTGGTGCTCCCTCTGCCAGCAATATTCCAGATGGTGGCTCTCCCAGCTAGGGATCAGAGAGAAGAGCTCAGTGAAGCAAAACAGACCCCCAGCTGCCCAGTGAAGTCCTCAGGAATAAACCTTCTTAGTATTAATTCACTGAGATCTGTGGATTGCTTGCAACTGCAGCATAACCTGGTCTATCCTACTAAGACCGAATTTAATAAAGGAAGGGCTTGTATTTAACTTGCACCATCTCCAGATTGTTAACATTTTATTCCCAGATCACCTTAATGTTGACATTTAATCACATTGCTGAAGCTCTCTTGGGCAGTATGGCTAGAAAAAAATGCAAAGAAGTAAAGAAAGGAATAAATGTCTAGACTTAACTCCAATGTGGCTCAAAATTAATTTTAATATTTCACTACTTCAACCCAATTGATGGTTTCTGGGAGTAAAACATATACAGCCTAGTGGTATTTCTAGGAATGTACCCCAAGGGGATGTGGGCTGCTGGAAGTAGGAACAGGGCTAGCCAGATGGACAGCTCACCAGAGCAGGGCAAGACAGCCCTGGATCCAAAGGTTAAGAGAACAAAGGCACAGGGTAACTCTCAGTTCCCCATTCCTCACATTTACGTGTGGTGGGAATGCTACTTGAATGACTTCTGGCCTCTTGCTCTGGCCTCCCTGATTGCTCACCATGGAAATGCAGACGATTGCCATTAGCTTATGTTCCATGACTGCATAAAACTGATCTCTTAGAAGACTGGAAATAACAGGGATTCAATCTCCTTTCTTCCCTTTCCACCTAAGACCCATGGGAGGCAGAAATGGGGTACAATTTCTGACTTGGAGATCCCAACTTTACTATCAAGAGAGCTGCTCCACAAAGCAGATGGGAGAAGGGACAAGCAGAGAGGCAACAAGCCCATCAGGAGAAGGCCTAGGCTACATCAAATGACCTCCCTTGGATGAGCAATAAAACTGATGTTTTTGTCTCTATCTGTCTGCTTCTGTGTCTGCTTTCCTATTGGTTCATAACTCTGGCAGGAAAGAGGGGATATTATTTATGAACTCCTAAATATCCCATTAGTGTCTCCTGCTGAGTGGCCATGTGAGCGTATATGGAAAAACAACAGCCATGATGTGGCCCCAGTAGCAGCAGGACATCTGCCTTGTGCCCAGGCCTTATGGTCATGCCAGTTCCTTGTGGCTTCTGCTGGTATCAGCTGCCACTAAGACTGAGGCATCCTCGAGGGACAGGGACTCTCTGGCAAACTTGCAGAGAACTGCTAGGTAGCTGGGAGGGGTGTGTGTGTGCGTGTGTGTGTGTGTGTGTGTTTCTTTAGGGGTCCAGAGGGTACAATTATGTTGGAGACGCAAAGGATAGGAAAATGTCTCTGCCTTGGAGAAAAGTTGTAGTCAAGAGAGTGGCAAGAAATCCTCACCCACTGTCAACAAGGGGAGACATTTTGAAAGGCGTAAAGCCCAGAAATAGTGCGTATTAATTAATTGCAACTCCAGAAAATGTCTGGGGGCACCTGGGTAGCCTAGTGGGTTAAACATCCATCTCTTGGTTTGGGCTCAGTTCGTGATCTCAGGGTCATGAGATCGAGCGCCCATGGGGCTCCATGCTCAGCACAGATTCTGCTAGAGAATCTCTCTCTCCCTCTGCCTCTGCCCCTTCCCCAACTCGCATGTGTGTGGGCTCTCTCTCTCTCTCTCAAAACAAAATCTTTTAAAAAAGAAAGAAAGAAAATGTCTGTCATCCATTTAATTTCAATAATACAATTTGGGGTACTTCACAAAGTTCTTGGCAATATTATTTAAATCTTTTCAATAAGAAAAAGGAATGAATAATGATATTTTTATCATTTTTCCTAACTTTCCCTCTCACTGTTAGTTCCCAGTTCAGGCCTTTAGCACCGTTCCTTTGGGTTACTCGGTGCAAGCCATGATGCTGAGAGAGATCAGTATTCCCCCAATGACTTCTCCATCCATGCCCACTTTGAAAGGAGACCAAGGCTCTGCATGGTGGTGAGAAGGGCACAGGTGGCACCTGGCTGCAGCTCACCATCTCCGTGTGCTCCGAGGGTTCTCGGGCTGGGCGGTCCCAGCCCCATCATCCAGAGGAGAGTGAGTCTCATGGGAGGAAATCCACAGGGAGATAAAGCCAGATGTTCTCTTTCTCTGTTGCAAGGTGAAAAATTTTATAGTGATATCATTATAAATATATCTATCTCTATAGATGTATACTATAAGCAGAGTTTTAAGAAGCTACAGATTCAGAAAAACATATAAAATAATAAAAAGGTCTTATATTGGTAAGAGAATATAATAACGTGATAGAAAATTGGTTCGGAGAAAAGCCAATTCAAAGGAGCACCTTTGAATATGAGAAGAAAGATACTCAAACTCAGGAGTAAGTGACAATGTGTCACAATCTTAGATGGACAAATAGAAAACAAAAGCCCCCGACCGTGTTGAAAATATGGAGAAATAGGAACTCTAATGTAGGAAATGGGAGCATGAGTTGGTCCCTCCTTCTGCAATGTGATCCTGTAAAAACCTATTAAGATGCAGAATCATCACCTAGTTTCCCATCCCCCCACCCAACTCCCTTTCTGCAATACTCAGTTTGTTTCCTGGAGTCAAGAGTCTCTCCTGGTTTGTTTCCCTCTCTGATTTCTTCCCATTCAGTTTTCCCATCCTTCCCCTATTGTCCTCTGCACTATTCCTTATATTCCACATATGAGTGAAACCCTAGGGTATTAAGGAGGGCACGTGATGTCATGACCTCTGAGTGTCATATGCAACTCATGAATCATCGAATATCATAGCAAAACTAATGATGTCAAAAAAAATTGCATTCTTAAAAAAAAAAATCCCACCAATCCCAGTCTTCTGGAATTATCCCAGAGAACAAAGATCAGCATATACAGATACATGTATAAGAATGGTCTGTATAGCTTTGTTTCCATGAAAAAAACATGACAATCAAGTGAAAGCCCATTAAGAGAGAAGTGGCAGAATAAACTCTACTCACTGTGGAATTGTATACAGTTATTAGAAAATGAGTTAGGGCACTAGCCCCTGACTTGTAGAAACATCATGTGGCATTGCCAGTTAAGAAAAGCAAGATGTGTGGGTGTGTAAAATGATTGCATTTACAGAAAAACAAAAACCATAAAAACAAGTGTGTGTGTGTGTGTGTGTGTGTGTGTGTGTGTATTAGTATATGACTAAGTCAGCACAGAGAGAAGCACCAGAGGAGAGATAATTGGGGTAGGAAAGAAAAGTACAATTTTTTTTTTAAAGTGCACCACAAATATTACCATGTCTGGTATAATTACCATGGCGTAAATTTGCACATGTGTATACAGCGGCATGAAGAAGGGGGAAGGTAAAAGACAGGTCGAATATGTGAACACTGTTATTTCTTACATGTCACAAAGAGTAGAAGGTTAACTAGCAGTATAACTAAATAGTAATGCTGCCATGTCTCCTTCAGACGAACAATTCTATTAAAAGTGTTCAGATAGGGCGCCTGGGTGGCTCAGTGGTTTAAGCCGCTGCCTTTGGCTCGGGTCCTGGTCTCAGGGTCCTGGGATCGAGTCCCACATCGGGCTCTCTGCTCGGCAGGGAGCCTGCTTCCCTCTCACTCTCTCTGCCTGCCTCTCTGCCTACTTGTGATCTCTCTCTGCCAAATAAATAAAATCTTTAAAAAAAAAAGTGTTCAGATGAATTAAGTAAGTTGCAGGTCTTTGCCCACAAATATGTGGCTATTTGGGGCTTTTTGTTATATGAAACTGGGACTGGAAAGGATTATGCTTTTGAGGAATGGTATCATGATCATGTGATGGTATCATGTATCAGGATGGTCTCATGATCACATGATGGTATCATGTGATAACATTGGGGGTGAGAGCCTCGATTTGGAATTCCAGCTTCAGCCGGGAAGTGTTAACACTTACACTGAGCTTCCATTTCTTCTCTCTGAGATATGGGCACAGATTCTACTTCCCATGCTTGTGTAAGATTGCATGTGAAAATTCTGAATAAATCGTAGTTGTTGTTACTAACTTGTGGGGAAAAATAGATCCATATCCACGAACTTATTGAGAGATCTTTTTGATACATTCATTGAGAAAACATTTTGGTAAAAAAAAAATGAAAATTCCCAATTTTTTATAGTTGCCTAGGAAAGATTTATAGGAACAGGAAAATAAGGCAGAGGAAGACGTGCCATTAATGTTAGGTCTCCAGGACGGTGGCGTTGCAGAGTGGTCTGGGGAGAAGATTCTCTTTTGTAAAAACAAAACAAGCATGCATGACTTCTGCAATTTGGAGAGAAAGTCTATTGTCAAGGCTTTGAATATGACTGGTTTTTCAGGAACTCTTCCTAACATAGCCTATTTTGTGGTTTACTGTAGTAGCAATGGGTTTTGATAAGGTAAAAATCAGATGTAAGCCTGCTGTATGCCTCTGTCAATTGCCCACTGGAAATGCATGAAATCATTTTGCTGAAAGCAAGCCCTGACTCTTGGGGTCCAATTAGACTTATGTCCAAGACAAACAACTTTCCATCCTGCCCATCCCTGGTCTGGACTGACGTTGTGTCCATCCTTGTGTGGTCATCCCTAGGATTGAGATGGCCCCTGTCTTCAGCTCCTTGGATGTCCCTAGCTTAGGCCATTTGTTCTAGCTAATGTTGGCATTGGGGCCAGGCACCTTCCTGGTCTCCCAATTCTTTCATAGAGGTAATTAGAAACAATTGTTGTTATCACTTTTATTTAATATTTTTTAAAAGAGTTAAGCATTTTAATTCTTAGATGTTATGGGTGAGTTTTCTCCTACCTACTAACACAGTTCCCAGAGGAGGAGGCAACAGCGAAAGCAGCCATAGGTCCTTCTTGGTGCCATAGATGAGGTATTTAACATACCTGCACATGCTGGGACTATCCTAGAGTCATGGACATGGCCCTGAAGAGAATTTAGATCCTGCCTCAGCCTCCCTCATGAGCAAAGGAGGAAAGTGACCCTCACAATTTCTTGGAACTTCACTTTTTAACATTTTAAAGGTTATTTTACAAAGCTTCATTTAGAAAATGTGAGGGGAAAAAAAAAAGACTGGTGCCCATAACATTGCAATCAGTCCCTCCAAGAGGACATGTGACATTTAGGGTCGTAATGTAAGAGGCACATTGTAGCGCACTGATGGTAAAGCCAGCTTATCCTCATCATTCTCAAAGCCACTGTGTGTGTCTCAGTCCAATTATCGACAGAGCAAGCAAGTCCAAACTAAAAGCCAGAATGGGACGCAATCAATCAGAATTAATTTTACCTAAATGATATTTGAGATGCACCGATATAGCTTTGTGATTAGAGCCTGAAGCTGGCATCCTCCCTGCAGAGAATACTAATGCTGACATTCTAGTCCCGAGTGGCACTTGGCGTCATCACCAGCAACTGCCAACCCGCGCCCTGCAGGTCCTCCTGGAAAACCAGCTTGTCAAATGTCGAGAGTCCTGTGATGAGTCTGCACAGATCCATTTAGAACTCCAGATCCTTCTCATCCATATTCATTACAGTTAGTGTGAATTCACAAGTGATGGTGGCATGGTTCTGTCAGTTCCTCATGCCTCTTAGAAATATGGGCATTTTTAACAAGTGCTTGCCTGATTGCAAAGCAAACACTCTGAGGTAATTTCTTCCGAAGAGAGAACACTTTGTTAAAACAGGACACATCCAGCAGTCTTCTGCTCATCTGTCCCCGTTCACTGTGTCAGTGTGCCAGTATCGTGTGGACAAACCACATGGGACACATGGACTGTTCTCGTAGCTCTTCCTCTTCCTGATGCAATGGCCATACTTAGATGGAAAGAGTATTTTTTTTCTTTAATACAATACATGGAAGAAGAACATCAAGGGCAGCATTCTAAGAAGAGATTGAAGAGAAGTGGGAAAGGACGGGGCTCTTCTCTCTCCTTCTTTCTGTGGCAGGACTGGTGTGACCTTGGGAATTTGCTAGAACAGCACAGGGAACTTCTGGAAAGAAGAGCTGCTCCTTCTGTGGGTCAGCACCTACATCGGGGACTGCCTGGAGCATTGCAGAAGGCCCAGTTCTCCAGATGAGCACTTGCTTGTGCCGACCATCATGTTACCACCTGACCAGGCCAGCTCCTGAATTCCAGCACCTCAGTGGCTCACATTTAAAAAAAAGGATGAGCATTATGACACCGACTTCATAAAGCTGGTGTGAGACCTAAATGCCCCCACAAAACTCTTAACACAGCACCTGGTGTATTGTGTGTGCTCAAGAGATCGTAACTTTTATGATAATTACTAATAACGTATTGAAGTTTCCCACTACTAGAACCTTCCACAGATCTTGTCTTTTCCAAAATTGGTCATAGGTGTTATATTTAACCAAAGATATACATGTATGAGATAGTTTCCAAAGGGTGGAGATGCATTGTGTCCATAAAACCTTTTTTTACAGATCTTTCTTAGATGCCCACATTGCCTTGCCTGCTTCAAATGCAGTGGGTAAGTCATGCCTGCTCTAGAAATTAGAAACACTACATGGAGAGCTTAAGGACCTAATGGTTCTGACTGTGTGACTTCCTGGTACAGAAAGTCATTCCACCTACTAACCCTCAGATTCCTCAATAGCATGATAAGTTTACGACATAATCTCAGAAATCCTCTCTAGGCAAAAATTACAGTAAAACAGTTTTATAACCCAAGCTTTGGAGAATTTGTCTGCCATTCTTCCCTCTTTCTTTATCTCTGTCACAGAGAAGACATTAAATAAGCATTTGTAGATTAAAAACACGGATAAGTAAAAAAAAAAATTCTCTTGAGAAAAATAAATCCAATCGATCCTTCTCCACTTGAAGAAAAAAATAATTATTCATTGATTAGATACTTCAACAAAAATTAATACTTCTGTCCAACTTATCATGCTGTCCATGTATTGACTGTATAAAGCTATAATAATGCCTTCTTTTTTTTAAATTTAAATTCAATTAGCCAACGTATAGTACATCATTAGTTTTTGGTGTAGTGTTCAATGACTCATTAGTTACATATAACACCCAGTGCTCATCACATCACGTGCCCTCCTTAAAAAGCCCATCACCCAATTATGCCATCCCCCCGACCACCTCCCTTTCCACAACCCTCAGTTTGTTCCCTGGAGTCAAGAGTCTCTCCCATTTTGTCTCCCTGTCTGATGTCTTCCCATTCAGTTTTCCCTCGCTTCCCCTGTGATCCTCTGTGTTATTTCTTATATTCCACTGCCTTCTTAGGCTTACAATAAATACAATAAAGTATAGTTCAGCAATGATATGTAGATTGTGGGAATAGTAAATGAAGTTAAAGTATTCTAGTGTCCTATTTTTTTCTGTCCTATATTTTCTGGGAAAAGATCAGAGGCACTAATTTATATTTGTCTGTAGTAAGTCAAAAGAGCATGTTTTACCATTGATTGTCGTTACTAAGGAGTTAAGTGAATGTATTACTTCTGTAGTGCATTGAATGGTGACCCACAAAAAGATATGTCCACATCTTAACTCCTGGAGCTTATGAATGTGGCCATATTTAGATACAGAGTCTGCACAGATGTAATTAAGTTAAGGATCTTGAGAGATCATCAGAGATTGCCTCGGTGCACCCTAAATCCACCCTAAGAGATAGGTGTCCCTCTAGCAACCAGAAGAGAAGATGGACGCACAAGGACAAGTCTATGGGACAACAGAGGCAGAGATGAGAGTGACAATGTCACAACCCAAGGGATGGGAACAGTCACCAGAAGCTAAAGAGGCAAAGAAGGATTCCCTCCTAGGAGGACTAGAGAGAGCATGACCCTGTCACTCCTTGACTTCATGCTTTTGGCCTCCAGAACTGTGAGAGAATATGTTTCTATTGTTTTAAGCCACCATGTTTGTGATAATTTATTGCAACAGCCCTAGGAAACTATTTCAACTTCCAAATTCATAATGGAAAAAACAACTTTTAAAAACAAACAAAAAAAAAATAACTTCTCTTTATAATGGTCATAGAGGTGACAAGGAATTTGCATAGAAAAATAACAATTGGCTTGTATTTAGAATATAGAAAGAGCTCCCATAAATCAATAAGAATAAACACACAGCAAATTAGAAACATAGACAAGAGATTTGAAGAGAATATGCCCACGTGACCAATAAATATATGAAATTTGACAGAAATTTCAAATTTAGCTCCAGAGCTGGAGATTGTAAGGACTCCATTTTCATTTTCATCCTTTAAAGCAGTGTAGAAAGCTTTCAGGGAAAAAAAAAAAAAAACATGTAGAGCAATTGAAAGCTACTCACTTACCTTGACTCCATGTCAAGGGTGGTGCAATTCCTCACAGGGCAAAGATTGAGAATCAGGGCAACAGGTACCTCCCCCAGATGATGCATGAACATCCACCTAAAACCAAGTTCAACAATCACAGAGAACTGCAAGAGCCCAACACTAGGGGGAAATAGTATATAAAATTCATAACTTTTCCCCATGATTCTTTAAAGTCTATTCACTACTTTTTTCTCTTTCCTTATTCAACTAATTTCTTATTTCATCAAATCTTTTTTAAAAATATTTTTAATTTTCATTTTTCTATTTACATTCTATCCTTTCATTATTTTTAATTTTATTTTTGTATGTATATATAGGTTTTGCTTTCTTTACAATTTTGGAATGAAGTTTCTTCCAACAGACCAAAGTAAACCCAGAATCTAATATATGGCTCTGTTTTCTTCACCTGTCTGATCATATTCTCTCTATTTTACCTTCTTTTTTTGTTTGTTTGTTTGTTTCTTAAAGTCATTTTTAACATTCATCTTTACACTTATATTCAACCCATTCAAAGTATTGAATGTTATTTTTGTATATATATGTTATTCCCTCTTTACAATTTTGAGATGTAGTTTTTTCTAACTGAACAAAACAAACTCAGGATATAACATAAAGCTCTGTTCTGTTCACCTGTGTGCACTTTTTTCTTTTTTAACTTATTTCTCTTCTTTCTTAATTTTCATTTTTACAGTTATAACCTATCCTTTCATTACATTTCATTTTATTATTGTACACATATAAGATTTTCAGCTTTTAAAACTGTGGAATCTAGTTTTCTAACAAACAGACGAAAATATCCACAATATCCCGTGTAATGCTCTTTTCAGTTCACCTGTCTGATTATATTATCTGTTTCATATTTAAATTCTAATTTTTTTTTCGGTTTCAGATCTCTTCCATTTTGTTTGGGTTCATTGTTTCCATTTTGGTATTTTGTTCCTAGTTCATCTATATTCTTCATGGACAGAATGACAAATGGAAAAACGGACCTTAGGAAAGGGAACAAGAGGCAGTACTGAGTTCCAGGTAACTGAAGAGTATGGATGGATGTTAAGTAAGATGTTGGAACCAGAGACCAGAATAATGATAATAAATATACTAGATGGGCTTGGAAAAAAACATAGAAGACATGAGAGAATCTCTACCTGAAGAAATAAAAAAACTAAAACCTACTCATGTTGAAATCAAAAAGGCAATTCAGATATAGCGAAATATGGAGGGAGAACTTGGGACCTTTGCAGACAGGACCAGAGTCCCTTCTAGCAGAGGGAAATTTCAAATCAGGAGAATGGGCCTAGGCCGGGGAGGAGGCCTTCACAATCCATCTGCCCTAACTTCTCTTGTGGACACGGAGCAAAGGGACTCTGCCCTGCCTCGAGCCCCTTAGGTTAGCTGGAGGGCCAGGTGGGCCCGGAGGGGCTGAGCCCAGCCGGGCATGAGCTCTTCCCAGGTTCCCTGGGCTTGTGTGATTGACACAACTTGGTCCTGGACAGCAAAGTCAGGAGGAACTCTTTCTAGAACCTGGCTGGCCTCCCCTCCCCCAGTCCAACTGCTCTGCCCTGGTTGCCAAGCACAGGATGACCTCAGACACAGAACTCTCCACAGGGTTCTGAGTGCTCAGTTGGGTCACCAGGATGCTGGCACTCGGAGACGTAGCTGTGGAGCCCAACGCAGCCATGGAGGGACCTCTGTTGGCCAGCGGAGCCACTTGCCAGGTGGTCCTAGATGTGTGGGATGCGCTGACACATATCCCTGGGCAGCCCTGGGCGGTGCTGCTAGGGACCATGCTGCTGCTCCTTTGCCTGCGGAAGAGACGACTCCCTCCGAGAAGGGTGAAGGTGCTGGGACGAAGGTGCTCTGCTCGCCGCCTAGTCTTCAGAGCTGGCCGCCAGAATAAGGGCCCGACCACACAAGCCCAGGACACCCGCGAGCCACCCAGGGTGTTGGCCAGTCCACCCTCCTTACAGACACTGTGCTTGGCAGCCATCAACCAAACGCTGAGCAGGCTGGTCCTTGGGGACAGTGCCAACGACCTGAAGAAGGACCAGAGGAGTCAGCCCCGTCAACGTCCCCAGGGCCTTGGAGAAAACGCCGTCGGGGGAACAGCAGGCGAGGATGGAGAACAGGCCGGGAGGAAAAGAGGGAGGGACGGCAGTGACCACACTCCCGTTGCAGAGCCACTGAGACTGCTCAGCCAACAGGGTGCCAGAGGGAGGCAGAGAGGGCAGGAAGAGGAGGGGGAAGAAAGGCTGGAGCCGACGAGGGCACACATGGAACCTATCCCGAAACATAGAACCTGCAGGTCACAGTCCCAGGCAGGACCCGGGCTGCATGCCATCCCCCCGCCTGACCTCCCAGCAGGTGATGCTGGTGCGAGGACCTGCGGAGTCCCACCAAAGAGCAGAGCCCAGAAGGGCGACCACCCCGCCCCTCGGGCAGCCCTTGAGCCACAGGCTGTCACGGAGGACCCTGGCTTCCCTGTGTCCCCTCCAAGGCGTGAAGTGGATCGTGAAGACCGAGCCACATGCCTGGAGGCAGAAAGGCAAGAGATCGCCGAGTTGGCCCGACACATCGGCCATCTGCACACCCAGGAAGCAGCTCTGCAGTGGGAAAATGGACAGCTGGACCAGGACATACAGCAGCTGAGGCGGAGCCTGCAGAAGCCACTGGACGAACAGGACGAACTCGCCCTGCGACTGCACAGAAACCTCTTTCAAGGGGCAGCTCAGCTTGAGACCCTGAGAAAGAAACTGGCCGGCCTGTGTGGAGACCTGGAGCTCACGGGCCAGTTGTGCGACCTCCACAAGGAGATGGCCCGAGACATGCGCCGAGAGCTGCAGAGACACAGCTCCCACTGCCGCGAGCTGGTCCTCTTCCAGCACAACAGAGCCGCGAGAGGCTGGGAGGCCGCTGTGTCCAGTGAGAGAAAGTTCTGGGAGCTGAGGAGAGAACATGACTGCCTGAGGCAGATGTTGGCCAGCCTGGAGTCCCACCACCTGCCTGTCCCGAGTGACCCTCTTGCTCCTGCGGCTCCTCCCGCAGCCTGCAGACCTGGAGAAGTGTCAGGGGGTCCCTGGGGTCACCGGGCCCCTGGGGAGTGCGGAGGTCCCCGTGTGAGGGCACCGGGATTGGGGGTCACCTGTGGGTGGGACCGGGTTCAGGGCCGCTCGGCGCTCAACAGCCACAGCCCCGCTCAGCCTCTGCAGGGAGGTCCGGGAAGGATGTCTGCCGGCTCTCTCTCTCGGCAAGAGCCTGGGTCTCCACTGGGGCCCCAGGGACACTCAGCCATGTAGCCCGCTCACCCTGCCGCTGCACATCCAGACAGACCTCCGTGCCTATTGTCCTCGCTACGGACTTTCCCCATCAGACCCTCTACAGCTGTGTAATGTAGGATCGTGTTTGCGTTGAAATCCATGTCACTGGGACTGAAGACATCCTCTCTTGTGGGCATGGACAGAGACTCCAAACACGACCGTTTCTGTGGGCCAGGACTGGCCTTACAGATGTGCAGAAAGAACTCCATATTTACGGGAATAACGTGGAATTGCCTTAAAGAAAAAGAGAAGAAAACTTAAACAAAACAACATTCCACACAACTGTAAAAAATTGCTAGTGTACTTCTCAACTGAATTTTAGTCTGAACTCATAGTTTCGTCCTAAATCCAAGTTTCAGCCTTTAATTCAAACCTTAGTCCTAAACTCAAATGTTAGTCTTCCATTCATAGTTTAGTCCTAAATCCATAGCATTAGTGTAGTATTAAATTTATTGATAGGAAATCTTAAGAATTTGCAGCCATTTCTTCCTTGTTTTGTAACACATTAGCTTCATCCTTGTTAGTTTGGTTAAGATACTGCTTGTTGTTTCACATTTATGAACTTTCAGCGGTGAAAAGACCAAGTGTTCTCTGGATGGCAGACACACCGGCCCACGCACGAGGGCGCGGGCACACGCTCACATGCCCGACGCCGAATCTAGACGATTGTAGTTGCTTTGTGAGGACCGGAAAAATGTAAAAATACAGTTGGAAAATTTAAAATAGATTTACATTAAATTTTAAAGAAATTCAGAAATGTATCTGGAGATCAATAAATTACTGGAAATGAACAACGTGTGTGTGCCGTGTGTAAGGATTGGAAAGCCTCCGTGCTCCTCCTCCCAGAGAACAGAGTGCCCTGAGGGAGCAGGGAAGGTGGCAGCAGGGAGCACTGTCCCACGGGGTGCAGAGGAGCAGGAGGCCAAGGGACAGTCCCCAACTGCAGCCGGGAGGAGGGCAGGACCAAGGAGGGGGCTCCCAGGCTCCAGCCACAGGAGAGGTGGATCCATCCCGGGGCCTGGAGGGAGATCAGAGAAGTAGTATTTGCTGAGCCCAGTGGGGGGCTGTCCCAGCAAGGGGCCTAATGCCCACCTCGACCATGCAGGCCTCCATGGACTGCTGGTGCAGGGCAGCCCCCAGAAGACCTGGGAGTGCAGGCAGGGGAGGCAGCCTCAGGCCCAGAGCGAGCAGGAAAGGGTCAAGAAGGAGTTGGGAGAAGGACCCACCCCTGTGAGTCTATTTGACCCAAATGCACCTGGGGGTGACTGCCTGCCTTCGCACCCACACATGGAGTATCTCTGCAGCTTCTCCAATGTCTTGGGTGCTGGGCAACCCTGGCTCCCTAAGTGTCCCTGCTGCAGGCTGAGGTGGGATGGGATGGTAGGGCAGGAGGGCTCCCTGGAGGAGGTGGCCTCTTATCTGAATCCTGATAGAGGAGCAGGAGGTATCAGTGGTGCTTTCACAATGCTGGGCATCTCCCTCTGGAGTCCACCCCTGCCCATGACAGCTGTCCTCTTCTTGGGAGGGTCTGGGGACATTGCTGTGCTCTTCTCCCAGGCATGGTTCTCAAAGCGAAACCCCACCCTGGCCTCGGATTCTGGCGTCGGATTCGACGTCAGAGGGAGGACACTAGATCCCTAGGCTCTGCTGTCCCCTCACATCAAACCCCACCAGAGCTCATGCCTAAGCAGCAACGGCTAACCCCCTGGTAACCTGTGTGAGGGACTGTGTCCCGAGTTAGGTTTCGAAGCGTCCTCCATCCATTGCTAGGATGACAAACCGAGGGTGCTCCCTCTCCCAGGACTCACCGTCCGCCCACCTTCCTGGAAGGGCAGGCCATTCCCACCACTCCCAGAGTGACCAGCCTGCTCCTGGGCTCCATGATGGACCCCAGACTATCAGGTGACGGGGAAAGCCTGCTGGTCACCCACAGGCCCTCCTTGGGGGCATAGGTTGTAGACAGGGTTCCCCACAGGGGAAACAGCCCAGTCACTGGGTCATCCTGTAACAGAGTCACCCCCTTGCAGTGACCCTTGGGTGGAACAAGGACAGGTTGGCTCCACAGAGTCCGTGAAACTCTGAGACCACGCCCGTTCCTGCTGAGTTCTCCCCAGGTATTAGCACCGGTGTCCTGGTTTCTGAGTTCACACCTTGGAGCCAACAATTGGCCTCAGACCCACAGTCACCTGCCTGCCCACAGTGACCACACAGACAAGGAAGGGAGCTCAGAAGAAGGGACAAGCTGGCACCTTTGCAGACAGGACCAGAGTCCCTATAGCAGAGGGAAGTTTCAGATCAGGAGAACTGGCCTCGTCCCCGGGAGGAGTCCTTCACACTCTGTCTGCCCTGACTTGTCTTGTGGACACGGAGCAAAGGGACCCCACCCTGCCTCAAGCCCCTAGTTTTCCCGGAGGGCCAGGTGGGCCTGGAGGGGCTGAGCCCCAGGCGGCTGTGAGCCCTTCCCACCTCCCCTGGGCTTGTGTGACTGACACAACTTGATACTGGACAGCAAAGTCAGGAGGACTTCTCTGATGTCTTGGACGCTGTTCTGACACATGGTGGGTGGGGGCGGGGCAGTGACGGAGAAAACAAGCCAGTAAGGCCCGGTGACCCATGGAATTCTGTCCTAGTGAGGGGCAAGGCCAGGAAGTCAAGAACAAGAGGACAAGGAAAGCAGTTTCTGCAGAGAATTCCAACAGTGTGATGGCAAATAGAGTCAGAGGCCATACCCAGAGGTGTGTAACAGATGAAGGTAATAACAGGTAGTCTGGGAGGGCCAGGGGCAGACTGTTCTAGGGAGCATAGGAGTATAAATGCTGAGGTCTGTGCTTCCAAGGCTGGAGAACCAGGGCAAAGATGACAGGGTAGGGGACAGGGAGTAGGGCCACTGCACAGCATTTCTCTAGGGCAGGGTAGAGACACCATGGGAGGGTGCAGACCTGGAGACACAGGGCACTGGTGTACACGGGTGTGATGTGTGTTCTGCACAGATCTGCGTGATGGTGGGGACAGGGGATGGAGGGGTTGGGGAGACAGGCTGGGATCATTCTGCAAGGGGGCTCTTAGGGTCAGCATGGAGCACTGGGGGCTGGCCCTGGGGTGGTTATCATGGAGATGGTGGAGGAAGACAGCCTGGGGCTGAGTTTGTGCAGTTGTGGGGTCCAAGGGTAGGTGCAGGAAAGATGGGCACCTTTCGTAAGAAGCCTGTGTGTTGTCTGGTGTCCTCAAGGAGCCCTTAGAAAATATTTGTGTGTGTGGCCTTGAGGAAAGTCAGTGAGATGTGGACTCATTCCACCCAGTGGGAAGCCTGTTGTCTGAAGCGTGGGGTGTGGAGGAGGCCTGTGCGTTTGGGCTGCCGCCAGGTTTCCACCATCCCTGAAGGCCCTCGTGAGCAGGTTGTCTCACCTCCCAGCAGCTCCCACCACAGAGAACTCAAGGACAGCTTCAGGAATGAATGGAGTATAGGGTGAGGATTCCCAAGGGGACTCACATCCTCCCTGATCGAGTCGACGCTGCCACCAGTGGGAACCCCAACAAGTAATCCGGGTCCCCCCACAGAGTCCCAGGCAGCAGGAGACAGAGGCTCGGGGACTGGAAGCACTCATGAATGTGGCGTGTGCCCTCACTATTGGGCCACCCTGTCTCTCTACCTGTCCATGCTGCAGGCTGCCATGGGATGGGATGGGATGGGATGGGATGGGATGGGATGGGATGGGATGGCAGGGCAGGACCGGAGGGCTCCCTGGAGGAGGCAGCCTGTGAGCTGAATCTGATGGATGAGCAGCAAGGACCAGTGGTGCTTTCATGCTTGAAAGAGAAGGTGAATCTCATAGACACCTTGTCACAGAAAGATTCCGATTCCCCAGGTTGTGGAGCTGAGACCCCGCATGCATGGTCCCCATGTCCTATCTCTGCTGGGACCAGACCTGGAGTAGCAAGGATCCTTAAGTGATGATGGGATATGAGTGGGGAAGTTGATTTGTGCAGGGGCCTTTCTGGCAGAAGGCACAGTTTAGGCCAAACACAGGGCAGTAAACAAGCTAATCTCAGTGAGCAAGGCAGTTAGCTCTGAGTCCAGTTCTGACTGGCTCATAGGGGATTTCTACCAAACGTTTAAAGAACGTGTAAAGAACAATTAATACCAATTTTTCTGAGGCAGTTTCAAAAAATAGAAATGGAAGGGAAACTTCCAACCTCATTCTATAATGCCAGCATTACCTTGGTCCCCAAATCAGAAAAGACCCCAACTAAAATAATTTCAGAACAATATCCCTGATGAACACAGAGGCCAAAACTCTGAGCAAAATACTAGCCAATAGGATCCAACAGTACAGTAAAAGGATTATTCACCCACTACGAATGGGATTTATTTCAGGGCTAGAAAGGTGGTTCAATATCTGCAAATCAACCTGATACATCATATTAAGAAAAGAGGTCCATATATATGATGGAACATTACTCAGCCATCAGAAAGGATGATTACCCAACTTTTGCATCAACATGGATGGGACTGGAGGAGATTATGCTGAGTGAAATAAGTCAAGCAGAGAGAGTCAGTTATCATATGGTATCACTTACTTGTGGAACATAAGGAAAAACATGGAGGACATTAGGAGAAGGAAGGGAAAAATGAAGTGGGGGAAATTGGAGGGGGGGGGAACCCACCATAAGAGACTGTGGACTCCGAGAAACAAACTGAGGGTTTTAGAGGGGAGGAGGGTGAGGAGGTGGGTAAGCCTGGTGATGGGTATTAAGGAGGGCACGCATTGCTTGGCACACTGGTGTGGTGCATAAACAATGAATCTGCATTGCACGGGAACACTGCATCAAAACCAATGACGTGCTGTATGGTGACTAACAGAACATAATAAAAAATAACTAAAAAAAGAAAAGAAAGAACAAGAACAATATAATCCTCGCAGAAAAAATATTTTACAAAGAATAACATCTTTTTTTGGCTAAAACTCTTCACAGTGTGGGGATAGAGGGAGCATACCTCAATATCATAAAGCCATCTACAAAAAGCCCACAGTGAATGTTCTCAATGGGGAAAAATTGAGAGCATTTCCCCTAAAGTCAGGAACAAGACAGGGATATCCACTCTCACCACTGCTATTCACCATAGTACCAGAACTCCTAGCCTCAGCAATCAGACAACAACAACGAACAATAACATAAAAGGCATCCGAATCAGCAAAGAAGTCAAACTCTCACTCTTCACAAGTGTCATGGTATTCCAGGTGGAAAACCCGAAAGACTCCACCCCAGACTGCTAGAACTCATACTGGAATTCATCAATGTGGCAAGATATAAAATCAATGCACAGAAATCAGTTGCATTTCTAAATACTAACAATGTGATAGAAGAAAGAGAAATTAAGGAATCAATCAAATTTCAATTACACCAAAACCCATAAGATACCTATGAATAAACCTAACCAAAGAAGAGAAGGATCTGATTCAAAAAACTATATAACACTTATGAAAGAAATTGAGAAAGACACAAAGAATATGTTCACAGATTGGAAGAAATATAGTTAAAATATTTATGTTACTACCCAGAGAAATCTACACATTCAATGCAATCCCTTTCAAAAACCATCGACATTTTTCACAAAGCTGGATCAAATAATCCTAAAATTTGTATGGAATCAGAAAAGACCCTGATTAGCCAGAGGAATGTTGAAAAAGAAAACCAAACCTGGGGGGTCACAATTCTGGGCTTCAAGTTCTACTACAAAGCCGTAATTATCAAGCCAGTATGGTATTGGTATAAAAACAGACACAGAGATTAGTGGAACAGGATAGAGAACCCAGAAATGGACCCTCAACTCTATGGTCAACTAATCTTTGACAAATCAGGAAAGAATACCTAATGGAAAAAAGACAATCTCTTCAACAAATGGTGTTGGGAAAATTGGACAGCCACACGCAGAAGAATGAAACCGGACCATTTCCTTACACTATACCAAAGTAGACTCAAAATGGATGAAAGACCTAAATGTGAGACAGGAAGCCATCAAAATCCTAGCGGAGAACAAAGCAGCAACCTCTTTGACCTCAACCACAGCAACTTCTTGCTAGACACATCTCCAAAGGCAGGAAAACAAAAGCAAAAATGGATATTGCGACTTCATCAAAACAGAAAGCTATTGAACAGGAAAAGATTTAGGCGACAAAACCAGAAGACAACTGACAGAATGGGAGAAGATATTCCCTATTGTCTTACTAGATGTAGGGCTAGTATCCAAGATCTATAATGAATTTATTGAACTCCACACCCAAAGAACAAATAATCCTATTAATAAATGGGCAGGAGACATGAACAGACATTTCTGCAAAGAAGACATTCAAATGGCAAACAGACACATGAGAAAGTTCCCCATATCACTCAACATCAGGGAAATACAAATCAAAACCACAATGAGATACCAAATCAGACCAATCAGAATGGCTAAAATATACAAGTCAGGAGACAACAGATGTTAGCAAGGATGCAGAGAAAGAGGAACCCTCTTATACTGTTGGTGGGAATGCAAGCTGTTGCGGTCGCTCTGTAAAACAGTATGGGGGTTCCTCAAAAAGTTGAAAATAGAGCTACCCAGCAATTGCACTACTGGGTACATACTCCAAAGATAAAAATACAGTGATCTGAAGGGATACGTGCGCCCAAATGTTTATAGCAGCAATGTCCATAATAGCCAAATTGTGGAAAGAGCCCAGATGTCCATCAGTAGTTGAATAGATGAAGAAGATATGGTATATATATACCATGGAATACAACTCAGCCATCAAAAAAAAAAAAAAAAAAAAGAAAGAAAGAAATCTTACCATTTACAATGATGTGGATGGAACTAGTAGGTATTATGCTGAGTGACGTAAGTCAATCAGAGAAAGACAATTACCATATGATCTCACTCATATGTGGAATTTAAGGAAACAAAACAGAGGGCCATAGGGGAAGAGAGGAAAAAATAAAAGAAGACATAATCAGAAAGGGAGATAAACCATAAAAGACTCTTAATTGTAAGAAACAAATAGAGAGTTGATGGAAGGAATGGAGTTGGGGGTGGGGTAACTGTGTGATGGGCATTAAGGAGGGCATGTGGTGTAATGAGCACTGGGTATTATATAAGACTAATGAATCAGTGAGCTCTACATCTGAAACTAATAATGCATTATATTTTAATGAATTGAGGAGGGCACGTATTGCATGGAGCACCAGGTGTTGTGCAAAAACAATGAATGCTGTTATGCTGAAAAAATAAAAAAAAATTAAATACTGAAAAAAATAAAAAAATATTTTAATGAATTGAATTTAAGTTTAAAAAAATGGTAAACTAAGTTAAGAATAAATTAAAGAATGAAAAATTCAGGTGTTAATTTAGGAAAGAGATTCAGTGCTAAGGACTGACTATTGTTAACTATTTTCCATCTATAATTTTTATTCCTATAACCGTATCCTGAGCTATCAGGAAAATAGAAACATTGAATAAAAAGTATAACCTACCACATTACTCAGAGGTTGTGGCCCACCATCTTGAACAGAATATGCGCTTGAATAATAAATAATAATTAAATGATCTTTGACAAAAAAATCAATGTACTTCCTCTACATCCAAAACATGTTTTCTAAATCAGGAATTTCTTAAATCAAGGCTTCATAATGTTTGACATTGGACAAAACATGCGAATTAGTCTATGCTGGCCTGGATGCCTGATTTCTAGGTCTGGGGACCCTACCCAGGACTTCAAATCACCCTTGAACTTCCTTTTTCAGCGGATAAGTGCTTCTGTGTTCTCCGACCCAATAGGAAAGGGGAATGTTACCTTGAGTGATCATCAGATGGGCACTTGAAACGACTGCGTCTGAGACTCTTACTACATTCTCTCCCTTCTGAAGCTAACTTCAGTTCATTAATCTAGGAAGACTTGCTGAACTTTATGGCCAACTTGACTGACTTTTCTTACCACGGCACATATGCAAAATGAGTCATTTTCATAAGTTTCAAAATGGCTGTTGGGAATAACAGTTAAGTTGGCATTTATTTTAAGTTTCATGCCCTCCTCTCCTCACAACTTCCCCTGGGATCAGCCCCTTCTTCTGTCCAGTTAAGAATCAAGTGCCTGGCATGGTAATTGAGGAGAAATCTAGCAATGAATATTCTTCACTGATTTTTGTCATTTAGAGTAGAGCTCCAAGACATTTGTGTGGGGTAAACACTGCTGTTTTACAGAGATGTTGAATAAAGAGAGATTCCCATAGCTCACCAGACATCGTAGGGTAATAAATGCTCAAGATTGTCTCTTATGCTAAATGCTAAATTCACATTTCCCTCTTCTACATGTACATCAGTTTACAAGAATGAATCCCAAAGATGAAACAAATGTATTTCCCTAAGTGGTAAGAATCAATCATCATTCTATTATATTAAAATTATATTATATTAAAATACCTCTTTAGCCATTTTTGTTTGATATGCAAAGATCAATATTAATTTCTCATAAACACATGCAATTCTGTACCCAATGGCTTTTATTTTCAGTATGAAGAACATGCTTCAGGTAAAAGCTGGTATGTTCATGCATAAATTCATCCCAACAGCTGCATCTAACCTCTCCCATAACCTTGAAATCTGCAGATGGCTCTCTATCCCAGTGTGCTCTCTGGAAGGGCCTTTAATACTGCAACTGAACAGAGTAGAAGAATGCCTGGAAGTGCTCAAAAGTGCCAGGCAAATAGTTTTGTGCTAGCTTTGTAGCTGGAAGACAAGTAGCTGATACACCATTCTTTGGTTACAACAACAAAGTATAACTTGAAGGTCTGTTGATTTCTGTGCTTTCAGGGGACACAGAAAAGGGAGATGACATTTTTAAATAATAAATGAAAATTGTGTGTAAATAATATAATAAGCACATTTTTGAATGAAGGGGAAAAGCCAGCATCAGGAACTTCTCAGTAATAGAGTGATGACTTAGCTTAACGTTTTCAGTCCTTTTCATTCATGGTGGACTTACTCCCACTCTTGCAACAGCCATATGGGGACAGGAAAGGCTTTATTATCCATAGATGAAGAATTTTGGGTTTCAGAAATATATATATATATATATATATATATATATATATTAAAGATTTTATTTATTTATTTGACAGAGATTACAAGTAGGCAGAGAGGCAGGCAGAGAGAGGAAGAGAAGCAGGCTCCCTGCTGAGCAGAGAGCCTGATTCAGGGCTCCATCCCAGGACCCTGGGATCGTGACCTGAGCTGAAGGCAGAGGCTTTAACCCACTGAGCCACCCAGGAGCCCCTTGGGTTTCAGATATATTAAATGATGTCTGTGGTCATAATGTTAGTAAGCCACTGGGCATGAGTCCTTAAGCCCCAGTGTTTTCCTTTAGGTAGGAAAGGAAACTATAACCCGCTCATTATAGCTTTGCTCAGTTATAGCTCATTAACCCCAAGTAGTATTTAAAAAGGTCAGCCTGGCCAGGAGAAAGAGGAAAGCTGCCATCAGCATAGGGTGGGAGGTAGTAGCCCACCTGGACTGAGGATACACATATTGGGAAATATTCAAAGTTCTCAGAAATCAGAAGAGTCAGTAGGTAGAATGGAAATGCAAAGGCAGCCAGTGTGGTTATATGATATGAGGGGCTGGAGAAGACAGTCCACCAACAACCAGAGTAGTGATTGTGTAGGTGACAACAAAGGTTGAAACACCATGGTTGGGTCTCACATTTCATTGGGATGAGGTGAGGATTTTGTGATGGCTGTTGCTCTTGGACCATCCACATATCCAATGCAGAAAATCTGGCTCGTGGGATCACAAGTGGTTCTAATGACTTCACGGTACATCCTAGGAAGAGGCTGAAAGCACAAACCCAGCTCAAGGAAGCACAGTCTTCCAGAAGCTCATTAGAGAAGTTTATCTCTGAACATCATCAAGATCAAGTAATCTGGACCCTCTCTGGGAGGGTAAATCAGCACCCAGACACAATGGCCATGCTCCCTTTCCTAGAAGGGAGTTTTGCCAAGCCTTGGAATCCACCACAATTTCTTCAGGGAAACATGGTTCATGGGAGAAGTTGTCCAAAACTGGGGATGTGGACCTCCTTGGGGGCTGGAGGCTAGTTCTCATTTTAGGTTGCAGGCGCATTTGGGGAGGTGGTGTGTGGAGGTGATCACATCACAAAAGCTGTGAAACTGGGAAGGTAGGTGAAGGAGAAAGAGAAAGCACCCACAGATGAAGTTGGCACTGAGGGAATGGGGTGGTCTGCTCTTACAGATCCAGGAGGCCCACGCTGTGGAAGTCACCTTCCTTGACCTTTTTCACTGGAAGGTGTTGTTCCCATTTTCATGACCTGCTGCTTACAGCTCTGCCTGTTTCTTACCCAGTCCACCATGGACCATCTTCTCTTTTGACTGGGACTGCCTGTAATGGACCCAGAACATCCACTTAGCACCTACTCAGCACATGCTCAGCAAATAGTTCTGGTCTATTGTTTTCTGTTCCTTGAGAAGAAGGAATGTTTTCAATTCCTCTTCTCTGCCCCTAGTAGGCAGAATCATCCCAAATAGAATCTTCTGGCAATCATTTTTATCTATAATTTGCAGAACTGATTTTGAAACAGAGTTTAATCACAAGAGAAATATGGGGGCACCTGGGTCACTCAGTGGGTTAAAGCCTCTGCCCTTGACTCAGGTCATGATTTCAGGATCCTGGGATCAAGCCCCTTCTCAGGCTCTCTGCTCATCAGTGAGCCTGCTTCCCTCTCTCTCTCTGCCTGCTTCTCTGCCTACTTGTGATCTGTCAAATAAATAAATAAAATCTTCAAAAAAACCCCATATAATTCATATGTTTTGAATTTGCATATAATTGACCATCTTCCTTTATTTGTTAATCTCCTAGCTAACATCATTGACTAGCCTACTGATGGAGACACAGGTGATAAGCACATCCATGCGGATGTGGCAACAGATCTTGATTATCCAGAAGATCTCTTAAAAGACATCCTTATTAACTAGATGTTTTCTCTTCCATCTTAGGACCAAGAAGAAAGTGATAAAACAAGATGACACGTCACATTTTGGTTAAATATGGGTTTTCTGTCATTTCTGTTTTAGCTGTGGACTTCACAGTGTGGTAGACACACACAAAAAGGATATATTAAAGTTGGCAATGGAAATATTTATATCGTTGTACTGGAACATTTATACTTTGCTAATATTTCATATATATGGATTGAAAATGTGACAGCGTTTCTTAATCTCACCAAATACTCCTGGGCTCCTCTGTAATTCCCAGCCTCCCTTGCAGTCACACTGGAGTCATGTGACTAGCATCATCCTGGTGGGACTGGCCACAGAGGCCTGATCACAGTCTTCTCTTGACTACTACAGTGACCCTAGAGGAAGAGGAGTAGCATAGAGAAGGTCTGCCTGACCCACAGTAGTCTCCCTGGAAAGTGAGAAGCAAACTTTCCTTATGGGAAGCCACTGAGACCTGGGACATAGCGTACCTCCCTGACTATTTCATCCTGACTCATGAGTGAAAGCCAGATTCTCACGTGTCACAAGCACTATGCAAGATATCCTGAGGGAGCAAGTGTGTTGTACTGAAACACTGAAGGCCTCCATTCCTTCATTACATTTATTTATTTTTTATTTATTTATTTATTTAAAGCGGGCTCTATGCCCAGCGAGGAGCACAAGGAAGGGCTTGAACTCATGACCTTGAGATCAAGACCTGAGCTGACACCAAGAGTAGGATGCTTAGCTGAATGAGCCACCCAGGCACCCCCCCCTTTCAATACTTCAATCCCATATATCACATCATCCTGCATTTATATATATAGTTGACAACAGGGATTATATTATCTCACTTAAACTAAACTCTCCATGACAAAATGAGTGACTGTCTTCAAAACCAATCTTACAGAAAAAAAAAAAAATATATATATATATATATATATACACACATACATATATGTATATATATATTATATATATGTATATATATAGGTGTGTGTGTATGTGTATGTGTGTGTATATATATATATGTGTGTGTGTATATATATATATATATATATATATAAAACACAATCACAAGAGAACCACAACACGACAAGAGCTAACGCATCTATTCCTTGTGTAACCTCTTTGTCACCGCATTACAAGATAAAAACAATGATAGCCGGGGCGCCTGGGTGGCTCGGTGGATTGAGCCGCTGCCTTCGGCTCGGGTCATGATCTCAGGGTCCTGGGATCGAGCCCCGCATCGGGCTCTCTGCTCCGTGGGGAGCCTGCTTCCTCCTCTCTCTCTGCCTGCCTCTCTGCCTGCTTGTGATCTCTCTCTCTGTCAAATAAATAAATAAAATCTAAAAAAAAAAAAAACAATAATAGCCTAATCCAAATTGAGCTGAAAACCATAGGGGAAAAAAAAATCAGTGTTATCAAGAAGGCTACTTGAATGTATTCTTGCATTTAATAAATATTCATTGAGTGCCTCTCTAAGCCGCACACAATGTAGGCTCTGGGGATAAAACAGGAATGAAGCAGGTGCACCCTCACATGCAGACAACAGGTATGTATGTAAAGCATTAAGAGACATAGTCTAGGGATAATAGAGCAGGGGAGATGGGAGAGTCTGGGAAATGGTTATGTGTGTAGGTATGGTGCTGGGGGAGGCCTCTTCGCCAAGGAGACAGGTGAGCAGACCCTAAAGGAAGTGAGGAAATTATCTCATGAAGGGAAACAGCAGTTACAAAGTCTGGGGGTAGAGCTTGCTTCACTCAATCTGGGAGAACTGTCAGTTGGGGAGAAGTAAGTGAGAAGCAAGTGAGAAGGGAAAGGGTAGGGGTTGATGAGGTCCAAACTTCAGGGCAGATGAGGATGAAGGCCATACGGGCTCTGTAAGGTCTTGTGCTTTTTACTGTGAACAGGATGAGAGGCAGTAGGCTGTCTGCACAGGGATGTGACAGGGTGTATTTTTAAATGATCCTCTGGCCGAATGGGGCATCCGGGTGGCTCAGTTGGTTAAGCGGCTGACTCCTTATTTCTGCTCAGGTCATGATCATGGTCCTGGGATGGAGCCCCACATTACCAACCTATTACCAACCCCTTCTCAAATGATCCTATCGCTAAAAATTGACAAAAGGGAGTGGGGATAGAACCAGGGAGACCAGACAGGAGTCACTGGATTTGCCACGTGGATATAAATCCACTTTTCTTTAATAGTGCTACTCATCGAAATGTGTAATTGAGCCTTGAGCTGGTAAATATTAATGTCACCACGATTAGCAAAACACTTAAATACTAACTATCTAAGACAGTTAAAAATCAGAATTAAAGGCTGCTGCCTAATTTGTTTCGTCATTGTGTTTAAAGTTACGGGATACCCAATACCTCAAAAATCCCACTAAGATTAATGATAATTGTTTAGAAGTTCCTCTGAAGTCTCTCACTCAGTAGCAAAACCCTCACTAAGGAAATACTAAATACATAGGAAATAATATGTATCAACAAATTAAACCACTTTCCTTTGCCAGCAGACCTGGGAGAGACTTAGGAAACATCACTGAATTGAAAAGATAAAAGTGTTGGAATAAATTATGTGGTGGGGAATATCAGTTATATAGTTGGGTGAGAGCATGGATGTTTCCAATGCCTCAGCTTATGTATCTGCTAGATTCTGTTCCAGTAAGGAGATGTAGAATAAATGACATTTATTTTAATGAATCACCAACGGAAAGATTTATTGGAGAAGATATTTTCATAAGAGCAATTTTTAAAATAAAAACGTCTGATGGAGAAACAGTATAGTGGAGCTCCTGGTGGAGAGGCTGACTTGACCAGAATTATAATAACAATTTGTGGGTAGGATTATGGAGGTGGCCTTAAAATCCACCGATGAAATTCAGGCACTGCAGTCTTCAAAAGAAGTTAGGGCTGCAAGGGCTGGCTGCATTTATAAAGGCAGAAACCGTGCATTTGTCACTGGATTGCTGCATAACAAGTTACCACAAATTTATTGGCTTAAAACAGCACACAGGCATTATCTCATAGTTTCTGGAGTTAAGCATCCAGGCACAGCTTAGCTGGGTCTGATGCCTCTGTGTCTCTCTCAAGGCTGCAGTCAAGGGGAAGGTGGGGTCAGCTCTCCCCTGAGGCCCAGCCCGGGAAGGGTCTGTGGTTGGCAGGGTCTGTGTTCAGCTCTGCACCAGCGTTGAGAATGAAGGTCTCAGCTTCTTGCTGGCTGCCAGCTGGAGGCGGCCCCCAGGTCCTGGTAGCAAGGTCATCTCCACACACCTGCTCAACCCCAGACTAGCAAGGGAGAGTCATCAGAGACAGGCCCTAGCTGGACGGAAGTTACAGTCATATCATCATGGACTGGACAGGCCATTGCCTTTGTCATATTCTATTGGTTAGAAGCAAGTCACAGGTCCTGTACTCCACTCCAGGGGAGGGAATGCACAGGGGAGTATGCACCAGGAGGCCAGAATCTCATAGGGTCTACTTTCAAGTCCATCTGTCACAACCTGTCAAATGTAGTAGAATCTGTAGATGTTGTAATGAGTCTAGAATGACCAGGAATATCGTTCTTTCTGATAGATTTCTAATGGCTAATTTATGACAAAATATTTCAGAAGGTGGTCAAAATTAAAAACCTATCAACTGTATTTTCTTTATGAAATTGATGAAGAAAACAAAGGCAAGACAAATGTAGCTTAAATTCAAATGTTACTGCTTGCATCCCACTGATAGATCTCTGAGACATGCAGAACGTGACCTTCCTCGAGGAACTCATGCCTGACTTAATGTTGATGTTTTGCTGGAGACCAAAAGGAACCTTATCTTAACAGCAGATAGCCCCTCAAGGTCCTGAAAGTCTTGCTTCAAATTTCTTGAAAACTTACTTTATTCTTCTCTTCCGCTCCCTCCACAAGCTTAAAAGTATGTTACCAGTCACTCCTCACAATCCCTGTGCTGTTCTCTCTACCCATAGGTCCTGTCCCTGTGCTATAATAAAGAAAGAAAGAAAGAAAGAAAGAAAGAAAGAAAGAAAGAAAGAAAGAAAACCTTTTTGCACAGTAGAATGTCTTAAGAATTCTTTTTGACTGCTGGGCTCGAGGGTCCCGCATCATATGTTGATGACCCTGGTGGGGATTCTGCATCTTCCTTCATCTGACTTCAAGCTTCAGTGCCAACTTGGTGAGTTACTCTCTTCCCCTACTTTCACTTCAGGGACTTTTCAAGAAATACAGTCTTAACTGAAAGTCAATTTTAGCTGCAAGTTAGTAACCTGGTGGGAATGGTAAGAAGATCCAGAATCCTAAAACAAACAAACAAACAAACAAACAAACAAACAAAACAAAACACGAAACCAGAAATTTGATGTCCTCTCTTTATTCTTATTCTTATACAAAGTTGTCTGTCTTGGGCACAGGACAGCCACCTAAGTGATTAGCAATGCTGCCAATCTTAAGACTCCCCTGGGAGTTTTCTTCTGGTTGGTCTAATGTGATTCCCTTCCCATCCCTGGTCTAGCTGCTTCTGGCTGAAGGACCTCTACTTGGAACCAGCCAAAATCGGTACCTGATTGAATTAAAACCCAACCAGGATGTTTCCAGGGGAGGCTAGCTATAAGGACATTATGTGTTGGAATGTACCTTAGATCATCGTGGATTTCTATCTTTACTATTTTTTTTTTTAATCAGTGTCCCCTGATTAAGAATTTCCCTTTGTAAAACTTTTCTGGTGTTTTCCATGGGTTAGAAAGGTCAGGTTCTTCACAGCACAGCATGGTATTTTGGCCCATTCCCTGGACCCCATTTGTAGCATAGGAGGAGATGGGGAGTGGGAGAATGGGAGCATCCTTCCTGTGGGCTGTATGGTGAGATGGTGATTAGCAATTCCATTCAAGGGACACTTCCAGTCACTTTGGCATCTGGAACCTGACATATCCTGCATAGGATGCCACCTGGGAGTCAGGAGGATTTTTGGTAATGGACCTTCTCTAGGCTTCTCCAGTTCATAAGGACTCTCCCCTGGCATCCCTTTTAACCTGCTGGAACCAATTCAGATTGCAAAATTAAAAAAAAAAAACAAACAAAACTGATCTTCTGTAATGTTGTATGGCCTCAGTACTCCTTAGGAGATGAGGAAAATGACCCATTAATGTGTCGTTAAGCTTCAGTTTGACCTATCCGATCTCTTCTGCAGGACAACAGGGCAAATTGACCGAGGTACCCTGTGTCCAGCCATGAATGGCCCTAAATCAGGACCCCAATCTAAGGGTCTTTTCCAGAATGTGTCTGGCCACTAACCGGACTGATAAACTCCCTCCTGATATATTGGATGATTGTTTAAACAGGCCTCCTCCAAACACACCCAGGTCGCTGGAGGAAACAGGAGCCATCCCTGACAAAGGGGACGCTGGCACTCTCTTTCACTGCTCCTCCGAACAGACCCAGGTTACTCTCCTGTAGGTAAGGGCTTCTCCCTCATTCATTTCCTGAGTTAATAGCTACGATCGTTGGAGCCAACTGTCTGGTTCTTCTACCTCAGGACAGGGACTTAAAGGAATATTCCCAGACAGCTGTCAAACTCCTTTCAAGGAAGCTTCCCCACCAGTGCCCCTGGTAAAAACCGCCCATGGGAAACAAAATGATTGAATTAAGTGTACATGGATCCACATGGAACATATTCAGTATTTAAACTAACAAGTTTAATTAAGAGAGACATGCCCTTAGAGCTTTCAGTATTAAATATAAAATTGTATTCTACCAAGGTTTGCTGATGGTCAAAGAAGCTCATGATCTCTGTGCAATTTGTCAGCAAAAGAGGACTTAAAAGTCCTAGCCTCAGCAATCAGACAACAGAAAGAAATTAAAGGCATCCAAATTGGTAAAGAAGAAGTCAAACTATCACTCTTCGCAGATGATATGATACTATATGTGGAAAACCCAAAAGACTCCACTCCAAAACTGCTAGAACTTGTACAGGAATTCAGTAAAGTGTCAGGATATAAAATCAGTACACAGAAATCAGTTGCATTTCTGTACACCAACAACAAGACTGAAGAAAAAGAAATTAAGGAGTCAATCCCATTTACAATTGTACCCAAAACTATAAGATACCTAGGAATAAACCTAACCAAAGAGACTAAGAATCTATACACAGAAAATTATAAAGTACTCATGAAAGAAATTGAGGAAGACACAAAAAAATGGAAAAATGTTCCATGCTCCTGGATTGGAAGAATAAATATTGTGAAAATGTCTATGCTACCTAAAGCACTCTACACATTTAATGCAATCCCTATCAAAATACCATCCATTTTTTTCAAAGAAATGGAACAAATAATCCTAAAATTTATATGGAACCAGAAAAGACCTCGAATAGCCAAAGGAATATTGAAGAACAAAGCCAAAGTTGGTGGCATCACAATTCCGGACTTCAAGCTCTATTACAAAGCTGTCATCATTAAAACTTGGATTTAGGACGAAACTATGAGTTCAGACTAAAATTTAGTTGAGAAGTACACTAGCGAGTTGTTATAGTTGTGTGGGATGTTGTCTAGTTGAAATTTTCTTCTCTTTTTCTTTCAAGCAATTCCACGTTATTCCCGTCAATACGGAGTTCCTTCTGCACATCTGTAAGGCCAGTCCTGGCCCACAGAAATGGTCGAGTTTGGAGTCTCTGTCCATGTCCACAAGAGTGGATGTCTTCAGTCCTAGTGACAGGGATTTCCATGCAAACACGATCCGACATTACACAGCTGTAGAGGGTCTGATGGGGAAAGTCCGTAACGAGGAAAATAGGCCCGGAAGTCTGTCTGGATGTGCAGCGGCAGGGTGAGCGGGCTACACAGCTGAGCGTCCCTGGGGCCCCAGTGGAGATGTAGGTGCTTGTCGAGAGAGAGAGACAGCAGACATCCTTCCCAGACTGCCGGGTAGAGGCTGAGCCGGGCTGTGGCTGTTGAGCGCCCAGTGGCCCTGAGCCTGGTCCCATGTGCAGGCGACCCTGGGTCCCAGAACCCTCACAGGGGGACCTCCCCACTCCCCGGGGCCCGGTGACCCCAGGGACCCCCTGGCACTTCCCCAGGTCTGCAGGCTGGGGACGGAGTTGCAGGAGCAAGAGGGTCACTCGGGACAGGCAGGCCGTGGGACTCCAGGCCAGCGAGCATCTGCCTCAGGCGGTCATGTTCTCTTCTCAGCTCCCAGAACTTTCTCTCGCTGGACACAGTGGCCTCCCAGCCTCTCGCAGCTCTGTTGTGCTGGAAGAGGACCAGCTCGCGGCAGAGGGAGCTGTGTCTCTGCAGCTCTCGGTGCACGTCTCGGGCCATCTCCTTGTGGAGGTGGCACAACTGGCACGTGAGATCAAGGTCTCCATGTAGGCCGGCCAGTGTCTTCTTCAGGGCCTTGCGCTGAGCTGCCCCTTGAAAGATGGTTCTGTGCTGTTGCAGGGCGAGTTTGTCCTGCTCGTCCAGTGGCTTCTGCAGGCTCCGGCTCAGCTGCTGAATGTCCTGGTCCAGCTGTGCATTTTCCCGCTGCAGAGCTGCCTCCCAGGTGTGCAGGTGGCCAATGTGTCGGGCCAGCTCGGCGATCTCTTGCCTTTCTGCTTCCAGGCGTGTGGCTCTGTCTTGTGCTTCGGGCAAGAGAAGCCCTTGGAAGGGACACAGGGAAGCCAGCGTCCTCGGTGAGAGCCTGTGGCTCAAGGGCTGCCTGGCGGGCGAAGTGGTCGCCATTCCTGGCTCTGCTCTTTGGTGGGACTCCGCAGGTCCCAGAACTGGCGTCACCTGCTGGGAGGTCGAGCCGGGGGATGGCCTGCAGCCTGGGTCCTGCCCTGGATGGCAATGGGAGGGCTCGAGGTTTCGGGACAGGCTCCATGCATGCCCTTGACGGCTCCGGCCTTTCTTCCCCCTCCTCTTCCCGCCCTCTCTGCCTCCCTCTGGCACCCTGTTGGCTGAGCAGTCCCGGTGGCTCTGGAACAGGAGTGTGGTCACTGCCATCCCTCGCTCCTGTCCTCCTGGGTTGTTCTCCATCCTCACCTGATGTTCCTCTGACATTGTTTACTCCAGGGCCCTGGGGACGTTGATGGGGCTGGCTCCTCTGGTCTTTCTTCAGGACGTCGGCAGGGCCCCAAGGACCAGGCTGCTCAGCGTTTGGTTGATGGCTGCCAAGCACAAGGTCTGTAAGGAGGGAGGACTGGCCAGCACCCCTGGGGGCCCGTGGATATCCTGGGCTTGTGTGATCGGGCCCGTATCCTGGAGGCCGGCTCCTCAGACTTGGGGATGGGCAGAGCTACTTTGTCCCAGCGCCTTCGCCCTTCTTGGAGGGAGTCATCTCCTCAGCAGGAAAAGGAGCACCACAGTCCCTAGAAGCACCACCCAGGGCCACCCAGGGCTATGTGTCCAGCTCCTGGACATCAGCAGCAGCGCATCCCGCACGTGCTCCGAGACCACCTGGCAAGTGGCTCCGCTGTCCGGAGGAGGGCCCTCCATGGCTGCATCGGGCTCCACAGCTACGTATCCGAGTACCAGAGTCCTGCACCCCAAGTGAGAGTTCCGAGCCCTGTGGAGAGTTCCGTGTCTGAGGTCAGAATGTGCGTGGCAACCAGGACAGAGCAGTTGGCATGGGGGAGGGGAGGCCTGCCAGGTTCTAGGAAGGAGTTCCTCCTGACTTTGCCATCCAGTACCAGGTTGTGTCAATCACAGAAGCCCAGGGCACGTGGGAAGGGTCCATGCCCACCTGGAGCTCAGCCCCTCCAGGCCCACTTGGCCCCCAGCCAAACTAGGGGCCCGAGGCAGGGCTGGGTCCCTTTGCTCTGTGCCCACCAGACAAGTCAGGGCAGACAGAGCGTGAAGGCCTCCTCCCCAGCCGAGGCCCGTTCTCCTGATCTCCCACTTCCTTGTACTCTTCCAGCGACTCTGGTCCTGTCTGCAAAGGTCCCAGGTTCTCCCTCATCGGATGCTCCCTCCCTTGTCTGCGTGGTCTCAGTGGGCAGGCAGGTGACTGTGGGTCTGAGGGCAAAGGTGTCCTCAAGGGTATGAACTCAGAAACCACGATGGCAAGGTGGACCCCTGGGGGGAAAGCAGCAGGAACTGGCGGGGTCTGAGACATTCAGGAATTCTGTGGAGCCAACCTGTCCCTGTCCAGTCCAGGGGTGGCTGGCAGGTTCTGATTCTGCGCCAGGGTCACCCGGTGAACCCGGCCATTTGCCCCGTGGGGCCCCCATCTATAAGCTGTGACTGCTGACTTTTCCAGCAGGATCGTTCCCAGTCCTCACAGTCATCTCCATTTGTCTGCCTCCTGTTAGGTACTGTTGTTTTTAGGCCTTGCTTGCCACCTTTTATCTCGTTAAACTGCAGGCAGCTGTGGTAGTGTCTCTGTGATAGCTGTTCACTCAGAGCCGTTTTCCATCTCCTGGGATCTGCTACTCCAGTTCTCTGTAACACCAATATTGGAGAGGAAAGAAGGCAATGGTCATAGCAGTTGACTGGGATGGTCCTTTAGGTGTCAGCACAGAAGTAGGTCAGTGGACATAGTTGAGGGGGGTGGTGATACCTCTCACTGAAGTCCCTTACAGGTCAGTTGGAGACAAATCTTTAACCAGAAGTCGTTCGTCTTTTAAAAGGTATGAAAATGGGTTAAAAAATGACAGTAGTCTTCTGGGCGCCTGGGTGGCTCAGTGGGTTAAGCCGCTGCCTTCGGCTCAGGTCATGATCCCAGGATCCTGGGATCGAGCCCGGCATGCGGCTCTCTGTCCAGCAGGGAGCCTGCTTCCATTCCTCTCTCTCTGCCTGCCTCTCTGCCTACTTGTGATCTGTGTCTGTCAAATAAATAAATAAATAAATAAATATTTAAAAAAAATAAAAATAAAAAATAAAAAGAAAAAGAAAGGAAACAATAGGACAGAACAACAGGAAAGGAGACAAGACAGGAAAGGCACAGACCACAACACAGAGGGGAGAAAAGAGGAGAGAAAAGATTCCTCCTGGCTTCTTTAAATTCCACTTCACAGAAGGCTATTGGGGAAGGAGTACCCAGTACTTAGAACATTCTCTGAGTCCTCTCTCTATATATTTTCCAGCACCTGGTTAAGTAAGTCTAGAAAATCCCCTGGACTTCCTCATGGATCAAAGGTTTAACATTATTTCACATTTCCTGGGCTACTATTTAGAAGACTACTGTCATTTATTTAAAGATTTTATTTATTTATTTGACAGAGAGAGATCACAAGTAGATAAAGAGGCAGGTAGAGAGAGGGAGAGAGGAGGAAGCAGGCTCCCTGCTGAGCAGAGAGCCTGATGCGGGACTCGATCCCAGGACCCTGAGATCATGACCTCAGCCGAAGGCAGCGGCTTAACCCACTGAGCCACCCAGGCGCCCAGAAGACTACTGTCATTTTTTAACCCATTTTCATACCTTTTAAAAGACGAACCACTTCTGGTTAAAGATTTGGCTCCAACTGACCTGTAAGGGACTTCAGTGAGAGGTATCACCACCCCCCTCAACTATGTCCACTGACCCACTTCTGTGCTGACACCTAAAGGACCACCTGAGCCGAAGGCAGAGGCTTTATCCACTGAGCCACCCAGGTGCCCCTGTTTTTTTTTTTTTTTAATGTATTTATTAAAGTTTTATTTTTTAAGTATAGAAGTGTATAATCTCTCACCTTTTCACAGTTTACACATGTTCCTGTGTGGGTTTGATCACCCTGATCATACAGTGTCCGCTGCAGTCTATGCCTATTGTCCCTTGCATGTGAACTGTTCTCTGGGAAACCAGGCAGAAGCATCCCTTCCCTCACCTCAAACCTCTGCTCACAGCACTCGGCATACAGGCTCTATGTCCTCTTGGGTCTCCTGTGCTCAGGTACTCACAGCACCCCTCATCTCCTTGTAGAGTGCTGCCTTTCTTTCTTTCTTTCTTTCTTTTTTTCTTTCTTTCTTTCTTCTTCTTTTTTTAGTTTATTTTGATTCAAGTTACTTAACATATTTTTATTATTATAAAATATGGTTTCAGGAATCGAATTTAGTGATTCATTGCTTGCTTATAACACCCAGTGCTCATCACATCATGTGCCCTCCTTCATGCCCATCCCCAGTTACCCCCTCCCCCACCCACCTCCCCTCCAGCCCCTCTCAGCTTGTTTCCTAGAGTTAAATTCTCTTAGGGTTTGCCTTCATCTCTTTTTTTTTTTTTGCCTTATTTTATTTTTCCTTCCCTTCCTCTATGTTTATCTGTTTTGTTTCTTAAAATCCACCTAGGACTAAAATCATATGGTATTTGTCTTTGTCGGACTTATTTCATGTAGAATTATACCTTATGGTTCCATCCATGTTATTGCAAATGGCAAGGTTTTTGATGGCTGAGTAACATTCCAGTATATATTATATTCCAGTATATATTATATAATATTGCAGTATATATACACAGACACACACACATATGTATATATATATATATACGCATACATATATATATGTGTGCATGTATATATATATGTGTGCGTGTGTATATATATACGTGTGTGTGTCTGTGTGTGTGTATATATATAGATATAGATATATAGATATAGATATATAGATATATAGATGACGTCTTCTTTATCCACTCATCAGTCCATGAACATCTGGGCTCTTTCTGCAGTTTGCCTCTTGTGAACATTGTTGCTATAAACATTGGGGTGCAACGCCCATTTTGACCACAAATCAGGCCTCCACCAATACAGAGAGACTGAGAGCATACCATTCATAGCTTCAGACCACAATGCGATGAAACTTGAAGTGATTCACAAGAAAAGATTTGGAAAGACCACACACACATGTAGGTTAAAGAGCATCCTACTAAGGAAGGAATGGGTCAGTCAGGAAATTCAAGAAAGATTCAAAAAATACATGGAAAAAATGAAAATGGAAACATGACAGCCCAACACCTTTGGGACACAGCAAAGACAGTCCAAAGAGGGGAGTATAGAGCAATATTGGCCTTCCTCAAGAAGCAGGCATAGGGCTCCTCCCTTCCACTTACTTCTCAGAGTCTCCCCTACCCCAGGAAACTCCCCATTCCTCTTTCAGCTTCTCCTTTCCATATCCCACAACTCCCAGTGATAGATATGCCCCCCTCTACTGCACACTGACTCCCGCAGCCTGGGATTATTAAACACAGCGCATGTTCCATGTGTTGCTTCTACACAGGATCCTGAAAAATGAAAGATTTCTGTGGCCCTGTTTGTGGAGGTTACAATATGGCCATGGTGGCATGTCGGGGTGCTCATTCCCAGGCCTCTGTTCCTCACAGAGGACTAGGGCTTGCTGAGTTATTCAGAATCACTTCATTTCTGTTCAACCTCATTCTAGCTGTGTTGACTCTACACGAAAGAAACATTAATTACTTGCATATTAGATTAACTAAAAAAAAAAAAAATTCCAGGCTGTATATTTTGAGTCTTGATCAATGAGGACTATTTGCCCAGAGGAACCAAATTAATAGTTTTCACATTCAAGTTGTGTAGAAGAAATTCCGGCTGCCTTTCTTGTTGTACCTTCGCAAAGGCCAGAATTTGTCAAAACAATAGTGACAGTAATAACTCTGGTGCTTTGCAATCAAAAATCTGTTCCAGACTTGGTCTCGGGGAAACTTTGCACCATGAGATATGGAAGGTCCAGCTTTGTGTATAGATGAGGAAACAGCCCTTCTCCATTGTTTCTTGCACAGGTCCTATATATGCATAATCTGGGCACAAGTATGAACAATTTGCTCATACCCTTGCTTTAAGGCTCTCCAAAGGACAAAGCAGAGTCCTCAGAGTTTAATCTTTCTGTGAAAGAAAACCAACCGTCTTGCCCAGTTAACTCCTCTCTTGCCTTGGTCACTTTCTGTTTTCCTTTTATTTCTATTTAAAGGCAAAATTAAAACAACAAGATAGCATGGTATGTAAAGAGTATCTCAGGCTCCAGAAAAAACCCTCTTTGAATCCACTTCTGTCATCTACAAACAGGATGTCAGGCTCTTCCCTTTGTTTCTTGAGCCTCAGTTTACTCACCTGTAATGTCAACCTCAAAGTCGAGTTGGGGGTTGAAGAAATGATGTACATCATGGAGCAGGCTTGAAGCTTCTCACAGAACAGAGGTCCGCAGAGCTAGCAGGTTTTCTCTCCTCTCTTGGGAGTCTCTGATCTGGAAACAGGGTTGGCACCAGTTCTGGTGAGATTATCGTGAGAGTGTACAAGCACTCTGCTCGGCTGTGCTGGGTGGGGTAGGTGTACAGCAGTACAAATGAGTGCCTTGGGAGAGATGGGGTGGGCTGTTCTCTAAGCTGTCAAGCCTGACCATGCTCTGCCTCCCAGAAACTGCCCCCTCATTTTGGGCTTGGATTCATGCCTTCCAAATGGAAGGAAATCATCTCTCTCATCATACCACTGTAAAGAATTGTTGAAAACAGTAGTTCTTAAAAAAATTTAAGACAAAAAAAAAGTTAAGTAGTGACTACCAAAACATTAGTCATAAATATCAGTAAGGAAGTCCGTTTTTAGTTAGCAAGCCCCCTAACTAGGAGGGATTAAACAGCTCCTACAAAAGTGTGCATTCTATAATTTTGTCACAAGCTGAAAGCCAGCATGTCTGCATCGAGTCCCACACCAACATCTGAAATACCTTTTCCCTTAATCTCCATCATGCAAGAATAAACACTCTTAATGAGTGTCTTAACAGGAGGTAAAACGGAATGTGTTTTCCAGCCAATTTTAGCCATCTTTTCCAAAATAGGAGGCTGTCTGTGGTGCTACCTTCCTTGTAATGCTTCAGTCAAATATGGCCACTGCCACTACTTCTGGCAAATTCCCTCAGTGCAGAGAATCAGGATATGGCAGCTGGCATGACGAACAGGCACCAGAATTTCGGTGGTTCCAACTAACTCACTTTTCTTCACTCTTTGAGTGAGCTCCCATTTTACACCTTGCCACAGAGAGACATATGCTTGAACTCTGCAATCCATCCCACAGAAAGGAAAGATTAAAAGAGATCCAACCCTGTCATTTTGAAACACTAGAGCAAATATTTCCAAGACTGCCTCACAAAGTTCCTTGGAATTAACATCAATTACTTACTATATGATGAAAAAGCCATGCATGCATGAATGTTCTTTTAGCTAGAGGAGTGTTTGCTGGGAATCATGGAAACAGAACTTGAGAGCCAGATCATAAGTGGGAGCATAACAGCAGTTCCCAGCAGTACCCAGAAGATGGGTAGTGGTTCTCCCTAGGAGGCAGTGTTGCTGAATCCTGAAGAACTCTCCTCATGTTTTACCGGGAGCTTGCAACACCAGGCAGAAAAGAAACCTACAAATATAATTAAGGAAATACAAAACTGCATGGGAAATTTGGCAGGGAATTATATATTCTTCTGATTAGGTAAGTAATGTACATGTTCTTAGTGGAAAATATGCAAAATAAAAATATGGCATATAGAAGAGCATAAAAATCACCCTAATTACCAAATTCTACCATGAAAGATAATCATTTTCTGAGATACATACTTTTTTTCCCCTTTTTCTACAACATTGTGTACCTGCACTATATATATTTGTCTTGTGCCTTTTCACTTAATTATATTTTTATGTGTTGGTATCTGAGAGGCTGAATCCCTAGAATGCCCATTGCAAATGTAATATCTCTTTAAAATCTAGAGTTTCAGAGTTTTTTCTAAAACACTTACTTGAACTTTATAGTTTACTCTAAAACTTATCTGTATTTGTTTTAATATAAAGTATGCAATACATAAATATGAGATGTAAAATTTATTATAGGAAAATAAAAACACAATATACATTATATAAAATATTTTGTAAAATATATAATATATAAAAATATAAAAATAAAATATTGTTCGCTCTATGTAAATGAAAGCTGCTGTTTCCCTGTACTCTTTGACACTTCAGTTATGCCATTTTAATACTAAAATAAAAAGTTAATAAAAAACACTTATACTTACCACACACCTAAGATTTTTTTTTTTTTTTGCTTAATTTTAGATAGCATCTTTAAAATATGCATTGGTCCCTGGAAAAAACCCATTGGTAATTTTTATACATAACTCTGCCCACCCTGCCGACATATACACCTGGGAGACCTAATATCGACTTAGGGACTCCTTGCCTATAACTTCAAGGCTTGGCAGAAGTGGATTTCCTCAAGAAAAATTAATCTCTAACCGAACTCTTAAGTTGGTCTGAGGTGTCCATTCACTACACATAAATGTATCAATTTACAGGAAAAAAAAAAAAAACAAACCTGAAACCAATGGGTCACAACTTTTTACTTAAAGATTTTCTCCACTAAATGTTATGCATTTTGGGCTTCTTTGGTTACCTGATGGCCTACGAAGAAATGAATCACCGTATGGCAAATGATAAGCCATGAACGTGTCACTCGCTTGACATGTCCTCATATCAAGCTTGCTTGCTGTCCTCAGGTTCTTCAGGCTGTTACACTATATTGCACATGATAAAGTCACATTCTCAACAGACACAGCCATGGTGCTTCAAAGATGGAATTAAACGTGTCAGTGTTTCATGACTCATTTCACAGAAGGTCATAACTCCCCATTGTATCACCTGATCTAGAATGATAGTCAGCATTGGAGGGAGCACCCATATATTTGGGGGATAGAAAAAGGTATGGAGAAACAACTCCCTATCCAGTGACTTACAAATGAGCCCATCCCAGCTGAGGAGCTATTGGAGGAGATATCCCCATCATCCAACTCACCCAAGCCTGACATTCCACTGTTAGATCTTCATACCTTTGCCTTTAGACTGCTGAGGTTTTCACTTAACAAAACTTCAGATGTGGGGCGCCTGGGTGGCTCAGTGTGTTAAAGCCTCTGCCTTTGGCTCAGGTCATGATCCCAGGGTCCTGGGATCGAGCCCCGCATTGGGATCTCTGCTCAGCAGGGAGCCTGCTTCCTCCTCTCTCTCTGCCTGCCTCTCTGCCTACTTGTGATCTCTGTCTGCCAAATAGATAAATAAAATCTTAAAAAAAAAAAAACCTCCAGATGTCACAGAGTGAAAGCCACACGCATATATCAGTCATTTGCCACAGTGTTTCTCAAGAAGGGATGATCAAATTGCCTGTACCAGCAACCTAGGGGAGGGGAGTAGGGGAAGGGAGCATGGTTAGTTAGAGATTTCTAAGCCCACCCCCAGAGATTTTGATTCTGTAGCTCTGTGGAGGATGTTTGGAATCTGAGCTCTAGCCCCCCAGGAGATTTCTGTAGGCGTTAGTATTTGAGGACCGATAATTATGACTGCAATATGAATCCTTTTTCAGAGTATTGATCTCTGGGGCTGATTCAGTGATCATCACTAAGGGACAAGGAGGAGTCTGGACAGGGCACTGAACAAGCCCGGTTTTTCCTGGAGTGGTCATCTATTAAATGCTTTCTCAGAGAGGGTATAATAATTGTGTACTTTGAATAAATGCACTGTGAAAGACAAAAACAAATATTTGGCCCTTTGTGTCCCCACCCGTTTACCTAGGAAGGGGTTTACATGGCACACACTAAGCCTTCCCACCCACCCTGAAGTTCCATCTTTCACTCAAGCATGAGCCCCAGCAGACTGGCCCAGCTGTTTTTAAGCAGTCTGAGGGCCCTGCCGCTGACCTCACCTACCAGGTCAGAGACCAATGATGGGAGGAGCTACTTGTTTCCTGTGTTAATTTTGTGGTGCTGTCATAACAAAACACCCACAAACTAGTTGACTTGATCAACAAGTTCTGGAAGTTAGTCGGTGATGAAGGGGGTCAGTGGGGTCGGTTGTTTCTGAAGGCCCTGAGGAGTGATCTGTTCCAGGCCTCTCTCTCAGCTGCTGGTGACCTTGGGCATTCCTTGGCTTGATGGTCAGCTTCTCCTTGCATCTTCACACTATCTTCCCTCTGTGTGTCCCTCTCTCTGTGTCCAAATTTCCCCTTTTTATAAGGACATCAGTCCTGTTGGATTAGGGACACCCTAATGACTTCATCTTAACTTGATCAACTGTGACCAAATGAAGCTACATCCAAACACAGGTTCACAGGTACTGGGAACTTCAACATCTTTTGGGGGCACAATTCAGTCTATAATCCTTTTCTCCCCTGGGTCTGTCTCAGCCATGCTTTCTGTGTCCTTGGTGGCTGCCAATAACAGCTGGTCCTGCGCCTCGTTCTCTACTTTGTTCTGAGCAGCTGAGCAAACACTCCCACAGCCCCGCAGAGGATCCCGGTAACTCCTCAGTGACTTATGGGGATCCAGTAAAGGCAGCTAATTGCAGCAGGGACACAAAAAATCAGAGCTCAACCTGGATGTTTGCAACAAGCTGGGAAATTGCCAAGTAAGCCCCAAATGGTCTCTCAGAATCTAATTTCACCAAATTTCTCCTTAATGCGACTTTTATTATTTATAATAATAATAATGTATTATTATTATGTCTGATCTTAGAAACAAATTAAACTCATACCGCTGGAGGGATATTTAGATCTTGCCTCCAGGTCTTGCTCAATAAAAGGTTAAAATTCAAATACCCAATGACTGAAGAATTCACTTTCCCCATAAAACCATTTTTACTTAAGATGATAATAGTGAAAGCAGCAATGATCCTTAAGATGCCATGATTTAATTTTTAAAAATTATATTTATGGACATCTGGGTGGCTCAGTGGGTTAAAGCCTCTGCCTTTGGCTCAGGTCATGATCCCAGGGTCCTGGGATGGAGCACCACATCGGGCTCTCTGCTCAGCAGGGAGCCTGCTTTCTCCTCTTTCTCTGCCTGCCTCTCTGCCTACTTGTGATCTCTGTCTGTCAAATAAATAAATAAAATCTTTAAAAAGAAAAAAAATTAAAAATTTTTATTTATACCGGAATAAAAAAAGAGTTATCCATTCATCGCCTCAGAGGAAATCAAAAGCAATATGATTCTTAGCCCTCACGGGGAGGTGAAATTTCCCACTTATCGTAAGGTATTTGCTCTACCTCCCATGAGTAGTACTCTTCATGTCCAGGAATACTGAGCATCCTTCCTTCGAAGTCATCAACTGGGGGACAGTTGATGAAGCCGTCAGCTCCTTCAGGATCAGGTCAGTACTGGCGCCGTGACGGACCTCCTCTGGCGCTGCACAGCCACAACTCAACTCCTGGCAGCATGGGGAAGGATGTTCTCACTGCTCCAGGGCACTGCTGGAACAGATTTGGCAGGAAGGCATTAAAGCAAAAGACCTCAGGTTCGGATTCTAACAGGGGACGTGCACTTACTATTGCCTGAACATTAGGAAACAAGGCTCCCAATCAGAGGCATTCGACAGGTTCTCCAGGGCACAAACTGAAACGTGACGGTCTCCACTCTAGATGAGCTCTCTTCACTTGAAACACTCAGTTTACTGGAAAGACTCACTTCCAAGAAGTCACATCCATTTATTTCACCTGCCCAGTAACATGAGGCTTCTTATCCAGACTGTGTGCACATGTGTGTGGGCGTGTGTGTGTGCATGTGTGGATATGCAGGTACACTGATGGGAGGAGACAGCCCTGCATCCAACCAGAATGTATCTGGAAACAAAGCTTAGTTATTATTCCTCCAGACCACCCAAGTTTTGGAAACAATCCAAACCTCAGGGAGAATTAGAAAGTAAGACCTGAGCCCCCTTGTGTGATGCCTCAGGGAGAGGGACCTGAGCTGGGCAGGCAGCCCAAAGGGACCAGGGTGTGAAGAGTCACTGTGTGTGCTGGCTCTGCCCAATGACATGCTCAGAATCAAGACAGGGAAGCAAAATACATTCTAGGGGCACCTGGGTAGCTCAATTAGTTAAGCTTCCAACTCTGATTTTGGCTCAGGTCATGATCTCAGGGTTGTGGGATGGAGCACTGCGTCTGCACTCACTGTGGAGTCTGCTTGAGACTTGCTTGCCCTCTCCTCTTACCCCTTTCCACCTGGGCATGCTCTCTAAATAAATAAATAAATAAATAAATAAATAAATAAATAAAATGTAAATCAAAAAAAATACATGTTCAGGATTTTTTCTTTCTGTTGGCCATTTGTATGTCTTCTTTGGGAAGTGTCTGTTCATGTCTCACTCAGCCATCAAAAAGAATAAGAGCTTGACATTTGCCACAACATGGGTGGAAGTTATTATGCTAAGCGAACTAAGTCAATCAGAGAATGACAAATGCCATATGATTTTAGTCATGTGTGGAGTTTAAGAAACAAAACAGATGAGCATGGGGGAAGGGAAGGGAAATTAAATAGGATGGAAACAGAGAAGGAGGCAAACCATAAGAGACTCTTAACTCTAGGAGACAAACCAAAGGTTGCTGGAGAGGAGGTGGATGGGGGGTGGAGTAAGTGGGGGATGAGCATAAAGGAGGGCAGATGATGGAATGAGCTCTGGGTGTTATGTACAACTGATGAGTCACTGAATTCTACCTCTGGAACTAATAATGCAGTATATGTTAACTTAAATTGAATTTAAATAAAAAATTGTATATATGTTCCACAAATCTGGGCAACAAGTCTGGGGTCAGGAATGGGAACCTGCACTAAACAGAAGAGGAAGCCCATGATGTTGGAGCATGAAGTTGAGTGATGGTAAAGCAGGAGGCACCTCGCAGTAGCCAAGAACAGTCCTCATGCCCAGTTAGTTCAAGCTTTCTCCTTGTCCTGCAGCAAAATGTCTAGCCCATGGCCACCAGTGCTTATGAATGAAGGTTATTCCTGCAGGATGTAGGACCTGGTGGGTCTGTGGGTATTGGAAAGTGCTCTCTCTACCCTTGTATTTGGTGATTCCAACGTCAACCCCAGCTCTGCTGCTCTCAGCCTACCTGATCGTGAGATAAGCACATGAATGTTTCCTAATCTGAAACTTGGAAAAGTAAAATCTCCCCCATTGTAGGTGTGTAGGCTGGCACATGCGAAGCCCATAATTCATCTTCCCTTAAGTGAATTTAACTTTTACTTGTGGAGACTTGAGGTGACCTAGAAATATGTCCCTTTGAAAGGGGACACTGTGCATTTGTGCATCTTGATTGTTTCTTGACTTCGTAACACCCCCAACAACTTCATATTTCATAGCAATATACAGACAATTTTTTGTTTGCCCTGAAAATCAATGCTTGCTTATTTTTCTGTTTATAAAATAATATTAGAGAAAAACTGTGGTAAAATACAGAAATTTCTAAAGAAACATCCCCTAAATCAGCTTGTGAAAATCACTATTTATGTTGAGATGTATTTCCTTTCAACGTATATTTAATTTATTGTTAATAAGTTAATCGATTGATTGGCTGATTTAATAATATACTAAGGGGGTTTCCTGTAGATAGTAAAGAGTGGTTTTAAGCCTTTGGGCTATAGTTCACTTTCTCTTTAGAAATATTGTGCCGATTCATAAACCTATGATCACTGAGGGAGAGTTCAAGTCTTACCATTTTTCCTTCTCATTAAATACATTATTTAAATCTTTGCTAATTTGATAGGTAAAAATTGTAACATAGTTCTTCTTATTTACACATCTTTGAGTTTTTAGGAAAGTTGAATGTATATGCATTTTGGCCATTGACACATTTTTTCCTAAATTATTTTTTCATGTACGGTTCTTATTTTTCTATTCAAGTTTTAGTGCTTTTCTTAGTGTTTATATAAGTTCTCAATGATATTATAACTGTGTTTGTCATCTACAATATAAGTACGCCGGCATTTAAAAATTATAAGATTATACTAGTTATCTATTATTTCATAACAAATAATCCCAAAACCTCAGGACATAGAACAATAAACATTTGTTATTTCACAAGATCTGTGGGTCAGAAATTCCAGAGCAGCTTGGCTGTTGGGTTCTAGATCAGATCTCCGCAGAGCTGCAGTCAGGGTGCTGGCTGGCGTGGCAGGGAGCTGAAGGCTTTACAGGGGCTGAAGGCTCCCTGGATCGGCAGTTGGCAGGAGGTCTCAGTTCACCACGTAGACCTCTTCAGACATAAGTTTGCTTGCGTGTCCTCATGATATTCAAGGTGGCTTCGCCCAGAACGAGGGACCCAAAGGTAAGTAAGAGGGAAGCCACAATGGTGTTTTTTATGAAGTCACATGGTAATAGTTTTATAAGCAAATTACCAAAATTGACTGAAAAGAAAATGTGAATAGATCTAGAACAATTAAAGAAATAAAATCAATAGTGAGATTGTCTCCACACGAAAAAGGCATATTATCACATGGTTCAACCTGAATCGACTTTTCAGGAAATAGATATTCTTATTCCACATCACATTTCCAGACGAGTAATGGACAGAGGAAGTTTGACAACATACTGTATGACACCGAAAACAAAACCAAACACCTGGATGACAAAGCCAGACAAGCACAATACATGGAAGGAAATTATAAGACCCGTATCACTAACAGAAACAAACAACATTACGTATGAAAGCCTAACTAAGATATTAGCAAACCAGGGTGCCTGGGTGGCTCAGTTGTTAAGCACCTGGGCTTAACTTGGGCTCAGGTCATGATCTCAGGGTCCTAGGATTGAGCCCCACATTGGGCTCCTGCTCAGTGGGAAGCCTGCTTTTCCTTCTCCAACTCCCCCTGCTTGTGTTCCCTCTCGCTGTGTCTCGCTCTGTCAAATAAATAAAATATTTTTAACAGATATTATCAGGGGAAATCGGAGGGGGAGATGAACCATGAGAGACTGTGGACTCTGAGAAACAAACTGAGGGTTTTGGAGGGGAGGGGTGGGAGGTTGGGTGAGGCTGGTGGTGGTTATTATGGAGGGCACGTATTGCATGGAGCTCTGGGTGTGGTGCATAAACAATGAATTCTGGTACACTGAAAAGAAATAAAAGAAAATAAAGTGGGGAAAAAGAAGAAAAAATAGGAAAAAATCAGAAAAAATGATAACAGTAAATCAAATAGAACTTATATATAAATACATCATAATGGAATGGGATTTATCACAAGAGTTTATTAATGGTTTAACTTCAATAATCTATTTTCTGATTCACCATGTTATCAGATTTAAGGGAGGTAAACACAGTCATCTTAATATATGTAGAAAATTAATTCAACAATCTATGATTCATTACTAAAAAAATCTATTAATGAATTTGAAATGATAGAATGTCTCTAACAGAAATCTGATATTGATCACAAGCAAATATAATATTTACTAGATATTATTTCATTATTTTTTAATTTCATTAATTTTTCATCAATATTTCATTAATATTGAACTCATGGGGGGCACCTGGATGGCTCAATCGGTTGTGTCTGACTCTTGGTTTTGGTTTATAAACATTTCCTATAAAACCTGAAAGAGTGCCCACTCTTTTCTGTTCAATATTGTATGGAAGATTTTAGAGAAAATGCATTTTAGCAACCTTGCCAGGGAAAAGAATAGTACAAAAAAGTAAATTGCATTCCTTTACATAGGAAACAAACATCATATGAAATATTTAAAATATTTCATTTAACTTTATCAAAATATTCCTTTTACAAAGCTATAGGATTCCATAAAGATTTTATTACATATATTTAGAATTATACACATATATGTATTTAAAAATATTTTCACACTTAGTTCATGCTGGTTATTCATGGTACTTGCTTTCTATGAAGTGACCATGAACACTGAATTAGTCTGTCCTGAGCCATTGCTCCTATAATACAAGTTAGGTCCCCTCAAGCCTCTGGTCACAATGTCCTTATCAATAGATAGATGTGTAAACTTATTTTGTGTGTGTTTCTGTTTAAAAATACACAATGTGATACTTATTTAATAAATATTATTTCATTAACATTGAACTCCTGGGGGGCACCTGGATGGCTCAGTCAGTGAAGAGTCTGACTCTTGGTTTCTGCTCAGGTCCTAATCTTATGGGTCATGGGATCCAGCTTCATGCTGGACTCCACATTCTGCAGGAGTCTGCTTGGATATACTTTCTCTCTGCCCCTTTACCTGCTCATACTCCCTTTCTCTCAAATCAATAAATCTTAAAAAAACAAACAAACAAACAAAATGAACTTTTGGGACTTCATCAAGATCAAAAGCTTCTGCACAAAAAAGGAAACAGTCAACAAAACAAAGAGGCAACCCAAGGAATGGGAGAAGATTTGCAAATGACAGTACAGACAAAAGGTTGATATCCAGGATCTATAAAGAACTCCTCAAACTCAACACACACAAAACAGATAATCATATCAAAAAAATGGGCAGAAGATATGAACAGACACTTCTCCAAATGGCTATCAGACATGATCAGACACTTCTCCAATGAAGACATACACATGGCTATCAGACACATGAAAAAATGTTCATCATCACTAGCCATCAGGGACATTCAAATTAAAGCTACATTGAGATACCACCTGACACCAGTTAGAATGGCCAAAATTATCAAGACAGGAAGCAATATGTGTTGGAGAGGATGGGGAGAAAGGGGAACCCTCTTACACTGTTGGTGGGAATGCAAGTTGGTGCAGCAACTTTGGAGAACAGTGTGGAGATTCCTGAAGAAATTAAGAATAGAGCTTCCGTATGACCCTGCAATTGCACTGCTGGGTATTTACCCCAAAGATACAGATGTAGTGAAAAGAAGAGCCATCTGTACCCCAATGTTTATAGCAGAAATGGCCACGGTCGCCAAACTGGAAAGAACCAAGATGCCCTTCAACAGATGAATGGATAAGGAAGATGTGGTACATATACATGATGGAGTATTATGCCTCCATCACAAAGGATGAATACCCAACTTTTGTAGCAACATGGACGGGACTGGAAGAGATTATGCGGAGTGAAATAAGTCAATCAGAGAGAGTCAAGTATCATATGGTCTCACTTATTTGTGGAGTATAACAAAGAACATGGTGGACATGGGGAGATGGAGAGGAGAGGGAGTTGAGGGAATCTGGAAGGGGAGATGAACCATGAGAGACTATGGACTCTGAAAAACAGCCAGAGGGTTTTGAAGGGGCGGGGGGTGGTGGGAGGTTGAGGAACCAGGTGGTGGGTAATAGGGAGGGCAAGTACTGCATGGAGCACTGGGTGTGGTGCAAAAACAATGAACACTGTTACCCTGAAAACAAACAAACAAAAAAAAAGCCCAAACAAACAAACAAACCCAAAACAATAAAACATACTGAGCTCATGACCAATGGCTCTGTAACTCTTATCTGAGTGAAGTTTATCTAATTCTCACGTTCTCTCCATAAGGCACCTTATAGCCTACTTGCACGTAGGAACACCAACCAACCAGCATTTCAGCACCAGTGGGGGTGGGAGGCATTTCAAACAGTGAAATCACTCACAGAAAGCACAAAAATGTCACACTAAATAGACTGCAAGAAGGACACTTGCTTATAGGACAAGTCTGAAGCTGAAAGGCAGGGCGTTGCCTCACTTAACTTCTGCTGAGAAGATCAAAACTAGACATCTCTGAATTGCCACTGACTTGTGCAGGCATGTCTGTAAATGACAGTGAGGATGACACGAGTCTATATCTGGAGTTAGAGTTTAGAAAGTTGGCAAATTTATAATATGGAATCTGTGAACAATGAGGATCAATTATGTGTGTATACACACACACATATACACACATATGTATACAAACATCATATTTATAATATACACAGAAATAATACCTCCGTGTATTAGAAGACACTGGAACACAGAGGTGCTTGTGGAAAAAGTAAAAACAAACCAAAAACCAACCAGGAGACAAACAGAGGAATTCAAGGCAGAGGAACATGCCACGTTCACTAATGAGAAAACTTCATTTCTCAAAGCTGAGAATTCCCTGTTGATCTCTGAATTTAATCTAATTTCAGACAAAATCCAACCAGTAGTTTTTTTGTTTTTTTTTTTTTTTTTGGTGGAAAATGACAAGGTGATTTCTGTGTTTTTCTGGGTGAGTTCGGGCATCATCAAGACAGTTTTGAAAAGGATGGAGGTCAAAGAGAAGGGGAGTTGATATTCACGCCACCAGATGTTGAGGAAACACCTAAAATCAAGTAAAAGCAGACATATAGCTGATAAAACCTGGCCGATACTTACAGGTGAACCACAGGTGAGCAGCTTGAAAGGCTGAATGACAGAGTATTGCCTACCTTTCTAGGTTATTTAAAATGATAGCTTTATTGAACTTTATTCACATAGCATCAAATCTACGCTTTTAAAGCTTACAGTTCAGTGGATTTTGTTACATTCATCTGTTGCACTATTTAATTTTAGGATATTTTCATCTCTCCCCCCCAGAACTCTGTCCCCACTAGCAGTCACCCCCTCTTCCTCCCTGCCCTTACCCCCTAGAAAAACATGAACCTGCTTTCTGTCCCTATGGATTTGCCTATTCTGGACATTTCATGTAAATGGAATCATACAGTACAGAGCTTTTTGTGACTGGCTTCTCCCATTTAGGGTCATGTTTTCAAATTTCATCCATGACATGCTGTGTTATTGGTACTTCATTCATTTCTAAGCCTGAATAATATTCCATTGATGGATAGACCACGTTTTATCGACCCATTCATCCATTGATAAATATTGGGGTTGTTTCTACTTTTTGACTTGTATGAATAATGCTGCTGTGAACATTTATGTACACATTTTTGGGTAAACATATATTTTTCTTTCTCAAGGGTATCTACCTAGAACTGGAATCCCTGGGTCACATGGTAACTCCATGTTAACAATTTCAAAAACTGCCAGAGTGTTTTCCTAAGCAGCTTCACCATTTTTGCAATCACACCAGCAATGCATGAGGGTTCCAATTTCTTCAAAACCCCACCAGCCTAAGTCATTGCCTGCCTTTGGACAAAGAAGTATCCTAGAGGGCAAGTGACATTTTGTCAAGTTTTCTACTTTATTTCCCCAGTAATTAAGAAAGACATGTCTATCTTCATGTGATTTTTGTCCATTTCCATGCCTTCTTGGGAAAATATCTATTGACATCTTTTCTCCATATCTCAGTCGAATTACTTATCTTTTCAGTGTTGAATTGGAAAAATTCTTTATAAAGCCTGGATACAAGTCAACCTTTTCAAAATTTCTCGAAAAAATTGAAATAATAAGGAGCTATTATACCCTTCCAACAGACAAAATTTAAAACACATGAGAATAAGTGAGAAACTAGTCCTGATTCCTCCTGGGCGTGTAAATTGTTTCACGTACATTGCAGCACAGTTTTGTGATATCTGGTAAAAGCTCTAAGTCAATGGAAAAACAGCCATTCTCCCTGTTTGTGTATACAATAGGGGACCTTTCTAAATGTCCAAGGAGACTGGTTCAGATGCGTCTTTGCAGCTTTCTTAGCAATAACCCCAAACTGGAAGCCATCCAGAGGCCTGTCAACAATAGAATGCACACATAAATTGTGGGAAAGCCACACAACGAATACTACATAGAAGGGAAAATGAACAAACTCCATCTACACCCATCAGCATGGATAAAATGTGGAAGGTGTAATACACAGTCAGTGAAAAAAGAAATTGTAGAATCATCCTTTAGCAGGAACTGGCTCATCGTACGCTAATCCCATTTTCCTTTCCTGAGAGGCTGTATTTCTTAACATCCTTTGCATACATAAGGCCATATTTCTGAGTTGTAGCCAAGGAGATGGGATGAAAGTGATGCATGCAGCTGCTGGGTCAGCTCCAAGACATCTCCCATCCAACCCTCCACTCTCCCTTTGCCTTGGAAGTCAATCGTCAGGGGGGCCTTCCAACTGTGGCAGCCACAACCCTAGAATGACTGCACGGAGTAGAGTCCTTCCTTGCCATTCCCAGCCAGCTACACCCTACTGACCATCTGTGGACTATCTGTGAGATACATTTCTGCCACTGTAAGTCACAAGATTCCGAAGTTCACTTGTGGCAGAGGCTGTCAATAGAAAACGGAGAAAGGCAATAATACATTTGTTAGGTCATGAAACCATGGCCAGGAAAAAGCCTCACAATCTGAAGGTGCTATTTAGCTCTAAAGACTGGCTTCATAGTGTGAACTTGGACAATTATCTAACTCAGGAGCCCACACTATTTTTCTGTAAAGGATCAACCAGAAAGTAGGTTATTTAAAAAATAACAAAGTAGGTTTGTGGGCCATATGCACCCTTGTGGCAAGTACTCTGCTCTGCCAGCATAGCATGAAAGCCACCAAATGTAAGCAAATGGGTGTGGCCTGATCTGCCTGCAGGCTGAAGTTCACCCACCTCTGATTTAACCTCTGGAGTCCCCAGTTTCTTCATCTGTAAAGTGGGCATGATGATAATAGTACCTACCCTGAAGAGCTGTTTGAAGGCTGAGTTAATGCATAGGCACTGTTGAGCATACTGCCTGCTACCTAATACTCCGTAAATATAATAATAACTACTATTGTTGCTGTTATTATTTCTATTTTTAACTTTTAATAACTCAATAATAATATTTGTTATTTTATTATAAATCTTTGTTACTTTTACCAATGCTGCCACAAAATCTATGGAAGTAAGGGAGTACATATTATATGTGAAAAGCACCAACTGCGAACTAAGAATATTGTGTCCCATAATTTCACCCACAGCAATCCTCAGGGAAGGTATCATTATTATTTTACTTTCACAGATGAGAAAACTGACTTGTAGAGTAACTCATTAACCGGTAAGAAATAGAACTATGAACACAGGTCATTTTGACATCTCTTCCAACTAACCTTTGTGTCCAGAAGATTCTGCATGAGCATAATTTGAGTTGAGGAGTTTGTCTATGCCTTTTATTTACTAATTCAAAATATTTGGTGTCATAAATACTTTTCTGGCCATGCTAGGTTTTGTGAGTTTACTTTCAAATGAAAGTATGGATAATATTGCAAAGGGAATCTAGAACAGTAGCAGGAGAAAAGATTGACCACCTTGTTGGTGTAAGGATAAAATACAGTTTGCCTATTGTGGTCACCTCAACTGTGCAACAAAAATCGTAGAATAAGAGAGGTTCTTTAACATGCCGCTGGGAGCATATGTCAGAGGTGGTCAGAGAAGAGAGAGGGGGGCTAAGTTCTTGATGGGACCCACGTGAGGGGTCACTAAACACATCAGAGAATTCCAAACACCCGGTGTGTTGAGCTAAACAGTTTCTCCTGTTAATTTTTTTTAAAGATTTTATTTATTTATTTGACACAGAGAGAGATCATAAGTAGGCAGAGAGGCAGGCAGAGAGAGAAGGGGAAGCAGGCTCCCTGCAGAGCAGAGAGCCCAATGCGGGGCTCGATCTCAGGACCCTGAGATCATGACCTGAGCCAAAGGCAGCGGCTTAATCCACTGAGCCACCCAGGCGCCCCTCACCTGTTAATTTTTAAACTCATGGATATTTCAAATATAAATGAAACACAACTTCTAACTCGTTTATGTGCATGTCCTAAAAACATTACTTTATATAAAAATCTCTTGACTTGTAGAAGTATATTGAGCATATGCTATCAAAATAAGAAACTTCAGGATGTGATGCAATCATTTCCAAAAAGCAGCTCAAAACTTCAGGCCAGTATATAAAGAAGTGTTCAAGGGTCGAGGGAAAATTGTAAGAGGGAAGAAAAATGTAATCATTTTTCATAAAGACATTTCTTCAATTTATGTAACTTATCTTTTATTCAGACTTCATGTCCTCTCTGTCTCTGTGACAGGTATTTTCTGGTGTTAAAAATATATATTTTTTGGTGTTAAAAATATTCTTTTAACATAGTTGATGTTACCTACTTTTTCTTCATCTGTCATTGCATTATTTGGGGCTTTTAATTTTGTTTTCTTGAGCTACTTCCTTTATGGTTACATCTGTCCTTTTCCTAACTTCTCACACTGATGACATAGCTCATTAATTTTAAGATTTGCTCCTTTTTCCCTAATGACTGTGATACATATTCCTACTGAAGCTGATATATTTCCTTCAAAATACTTCTCCATTTTTGGGGTGTACTGTTGTATTTTCATGCATTTATTTTTTGTAATTTAATATAATTTTTTAATTTAAATTTGATTAGCCAAGGTACAGTACATCAGTAGTTTCTGATATGATGTTCAATGATTCATTAGCTCAGTATAACACCCGGTTCATGCATTTTTAACCATCATCCACTTTGACATGTTCTATGAGCCAAGTTTATTTAGAAGTGTGTTTTTAAACTTCCAAATGTTTAAAACATGTTTTAAGTTAATACCAATAATTATTTCCCATTTTAAAAAATATTGTGCCTAAAGACCTTGGTTCCATTATAGAAGTTCTTTGGTATTTTAAAGATCTGCTTTGTGACTTATTATGAGGTCAACTTTCACGTGTTCACAGATGCATAAAAGCATTGTGTTCTCTCGTTATGATATAGGGGTTCCATGGATGCTAACTATGTCAAGTTGTTGACTCACTTAAAAATTCTTTTTGTACCTAATAATTTATTTTATCTCACCTATTTATCCAAGATGGATGTGTTAAAAGTTTCCGTTCTTCTTGCTGATGTTTCAGTTTTAACCTGATAATTTCCTCACCTTAACTTTCATTTTCAGGCTACCTAATGTGATAAACATAATATCAGAATTTTTACGTATTTTTTCTTAAATTATTCCTTTTTCATGATGTGGTGACCCTCTTTATTTAAAATCATGTTTCTTGTGTTATTTTTTTTACCTTAAACCCTACTTTTCTGCCATGAATACCTACATTAGTTTTCTTCCATCTTCTTTATATCTTTACTTTCTGTTTAGTTTAAACAGCATAGTTGGATTTTAAAAATCAAAACCAAAAATCTGTATCTTTTAATTCATAAACCCAGGTCATTTTAGTCCTTAAAAAATTAGTTTTTACCATGTCCTTTTAAGTTTTATACACACAATGACTTTTTGCTTCTCTTGTCCTGCTTCCCTTTCTTTTAAAAATTAAGTTCTGTTTTATTTTTTCAAAATTCCCTCTTGTCCACTCTTGTAAGTTATAAATTGTACTTCTGAACTTTCACTGGTAACACTTAAATGTTCAGTATGCATGCTTAACTGGGTTCTAATGTTAATGATTGTCTCAGCTGTTCTCATGATCTGTAGAACCACAGGGATTCGACCTCAGTCCAGAGCACCCCCCCCCCCACATTGTATGCTGTGTTCATTGCCTGTTGTAGTTGAGCCTCTTCATTATGCTTGTATTTAGCTGCAAATCTTTTAATGGTCCTAAATCACTTATAGTTATTTGCATATTCAATTATGCTTGTGATTCCTACTCAGGTTTTATATAAGTAAAAAAAAAAAAAAAATATATATATATATATATATATATATCTTATGCCTATATTTTTATAAATAAAAAGTTAAAAATAAAAATGTTATTGGGGCACCTGGGTGGCTCAGACAGTTGAGCGTCCTGACTCTTGACTTCAGCTCGGGTCATGGTCTCAGGGTCTCCAGATCCAGCCCCACATGGGGCTCCACCCTGAGCACACAGTCTGCTTGAGATTCTCTTCCTCTCTCTGCACCCCCACTCATGTTTTTGCTCTCTCTCCAATGAATAAATAATTAAATGAAACCTTAAAAAATAAATAAATGAAAACGTTATTCCATCCTTACTCCTCAAGAATAGCTTAGTTGTATATAAAATTCTCTGCTTATCTCTTAACTCTATTATGTCACTATCTTCTGATCTCTCTTATTGCTTTCAAGAACTCTGATTCACGCTACACTACTTTTGTTCTCTTGTAGTTGGTCTGCTTTTCTCTCTGGTACTTTTTAATATTTGACCTTTGTTACAATGTGTCCTGGGGTGGATTTAAATTCATATCTTCCTGCTCCAAACTCAGTGTGTTTCTTGAGTCAGACCGTCCTCTCTCTTTTTTTCTTTTTTAAAAGTCTTTAACTGGTATTTCAAGTTATTGAGGGGTAATTGACAAGCAATGTGGTATTAGTTCGTGTACAGCATAGTGATCTGATGATTCTGTACATTATTCAGTGCTCACCCTGATGTCTGTCACCATACTTTATTACAATATTATTGACTTTTTTTTTCCAATACTGTACTTTTCATCGCCATATTTTGTAAATGAAACTGTGCACCTCTTACTTCTCTTTACATATTTTGCCCCCCTCAACCTCCCCTCTGGTAACCATCACTCTGTTCTCTATCTTTGAATTTGCACTTGTGTGGTTGGTTGGTTGGTTTCTTGGATAACACATATAAGTGAAATCATATGGTATTTGTCTTCCTCTGTCTGCTTTAGAAAATTCTGAGCAATAATTTCCTTGAATTTTGCATCTTCCTTACTTTTTCCATTTTCTTTCTGGAACATCTATAAAACATATGTTAGAGTTATTTATCCTCTCGTATTTCTCATTTCTTCCTAACTTTCTGCTGCTTGTTAGTAATTTCCTCATATCTGTCTTCGAGTTCACTAATAGTATCTCCAGCCATATCTCTTCTGTTAACTTAGCCTGCTAATTGAGATTTTAATTTCAGCAACTATGTTTTATTTCACAAAGATATAGCTTGGTTATTCATAATCTGTTTATTCCTTTTTACTAGCATGTTTGTTTTTAATATTTTTTAAATTAATTAATTTATTTTTTCAGCATAACAGTATTCATTGTTTTTGCACATCACCCAGTGCTCCATGCAATATGTGCCATCCCTATTACCCACCACCTGGTTCCCCCAACCTCCCACCCCCGGCCCTTCAAAACCCTCAGGTTGTTTTTCAGAGTCCATAATCTCTTATGTTTCACCTCCCTTCCAATTTCCCTCAACTTCCTTCTCCTCTCTATCTCCCAATGTCCTCCATGTCATTTGTTATGCTCCACGAATAAGTGAAACCATATGATACTTGACTCTCTCTGCTTGACTTATTTCACTCAGCATAATCACTTCCAGTGCCGTCCATGTTGCTACAAAAGTTGGGTATTCATACTTTCTTTTTATTTTTTTTTAATAACATATAATGTATTTTTATCCCCAGGGGTACAGGTCTGTGAATCACCAGGTTTACACACTTCACAGCACTCACCATAACACATACCCACCCCAATGTCCATAAACCCCTCCCCCTCTCCCAACCCCACCTCCCCCCAGCAACCCCCAGTTTGTTTTGTGAGATTAAGAGTCATTTATGGTTTATCTCCCTCCCAATCCCATCTTGTTTCATTTATTCTTCTCCTATCCCCCTAACCCCCCATGTTGCATCTCCACATCCTCATATCAGGGAGATCATATGATAGTTGTCTTTCTCCGATTGACTTATTTCACTACGCATGATACGCTCTAGTTCCATCCACATCGTCGCAAATGGCAAGATTTCATTTCTTTTGATGGCTGCATAGTATTCCATTGTGTATATATACCACATCTTCTTGATCCATTCATCTGTTGATGGACATCTAGGTTCTTTCCATAGTTTGGCTATTGTAGACATTGCTGCTATAAACAATTGGGTACACGTGCCCCTTCGGATCACTATGTTTGTATCTTTAGGGTAAATACTCAGTAGTGCAATTGCTGGGTCATAGGGTAGTTCTATTTTCAACATTTTGAGGAACCTCCATGCTGTTTTCCAGAGTGGTTGCACCAGCTTGCATTCCCACCAACAGTGGAGGAGGGTTCCCCTTTCTCCGCATCCTCGCCAGCATCTGTCATTTCCTGACTTGTTAATTTTAGCCATTCTGACTGGTGTGAGGTGATATCTCATTGTGGCTTTGATTTGTATTTCCCTGATGCCGAGTGACATGGAGCACTTTTTCATGTGTCTGTTGGCCATCTGGATGTCTTCTTTGCGGAAATGTCTGTTCATGTCCTCTGCCCATTTCTTTTTATTTATTTATTTATTTATTTATTTATTTTTATTTGCTTATTTACATCATGACAGTGTTCATTGTTTTGGCATCACACCCAGTGCTCCATGCAGTAAGTGCCCTCCCTATTACCCACCACCTGGTTCCTCAACCTCCCACCCCACCCCAACCCCTCCGCCGCCCCTTCATAACCCTCTGGTTGTTTTTCAGAGTCCATAGTCTCTCATGGTTCATCTCCCCTTCCAGTTTCCCTCAACTCCCTCTCCTCTCCATCTCCCCATGTCCTCCATGGGTCAGGGGTGGGAGGTTGGGGCAATCTGAGGGTTTTGAAGGGTCAGGGGTGGGAGGTTGGGGGAACAGGTGGTGGGTAATGGGGAGGGCACGTTTTGCATGGAGCACTGGGTGTTGTGCAAAAAGAATGAATACTGTTACGCTGAAAAAATAAATAAAATGGAAAAAAAAAAGAAAATTATAATAAGCAACTTAATGATTTGACCCTTTTTTAAATGTCAAGTATACAGGGAGGCATGTGCTACTTAAAGCTTCATCAGTAAGCCTTTAAAGGAGGAATAACTTTATGGGTCAAATAATGCCTCAGCGACACCAAGGGCTCCCAGACCAGAACGAATGAACTGTCCCAGCCCCGCTCACTCATCAACATAGGGAGGTGAGCTCATGGTTTACAAAGATCTTTGACAGATAAGCTTGAAATCCTAGAAATCCTAGGTTGAAATTCTGTTTAATCCTGGGTTGAAGAGAGATTCAGATAACTCACTTAAAACCAGAACACTCCCGGGTCGCCTTGGTGACTCAGTCCGTTAAACATCTAACTCTTGATTTCAGCTCAGGTCATGATCTCAGGGTCCTGGTTCAAGCCCCACATTGGGCTCTGCTCATCACACAGTCTGCTTGGGATTCTCTCCCTCCCTCTCTCTTTTCCCCTCCCCTACCCCTCCTCGAGCTCTCTCTCTCTCTAAAATAAATAAATAAAATCTTAAAAAAAAACAAACAGAACACACCATTCTTGAAGTACATTCAACCTTTAAAGTTTTACAACAACATCAGTACTAAACCTTGTGAGCACAAATGAGTCTCAAAATGTGTTTAGGCAGACGTGGATGGATGGTGGGCTCTCGGCGTGTTTGCTTGTATAACCCTGCATGTGTGGCTTCCATGCAAGCGGCAGCCTTCAGATTCACCCTGGGGAAGACCAGTGGAAATTCACTGATAGTGTATCTTGGGTTGGCCTGACCTCTAGAAACCAAACTTCTCTTTCTCTGAAAGTTTAAACTTGCCAGTTTTAACTCTCTTATTGTTTTAACATTTCTACAAAGCAAGAAATGTTTATTGCTACTTTAGAAGGTAAATAAATGGTGAAATGAAAGAAGTCTGTGCTTATACAGACGGACTAACGGCGATCGCTACCATGAATTAATTTTACCCGCGTATTTCTCCCTTATTTGTTGTCCAACTAAACTATGCACAATGTATAAAAATGTGAGAATTCTACTAAGCTAAAAATGGGAGGGGGGAAGGCAGGGAGTCAAGCAGGGAGTTAAGGAAGGAAGAAGGGAGGGGAAAACGGAAAGGGAACGGCACATAAGGTAAATACATGGGCTTATTTATGGTTTTTAACTAAAATCGGATCATTTTATACACTTTTCATTACCTGCCTTTGTAACTGATAATATATCCTTAATTGTTTCCAAGTCAGTAACTGGGAGTGTTAGTACGTTTGTTTGGTTTCATTTCCTTCTGCTGCAAGCCTCACTCCCTGCCCCTCAGCCACCTCACTGATGTCCCTGTCTGCCCCTGTCTGATGTCCCTGATTTATTATGTAGTTAGCACATCCTTTGTTTTAGACAGGTGGGTTGTTTTCTGTTTTTGTTGTCGTCAACACTGCTATTATAAACATCCTACTCACACTGCATCGTTGAGCAGGCCATATCAGAAAGTCTCGTTAGTATAAAGTATATAAAAGCAATTGCTGAGTAAATGGGTACATGGTTTTTTAAAGCTCTTGTCACAGTTCACCAAACTGCCCTCTAGAAGACTGTACCTGTTTATATATTCCCCCAGCACCTAAGAGAAGAGCCATCGCTAATCCTCTGATTCACTGACCACACAACCAACCTAACTGGATGCAAGGATATTCAGAGAAACTGGACCAGGGCCTTCTCAGCCAAGAGAACCCATGCCTACTGGAGCCAGTCAGACACACAGGCCAGCCTGGTTAGGATAAAAGAATTATTATCAGACATTGAGCAAAAACATTCCTTTTTTTTAAATTTATTTATTTATTTTTATTTTTTTTTTATTTACAGCATAACAGTGTTCATTGTTTTGGCATCACACCCAGTGCTCCATGCAGTACGTGCCCTCCCTATTACCCACCACCTGGTTCCTCAACCTCCCACCCCACCCCTCCCCCACCCCCGCCGCCCCTTCATAACCCTCTGGTTGTTTTTCAGAGTCCATAGTCTCTCATGGTTCATCTCCCCTTCCAGTTTCCCTCAACTCCCTCTCCTCTCCATCTCCCCATGTCCTCCATGTTATTTGTTATGTTCCACAAATAAGTGAGACCATATGATACTTGACTCTCTCTGCTTGACTTATTTCGCTCAGCATAATTTCTTCCAGTCCCGTCCATGTTGCTACAAAAGTTGGGTATTCGTCCTTTCTGATGGAGGCATAATACTCCATTGTGTATATGGACCACATCTTCCTTATCCATTCATCCGTTGAAGGGCATCTTGGTTCTTTCCACAGTTTGGCGACCGTAGCCATTGCTGCAATAAACATTGGGGTACAGATGGCCCTTCTTTTCACTACATCTGTATCTTTGGGGTAAATACCCAGCAGTGCAATTGCAGGGTCATAGGGAAGCTCTATTCTTAATTTCTTCAGGAATCTCCACACTGTTCTCCAAAGTGGCTGCACTAACTTGCATTCCCACCAACAGTGGAAGAGGGTTCCCCTTTCTCCACATCCTCTCCAACACACGTTGTTTCCTGTCTTGCTAATTTTGGCCATTCTAACTGGTGTTAGGTGGTATCTCAATGTTGTTTTAATTTGAATCTCCCTGATGGCTAGTGATGATGAACATTTTTTCATGTGTCTGATAGCCATTTGTATGTCTTCGTTGGAGAAGTGTCTGTTCATATCTTCTGCCCATTTTTTGATATGATTATCTGTTTTTTGTGTGTGTTGAGTTTGAGAAGTTCTTTGTAGATCCTGGATATCAACCTTTTGTCTGTACTGTCATTTGCAAATATCTTCTCCCATTCCGTGGGTTGCCTGTTTGTTTTGTTGACTGTTTCCTTTGCTGTGCAGAAGCTTTTGATCTTGATGAAGTCCCAAAAGTTCATTTTTGCTTTTGTTTCCTTGGCCTTTGGAGACATATCTTGAAAGAAGTTGCTGTGGCTGATATCGAAGAGGTTACTGCCTATGTTCTCCTCTAGGATTCTGATAGATTTCTGTCTCACGTTGAGGTCTTTTATCCATTTCGAGTTTATCGTTGTGTACGGTGTAAGAGAATGGTCGAGTTTCATTCTTCTACATATCGCTGTCCAGTTTTCCCAGCACCATTTATTGAAGAGACTGTCTTTTTTCCACTGAATATTTTTTCCTGTTTTGTCGAAGATTATTTGACCATAGAGTTGAGGGTCCATATCTGGGCTCTCCACTCTGTTCCACTGGTCTATGTGTCTGTTTTTATGTCAGTACCACGCTGTCTTGGTGATCACAGCTTTGTAGTAAAGCTTGAAATCGGGTAACGTGATGCCGCCCGTTTTGTTTTTGTTTTTCAACATTTCCTAAGCAATTCGGGGTCTCTTCTGACTCCATTCAAATTTTAGGATTATTTGCTCCAGCTCTTTGAAAAATATCGGTGGAATTTTGATCGGGATGGCATTAAAAGTATAGATTGCTCTAGGCAGTCTAGGCATTTTAACAATGTTTATTCTTCCAATCCGAGAGCATGGAACAGTCTTCCATCTTTTTGTGTGTTCTTCAATTTCTTTCATGAGTGTTCTGTAGTTCCTCGAGTACAGGTCCTTTACTTCTTTGGTTAGGTTTATGCCCAGGTATCTTTTGGTTCTTGGTGCTATAGTAAATGGAATCGATTCTCTAATTTCCCTTTCTGTATTTTCATTGTTAGTGTATAAGAAAGCCACTGATTTCTGTACATTGGCTTTGTATCCTGCCACGTTACTGAATTGCTGTATGAGTTCTAGTAGTTTGGGGGTGCAGTCTTTGGGGTTTTCCATATAAAGAATCATGTCATCTGCGAAGAGAGAGAGTTTGACTTCTTCCTTGCCAATTTGGATACCTTTTATTTCTCTTTGTTGTCTGATTGCTGTTGGTAGAACTTCTAATACTATGTTGAACAAGACTGGTGAGAGTGGGCATCCTTGTCGTGTTCCTGATCTCAACGGGAAGGCTGCAAGCTTTTTCCCATTGAGGATGATATTTGCTGTGGGTCTTTCATAGATAGATTTTATGAAGTTCAGGAATGTTCCCTCTATCCCTATACTTTGAAGCGTTTTCATCAGGAACGGATGCTGGATTTTGTCAAATGCTTTTTCTGCATCAATTGAGAGGACCATGTGGTTCTTCTCTCTTCTCTTACTGATGTGTTCTATCACACTGATTGATTTGCGAATGTTGAACCAACCTTGCAACGCAGGGATGAATCCCACCTGGTCATGGTGGATAATCTTTTTAATGTGCTGCTGGATCCTGTTTGCTAGGATCTTGTTGAGAATCTTTGCATCCGTATTCATCAGTGATATTGGTCTGAAATTCTTCTTTTTGGTAGGGTCTTTGCCTGGTTTTGGGATCAGGGTAATGCTGGCTTCATAAAAAGAGTCTGGAAGTTTTCCTTCTGCTTCAATTTTTTGGAACAGCTTCAGGAGAATTGGTGTTATTTCTTCTTTGAAAGTTTGGTAGAATTCCCCAGGGAATCCGTCAGGTCCTGGGCTCTTGTTTTTTGGGAGGTTTTTGATCACTGCTTCAATCTCATTACTAGATATCGGTCTATTCAGGTTGTCAATTTCTTCCTGGTTCAATTTTGGGAGTTTGTAGCTTTCCAGGAATGCATCCATTTCATCTAGGTTGCTTAGCTTATTGGCATATAACTGTTGGTAATAATTTCTGATGATTGTTTCTATTTCCTTGGTGTTAGTTGTGATCTCTCCCTTTTCATTCATAATTTTATTAATTTGGGCTTTCTCTCTTTTCTTTTGGATTAGTGTGGCCAATGCTTTATCGATCTTATTGATTCTTTCAAAAAACCAGCTTCTAGTTTCATTGATACGTTCTACTGTATCTCTCGTTTCTACCTCATTGATCTCTGCTCTAATCTTGATTATTTCCCTTCTTGCATGTGGAGTTGGTTTGATTTGTTGTTGATTCTCCAGTTCTTTAAGGTGTAGAGACAGCTGGTGTATTCTGGATTTTTCAATGTTTTTGAGGGAGGCTTGGATGGCTATGTATGTCCCCCTTAGAACCGCCTTTGCTGTATCCCATAGGTTTTGGACCGAGCGTCTTCATTCTCATTGGTTTCCATGAATTCTTTAAGTTCATCTTTGATCTCCTGGTTGATCCAAGCATTCTTAAGCAAGGTGGTCTTTAGCTTCCAGGTGTTTGAGTTCCTTCTGAACTTTTCCTTGTGATTGAGCTCCAGTTTCAAAGCATTGTGATCGGAGAATATGCAGGGAATAATGTCAGTCTTTTGGTATCAGTTGAGTCCTGCTTTGTGACCCAGTATGTGGTCTATTCTGGAGAAGGTTCCATGTGCACTTGAGAAGAATGAGTATTCTTTTGTTTTAGGGTGGAATGTTCTGTCTATGTCGATGAGGTCCATCTGGTCCAATGTTTCATTCAATGCTCTTATTTCTTTATTGATTTTCTGCTTCGACGATCTGTCTATTTCTGAGAGAGGCGTATTAAGATCTCCTACTATTATTGTATTCATATCAATATGACTCTTTATCTTGATTAATAGTTTTCTTATGTAATTGGGTGCTCCCATATTGGGGGCATAGATATTCACAATTGTTAGATCGTCTTGGCAGATAGTCCCTTTAAGAATTATGTAGTGTCCTTCTGTATCTCTGACTACAGTCTTTAGTTTAAAATCTAATTTATCTGATATGACAATTGCTACTCCGGCCTTCTTTTGAGGCCCATTGGCATGAAAGATGCTTCTCCATCCCTTCACTTTCAGTCTGGGTGTATCCTTAGGTTCAAAATGGGTCTCTTGTAGACAACATATGGATGGGTCCTGTCGTTTTATCCAATCTGCAACCCTGTGTCGTTTTATGGGCGCATTTAGGCCATTCACATTGAGAGTGATTATTGAGAGATAGGTTTTTATTGACATCGTGTTGCCTTTGAAGTCTTTCTGTCTACAGATTGTTTCTATATTTCTGTTCAATGATATTCTTAGGATTTTTTCTCTTTTATAGGACCCCCCTTAATATTTCCTGCAGTGTCGGCTTGGTGGTTGCATAGTCTTTTAAGCCTTGCGGGTCTTGGAAACTCTTTATCTCTCCATCCATTTTAAATGTCAGTCTTGCTGGATAGAGTATTCTTGGTTGCATGTTCTTCTCATTTAGTACTCTGAATATATTTTGCCAGCCCTTCCTGGCTTGCCAGGTCTCTGTGGAAAGGTCTGACGTTATTCTAATGGGCTTTCTTCTGTATGTAAGAAGCTTCTTTGTCCTAGCTGCTTTTAAGAGTGTCTCTCTTGAAACATAATTCCCCATTCTAACTATAAGGTGCCATGAGGACTTTCGAGAATCTAAAATCTTGGGAGGAAATCTTTCTGCCTCTAGTACATGAACGTTGTTTCCATTCCTGAGATTGGGAAAATTTTCATAGACAACTTCTTCCACTATATCTTCTAGACTTCTTTCTTTTTCTTCCCCTTCTGGGATTCCAATAATTCTGACGATGGAACGTTTCATGGCATCGTTTATTTCCCTGATTCTGTTTTCGTGGCTTCTGAGCTGTTTGTTCCAGGCTTCCTCCTGTTCCTTTCTCTCTATCTGTTTGTCCTCCAGATCACTAATTCTGTCTTCTGTCTCAGTTACCCTAGCTTTTAGAGAATTTAGATTGGATTGGAACTCACTGAGAGCATTTTGAACATCATCCCTGGTGGCTTTCAGTTCTGCCCTAACATTGTGAACATCATCCCTGGTGGCTTTCAGTTCTGCCCTAATCAATTCTGTTTGGTCATCCATGGCTTTCTCCAACCTAGCTATTGCCTGGATAATTGTTAGTCTGAATCCTTTTCTGACATATTGTCTAGGTCGATAGCCATTAGCTCTGTTGCAGAAGGCCCATCCTCTGTATTTTTCTTCTGTTGGGTATTCCTCCTCCTAGTCATTTTGGTAAGAGATGACTAAACAGATGCAGCTGGACTTATCGATTGTGGTGCAGTCAATGTGTACCCTGGAACGCTTCTGTGCAATCAGGATTCCCCACCCAAATGAGAGAAAAAAGAAAAGAAAAAGAAATAGAGAAGAAGAAAGAAAAAAAGGGGGAAAGAAAAAAGGAAAAAAAAAAAGAAAGAGAGAGAGAGAGGAAAAAAAGGGAAGATAAAAGAGAAGGCTCAGCCCAAATGGGCCACAAGGTAAGATTTGTGGAGTATACAAACAAAAACAGACAGACAAAAAGAGTGATAAAAGTATATGACAAGAGAAAAAAATATGTATATATAAGCAAAAAAAAAAAAAAGGGAAGAACCTCATCAGAAAGAACCCCAAGTATAAGATTTATATATTATCAGGACAAACACAAATTCACAGAGACACTGACAGAAGGAAAAATTGGGAGAATGGTTATAGATTCTCAGTGTGGGTGAGGAAGTTTATTTTGATTCTTCCTGAAGGTATCTTGATGTTTTTGTTAAGGGACTCAACTTTCCTAAGTTACAGGGGGATTAGAAACTGGTTTGCCTATAGGGGTAGCATTGATTGGAGAAAGGGGATTACCTTGAAGTTTAACTCTATATGTATAGTAGAAAATAAAAATTAAAAAAGAATAAACTAGACTAAACTAAGTTAAAATTTAAAAAGAATTAAAAAAAATAGAAAAACAAAAGAAAAACATGGGTGTATGTATCAAAAAGGTCAGGTTAGAAGGTTATTAAAGAATTTGATGTACTGGACATCTCAGTGTGATGGTAAATAAGTTAAAAAATTATCTGTATGTGTAAAAAAAAAGAACCAGAATATTGGTAAAGAGTTAAAAATAAAAGTTGTATTTATGAAGTAGTGGTGGTTGTTCTCTTGTAGTCTTTTTTTTTTTTTTCTTCCTTCCTGGTTGGTTTTCTGGGGGAGGGGCCTGCCACGTGGGTTTTCAGACAATGATGTTCCCTGAGTTAGGTCCTCCCGCTCCCCTCAAGGGGGTGAGCTCTTTTTTTTTTCAGGAAACTGTTTTTTTCAGCCTTTTGTTCTCTGGGGGTTTTTATGTTCTTTCATCTGCTTTCTCTCACCTTGACAGCTTTTGATGGTTTTTGGAGGTTTAGAGGAGAGCAAACAGCACCCCAACCTCCCTCTCAGAGAGAAGCCTCAGACTGTTTTGCAAAAGCTGCTGGCAGAGTCCGTTCTGAGTCACTGTCCCTGGGGATGCAGGAGCTCCTCGTTGTACCCAAAACCAGGGCAGCGGTGGCTGTCTAGGCAGCTCCAGACCGCCAGAGAGGTTCCGAGCAGAGATCGCACACTGAGATTTTCCCGCTGTCCCGGGCTGGGAATGTCTGGTTTTTCCAGCTGCCAGAGCTCCAGGCTAGCGCCTATGAGCACCTATCCCAAGGGAGGGTGTGGGACGCGTGCGTTTCAGGATTGCCGTCTGGTCAGGCTCCCAGCCCCTCATGGAAGCCAGACCCCACTCGTTCTCGGGTGCGCTGGCATTCAGGTGCACTGGCGGCTCAGGGACGGAGACCTGATTTCTCCGCCACACTCTCTCTGGCTCCATGCCAGGGGAGGCTGTCCTGGGTCCAGGGACTTAGGTCCCTGACTCTAACTTCCCAGGTTCCCACTATTACCCCCCGTGATCCTTTGCTGTTTGTTTTTTGAGTGCTTTCAACAAGACTCCAAGTTAATGCTGGTCCCCAGACGCAGAGCACTCTCGTGTTGGGGTGTTACTTTCCAATCGGTCACCTCTGGTGGCTCCCTCCCCCTTTTGTTTATCTTCCGATATCAGTCCAATGCTCCCAGTCTGCTTTACCTGCCACTGGCATCTTCTGCTCCAGTAGAGATCCAGACGTGTATAATTCTGATCTCAGGCTGATTTCATGGGTGGTCAGAGTTCTTTGGTAGGTAATCAGCTCACTTTAGGTTACAGGTTGAAATGGTGCCTCCTCCTACTTCCCCGCCATCTTAGTGTATCCCGAGCAAAAACATTCTTGTGGTAGAACCCGTTCACCACCAATTTTCAAGTCATGTCCCACTCATTAAGCTGATTGATTCTCACAAGAGTGCAGTAAGGAATGGTGCATGCTGGTATACCATTTAGTAGATGGCAAACCAAAGCCAAGTCATACGATAACCAGAATTTGTGATCAGAGTGACGAGTCCCAACATCTGGCTCCTCTTCGAAATTTTTTCAAAATTCTCCCAGACTTTATTTTTATTTTTTTTATTTTTTTTTCATTTTATTTATTTTTTTCAGTGTAACAGTATTCATTCTTTTTGCACAACACCCAGTGCTCCATGCAAAACGTGCCCTCCCCATTACCCACCACCTGTTCCCCCAACCTCCCACCCCTGACACTTCAAAACCCTCAGGTTGCCCCAACCTCCCACCCCTGACCCTTCAAAACCCTCAGGTTGTTTTTCAGAGTCCATAGTCTCTTATGGTTCGCCTCCCCTCCCCAATGTCCATAGCCCGCTCCCCCTCTCCCAATCCCACCTCCCCCCAGCAACCCCCAGTTTGTTTTGTGAGATTAAGAGTCATTTATGGTTTGTCTCCCTCCCAATCCCATCTTGTTTCATTTACTCTTCTCCTATCCCCCTACCCCCCCATGTTGCTTCTCCATGTCCTCATATCAGGGAGATCATATGATAGTTGTCTTTCTCCGATTGACTTATTTCACTAAGCATGATACGCTCTAGTTCCATCCACGTCATCGCAAATGGCATGATTTCATTTCTTTTGATGGCTGCATAGTATTCCATTGTGTATATATACCACATCTTCTTGATCCATTCATCTGTTGATGGACATCTAGGTTCTTTCCATAGTTTGGCTATTGTAGACATTGCTGCTATAAACATTCGGGTACAAGTGCCCCTTCGGATCACTGTGTCTGTATCTTTAGGGTAAATACCCAGTAGTGCAATTGCTGGGTAATAGGGTAGTTCTATTTTCAACATTTTGAGGAACCTCCATGCTGTTTTCCAGAGTGGTTGCACCAGCTTGCATTCCCACCAACAGTGGAGGAGGGTTCCCCTTTCTCCACATCCTCGCCAGCATCTGTCATTTCCTGACTTGTTAATTTTAGCCATTCTGACTGGTGTGAGGTGATATCTCATTGTGGTTTTGATTTGTATTTCCCTGATGCCGAGTGACGTGGAGCACTTTTTCATGTGTCTGTTGGCCATCTGGATGTCTTCTTTGCAGAAATGTCTGTTCATGTCCTCTGCCCATTTCTTGATTGGATTGTTTGTTCTTTGGGTGTTGAGTTTGCTAAGTTCCTTATAGATTTTGGATACTAGCCCTTTATCTGATATGTCGTTTGCAAATATCTTCTCCCATTCTGTCAATTGTCTTTTGGTTTTGTTAACTGTTTCCTTTGCTGTGCAAAAGCTTTTGATCTTGATGAAATCCGAATAGTTCATTTTTGCCCTTGCTTCCCTTGCCTTTGCCGTTGTTCCTAGGAAGATGTTGCTACGGCTGAGGTCGAAGAGGTTGCTGCCTGCATTCTCCTCAAGGATTTTGATGGATTCCTTTCTCACATTGAGGTCCTTCATCCATTTGGAGTCTATTTTCGTGTGTGGTGTAAGGAAGTGGTCCAATTTCATTTTTCTGCATGTGGCTGTCCAATTTTCCCAGCACCATTTATTGAAGAGGCTGTCTTTTTTCCATTGGACATTCTTTCCTGCTTTGTCGAAGATGAGTTGACCATAGAGTTGAGGGTCGATTTCTGGGCTCTCTATTCTGTTCCACTGATTGATGTGTCTGTTTTTGTGCCAGTACCATGCTGTCTTGATGATGACAGCTTTGTAATAGAGCTTGAAGTCCGGAATTGTGATGCCACCAACTTTGGCTTTGTTCTTCAATATTCCTTTGGCTATTCGAGGTCTTTTCTGGTTCCATATAAATTTGAGGATGATTTGTTCCATTTCTTTGAAAAAAATAGATGGTATTTTGATAGGGATTGCATTAAATGTGTAGATTGCTTTAGGTAGCATAGACATTTTCACAATATTTATTCTTCCAATCAGGAGCATGGAACATTTTTCCATTTTTTTGTGTCTTCCTCAATTTCTTTCATGAGTACTTTATAATTTTCTGTGTATAGATTCTTAGTCTCTTTGGTTAGGTTTATTCCTAGGTATCTTATAGTTTTGGGTACAATTGTAAATGGGATTGACTCCTTAATTTCTCTTTCTTCTGTCTTATTGTTGGTGTACAGAAATGCAACTGATTTCTGTGCATTGATTTTATATCCTGACACTTTACTGAATTCCTGGACAAGTTCTAGCAGGTTTGGAGTGGAGTCTTTTGGGTTTTCCACATATAGTATCATATCATCTGCAAAGAGTGATAGTTTGACTTCTTCTTTACCAATTTGGATGCCTTTAATTTCTTTTTGTTGTCTGATTGCTGAGGCTAGGACTTCTAGTACTATGTTGAATAGCAGTGGTGATAATGGACATCCCTGCCATGTTCCTGACCTTAACGGAAAAGCTTTCAGTTTTTCTCCATTGAGAATGATATTTGCGGTGGGTTTTTCATAGATGGCTTTGATAATATTGAGGTATGTGCCCTCTATCCCCACACTTTGAAGAGTTTTGATCAGGAAGGGATGCTGTACTTTGTCAAATGCTTTTTCAGCATCTATTGAGAGTATCATATGGTTCTTGTTCTTTCTTTGATTAATGTGTTCTATCACATTGATTGATTTGCGGATGTTGAACCAACCCTGCAGCCCTGGAATAAATCCCACTTGATCGTGGTGAATAATCCTTTTAATGTACTGTTGAATCCTATTGGCTAGTATTTTGGCGAGAATTTTTGCGTCTGTGTTCATCAAGGATATTGGTCTGTAGTTCTCTTTTTTGGTGGGATCCTTGTCTGGTTTTGGGATCAAGGTGATGCTGGCCTCATAAAATGAGTTTGGAAGTTTTCCTTCCGTTTCTATTTTTTGGAACAGTTTCAAGAGAATAGGAATGAGTTCTTCTTTAAATGTTTGGTAGAATTCCCCTGGGAAGCCGTCTGGCCCTGGGCTTTTGTTTGTTTGGAGATTTTTGATGACTGTTTCAATCTCCTTACTGGTTATGGGCCTGTTCAGGTTTTCTATTGCTTCCTGGTTCAGTTGTGGTAGTTTATATGTCTCTAGGAATGCATCCATTTCTTCCAGATTGTCCAATTTGTTGGCGTAGAGTTGCTCATAGTATGTTCTTATAATTGTCTGTATTTCTTTGGTGTTAGTTGTGATCTCTCCTCTTTCATTCATGATTTTATTGATTTGGGTCCTTTCTCTTTTCTTTTTGATGAAACCCCTGGCCAGGGGTTTATCAATCTTATTGATTCTTTCAAAGAACCAGCTCCTAGTTTCATTGATTTTTTCTATTGTTTTTTTGGTTTCTATTTCATTGATTTCTGCTCTGATCTTTATGATTTCTCTTCTCCTGCTGGGTTTAGGGTTTCTTTCTTGTTCTTTCTCCAGCTCCTTTATGTGTAGGCTTAGGTTGTGTACTTGAGACCTTTCTTGTTTCTTGAGAAAGGCTTGTACTGCTATATATTTTCCTCTCAGGACTGCCTTTGCTGTGTCCCACAGATTTTGAACTGTTGTGTTTTCATTATCATTTGTTTCCATGAATTTTTTCAATTCTTCTTTAATTTCCTGGTTAACCCATTCATTCTTTAGAAGGATGCTGTTTAGTCTCCATGTATTTGGGTTCTTTCCAGCTTTCCTCTTGTGATTGAGTTCTAGCTTCAGAGCATTGTGGTCTGAAAATATGCAGGGAATAATCCTAATCTTTTGATACCGGTTGAGACCTGATTTGTGACCCAGGATGTGATCTATTCTGGAGAAGGTTCCCTGTGCACTAGAGAAGAATGTGTATTCTGTTGCTTTGGGATGAAATGTTCTGAATAGATCTGTGATGTCCATCTGGTCCAGTGTGTCATTTAAGGCCTTTATTTCCTTGTTGATCTTTGGCTTGGAGGATCTGTCCATTTCAGTGAGGGGAGTGTTAAAGTCCCCTACTATTATTGTATTATTATTGATGTGTTTCTTTGATTTTGTTATTAATTGGTTGATATAGTTGGCTGCTCCCACGTTAGGGGCATAGATATTTAAAATGGTTAGATCTTCTTGTTGGACAGACCCTTTGAGTAGGATATAGTGTCCTTCCTCATCTCTTCTTATAGTCTTTGGCTTAAAATCTAATTGATCTGATATAAGGATTGCCACCCCAGCTTTCTTCTGATGCCCATTAGCATGGTAAATTGTTTTCCACCCCCTCACTTTCAATCTGGAGGTGTCTTCGCGTCTAAAATGAGTTTCTTGTAGGCAACATACTGATGGGTTTTGTTTTTTTTTATCCATTCTGATACCCTGTGTCTTTTGATTGGGGCATTTAGCCCATTAACATTGAGGGTAACTATTGAGAGATATGAATTTAGTGCCATTAGCCTGTAAGGTGACTGTTACTGTATATTGTCTCTGTACCTTTCTGATCTACTACTTTTAGGCTCTCTCTTTGCTTAGAGGACCCCTTTCAATATTTCCTGGAGAGCTGGTTTGGTGTTTGCAAATTCTTTCAGTTTTTGTTTGTCCTGGAAGCTTTTGATCTCTCCTTCTATTTTCAATGATAACCTAGCTGGATAGAGTATTCTTGGCTGCATGTTTTTCTCGTTGAGTGCTCTGAATATATCATGCCAGCTCTTTCTGGCCTGCCAGGTCTCTGTGGATAAGTCTGCCGCCAATCTAATATTTTTACCATTGTATGTTACAGACTTCTTTTCTCGGGCTGCTTTCAGGATTTTCTCTTTGTCACTAAGACTTGTCAATTTTACTATTAGGTGACGGGGTGTGGACCTATTCTTGTTGACTTTGAGGGGGGTTCTCTGCATCTCCTGGATTTTGATGCTTGTTCCCTTTGCCATATTAGGGAAATTCTCTCCAATGATTCTCTCCAATAGACCTTCTGCTCCCCTCTCTGTTTCCTCTTCTTCTGGAATCCCAATTATTCTAATGTTGTTTCGTCTTATGGTGTCACTTATCTCTCGAATTCTCCCCTCATGGTCCAGTAGCTGTTTGTCCCTCTTTTGCTCGGCTTCCTTATTCTCTGTCATTTGGTCTTCTATATCACTAATTCTTTCTTCTGCCTCATTTATCCTAGCAGTGAGAGCCTCCATTTTTGATTGTACCTCATTAATAGCTTTTTTGATTTCAACTTGGTTAGATTTTAGTTCTTTAATTTCTCCAGAAAGGGCTTTAATATCTCCAGAGAGGGTTTCTCTAATATCTTCCATGCCTTTCTCGTGCCCGGCTAGGATGTTCAGAATCGTCATTCTGAACACTTGATCTGACATATTACCAATGTCTGTGTTGATTAGGTCCCTAGCCTTCGGTACTGTCTCTTGTTCTTTTGTTTGTGGTGATTTTTTCCGCCTTGTCATTTTGTCCAGATAAGAGAATATGAAGGAGCAAATAAACTACTAAAAGGGTGGCAAAGACCCCGGAAAAATGCGCTGTAACCAAATCAGAAGAGACCCCAAATTGTGGGGGGGAGAAAGGGGATAAAAATAGCTTCTGAAAAAAAAGAAAAAAAAAAGAAAAAAAAATTAAAAAATAAAACAAATAAAAAATATAAAAAAGAAAGAAAAAATATATATATTTAGATGAACTAGTCAAAAATTGTTAAAAAAGAAAAGGGTAAAAGTTTAAAAAAATTTAGCAGAAGAAGAAAAAAGAAAAAAGAAAAAAAAATTGAAAAAAGAAAAAAAAATTGAAGTAGCCGCAAGACTAGAGAATCATGGGGAGAAAGCCATGAGTTCCGTGCTTTGCTTTCTCCTCCTCTGGAATTGCTCTGCTGTCTTAGGAATTGAATCTGCTTTCTCCTTGATAGATGAACTTCGTTCTGGCTGGATATTTTGTTGATCTTCTGGGGGAGGGGCCTGTTGTAGTGACTCTCAAGTGTCTTTGCCCGAGGCGGGATTGCACAGCCCTTACCGGGGGCCGGACTAAGTAATCGGCTCGGGTTCGCTTTTGGGAGCTTCTGTTCCCTGAACGCTTTCCGTAGAGTTCCGGAGGACGGGAATGAAAATGGCGGCCTCCCAGTCTCCAGCCCGGAGGAGCCGAGAGCCTGGGGCCCCACTCCTCAGTGCGCCCCCAGAGGACAGCACCCAATCACTCCCGTATCCCCAGCCTCTAGCCGCGCTCCGAGCTCACCCAGCCCGCGACCAGTTCAAGGTAACCCCGAGCTGAGAGTTTAGTCCTCGGCTCTGTCTCTCCAGCCGGCTTCTCCGTTCTAATACCTGCGAGCTCTCCGACACTCTGACACCCCCGATCCTTCTGTGACCCTGCGGGGCCTGGGGCCACGCTGGCCCCGCGTGGGCTTCACCCCGGTTTAGCCCCTGGAGCAATGTCCCTCAGTGGAACAGACTTTTAAAAGTCCTGATTTTGTGCTCCGTTCCTCCGCCGCTTGCCGGGAGCCGGCCCCTCCCCCCGCGGTCTATCTTCCCGTCGTTTTAGATTCACTTCTCCGCCAGTCCTACCTTTCAGAAAGTGGTTGATTTTCTGTTTCTAGAGTTGCTGTTCTTCTTCTCTTCGCTCTCCCGTTGGATTTGTAGGTGTTTGCAATGTTTAGATAAGCTATCGAGCTGATCTCCTGCTACCTGATGTAGTCTCAGGCTGCTACTTCTCCGCCATCTTGACTCCTCCCCCTCAAAATTCTCCCAGACTTTATTAAGACCCACTCTCTGATCAATATTCACCCTGGCTGCCCGGGTCCAAGGTGTGTTCTCTGCAGGGGGGTTTTAGAGGGTCAGCAAAACTGCAGTGGGATATTAGATTCTCGAAGTACTGTTACAGTGTTTAGACTTGAGGGCTGGAGAGAGAGGCGATGGGCAAGATAGGGAGAAGAAAGGGAGAGGGAGAGAGGGAGGGGGAAGAGTAGGAGAGGGAGAAAGGGAGGGAGAGAACAATCCAGTGAGGGGCAGTTTCCTTAACAATAGCTTTTGTGGCATCTTTGGCCATATTTCAGGGCCAAAACAGTGTCTGAGTTCATAAACTATTATTAGTCTCGCATGTACAAAATATCATTAGAGAGATGTCATGATGTCTCCTGAGATTATACACAAAAGACAAAAATCTCTTCCTCTTGCCAACATGGTTCCAACGCCGCCCCCCCCCCCCCCGCACCCGGAGCATCTCAACATAATATTTTCTCAGTAGACAGAATCATCCCTCCCTTTATTAGCTGATTTCCCCCTCAAGACATAAGCACACTCATTAAATGGTGAGAGGTTTTTACTTCTTAGCAAAAGAAAAAAAATATTTTTATCTGTCTTATTTTAAAACACTGAAAAATACTTTCTTGTCAAAATAGGATATTTAAAAGTTTTGTCTGCAATGAAACTTCAATGAAGAAATAATGAAAAGATGACAATCATTGTTAACACCTATAAATTATGCATAAACTAATAGAAAAAGAAATCTCTCTCCCTGCCTATGTCTTTCATTGTAAGAAGCACGGTTACAGAAATATCGTAGTGATTCCTGTCCCCCAGGACCCCTGGTATCCAGTGCTTTGGCATTGCTCACATTTTACAGATGGAAAGACTAAGGCTGAGAAGGAAATCACTTTTATCTGGCAGCAGTGCACGATGCCTGTAGATTACGATCTGTAACTACGTCCACCCTCCACAGCCTCTTGAGAACAATTTAAAAAAGAAAAAGCCAGTAATACAATTATTGACATTTTTTAAATTTAAAAGAAATGAAATCCACTGGGAACAACTCTTGAAAGGCACTTTGCAGTGGCCCATCTGGAGTGGAATTTTCCATGATCAGTAAAGACTCTAGAGCCAATCTGATGGCCAAATGAAAAACAAGAGACTGCACGGATGCCAGGCTAGCATCAGACAAACAGTGCTCTCAGACAACCCTGGCCACTCGGGCCACACAGCGCTGTCAGGTCTGCACTACCTCCCCACAAACAGGGGTGCTTCTTTAGAGCCCCCCAGGTGATTTCCAAGGGCATCCAGGATCAAGAACCCATAGTAGCAAGCACATACAGCCCAGGTTCAAGGTTTTCTTTCATGGCAATAATGGACATCTTGTCTTACACTTCTCCGAGAGCTCAGGAAGTGCCTCCCCCTGAGGTTTCTCTCTTATCTCAGTTCCTTGGCAAACAGGGATTGGGTCCTGCTGGATCCTAGACACCGTGTCATGCTTGGGAACCAGAAGACAAAGCTTTTCTTATGGATGGGTAGAGCAGAGTATGTCTGTGGTGCTGAGGGGATTCCAGCGCTGGGTACAGAGCAGCTGTAAGGTCTGCAGAGGCCTCCGGCAGGCCAAAGGTTAGAAGGCAGTGATGCCACTGGATGGACATGGGCATCTAAGGTAGCAGTGAGAAGGAAAGCAGTAGGATGGGGAAGCAGAAAGCATTGGGCCAATAAGGTGCAGCCCAGAGACTGGGTGTGAGGAGGGCGCAAGGGGGCAGACCCCAGGGACCCACTGCTCCTGGAACAGAACCCTAGATTTCATCCCAGATGCAATAGGGAGCCAAAGCAAGATTTTAGGGAAGGCAGTAGAATGGACAAGTTCGTGTCTAGAAAAATGATCATTGTGTTTTTCCAGTGGTGATATCAGTCATAATATTTAATTTGTCAGTAAGACAGACAGGAATAGAGCTTATTTTTAGAACCAACATTTCCTAGCACTCCCGGTTGGCCCCGCTCCTGCCGAGAGCACATTGAAGACCGTGTCAGTGCAATCTGCATCTGAGGGGCTTCTTCCTGAGCAAGGGGCATAAGTTTGAGCCAGGGAGCACTCTTGACATGGGGTGGCCATTCCCTTCTACCTCCACAGCAGCAGTGACTTCAGGCTTCTCCCTCCCTGTTGCTAGGACCTTCCCTGGCCGTGGCTTGGTTCTTATTGAGATTTACTGCCCTCACACGTTTCCTATGCCCGACTGTTCTCCCTCCTTGCCAGGCAGAGACAGGATGGGGGTCCACACCCCAGCCAGGGGTCTGCAAGGTAACAGAGTGTCCTCCGTTCAGAGCTGTCTTCCAAAGGTTTGGAAGCCAGAGCAGCCTCCTGGGGTGGAGAGAACCCGGTCCTGAAAACTGTCAGTGCCAGCGTGTAGATATTCTGTTTAAATCCCTTAGCAAGATGAAGCCACAGTGTTGGTTCCTGCAGGCACATCTCCGGCTTCCACACTCACTGGATTCCCTCCTGGCTCTGATCCATCCCAGCCGGCTGCCACAGTTCCAAGATGAATTCCCAGAGGTTCCAGCAGCAGAGGCTAGCGCCGTCTTTTCCTTTTTGAAGCAAGTTCATTTTCCGAGGCTTACCTGTGCTGCCGGCACCAGCTTCGCCCACCTCGGGTTTTGGCAAGGATGCGTCTGCCAGCGTGGTGTTCCCCGCTGCCTCTGGGCCCAGATATCTTCTCTCTGAAGGCTGTCAGCTTGTCTGTTCCACTGACAGATGTTAACTCCTGCCAGAGAGAAATGCTGAGTGTTCCCACAAGCTTCGGCCGAGTTTGCTCACCCCAAGCCCATATGCTGCCCCCAAGTCTTCTCCAGGACACCGTCAGTCATGCAGGGCTCTGCACTCCTAGGCTACGGCACTTTCCAGGTTCACACTGAAGCCCAAGAAAGGTCACCTGTGCCCCTTCACAGCACTCAAGAAAATCCATGCCCCTCGCTCCAGACACTGCAGGCACCCCTACCCCTTCTGAGGCATGACAACCACCCCGTCAGGTCAGCGAAAAGCCTCAAACCACACACAAGCCTTAGTGTTCCGGGTGAAAGGAGGATATGTGAAGTTGCTGGTCACTGATGCTCAGAAGCATCAGCAGCTGTTATGGGGCAACAGGCACTGATCAGACTGTTTTTAGGACAGCGACTTCACCTTGGGAAGACCTGAGAAACGACAAGGTTGTACTTTGAGGCTTTATCTCGCATTTCCAACTTTCACAATAAGGCACTGGAACAGAGCACACTTGTCAAGCTTTGGTGTGGCACTGAGAAGAGGATGGATGCCCTTTGTCTCCACCTCCCAGCACACCCCCCCCATCCCTCCTACTTCTCTCCACCTCTGCTGCCCTTCGAGAACAGTCAGGACCACTCACTGGGAAGGTCCACCTCTCACAAGGTGGGAGGGAGGGAGGGAGAAAGGGCTGTGAATTTGTAACAGCAGATGCTGTCCAAAGAATGACCTCCAGGGGTGGGAGACCAGTACCAGAGGGAGGCAGAGGGAAGAAAGAGAAAGGAGGACAGAGATGCTAGGTCAGTGAGGAAGGGGTTAGTAAAGCCAGGAGGCCATCATCAGTTAGAAACAAGGCTGGATCCATCCAAGAGTCTGGTAATATTCCCCACTAGGAGTAGTCTCCCCAAAGGGGCTGGTAACGAGTTTATATGAAGGTTAGCTGTTCCCCACTCTTCCCCGGCTGATTCTGGACCCTTCCATTTTCTGAAGAGCTCAACTTCGGCAGATGGTTCTTGAGCACTCAGGTCTTTGAGGACAAACCATGTTGCCTCCTGAAACCTCAAGAAGAGCCCTTCTCTTGCTCATCTCTAAATGCCAGGGACTGTTATTTGGGACTCAGAAAAGACCTGTTCTGCTGTAACATGGAGGTTGCATGACTCTTTTTCTTGCTTAGCACATACAATTTTAGTGAGAAAGTAGTAAATATGACACCGTCACACAATTTATAAGTAATGTGACAATCTCTAGGTTCTTTTGAAAAACATAAAATTATAATCACCACTGTCATGTTAACAAAAGAGATTTGTAAAAAATGTTTATATATTGATATTTTCTTCCCTAAAACTGCCTTACATTTAGCAGACCCAAGAGTGATCTAAAAAGGTATAAATCAAAATTTCCAGGCAAGAAAACATCGTATGTCAGAACTGAAATACACAAGTATTGACTTTGTGCCCTAAATTAGTGTTTCTCAAACTTTAACATGTACAGGAACCATCTGCACTCTTACAGAATACAGATTCTGAGCTGGAACATGGGGTGGTGCATTTCTTTTTTTTTTTTTTTTTAATATTTTATTCATTCATTTGTGAAAGAGAGAGACAGAGAGAGCACAAGCTGGGGAAGAGGCAGAGAGAGAGAGGGAGAAGCAGACTCTGCTGAGCTGGAAGCCCAACAGGGGGCTCAATCCTAGGACCTGGAGATCATGACCTGAGCTAAGGGCAGACGTTTAACCATTTGAGTCACCCAGGCACCCTGAAGTTGTGCATTTCTGACAGTCTCCCTGGTCGTGCTGATGCTACGAGTCTATTAAGAACTTCCACTATTTGCTGAGTACCTTGTTCTTGTTATGAGTGTGGACAGACATCAGGGAAGGATGAATAAGCTTCCCAGACCATCTCCCTTGTATTTTGGTGGGGTTGGTTTCTTTGGTTTATTAGTTTTTTGTAATTTTTTTAGTGTTTATTTACTTTTTAAATTTTATTTTGTTTTTTTCAGTGTTCCAAGATTCATTGTTTATGTACAAAACCCAGTGCTCCATGCAATACGTGCCCTCCTTAATATCCAACACCAGGCTCACCCATCCTCCCACCCCTCCCCTCCAAAACCCTCAGTTTTTTGTAATGGTTAAGGAAGAATTATAATGCTTCTGGAAGTTAAGAAATGATAGAGGATGACAGAGTTTTGATTATACCATAATTTAACAGAACATTTTAGGATTTCAGAGGGCATGATGTTAGAGAGAATCCCAGGGGGAAAAAAAGAGAAAGGAAGAGGCCAGCAGTGAGCACGCCTTGTTTGTATCTATTTTTGACGCTGCCCTGGGTTACGTATATAACATCTCTCCGCCAAAGTGGATTACAGGAACTTGGAAGAGGTTATTTGTTGAAGTATTTTAGAATTAAGTTCTAAATTTTAAATTTACAATTTAAAAAAAAGAACATCTTCAAATGAAACATCTTCAAATGAAAGGACCAAGGAAATTTCTGCTGTTGTCCTACAGATATAATCCAGAACCCAAGGAAGTGTTTGTTGGGCAGAAATGTCAAAAAGCATCGATTTTTAAACAAGGGAGGGCAGTCAGCAGACCAGAGCAAAAGAAAGACCTCCCTTTGCCACCAATGAAAAGCTGCACGCATTGCCCTTTATAGAAAGTGTACTGTAGTAGCTTGTGATGAAAGAAATAAACATTTTTCTGCTCAAAGGGGAACAACACTAAAAGGAATATCCAGGAACTTAATGAAAAGCTGTGTAAGGAACCAGAGGAGTGGCAAAGAAAGCTAAAATTCTTGGGATTGCTCACCTTCCTGAATAGCGGTTTCTTCTTAAAAACTCCTTAATAATTATAACGTCAATGCCAAGGTCACCAGGAGACAAAGTGGGGGTTTCCTTAGACAACCTAAGCCTAATGCCCATTCTGCACCTCTTTTCCTGACTTATCTACCCATCGTTGCTCAGCCATCAATCACAATCATTGCTTCCACCCAGTTCCCTCATTTATAATAAAGTGTAAATGTCCTGACAGGGGACCCAAATGAGCAACCTTCCATCTTAATACAATTGCCCAAATATAGTCCGCCTTTCTTAATCCATTCATCTCTATCAGATATCTTTTTATTTTTTTAAAGATTTTATTTATTTATTTGACAGAGAGAGATCATAAGTAGGCAGAGAGGCAGGCAGAGAGAGAGAGGGGGAAGCAGGCTCCCCACTGAGCAGAAAGCCCGATGTGGGACTCGATCCCAGGACCCTGAGATCATGACCTGAGCCGAAGGCAGTGGCTTAAACCACTGAGCCACCCAGGCGCCCTCAGATATCTTTTTAAAAGGTACATTTTCAAGACCGATACAGAAATAAATATAGTCTGATACTAATATCCATTAAATCTGGAAGTGAGGACATGTGTATTCTATGTCTCTTTCTGAACTTCTTAAATAATTTGTAATAGCTATCAAGAAACGAAGTGGGTGGCTTTATTATTGACCAGGCTGAGGACAAGGTTGCTCTGTCAGAGGAGGTGGCGCCAAGGCTCTCACCATTACCTGCGCCTAATTGGAATGCTGTGTTTGACCTGCAGTGGCACCCAGCCTGCACATCAGCATCTCCTAGGAAGCTTGTAAAATATATACACGTCTACGCCTCACTCCAAACTAATTAAATCAGAATCACAGCAGGAAGCAACTTCTACACTGGTATGTTTTAAAAGCTCTCCACATGGTTTTACTGTGCAGTCAGTCTTGAGAACCAGTGGTTTAAAGAATAATAATCAGGGTGCTTTATAAAGGTACCTGCAAATTCTTAAGCATTTAAGCTCTCAACATGAAAATCTTTTATATTTTTCTTGTTACCAGGAACCATTTGAAAGTCATGTGATCCATATCCCCATCCTCACTGTTCTATATCCTCTCCCTATCCTACATCTTCTGCCCTGCCTCGACCACTCCTCCACATCACCAGTACCGCCACCACATCATCGCCACCACCATCACCACCACCATCACCATCACCACCACCATCACCACCATCACCATCACCACCATCATCATCACCATCATCATCGCCCCCATCACCATCACCACCACCATCACCACCATCACCATCACCACCATCATCATCACCATCATCATCGCCATCATCACCATCACCACCACCATCACCACCATCACCATCACCACCATCATCATCACCATCACCACCACCATCACCACCATCACCAACACGACCACCATCACCACTACCATCATCATCACCATCACCACTACCATCAACATAACCACCATCATCACCACCATCACCATCACCACCATCATCATCACCATCATCATCGCCATCATCACCATCACCACCACCATCACCACCATCACCACCACCACCATCATCATCACCATCACCATCGCCATCATCACCATCACCACCACCATCACCACCATCACCACCACCACCACCATCACCACCATCACCATCATCACCACCATCACCACCATCATCACCACCATCACCATCACCACCACCATCATCACCATCACCACCATCATCACCACCATCACCACCACCACCACCATCATCACCATCACCACCACCACCATCATCACCATCATCATCATCACCATCACCACCACCAATACCATCACCAACAATAACAACCAGGGAAAAAGGTAAAATATAGGGGTAAGGAACTTACTTTTAATTACTAACTTTTTCATTTGGATATTCAAACCTTTAAAATTCATATGGGAGTGGTCTGGCATGGGGTTTTATAAGCTGAGAGCTAAAACACTTGCAACCTAGGTCCCCAAGGGTATTTTTAGATCTAATTGGATATAGGAAAACTTAGAAACATTCCCTCTTATCCAAACAGCCTACAAGCAATCAATCTATCAGTGTCCCTTTACATTAAATTGAAATACATGTTTTTTTTTTAATTTTATAGCATTTAGGTACACATTTCTAAGCAGTGCTTAATAATTCTTGGTTTTCTAGCTAGTATGAAAACCTGGTAGGTGTAGGCCAAATTCAACCAAAGTATAAAAAAGGTATTTTTGCTACAATTAAAATGGTGTACAGTATGGAGTAGAGAGGGCAGAGAGAGAGAGAGAGAGAAAGAGAAAGAGACACGAAGAGACTAAGTTCCCGTAACTTGCTTTTGTAAAACTAGTGTTTGCCTTTTAAACTCCCCAGCATTCTGCTGAGAGGCCCACCCCATTAAACTACTCTATGAAAACAAAAAGGAGAAAAAGTTCCTGCCCTATGCTTCTACTCTGCTCATTCCCTCTATAACTCACTTTTCTGGGGTCATTGAACATTATTTACTTAGATTTAGAAGACCAGATTATACCCTTGGAATTCCTTGTGTTCAACTTCAGGGAGACATTTCTAGAATTTATTATCCACCTTGAAGTACACATTATTTTACAGGAAACATTCTTACAAAGTTGCCCCCAAATACCATCTTGCTATATTTGACTTTGTAAAGCTTTTTGGGAAGAACACAGTAGGTTACAGCTTCATATGGGGTCGTTTCGTTTGCTGCTTCCTGCTGTTTGCTGGTATGGGGACAAGGTGGGTAGAATTACAGTCTGCATTCTCCTGAACTGTACCCAAATGGTATGCTTCCTGTGTCTGTGGGACATGCAAGGAAAGACCTTTTGACACCCAGAGCTGCCAAGGGTTATTCCTCAGTATGTGATTTACATTTGCCTGGTTCCCTTCAACCCCAGGAATCAGAAGTCTCAGAGTCCATTTCACACATAGGAGATCTGAGCCCCACAAGGAGTCTGCATGCCTCACAGACAGGCACATCTTACAGGGTTAGAGTTCCTGGAGCTGTGTCTTCTGGAGCCTGAGTAGGGCTTGCAAGCAGAAGGATTGTAGGGTGTCAGTTAAATACTCTCAGGAAGAAATGGTCCTTTCATATTTTGAACAGACTTATAGGGTTCAAGTTCTTTACCGTAGAAAGGTGAATAGGTTGTAAAATATATTTGAGAGAGATGTAAGTTCTGCAATCCGATTTCTCTGAACCTGGCATCCAGAGCCAGGAAGCAAGCAAGACAAATGAATTGCTACAAACTAGTTCACTGATGTGAGTGGAATTAGGTCCTCCCAAAGATATGCAGAAACCTTAACCCCATACCTATGAAGGTAGCCTTATTTAGAAATAGAGCTTTTGGGGGCACCTGGGTGGCTCGATTGGTGAAGTGGCTGGCTTCACCTCAGGTCATGATCCTGGGGTCCTGGGATCAAGCCTGGCATCAGGCTCTCCATTCAGTGGGGACCCTTATTCTCCCTTTCCCTTTGCCCCTCTGCCTACTTGTGCACAATCTCTCCCTCTCTCTCTCTCTCAAATAAATAAATAATCTTAAGAAAGAAAAAAAGGCATAGTGCTTTTGTAGATGTAATCAAGTCAAAATGAGGCCTTGAGGGTGGGCCCTGATCCCGTAAGACTGGTGTCCTTGTAAGAAGAGGAAAATGACTGCTGACAGGGAGGGAAGAGGCCCCCTGGGATGGGAGGGATGCGTCTATAATCCAAGGAATGCCAAGGACAGCTGGCAATGCCAGAAACCAAGAGAAAGGCACAGAATAGATGTTTCCTTGCAGCCTTCAGGTGGTTCTACCCACACCTTGATTTGGGGTTTTTGAAGCCCCCCAAACTGTCAGTGACCCATTTCTGTTGTTTTAAGGCACCCAGTACCTTGTTATAGCAGCTCCCTAGGAAGCAGACACACTATCCAGGAACATTTTGTCAGGGTCAGCTGCCTTGAGGAAAACCATGAGACACAAGCCTGGGCCTCCCTCCCCATGGCCCCTTCTGCAAAAGCCCACCTCCTCCTGGGGAAGCCTTCCCCAAAGTCCCCAGTGCTGCTCTAGCAAGCGTACTGCACACTGAGCCTTATTTCTCACTGTGAAATGGATGTTAGGAACCACAGATAGGAATCTCAATCACTGAATCACAAAACTGAGAGCATTCGGAGGTGAAACTTCACTTCCCTCGACCTGAACCCCATACAAGCCCCCATTTCTGGGAAGTAGCAGAAAAACTGTTGCCAATTTAAGGTAGACCCAGTCATGTATGATTTGCATGTGTCCTTGGGGGCCTCCCCACAGAGAGCTCCTCCCTTCTTGCTTATAGATACAGGTGGGTTTGGGGGAGGCCAATACAGTGATGATCTCCATCCCTGCTGTACCTGCCACCTGGTCCCCAGCAGGACTGGCTCCTCTTCCTAACCTCAGGGTCTCTGCCAACCCACAGCCCTCCTGACCCTCCAGCTCCCAAGGTGTTGGGAACCTTTATGATTGGTTTGCCCCTTCCCTGGGCCCAACCTCAGCAAACCAGGTGCAACATGGCTCTACCCTACAATCCCCAGGCTTGCTTTCCACCCACTCCAGGTTTCCGATGTCAAGGAACTGACTTTTCTTCTCTCCGTACTGAGCTTCTCCACCTCTCTCCCACCCCAGATAGGGGCTATTATCTCTTTTCTGGTGAGAAAACAGCTGCTCTGTCATCATATCTGCTCTCCAAATCTGAAATTTATAAGCTTTATGCTCCTCTGAGACCCTCAGGCTTTATGCTTGGTGTCTGAAGCCAAACTTTGGAGAACTTAGAAAAAAGAAAAATCTGTCTGGCTCTCACACTCCCGAGCCCTGGCTCCCCAGACTGTTTGGATGTCAAAGCCAAGAATGCTGTCTTTTGTTCTTACAGTGCCCATTTGTGCCACCCTTCCCAGGGCCAAGGAGCTTCCACCTATAGTTTAAATGGTGGCAAGGCAAAGAACAAGGAGGAAAGAAAGGAGGAAATGCCATGGAAACATCAGGCATGGTGGGGCGAGGAGGTTAGGGGAATCACAAAGGATCACCAGCACCCCAAAAGGCTTCCTGTAACACCTTCACTGACCTTTCCCCCACTAACCCAGCTGAGCCTGGAGAGCCAACCCCTTCTGGAATGGCCTCAGTTTCCAGGGAACCCCCCAATCCCTTCCCCAGATTTGCTACACCATCCCCTGATATCCAGCTACAGTAGCCACAAGATGACACTCGGTCTGCCTGGGCCAGCCAGCTGCCTTAACCTCACACAATTCCTGAATGCTGACTGCCCAGGTGCGTTTGCCATTTAAGGCCAAACAAGTGGTAGACTCTAACCATCCTCCAAGCCTGCCTTCCTTTGCTTTATCCCAGTTTGACTGACTTTCCCTCCACAATACCAGGGGGAAAGAGAAGAGAAGCTGTGTCCAAAACAACAAGGCATTTATTGTGGTGAAGTGCTTGCTACCAACCTCAGGACTACTGCTACTGCTAACCTCAGGACTTTTGCACTTATTGTTCCCTCTGCCCACATCACTTCTACCCCCCAGGAAATGTGCATTCTATTTCTTCTCATATGTCATCTCATCAAAAGAGTGATCTCGCCCTTAAATAGTCACCTCCCCATCACTGCTCACCTTCTCTTTCTCCTTCCTTTAATAACAATACACGTACCATTTCCTGAAATTTACATTGTATTTATAATATGCAGCTATTATTTCTTGTTTTTATCTGCCACCAAAGTGTAAACCGTCCATGAGGAAAAGGACTTTGCCTTGTTCATCGCTGGGTTCCCAGGACCTGGAACAATAACTAGCATAGAGTTGACACTTAGTAAAGGTTTGTTCAGAGAATGGTGACAGCAACAACTGAAAATTATATCCAGATTCGAATGGGACTTGGTTTTGTAACGTGCCGACCTATGGTTAATAACTGAGGCACAGAGGGTATCTTAGTAAACACAGAACCTTGTGCTGACTCTGGGGTAAGCCTGATTGTAAAACAGAATAATGCCACCTTATCCTACAGAGTTGGCACAAGTGTTATTTCATCGTGGAGCTCTCCACAAGCAGAACTACTTCACCAAGGGTCTTGGCGAAGACCTTGATCACGAGGGGCCCATGGCTGAGCCTAAACAAGCCACAGAACTTGAGGGCACTGGGGAAGGTGGAGGTGGAAGAAACCATCTGTGGGTGAGCTGGGGGCTACGCCAAGGTTGAACCAGGCAGGGAAGAAAAAAAAAGAGTGAATTTTGACTAATTGAAACAACATAGCTGTTTTCTGTCAACACGGTGTTAGGGGCTTGGGATAGGACACCCAAAAGTCACAATTCCACCCTCTAGAAGTGTAAGACAGAGGTTTAGAAATGGCTGTGAAGCTGGAGTGATAGCTAGACTTTGAAGGAAGCTGACATGTGGCAGTGAGCAGGGCACACAGCAGGCAGCACTTCCTCTGCTGGGAGGGCCCTCAGCCCCGGCTCCCTCCAGTGGGCACATTCACAGACTTAATCATAGGTTATATTTAAAAAGAGCTTACATGCATGGTGCCTTATTAAAAGTGCCTTTTTCTGACTATTTTTAGAAGATATTAATCATGCTACCTTTTGATTTGAAATTGGGACAGGGTAGCTCTAATTATTTGAAATTCTTTAAGAAGCTTGCAAAGACCCAGGTGACCCAGCCCCAAGCTCACGTTGTTGCTGACCCCCTGCTCTTGCTGTCAGGGAGAAGCCACTGGTTAGCATTGGGGGACACTAGAGATGAGGCCATGTCCTGGATGTCACCATGCAGAGCTGGGAACAGCAGGTTTCACAGTAAGATGGTGACAGCCGTATATCCTAGTCCACCAGCAAAAGCATGACCCAGGCTCTGATATAGAGTTATGCTACCTTGGAGCTTGATATAAAAGATAAAGGGACTTTTTATATATATAACCTTTTTTTTTTTTTTTCAATTTTTTGGAGGGCTATAGCCAGCAGGTTAGAAATTTTGGCAGCAGGTTGCAAAGTCTTTAGAATGTACTTAGGATCTGCTTTTCTTCTGCCCCACTGTGCTCTGGGAGAATGTCTTGCCCATCACAAGCCATGGTCCCTTGTGTCATGTCATCTACTGGGAGGGACAGCCCTGCCAGAGTTCTTCAGTGTGGTTCACGAGCTTGATGGGAGTAGAGTATTTATAAATCAAACGGAAGACAATCTCGAGAAAGGATAGTTTGGAGGGAAGGGAGAATGCAGTAGTCACCTTTTACTATAGCTGTTCTGTGACACATCACCACAAACCACGCAGAGTACACAACCACCCATTTAGGACCCCGTGGTGTCTGTGGGTCAGAAGCTAGCCACAGCTTAGCTGGGTCTATGCTCAGGTTTCAATAGGCTGCGGTCAAGGTGCTGGTGGGGCAGCATTCCTTCCTGGGTCCTCTCACAAACGCATGTGGCTTTTGGCAGAATCCAGTTCTGGGCAGTGGTAGGGCTGGGGTTCCCATTCTTTCATTAACTTCAAGCCTAGGACAGAGTTCCACTCTTAAAGCTGCCCACGGTCCCTTACCATGTATCTCCCTCTCACTTGAATCCTTCTCCTGCTTCAAATCTCCTCTGCAAGGAAGAGCCCAATGGCCTTAAGGTCCTCACCTGATTGGGCCAGGCCCACCCAGCATCATCTTCAATCTCTCTTAAAGTCAACTGATATTTCAACCCCAATTATATCTGCAGATTTCCTTTACAAAAGCATATAGTTTAGCATCAGAGTGGGTTCCTGGGAGAAGGTGTGTGTACACTGGGGATAGGAATCTCGGAGAGCACCTTGGAATTCTGCCAACTATAAGACAAGCACCTCAGCCCATGTCTTCTAGGGTTCAGCAAGCTATCAAACAACAGCTGTTTTGAAAATTTCCTCCCCCTTTCTGTTGCCCCTCAAATCCCACCCTGAATTGATGACCAGAGAGCCCTGCTGTGTGTTAAAGGAGCCTTTTCTAGGGACCAGTTGTCAACACAGCATGAATTCTCACCCATCCCTGTGCCAAGATCTCTGGGTGCAGTCAGACTGGGGAGGGTATGGGAACACGGCATAGACAGGATCTAATACATGGTGTCATCTGCTGTGCTCCACAAGCATGGCAGAGTGAGTGAGGTCCACAGGAACCGAGAACTGGAAGGTTTCTCTGAGAGTGAGAAACTCTCGACCAGCCGAAGAACAACAGAGAAGAGACAGGTGGAGGACTGTGTTGCAGAAGGCTGGGAGGAAGGACAGTGAATGGCAGGGTTCTGGTGATTGACAACTGATGATCTTCACTGTTTTATCCCGACTAGAGGTGACACATGCTGTCATTTAGAAGTTCAAGGACTGGTAAGTAGACTGGCAGGGGTTGAGCAGGCTGTGGTTCTCAGCCCAGGGCCAGCCTAGCCCAGACCAACTGAACCCAGGTCCCCGAAGATGAGCCCCTGATATCTGCTTATGACTATATGTTGAGGGGACCATAGAGAGAAGCGTGTGGAAGTGTGAGGTTTAGTGGAGATTGGGTTTTGCTTTAGGCTTTGAGTAATCACAAAGGCTTTCTGAGTAAAGGTAATTTGTGACATCAGTGGGCAAGTCATCACCTTCAGAAGGTGAAGCTGGCAACAGGACATATAATGGACCAGAGGAAAAGGCAGAAAGCAAGGGCAGAGAGTTGAGGTAGAAACAGAGAGGATGCAGGTAGGTAGAGGCGCCCTGGGAAGCTCAGAGGGGAGGTGGTGAGACCCGGTCAAGGCTCCTCCTTGGCTGCTCTTCTATCTGGACCACACCTAGGCATGAGCGTGAGTGACTGCCCGACTTGCCCCAAAGCCATGGGAGGCATTTACATCACTGACTCCTAGTGCTTTCCTAAGAAGGAGGGATGTCGAGGTGTGGACCTGCATTGACAGAGTCTTGATGCGCCTGGCATATCTGGCTCTACCCAGACCCGCCGGGGATCAAGAAGCCGGATGAACAGCTCCCAGAGTCAAAAGATTTCCACTCCAGCAAAGTGGCAATGTGGCTTTAGGCATTTTAAAAAGATGACAACTTTCTGGAAAGTTTCCTTCCACAGACAGCCCATGAGGCACAAAGTCAAAGAACAGGTGAACCAAGGAGCATCTTCACCCTGTTGGTTGCAGCTTGACTTCCGGCAAACAGGCCGCTTCCTCCAGGGCCCGGCCTCTGAGGTCACGGCACAGGTAGCCATGGGGCTCACGTAGGCTGCCAAGTCAGAGCGACTGGTGGGACTGAATGTTTACCTACAAGGGCCTCCAAACTCTCTGCTATCAAGCATCGCTAAGGATACATCATACAATTTCAAATCTAAAAGGAACCTGAACAACTTTGAACACAATTGCCCAAGCAGCCAGAGAAGTGCCTGAGGCCACACCACTGGGAAGCCATAGAAGGAGGGTCCAGACTTCTCCTTTTGGAAAAGAAGCAAAGACAGTGCTGGCTTCCCAGCCCTGGAATCAGAGCTCTGGCCCCAACCCCCCTGTGCTGGCTGCTTGGTCAGGTGGGACCATCAAGTGATGAGCTCCCTATCCATGTTGGTGGCAACTGGTTCACCGACCGGAGACCCGGTCCTGCCAGAGCTGTGGAGCCTGGAGCTATGCCGGGTCGACTGTGCCACCTATTTTTGTAACACCTGAGCTAAGAATGGTTTTACATTTTTTTAAAGCTTGAGGGGAAAAAAATATTCAAGACAGACAACACGTGGTTTGCAATGAATAAAGTACTATTAAGTGTTTTATTTAAGGAAAAGTTCACCAACCCCTGAATTCCAGGGCAAGCCTATATTTTCAAAGAATTGCCAAGGTCGGGGGAGGCAGAGAGACTTCTAAAATATCACGCAGCTACTTGGAAACAGAGCTGGAAACTAGGATCCCAGTCTCTTATTCTACTATCTAGAGTGAGGGGCGTCACAGTGTAAAATCATGTGAACACACAGTCACAGGCACATGCTGACACACACACATACACACACAGGCACACTCACCCATGAGTGTTCACACACATGCAACACATTCACACACGTGTGCACATACACACAACACGCACATGCACGTGCGCAGGTCCCACAGACCCCGAGAGGACTTGGCATCAGGACTTATGATCATGAACTAATGACACTGATTTTTCTTTGGAACCTGTAAAACAGTCTAGTATGAAAGCAGTTTGCAAACAAAAGTGCCCTCGAGGCAGAGGTGGTTTGTATTAGAGGCGGACCTCTACAGTCCGATGGGTGTTGGCCACGGAGTATGGACTGGAGGTGCCTCGGTGACGGCACCATGACTGATTCCTCCATCAGTAGCAGCTTGTCTGTCCTCATAAGTTGGCCTCTTGCTGTTTTCTGCAAACCATGGGGCGCCTGGCCGGAGTGAGGAAGAGCAGGGCCACGACGTCTCCGCACTTCCCTTAATGAGTGACTTTGCAACCGAGAAGGCTGGGGACACCTATTTGCAGGAGACCAGGAGGGAGAGGGATGGGGATTTGCTCAGTGTGAGTGGCACAGGCAGCAACACGGTGAACAGAGCACCGAAGTGTGCAATAAAACGTACAGTCGAGAGTAGTGGCTTTGAGACACCGCGTACGCATGCGCTGTAACTTCTGTTACTCATGCACCGTAGCTTCTGGTACGCATGCGCCGCAGCTTCTGGCACGCATGCGCCGCAGCTTCAGGCACGCATGCGCCGCAGCTTCTGGCACGCATGCGCCGCAGCTTCTGGCACGCATGCGCCGCAGCTTCTGGCACACATGCGTCAGAGCTTCTGGTACACATGCGTCAGAGCTTCTGGCACCCATCAGGGACAGGTTTTATCAAACTAGGCTTTCACAGAACAGCCCCACTTCCCCAGCACACATATTGCTTATTCAGCATGCTCTGTCCGCCCACCACCCCCTCCGCTATGGAAACGGTAGAGAACCGTTCTGGATACACCGTGAAGAATAGAAAAGGAAGAAAAAGCTTGTGGAGTGAACCCAGATAAAATTTTAGGAAAGGAAGGTCTGGGAGCCTCTAAGAGAATTATGTCTATGTAGGAAACCCACCTGCAAAAATCACAAGGAAAAACCTCCAGCCACTGTTTGGATGCTTCCAAGGACAGGAGGCTTGCTACCTCACAAGGAAGCCCTGTTATTTTTAAGGAACTTTCCTCGTGAGATTCCCCAAAGCACATTTCTGAGACCTCCTCGTTTGTCTTAGCACTGCGCTGTCACTCCGCACCTGAAGCAAGTCTCAGGATCCAGCTGTCTTCTCGTTCACTATGCAGTGAGTGATGTGTCCCTCCAAAATTCATGGCAAAATCCTAACCCCGATGTGATGGTGTTTGGAGGTGGGTCGTTGGTGATTAGGACTGGATGATGTCAGGACAGTGGGCTTTCTGATGGGATTAGTGGGCTTTAAACAAAAGGAAAAGAGGGATCTCACTGTCGGTGCACACACACCGAGTGAAAGCCCTATGAGAGTACAGCAAGAAGTTGGCTGTCTACAGGCTGGGCACAGAGGTCTCACCAGAAACAGAACCCAGCCAGCACCTTGATCTTGGAGTTCCCACCTCCAGAACTGTGAGGCATAAATATCTGTTGTTTAAGCCCTCCAGTCTGTGGTATTTTGTGATGACAGCTGGAGCTAAGATACAGACTAAATAGACTTACTTTCTACAACTTTTCTCTACATCGGGATCCCAGACCTTTCAGCTCTCAGCTGCCTTCCCCTGGATGTGCTCCAACGTGTCCATGATGCATGCACATTTCTCTACCCATAAATGACACCTACTTCAGTAGTTTCCCTGTTTTCTTCTCTGTCCTCCGAACTGAACCAGGAGCTCCTTGAGCACACATGCAGACACAGGCTTGCATCCAAATACAGACAAACACAAAACTGTGCTTATTTCCAATGCATCTCAAGTGCTAGGCTACAGGGAAACCACTTAATAAATATTTAAAGCATCATGAGAGAAGAACTACAGCGGGAAGATGACCTGTCTTACCCACAGACTCTAGGTGAACCCAAATTTTCACCAGCGGTCTAGGCTTTAAATCGTCCTCCTTGCTGACATTCAAAGGTTGTTTGTCAGAATCCTCTTTTCCTCCTGAGCCATCTCTGCCCATGAGTTCTTATCCATACATTCTCGGAAATCTTTTGGAGTTTGCCTTCTAAAAACTTAGAGGCAGATTCCTGCTTTCCTCCAAGCACAAAGGTCCGTGAGTTAGCAATATGTTTCCTACCAAAAAACTTCAGGGTCAAACCAGCTTGGGAAACACTATGAGTGGAGAGGCCCAGGTGAAAACACATATTTTGTGGGACCCAGAATTTTCTAAATGTATTTGCCCAAGGAACTTTGTTGTTGTGAGCAATCTATTAGCATTTGAAGGACGGGTATAACGTGGAATCTAGGATAGTCTGGTCAGTCTTTTTTTTTTTTAAGATTTTATTTATTTATTTGACAGATCACAAGTAGGCAGAGAGGCAGGCAGAGAGAGGGGGGGAAGCAGGCTTCCTGCTGAGCAGAGAGCCCGATGCGGGACTCGATCCCAGGACCCTAAGATCATGACCTGAGCCGAAGGCAGCGGCTTAACCCACTGAGCCACCCAGGCGCCCCTAGTCTGGTTAGTCTTGCTTAACTGTCTGCTTCCGTCTTCCTCCTCATGATTGCATACCCCCAGTTGACAGGACTACATTCCACGAAGTCCCAAACACACCTAATTTTCGGTGGATGACTTCAAGTCCAGTGGAGCATCCTCCCCACCCTCCCCACCTCCTTGAGGGGGCAGAAGATAATGACTTGGCTCAGAGCCCTGGAGTGGTCCAAGCTCTGCCTGTACATGAGAGTCTGGGTTTCCCCCAAACAAAGAGGCACTTTCACTGAGTCTCTCTAGAAGTGGGAGCTGGTGTACAGGTGCTTCACAAAAGCTCATATGACTCTTTTTTCCTGGACAATGCTTGCATTTTGTCTTTTTATGGTAGGAAATGAGATACAAATGTTAGGATCCCAAGAAACCTGTATAAATGGGTCAAAACGTCATTCTCCTGCTGCTGCTGCTTGGGCTCTCCAAAGACCAGACCATCCCAGCTTGCAAGAATTCCAGTTTTTTCTGAACATGGGCTCATCCAACCTGGAACTACTGCTTGTCTTTGCTCCCAACCCAGCTTGCATACATGTGCATACTCACACACATACACACACACACACACACAAACATACATCTTTGTGCAAGGTAGGCATTGATTTTTTTTTTCTAACAGCTGGGCATCTGTGTCAAGCTTATAATTTTACTTTGCTTATAATGCTAAAACACAGTCCACACTGTAGCAAAGGGAGAAGGTGATGTGCCTTAGGGTAACAGGCCTTCCTTGTACCTGGAAATAATCTCAGGTGAACCATGACTTAAGTGACCAAGTGTGGAGTTGGGAGCAGCCAGTGTTTGTCATATCTGATCCCCTCACCACCTCCCACTAGGCTACCTTGTTCCAATACAGGGAAGCCTCATAATGAAGAGCTTAGCATTAAACAGAGCATCCTGGGGAAGCCATTAGGAATATAAGTGACCCTTCAGTCCAATAATGAAACCCAGCTTTGTTCTGGAGATACTTCTTTCTCCCCTGTCCTCAGAGTAAACCGTGGCTAGCTCTCTGACTTGTGTAAATTTTCTTTAGAGCTCTTCATATATCTGCCATAACCGTATCTAGATTGTGAACCCTGAGGGAAAGGACTGTGTTTTGTTCTGGCTTGCCTCCCATTAGTGACAATCAGTGCTGATTGTCAATACTGGGTGCCTAGCAGGAGGCAACCAGCATTTTTTGAATTACCTTGTTGCTGAAGGTTGGATTCCTTTTGCTTTTCTCAATCATTCCTTCTACAGACCTTACCGAAGAGGCTCCTGTGAGCGAGAAAGATGATTACTATACAGTGCATGTCCTCCAGGGGTTCACAGTCTAGTAGTACATTCAAGCATATACACAATCCGTTATAAAACTAGGTGGTATGAGCAACAAGTGACCATATCAGGAGTGTCATGGAGGAACACCATTTTCAGACTGGGCATATGAGAGGGATGACAGCTCCCCACCCCAACTACCATGAAGTCAGAGCTGGTCCTCAGTATTCACTTAACCTCCTCCCACTTGCCACTTTGGCCTTCCTTTTATTCCCTTCTACAATACCCCCAGCCCTGCCCCACTTTTATTTATCCTTTTGTGGTTCAGTGGCAAGTAGAGTTTACAAAACACACTAAATACCCTGATAGGATCTCAGCTGAGTAAAAATGCAAACAAACAGACATGATTGGGACAAACAAGTTCGCTGGTTTCTGACACTGGGCACAGCCCCTGGGGAGGGCCCGATGCTGCACTTTCCACCTTCCTGGCCAGTTCTGGCCTCCTGCCTGAGCTGTGTTAGGTAAGAGGAGGTTGGTTGACCAGCAAGCCTGCTGGCAGACAGCCCAACCCATTCAGGGATGTCTAGAGAGCTGTGCACTGAGCTTGTTTCATCACTCGCTGATTTAAAATGGAGATTATATTTCTGTCAAGTAACTTTTGCATTTTGGGATACTTTTTGTGTCGTCCCATTAAAAAAGCATGTGAGAAAGTCTCTGTGTTTTCCTGAGGAGGAATCCTTTTTTGTTGAGAATGGTGGTGGGAAGATGGAGAACCCTTCTTGGTCACTGGAGGCTGTTCTCAGTCCCATCTGCTTCTCCCCTAGGAACCTGAAGGACAAAGAGAGAGGTGATTTTGGAAATCTGCTAGAAGAGTGAATAAGGCAAATGATTTATCAGTTGGAAGGACTGTGTCCTATGGAACCTTATTTAAAAACCAGTACATGATATCAAGTTCAAAAACATATGACCTTATAAGTAATTTGGTGAGGGCAATTCACCTGTCCTATGCAAGAGGTCTTTGTTCCATCAGACAGGAGTAAGTGGCCTTGTCACAGGATCTGGGAAAACTTTTAAAGCCAGCATACCTACATGGCGAGCTTTTCCATTAAGTTTACAGAAAGACAGTTACTTTGTCTTACTCTTTCAGTTGGTAGCCCCTATGACTAATCTCCATGTTATTCCTCTGGAGGGTGAGCAAGCACCCTGGTTTCCCATGATGACTTGAGTAGTTGGCTTGTTAAGCTCCTTTTCAGACTTTGTTGTTATTGTTGATAATTTCAAAATCTCTCAGATCCTTCATAGAACACAGAACAGCCACATTTCTCTAAATGATGCCCTAAAACTTTGCATGTTTTGTCATGATTGCATTCAACAGAAGAGGGCCAAACATGCGTTTATCTACTTCCCTATCTGTCTCAGCCTCAACTAAGAAAAAAAAAAAAATGAGTGACTCTGAGTTCTAGATTGAAGCAAGCAGGAAGCAGGAAGTTAATGCCACAGGGACCTTGTCTGGGCCATATGGCTGTTATGGGAAGAAGGAACCAAGAGAGAGAATGCTAGAACTGGGAACAATCCGTGAAAGGAAAACGAAACTATTCTGAATCTTCGTGTTCTTCAGGGATGTTGTATGCATCATCAATCATCAGCCACTGAAGCCAAACGCAAAAGGCGAGCTTTGGGATAAGGGCTTCCACCTGCTTCCGTTTGCATTAAATGCCTGGGAACACTATTTTGTTTCTAGCCTGACCTGGTGTAGAGCTTCTCATGCCCGCAACTTCGGAGTAATTATTCTTACTGTTCTAACATTCAATCAGCTTGAATCTCCAAGCCCATCAGTGAAAATCCAGGGAGGGAATGAGTCAAAGGGCACGTTCTCATATCCTGACCGAGTCAAACTGAGACCTGCTCTCTTTTTACACCAATACAAGCTTTGATGTGGGTTTCTGCCACTTGAATAAATTATATGTGTACAAACATGTGTTAAAGTAGGGACCAATATAGTATAGCACAGTGTATGAGAACCTTCAATGAGATTTTGGTGTAGATCCTGGGTTTCAGGCTCTGTGGACCCTGTGAAGGTCATTCTCTGGTCTTCTGACTCAACCTTGAAATATTAAGAGACTGGTTGGGATGGCCTATAAGTTCCTTCGAGCGATAATTAAGCCTCTCTGATTCTTCTACTTGCTTGCTTTTTGGAACATAACTGCTAATAAAATCTTCCCTCTCCCTTAAAGCCACGCCGTGAAGAGATGTTCAGTGAGAGAGGCAGGACTACAAAGTGGGGAGAGGAGGTATTTAAGTACAGGATGGCTTGGAGAGCTGGTAAGTTGCCCGGATAAAATGGGATTTATGGGGTTAGCTCTGGGAAAGCTCATTTCTACTTGGTGACTGAAATTCTGAATGGAAAGTAGAAATGGTAGAGGACAAATGTGAGCTCAGATCTCTTAAGCTAAAAAGATTAATATCAACCAAATATTAATAATAAATAAAAATGTGGTCTTTATTCTATAGATGTTATTAAAAGAAGGGTAAATTTCAGGCTCATGAGGTCATACTAAAGCCAATTTGACCTATATACTTTCACACTCAATGAAACACCCTAATGACTCAATAATGGAATCCATTTTTGTTTTCTGGTTCTTGCTGTCTGGACAAAATTCCTTGAGGCTAAGGTTAGAGCTACATTGCTGGATGGCCCAGGGGAGAGCTCACATGACTTGTTTTATCTGCACCATTATTCGTTTTGTTCCTTCTTTCTGTAATGCCTACAACCCATCTTTGTCTGCCTATGAAAGCCTTGTTAGTTGAACTCCATTGTTCCCTCTTCTGGAAGCCTACCTTCCAACTCCTGGGCAGAGTCTACTGCCCTTCCTGTGAGTTTCTAGAATATTTCCACCACAGAGCACTTACCACACTGTTTATGGTCCGCTCTTTCCCAATCTTTCTGCTGCACAGCCCTTCACTCCAGTCTTGAGACTGTGGGGTCTTAATAGCCCAGCAAAGAGGAGACACCCAGTTTAGTTATGAATCCAATTAGATTGATGTGATATCAATAACAGAGTCCTCTGTTGTTGCTAGAAAGCCCTGCTGGGATCCTCCTGGCACTCTGAGGAACCGCCCATGTGCATAAAAAGACCATAGGCATCTTAAGTCAAAGTCTAAATTTTAGTGCCAAGATCCCCAATTGGGTATCTGTCTATCATCTGTCTATCTATCGACCCAGCCATCTACCCAGCTGTCTTGCATTTTCAGGTGTTATGATGGAATTTTCTCTTTTTCTTTAAACTGAAGCTCAGGATTACTTCCCACTTTAAATGACTCTTGTCAAAAGGACTAAGTTCAAGTTTGGTTCTCAAACATGCATTTAAACTCTTGTGAATAGCAAATCCCAGATGTAAAATTTGTGGAGTAGGACTGGTTCTACTAGTCTAATAGAGAAGTAGGTAAATACATGCCCCTTCAACACACACACACACACACACACACACACACACACACCCCATACTGGCCAGGTAGCAAGTGTTGTGGTCATAAGGTAGGGCTACATGAAACATAATTTTTCTCCTAAAGATTACATTGGAACTCTACTTGCTTTGTAAGATATTTCTGCTTTATTTTTTTAGTAATTGAAAACACAGGGTTCATACTTTGCCTTAAATGATTAACACTTATTTTAACCAAGATTTTAGAAACATGCCTTTCTGGTTACTGTAACTCATCTCTTAACCCCGAGCAGATAGTAAGGAATATGGAAATATCCTCATCCTTCATATGAGTTTCTGTGAATTCAAAGATAATCAAAAGGCGGCACTGGATTTTTATTTTTGGTTAGCCTTCTGCAGAAAGATTCCTCCAAAAGTTTGTCTTCATTGTATGGCGTCAGTAACCAGTACTCCTGGATCTGATTGAAGTTGGCAGCACAAGAAAACTCTAATGAGCTCACTGCTCAAGAAAATTCAAGGCTTCATTAGTGGGCATGATTCTTATTCTGGAGCCATTATCCCATACGACAAGAAACTGTGTGTCTGGGCCATATTAGTTTTAATCCTGAGAACTACCATTTGTGGAACTCTCACCATGAATTAGGAATTTGATTTAGGTGTTTTACAGCCATCATCTTGTTTAATTATTATTAACTATTAAATTATTTATCCTATAGTACATCTACTACCATATTTAGCAAATCAGTGTCTATAAGATAAAGATTATTCTTTCTACTTTATAGATGAGAAAAGTAAGCCTTAGATTAAGTCACTGGACAAGAACAAATAGCTAGTAATGTGAGGCACAGAGATTCAGATCTTGGCCTCACTTCAAAGCTCATTCTCTGAATCACTGTATTTTATAGTCACCCATGAATTCACAACCCATGTGGGTCATAACAGGGTTGACTGATCTCAGTAATGGGTCACTCCATGAAGAAGTCAGAAATGCCTAAAAATGAACACATGACATCAGGTCCGAGTCCTGGTTGATTTCTAGCTATATATATCCTTCATCTTTTTAAAAGAATATATAAGTGGACTCATTCACAGTTTAGTTTCAGATGAGAGGGTTCTCCAGCGAAGCGACCGTGGGGCAAACTGTAGCCTTTGGTAACTTCCTTTCAGTAGTGTTTTTAGCATCATGATGGTCATGAACTAGAACGGTGGTCCCCAATCCCGACTACACATTAGAATCACCAACGAGACTTTTTAAATGGCCAAAGGATTCTGATTTAATTGGCCTGGGGTGAGGCTTGGACATCAATATTGTGCTTATGATTCCGGGATGAGGAGAATAAAACCAGGGTTGAGAAACAGGGAGACAAACAGAGAAAAGATTTTGAGCACAGACCTAGCTTAAGGTAAATTCAGATTTCCAGTCCAGGTGTTCAGGCTTCTATCTCTTCCCACTGAGCTTCCCTCTGTGACTTCCTCCTGTTTTCAGACCTTCCTTGTGATCATGCTGCCTGTAGAGCTTTCCATGGCCACTGAGAGGCTTTCCCCAAACCTTTCCATGCACCGTTCCCAACCTTGAAAAGAGCATCTTAGACCCACAATGTCCATGTGGTCATCTGTCTCCAGATGTGTCCAAGTCCCTTAGTTGGCCCATTGGTCTGCTCCCAGTCCACCACTCTGGTTACTTTGATGACTTCTTCTTAAGAATGGAGGCTGTTCTTTGTCTGGAGTCCCTACTGGCTCCCATAAGTTCTGCAGAATAATTACTTTAAAAGTTACAAGACAGGGGCGCTTGGTTGGCTCAGTGGGTTAAAGCCTCTGCCTTTGGCTCAGGTCATTGATCCCAGGGTCCTGGGTTCGAGCCCCGCATCAGGCTCTCTGCTCCACGGAGAGCCTGCTTCCTCCTCTCTCTCTGCCTGCCTGTCTGCCTAGTTGTGATTTCTCTCTGTCAAATAAATAAAATATTTTTTTAAAAAGTTTTAAAAGTTACAAGACAGGGGAACCTGGGTGGCTCCGTTGGTTGAGTATCCAAGGTTTGGTTTCAGCTCAGGTCATGATCTCAGGGTTATGGGAACGAGTCTTGCCTCTGGCTCCATCCACAGCAGTCTGCTTAAAGATTCTCTCCCTCTGCCCCTCCCCCATCACTAAAAATAAATAAATCTTTTAAAAAAACCTATAAGACAAATTCCCACAATTTCATTAGTTATCCGTCCCATTGTCCCTAGGGCCTGGGTGAGACACAGCTTTTCCAGGGGCCAAAGGAAAATGCTCCTCTTTCCCCACTTCCCTAAGTCATTTTGAACTCTGAGCTGTGCAGAGATGGGTGGACCCAGAGGTGAATATCTTAGTCTTAGATCCATTAGTGAAGATCTGATCTTTGATCCACTTAGAGGAGGCAGTTGGAGACCCGGGAGCTCTGTGTTTCTCCCACCCAGGGGAATCAAAAGTTCTACAGACAAACTCCAAGCCCCTTCAGATGGAACAGATGTAATGTTTGGATGAAGTGGAAGGCACAGCTATGCAGAGGGTGGTCTGGTAACCACTAGATGAGAAAGGTCGATGGTCTATGGTCAGGTCCTAAGACTCAGTTTAGGTTGGGTTTCTGTGCCATGCCCAGAAAGCGGGTTCATCTCTGCTTTCCTGGTATTTTTAGGGTCTCAACTAAGGGGCCAAAGTCCATCTGTTTGTCCTTGCTTGTGTACAACGTGCATATGAGAACTAGTTATTGCTAGGCTCAGGGAGAATTAGGAGGTATAGTCTGGTTTATATTACATATCGATCCCTCCTCAGAATACATCTAATCTGGTACAATCCTTTCTTTCTCCCTCCCAGACTCTGGTGGGTGAGAAACCAGTTTTTTTTCCCCATTTTATTTATTTTTTTCAGCATAACAGTATTCATTGTTTTTGCACAACACCCAGTGCTCCATGCAAAACGTGCCCTCCCTATTACCCACCACCTGTTCCCCCAACCTCCCACCCCTGACCCTTCAAAACCCTCAGGTTGTTTTTCAGTGTCCATAGTCTCTTATGGTTCACCTCCCCTCCCCAATGTCCATAGCCCCCTCCCCCTCTCCCAATCCCACCTCCCCCCAGCAACCCCCAGTTTGTTTTGTGAGATTAAGAGTCATTTATGGTTTGTCTCCCTCCCAATCCCATCTTGTTTCATTTACTCTTCTCCTATCCCCCTACCCCCCCATGTTGCTTCTCCATGTCCTCATATCAGGGAGATCATATGATAGTTGTCTTTCTCCGATTGACTTATTTCACTAAGCATGATACGCTCTAGTTCCATCCACGTCGTGGCAAATGGCAAGATTTCATTTCTTTTGATGGCTGCATAGTATTCCATTGTGTATATATACCACATCTTCTATATCCATTCATCTGTTGATGGACATCTAGGTTCTTTCCATAGTTTGGCTATTGTAGACATTGCAGCTATAAACATTCGGGTACACGTGCCCCTTCGGATCACTACGTCTGTATCTTTAGGGTAAATACCCAGTAGTGCAATTGCTGGGTCATAGGGTAGTTCTATTTTCAACATTTTGAGGAACCTCCATGCTGTTTTCCAGAGTGGTTGCACCAGCTTGCATTCCCACCAACAGTGGAGGAGGGTTCCCCTTTCTCCGCATCCTCGCCAGCATCTGTCATTTCCTGACTTGTTAATTTTAGCCATTCTGACTGGTGTGAGGTGATATTTCATTGTGAGAAACCAGTTTAACCACAAAGTGCTTAGCGAGCCAGCGCCAGGAGCTTTGTCTCAGGTTCAGTTTGTGTAAACAAGATGGTCACGGAGATGGGGTATTATTTAAGAGAAAAGGGGGGAAAAATGAAAAGGCATTGCCTTGGTGCATTTCTTAAGTGGGTCAAGCTCCATACCATCTAAAAATGAAATAAATAAGGATTCAGGCTCGAGAGTCACTGAGCAAGTCTTTATTCAAGTAACAAATGGGCAACAATAGGAATGCAATGGAAATGATCTCACGTAGTTTAAGTCCGATTCAACACAGTAGCTCCAAACAGTCTGCTTTACTAGTGGTTATTTTATGGTAAGAATCGTCTAGCATAGGGACTAGCAAGTCACCGCCCGGAGGTCAAACGGGGCCCACCGCCTGTTTTTATAAATCAAGATGGAGAGCAGGGCAGCCGTGCCATGTGCTGACAGACTGTTTACGGCCGCGAGGTGGCGGTGTCACAGAATTGTGACCAGGAGGTGTGGCCCACAGAACAGAAGATATTTACTCTCTGCTCTTTTGGGGGAAAAAATGCCAACCCTTGATCCGGCAGATCAAACAGTATACAACGAATCATTGGAAATAAACTTCCTGGTCACAGTAAGTACAGAAAGTCTCCAGACAAAAGGAGGGTGGTTCTTTCCAATAAGTAATCATTGAGCACCAAGAGCATGGTCTGTGCTGGGAGTATAAGAGAATACAAAGATTCTCACTTTATAATCCTGCCTTACAGCCCCATAGAAAATGTCTGAAAGAAGATAAATGGTCCTAAAATGTTGTAGTATGAAAAACACCCCAAATTGTAACTTTCTAAAAATTCAGCCCTAATCTCGTGAACGGTGCAGACAAGGGCAAGAGACTTCCAATGTTTCTGAATTACACGTAAGTTATGTCAGATCGTTTTAGCCGCATGTCCATTTCTGGCCGTTCATTCCTTGAATGAAGACTTGCTAAGTGACTCTGAAGCTTGAGTCCTTCTTTATTTCATGTTTAGGCTGTGCTGAGGTCACAGAGCCAGGGGGAGAGGCAGGAAATCGAATCTCAACTATTTGTTTCCTCCTCATACTCTGCACCATTTGGCTTCACAATTTGGTTTGTTCAACATTCACCAAGTTTAATGAAGCCTGGTATGGACCAGGCTCTCTCCTACCAGCTATGAAGATAGCAATAAATAGAATAGACCCTTGGAGCAGTTGAATTTTCTTTCTTCTTTCCCTGGAGCTTCTAAGTGAGCACACAGATGCCTCATTTGTCAGAAGGAAAAGAAGTCAAATGAAGGTCAGGGGGCCCAATGAGGTGACTGAGAGGCTGGGAATGGGACCCTAAAGAGGCTGGGTGTAGATGGAGAGCTGCAGGGATGGAGGATTCGGCCTAGCAGATAGAGAGAGTGCTGGAGGGGGAATCAGGGGAAGGGGAAGTTTGGGTATGTGCAGGGGAGCAAGGATGCCAGTGTGGTAGGAGAGACATGGGGGGTATGGGCCCAGCAAGAAACCTTGTAGGGGCTCCAGGCAGAGTAAGAATTTGAAACGAAGCTGCTTGGGCACTCAAAATGATAACAAATGTTGGGTGGGGCCCTTTCTCTTTAAACTCCTTGCCCTGGGTGTTTGTTTTGGACTCAAAGGGTGCATGTTTGCATGTGTGTGCCTGTGTGTGTGTGTGTGTGTGTGTGTGTGCATGCACATGCACGTGTGTGTGTGTGTGTGTGTGTGTGTGTGTGTGTACGGGAGGGGTCTTTTTCCACACAAAGCCTCATGTATCCCCAGATCCCTGCCCATGTGGCAGAAACAAACACCAGAGGGGCAGCAGTGGGGCAACATGTATTTTGGAGCAACTATGGGTGGATCTGGGAGCACATGAGCACGATAGTGCTGGCGCCCTGATTACGTTTTCTGTTTGGGTAGAGAACTAAGAAAGAGCATAGAAAATGAACCGTTTGGGTGTTGCCTGAACAAAGCAAAATGATCCATGCACACGGGGGGAGGGTAGAGGCGACCACAGGTCCAGATACGTGTGTGCCTGTTGAGGATCATCCCTCCGTGGACAGTAGAAAGCAGTTTACACCCAACTCTAGGACCAAGGAAGAAAAGAGAGTAAATTTTTCTTGAAAAATTTAGACTAAAAAGATGATATGACAGTTGTCTTTCTCCGATTGACTTATTTCACGAAGCATGATGCCCTCTAGTTCCATCACAACTATCATATGTTCTCCCTGATATGAGGACATGGAGAAGCAACATGGGGGGTTAGTGCGATAGGAGAAGAATAAATGAAACAAGATGGGATTGGGAGGGAGACAAACCATAAATGACTCTTAATCTCACAAAACAAACTGGGGGTTGTGGAGGGGAGGTGGGGTTGGGAGAGGGGAAGGGGGTTATGGACATTGGGGAGGGTATGTGCTATCGTGAGTGCTGTGAAGTGTGTAAACCTGGTGATTCACAGACCTGTACTCCTGGGGATAAAAATACATTATATGTTTATTAAAAAAAAATTGGAAGGGGAGGCGAACCATAAGAGACTATGGACTCTGAAAAACAACCTGAGGGTTTTGAAGGGTCAGGGGTGGGAGGTTGGGGGAACAGGTGGTGGGTAACAGGGAGGGCACGTTTTGCATGGAGCACTGGGTATTGTGCAAAAACAATGAATACTGTTATGCTGAAAAAATAAAAAAAAAATTTTAAAAAACGTAAAAAAAAAAAAAAAAAGATGGGATAATCCATGGAAGTTGAAAGTCCCATACTGCTCTGCCCAAATTTATCCAGGCAGTTGCCTCCACTGTACACATTGTCACAAATTTGTTGTTTGTAGCAGAGAGTCTGGATCTGGAGAGCGAGTTCATTTGCACAAGATGAAAATTCCACTGGGCTACTCCTGTCCTCACCATCCAGAGAGACGGGAGTTATCCAGCAGGCCTCATTGCAAAGGCCGCAGGCTCATGCTGCCCGCTGGGGAGCTTTGCTCCAACACCAGGCCTTCGATGAGGCACCAGGAACTAAAGCCATGCCCCACTGCATAGGAAGGTGACCTGGCTGCCTTGCATTTGGGGAAATTGCAAACCTGAAAATTTTCAGCAAGAAAAACATGTCTTACCAAAGCGCAAACCAGACACTTGGCACCCACTCTCTGTGACGCAGGGCTCTCTGGCTGGCAGGAAAACCACAGTAAAGAACTGATTAGGCTGCTAGAACACATTCCATGGGCTGTCCAAGGCTATTTTTATTTTACAATAAGGTACAATATGTTCCATGAAGCTGTCTATCCTGGACTTTTCTTTTCATTGCATTTGCCATACTCATCAATCCCCGCAAATCACAGAGAATCTGCCAATCATTTGAGCAAATTAACTAGTTTGGGTGTGTTTCTTTAATTCAATAGCAACACTAATACACACGTGTAACCTTTTCTGTGAGCAATGCACAGATGGCTGATACCACCTGCTGACCACGGAAATCTTTGTGGGAGATGGGCCTTTATAGAAACTGAGCCCCAGGAAAACTGTTTTGAGTTTACAGACCAAAGGCTTGCATTTTTAAATCTTTTTTCTTTTTTTCTTTCTTCTTGTAAGAGAAGTCAATTGTGAAAGCAATGTTTGGTCAAGTGTTATTTGGTCAAGAAATGTACTAACTCCTTGTAATGGAGCATTCCAAGAACTTTACCCATAAGAAAACAAATGTGCCTGTATTCACTTAGACTCCATAAAAATTACAGTTGTTTTGGAAGAAGGAATAGCTCCCCTGTAACATAATGGATATTCAACAACTCAGATGCATTTGGGGGATGACTTCCCACCCACCTCTGAAAGGAAAACAGACAACCGTTGTAAGATTACTGGTAAAGCCCAGACCATGCATTAAGACTCATGCTCAAGAAAAACTTCCTTGCTAATGCTTAACTTGTTATTGTAACCGCTTCTGATTTTCCAGAACTTCCTAGCTACTTTTTAACCATTTTCAATCGGGAAAACTCTGTCCAGAGTGCATCCACTCCAGTACTCAGGCCCTCTGAAGAAGGTCTAGCGTCTATGACCTTTGAGAAATCCCCATTATTTTAACTTTCTGTGACCTTGAAAAATCCAGAGGTCACGAGTTTAGCCATCTGCCATGCCATGGTGGGAGTCTACATTTCTTGATGGCTATTTAAAAAGAGTGTGAGACACAACAATCCCTGTGATAAAACACATTTTAATACAGTAGTTCTTGGAGATATGAGAGTGAGGGGAAGTAAAATGACTAGAGAGTTTATTCATAACAGGGAGAAAAAAATAGGGAATACACCCCAGAATTAGAAGCTCTGCAAGGGGCTGCAGTAAAAATAATGTTCATCTGAGCAGATTTACACCTCATAAGGAAACATACATAAACCAAGAGTCTTATTCTAATGTCTTAGAAACAATTTTGCTGACAAGATCAGGACACATGAGCCAAACATCTGCATGGAATGATAAAGTCACAGCAAAAATGTCCTTTTTCCACTTAGGCCATCACAGTGAAGCAGACACACAGAATGTTTGCTACTCTCACCTCAAGTTGAGAGGAGAGCCAAGGGAAGCTCCCGCCATGCTATGAGCACTGGTGCTGGTGTTTCCTTTGTAGCTCTAATTTGTATTTTGAGATAAGGTTGGAGGAGTGGACTTCTTTTGTGCCTTGGGTTTGCTCATCAGTCTGCAAAGATCTTGCACATCTATGCAGTACCTCGTGCATTGTTTAACTATTATTTTTTTTTCATTTGGCTTTTATAGGGTACCAAAAATGTGGTTGGAGTTAAGTACCTTTTCTGCTTTTCCAGCTACAGTGGAAATTATTTTTGTTTGAAGCTCTTAAAATAAAAAAAAAAAGTGAGGAGGGAGGAAAAACATAAAAATAAATCAGGACCCAGAAGAGGTTTTTTCAGAACTCATATGTTCATATTCCTTGCCAAGGAAGTCCTGTGGGTTGCCCATGGGTTCACTGGGAAAGTGGGATGTCTTCACTGAGTGCCCTAGGTGGTTATTAAATTTGGTGTACTTTCTAGCTTGGTGACTTTGTGACCTTGGGTTGGTCAGATAGCAATCTCATGGGGGCTAAGCAATGGCTACAAACATCAAAGTTGTTAAGTAAATGTCAAATCAAAGATATTTCTAGTTGAATGCTTAGTAGTAAGTGTGCACATACCTCCAGGAACATCTGGCTCTCTGAAATATTGAAAAGAAAAACAAAAAGAAAACTAGTTCTGAATTCTTCTCCATCCATGCCATGTGGAAAGGTCTTTTCTTCCTCCTGTAACATCAAGCCAGGAACCACAGCTTCTCTGGTTCAGTGGGAAGTGGCTCATTACCTTCATTCAGCAATGCCCTAGATGTCCATGGTCACAGTTGTGAACCTACTGTTGAGGTCTGAACTTACAGAACTTCCCAAGGGACTTGCCTTCCAGTTTCAGGGTTGTCTTTAACAAGTGTGTGACCTCTGGGTACAAAAATGCTTTGTAAGGGAAAGCAGGTAAAGAGATTTAGAAAGCCAAAGGGAGAAATGTTTTTCTCCTATACTCTCTTTTTTACATACCAAACCTCAGACAATATAGTATTGGAAAACACTTTAAACTAATTATGCTATTACTTTCATCTTTTCCTTTCACTGGGGAAACTGTTTTCCTTCTATGAATAATCTTTCAGACGATTTCTTCCTCGGGTTTAAAGCATTACAACCTTCAACCCAGAAGTTATAATTAGGCTGGTTTTTAAATAACATGTGTTGATTTTGTCTTTGCAATTAGAAAAATGAGGTATTGCTGTGATCAAGCTTTAAGATGCCTGTATTCATAGGCTTGTATTTATAACAGAACACACACTGTGGGTCTGGCTATGGCCCAAAGGGTAGCTATCAGCCCCCTTCTCAGAGTTGCCCTGTTGCTCCTCTGAGCCTTGGGAAAGCCCAAATTTCTATAGTTCACTGGACCTGGTCATCTACCAAAAATGGTGTTCAAGCACACCATTGATACTGATGGACAACCAAGATCACTTTTCATGTCCAAATGAAGAACAGCAGGAAGAACTATTTTAATCGTTATTGAACGAAGACAACAGGCAGGAAGAGACTGCTGCTTGCCTAGGTCACCAGCATCTTCAAATCTTTACTCATGAAGAATCAGGCTTCCATTATAGAAGCTAAAATACTACACTTCTCAGTTACCTATAAGCAGGAGAAATCAGCACAAGATTCCTGGATGGTAGAATAAAGAGTCTGACTCCATTTCTGGTATCTGACTGCTTTCAAGTCTCACCTCCCTTCCTCTTCTGCCTCACATTTAGGAAGCTGATGAGGAAGCCTGGGTGCTCCGTCCTATGATATGGTGGAAAGTTTCAATCCCACAATCTCCTATCCACATGCAGGAACTTCACTCTGGCTTCATCTCCTATCCTAAATAAAAGATAAGGCAGTGTCCTTTCTCTGTTGTCTTAAGCTGCTTTGGGATCACCTTGGGAGCCTGCCTTGCTCAGCCCATAAAGCCTCATTATGTTAGTCATAAACATTTCTGTCCCCTCCTGGTGGATTCATCTGTTTCAACACCTGAGTCAAATTTCAGGTAAGGTGTCCATTCACCTCTGGAAGACCTCTTTACAAGAATTTACTTAACTGGGTATATCACTTTTACCCTTTGTCCTTTCCCTATTCTTGCTGGTGATATAACAGCCAGCTCTCTTTCAATGTGGAGAAGCAAACCTGTGCTAAGTATAGCTGAGTGGAAAGAAAGAAGGAACCTAGATCCCTGGTGACATTATGAGTTATTCTCCTATCCCTACACTGCCTGCTTTCGAGTCTCTCAAGTCATGAAAGCAAGACAAATTTGTTCAGCTGCTTGTAGCTGAAGACAGTTACAAGTATAGGACTATGACTGAGTTGTGTCTTAACCTCATAAGTGGAAATTAGTACTTTTTCCAGGATAAGAACATGTGAATTTCAAGATACTTGAAACATCTAGGACTAAGTCATTCTCAGTGGAGCATCCCTGTAAACAATGACATTCACTGGATATTTTCTGGGCCGGATTCCTTTGGGGAGAAACAAGCCTACAGAGGCTTACAGAGTGTACCTGTTTTCATAGCTGGGAAATAGTCTGGAAACTGGTCTACAGTGGAATTTGGAGAGAAGTTCAGAACCAAGCATTTTGATTGGGAGGCCACCCATATCTCCCACTCTTACAGTGAACGTACCTAAGAGAATCAAAGTCTCAGGAAGAAAGGAGACTGCTTATTGAGTACCAATTCTTTCTCTGGCAATGTGTTAGATGTGCAAAGAGAAGAGAATGTAGGCTTCCTATAGAGGAAGTTAGTGCAAGCATGCTAAAAGGTCCTGAAGGAAATGACAACAGTCTTCTTCAAATATAATCAGAATGTGATTTGGATAAATTGACATAAGAGGCCAGTGCAAGTGATGATGAAGAAAAGTACATGAGCCAGGTACAGGAAACTTACTAAAGCTAGATCCCCATCGCTGCCCTCAGTAAGCTATATGATAGGTCCCATACTGACCTGACAGATAATACAGCAAGGGAGAGAGCTGGAAGCATGCCTCTTGATGGTGCAGCTTTTCCATAAAAGCACTGTGATGAAACAACACAGCATTTATTTTTTGAGGAAATGAGTAAATACTAAGTTTATAGGCAAAAGGAAGTAACAACAGAATTGCAAAATAGAAAAGTTAACAGAGTCTAAATCACTTATCTTTACAAAATGACGTAGTTATTCTAGAGATAGTCATCTCTGACTGGAGGTCATCAAAGTTGCAAGTATTTTATCTTCACATTTCTCTTTGTTGTTGGTCAAAGTTAATAGACAACTTCCAGAATGCATCACAGACCAATAGCTGCTGACGTGAAGCACCTTTTAAAAATAGATTTAAGTACTCACTATTTCAGTGTTTTTGATAGTCCATATGTCAAAGACAAAATGCTAAACATTCATGTTGTTGCTAGAGTGAACACACAATCAAAGAGAACAAGAAAGAAAAATTCCCCTCGCAAGGCTCCCATCACAGCCCTGCTTGGGGTAGCAGTGGGAGTGTCTATACCTTCTTTTCCAGGACTAACAAATAAGCTCAAATTCCAGCTTAACTCTTTGGACAAAAGAAGAGAGAGTTTAGTCAAAACCTAAAGCAGTTCGCTGACAGATTTTCTAACAAACAAAGGCAAAAGGAAAAGGGAGGAGACTTCTTGAACTACTTCAAGAAAAGCCCCTACCTAGAGTCTCTGTGTCCAAAAACCTGTTAAATCTACTGAAACCATTTGTTGACCATAATGTTTCTTTCTGGAAAGTAAAGTTCTCAGTTAAACCCCCAGAATTTCTTGATTTTAGCAGGAAACTACCTCACGTGGGTGTCTGGACATCACCTCTGCTGAAGCATGGAGAAAGTGATCTAGCAACAAACCCAACCTGCCTGACAGGTACTGCCTCTACCTGGATGGCTTATTCATGAGTCAGAAAACACCGCTGTTGCCAGTCTTGCATTTCATTTCATTCTTAAACCTGTCAGACTTGGGATGCTGAACAAATTTAAAAATTCAGAAATATGAACCATTGTAAAAACTAGTCACTCATTCCTCAGCTTTCCAAAATTGCAGATGTCCTTATACATAAACTCCTATTTATTGAAATATTTATATAGGCAAGAAGGAACTCTATAATAATACTAATGACAGCACTCAAGCTGGGTCTCTATAACCACAGGAGTATCAGACATTGAAGCATCGGTTGTGATGATTTCAGGCCATTGTTGACCCGTTAAAGAAAAGTTCCCAGTTGTGAAGCACTCTTCCAGACTTTAGACCCAAACTTAGTCTATCCTTCAAAGAGATCACAAAGTCATGAAGTTCCTTAATGGCCATCGCTATGTCTTGCTGGAAAGAGGCTTCATTTTGGTGTTTCTTTTTCATCTACATGGATCCCAGGAAGCACTCTTCCATGAATTGGAGATCTTTAGACCCAAACTTAGTCTGTCCTTCAAAGAGACCACAAAGTCATGAAGTTCCTTAATGGCCATCTCTATGTCTTGCTGGAAAGAAGCTCCATTTTGGTGTTTCTTTTTCATCTACATGGAGCCCAGGACAGCAGTAACTAATCACTTCACCATATTGTGCAGAACTTTTATTCAAAATATGATTCAGGGCTTATTACATATATTGATGTAACATTTCTGAATATGACAGCATAAAGGAAGTGGAAAGGAACAAAGCTGTGTTGCAGTGAGAAGACACAGATGGTAACTTGAGTCTACAGGAACAAATGAAAAGAATGTGAAAGGAAAAGTACAAGGATCGATGTAACAAAGTCTTTAGATACATATTTTCCCTTCTTAGCTTCCGTAAAAGATATAAAATTATATAAAGTAATAATTACAGCAATTTATTGTTGGGTTTGTAACATATAGAGATATAATATGTATAACAATAATATTACCAAAAAAGGGGGGAAGAAGAGCTGTGTGAGAGAAAAGTTTCTATGTCTCACTAGTATTAAGTTAGCATAAGTCTAAAGTCAATATCATAAGTTAAGACATAAACCATAAACCCTAGAAAATAACTTACTCTAAGTCACTGAGAAAATAACTAAAACATTTAGCTGAAAAGTCACTGGGGGAATTAAAATATTACACTAAAATATGCATTTAATACAAAAGAGAGTAGTAAAGGAAGAATAGAGAACAAAATGTGACAAGAGCCTTAACAGAAAGCAAAAAGTAAAATGGAAGATGTAAATCCATTACATCTTGAATAATGATATTAAATGGTAATGGATTAATCAATCTAATCAAAGGCAGAAATTGTTAGATTGGGTAAAAAAACGTGATTCAACTGTATGCTATCCACAGGACACAAAACTTAGATTCAATAATACAAATAGATTGAAAATAAAAAGGATGGAAAAAGATATACTATGCAAAGAGCAATCATGGAAGACTACTAATACCAGAGAAAGCAGATTTGAAGACCAAAAAATATATACAGATTACTAGAGATAAATAGGATATTTTATAATGATGAAAGTGTCAATTGATCAGAAAAACAAAATAATTAAAAATGTACATGCAAATAGCAATAGTGCCCCAAAACACATGAAGCCAAAAGTGACAGAATCAAAGAAGAAATAGACAATTCAACAATAATAATTGATGGCTCCTCTATCCCACTTTCAATAATGTATAGAACAACTAGGAAGTGGATCTAAAGGATATGGACTTGAATGACACCAAAAATAAACAAGAACTAACAAACACTTATAGACCATTTTACTTGACAATATAATATACATTTTTCTCAAGTGCACAAGCAACATTTTCCCAGATAGACCATATGCCAGGTTCAGTAAATTTCAAAGGCAGGAAATCATGTAAAGTGTGTTCTCTGAACCACAGTGGAGTGAAACAGAAAATCTATAATAAAAAGTAATTTGAGAAATTAACAAATATGTGGAAATTAAGTGCACACCCCTAAATAACCAATCAAAGAATAAATTACAAAGGAAATTAGGAAATACATTGAGATGAATAAAAACTAAACACAACATATCAAAACATACTGGATGCATGTAAAGCAATGCTTATAAAGAAATGTATTGCCACAAACACCTACATTAAAAAGGAAGAAACATCTCAAATCAGTAACCCAAACTCCACCTTAAGACACTGGAAAAATAAGATAAAACTGAAGCTAAGTAAACAGAGGAAATACATAGTAAAAATTAGAGTGTAAATTAGTGAAATAGAGATTAGGAAAAACATGTAAAAAAATAATTAAGCCAAAAGTTGTTTCCCTGAGAAGACCAACTAAATTGGCAAAGCTTTGACTATACTGACCAAGAAAAATAATTAAAAACTCAAATTATTAAAATCAAGAATGAGAAAGCAGACTGGTTAACATTACCAATTTTATAGAAATAAAAATGATTTTAAGGGAACAGTATGAACTGCTCTGTGCCATGGACATATATGATGTGGACAAGTTCTTAGAAAGACACAAACTACTGCAATGGACTCAGGAAGAAAGAAAATCAGAATACACATACAATAAGTAAAAAGATTAAATTTCAAACTTAAAGTCTTCTTGTAAAGAAATACCCAGGCACAGGTGACTTGACCAGTACATTTTACCAAACATTTAAACAAAAATTAAAGCAGTTATTCAAGGGGTACCTAGGTGGCTCAGTTGGTTAAGCGTCCAGCTCTTGATCTCAGCTCAGGTCATGTTCTAAGGGTCATGTGATCCAGCCTTATGTCATCATGCTCTGCACTAGAGTCTGCTTAAGATTCTCTCTCTCCCTCTGCCCCTCCGCCTCCCCCAAATAAAAAAGAATAAATAGCAAGTATTCAAAAGTTATTTGAGCAAATAGAAAAGGAGGGAATAATGTTCAACCCATTCTATGAGACCAAGTATTACACAGATTCAAACATCAAACAAATACATCATAAGAAAACTCTTAAAACTACAGGCCCATGTATTTTATGAATACAGACAAAAAAAAAAATCTTCAACAAAATACTAGCAAACTTAATCCAGCAATGTATAAAAAGGATTATCCACTATGACCAAGTGGAATAGATCTCCAAAATGTACGGCTGGTTTAACATACAACAATCAATCAACGTAATACACCATATCAATAAAATAAAGGATAAAAGCACATGATCATTTCAAAAGAACAGAAAAAATATTTGACAAAATGTAACATCCATTCGTGATTAAAAAAAAAAAAAACTACTCAACAAACTAGGAAGAGAATAAACTCTTCAACACAATAAAAAACATCTACAAAAGGTGCACAGATATCATTACACTTAATGATGGAAGATTGAATGCTTCTTCTTCAAGATTGAGAATAGTATCAACATGTCCATTCTCATCATGTTATTTATACTGGAGGGTCTAGCTTGGGAAATTAGGCAAACAAAGGGAAGAAAACCCATCTAGATTGTAAAGGAAGAAGGAAAATTATCTCTATTTGCATATGGCATCATCTTGTATGTATGAATTTCTAAGGAATCCACTAAAAAATCACGAGTTCAGCGAGATTGCAGGACACAAGAACAATTTACATACATCAGTTGTATTGCTATATGTTAGCAATGAACAATCTGAAAATGACATTAAGAAAACAATTCCATTTTAATAGTGTCAAAAATATTTAGGAATAAACTTAACAAAATAGTATAAGACTTATACACTGAAAACTACAAAAAATTGTTGAAAGTAATTAAAGAAAAGCAAGTAAATGAGTAAGTATTTCATGTTCATGGACTGAAAGGTTTCATATTGTTAAACTGGCCACAGTGTTCCTCAAACTGATCTACGGATTCAAGGTAATGCCTATCAAAATCGCAGCTGGATTTGTTTCAGAAATTGACAATTTACATGAAAATTCAAAGGCCACAGAATAGCTAAAATAATACTGAAAAAGATCAAAGTTGTAAATGGCAAGATGCCATTCTTTTGATGGCTGAGTCAGTCAGAGAAAGACAAATAACATATGATTTCACTCATATGTGGAATTTAAGGAACAAAACAGATGAATGTAGGGAAAGGAAGAGAAGGAAAAATAAAATAAGATAAAAACAGAGAGAGAGGCAAATCATAAGAGACTCTGGACTACAGAAAACAAACTGAGGCTTACTGGAGGGAAGGTGGGTGAGGGGATGGGCTAACTGGGTGATGGGCATTTAGGAGGGCACTTGTGATGAGCACTAGTATAATATGTAAGTGATAAATCACTAAATTCTACTCTTGAAACTAATACTACAATATACATTAACTAACTTGAATTTAAACGAAATCTTCAAAGAAAGAGAAATTTTAAAAAAAAGACCAAAGTTGAGGAATTCACACTTCCTGATTTCAAAACTCGTTACAAAATTACAATAAGACAGTCTAGTACAGGCAAAAGGACAGACAGGTCAACAAAATAGAATAGAGGTTCCAAATAAAGTCTCACACTTTGGAGCAATTAGTTTCAATAAGGGGTCAATATAGTTCAATGCGGACATGAAAGTCTTTCTGACAAATGGTGCTGACAGGCCCGGGTGCCCACCTCCAAAAGAACGCAGTCGATGCCCTTGTTACACTACACACAAAGAAGTGAACCCAAGGGGCACCTGGGTGGCTCAGGTCATGATCCCAGAGCCCTGGGATCGAGCTCTCATCGGGCTCTCACGCACAGGGATCCTGTTTCCTCCTCTCTCTCTCTGCCTGCCTCACTGCCTAGTTGTGATTTCTCTCTGTCAAATAAATAAAATTAAATTAAAAAAAAAGTCTGTTCCACTGAGGAACATTGCTCCAGAGGCTGAACCAGGGTGAAGCCCACGTGGGGTCAGAGTGGCCTCAGGTCCCGCAGGGTCACAGAAGGATCGGGGGTGTCATAGTGTCATAGAGCTCGCAGGTGTTAGAACGGAGAAGCCGGCTACAGAGACAGAGCCGAGGACTGAACTCTCAGCTCGGGGTTACCTTGAACTGGTCGCGGGCTGGGTGAGCTAGGAGTGTGGCTGGATGCTGGGGATATGGGAGTGATTGGCTGCTGTCCTCTGGGGTCACACTGAAGAGTGGGGCCCCAGACTCTTGGCTCCTCCGGGCCAGAGATTAGGAGGCTGCCATTTTCATTCCCGTCCTCCAGAACTCTACAGAAAGCATTCAGGGAGCAGAAGCTCCCCAAAGCGGACCCGAGCGAAGTACTTAGTCCGGCCCCCAGTAAGAGCAGTGCAATTCTGCCTCGGGCAAAGACACTTGAGAGTCACTACAGCAGGCCACTCCTCCAGAAGATCAACAAAATATCCAGCCAGGACGAAGTTCATCTATCAAGGAAAGCAGGTTCAATACCTAAGAGCAGCAGAATTCCAAGGAGGAGAAAGCAAAGCATGGAACTCATGGTTGTCTCCCCATGATTCTGTAGTCTTGTGGTTAATTCAATTTTTTTTTTCAAATTTGTTTCTTTCTTTTTTTTTCTTTTTTCTTCTTCTGCTAAATTTTTTAAAACTTTTCCCCTTTTTATTTTTAACCTTTTTGACTATTTTATCTAAAATATATATATTTCTTTCATTTTTATATTTCCTGTTTTATTTTTAAATTTTTTTTCTTTTTTTTCTGAAACTCTTTTTATCCCCTTTCTCCCCACCACCACATTTTGGGGTCTCTTCTGATTTGTTCACAGCATATATTTCTGGGGTCTTTGCCACCCTTTTAGTATTTTATTTGATCCTTCATATCCTCTTATCTGGACAAAATGACAAGGCGGAAAAAATCACCACAAACAAAAGAACAAGAGGCAGTACTGAAGGCTAGGGACCTAATCAACACAGATATTGGTAATATGTCAGATCAAGAGTTCAGAATGACGATTCTGAACGTTCCAGCCTTGCTCAAAAAAGGCATGAAAGTCAAAGAACAAACAATCCAATCAAGAAATGGGCAGAGGACATGAACAGACATTTCTGCAAAGAAGACATCCAGATGGCCAACAGACACATGAAAAAGTGCTCCACATCACTCGGCATCAGGGAAATACAAATCAAAACCACAATGAGATATCACCTCACACCAGTCAGAATGGCTAAAATTAACAAGTCAGGAAATGACAGATGCTGGAGAGGATGTGGAGAAAGGGGAACCCTCCTCCACTGTTGGTGGGAATGCAAGCTGGTGCAACCACTCTGGAAAACAGCATGGAGGTTCCTCAAAATGTTGAAAATAGAACTACCCTATGACCCAGCAATTGCACTACTGAGTATTTACCCTAAAGATACAAACATAGTGATCCGAAGGGGCACGTGTACCCGAGTGTTTATAGCAGCAATGTCTACAATAGCCAAACTATGGAAAGAACCTAGATGTCCATCAACAGATGAATGGATAAAGAAGATGTGGTATATATACACAGTGGAATACTATGCAGCCATCAAAAGAAATGAAATCTTGCCATTTGCCACGACGTGGATGGAACTAGAGGGTATCATGCTTAGTGAAATAAGTCAATCGGAGAAAGACAACTATCATATGATCTCCCTGAAATGAGGACATGGGGAAGCAACATGGGGGGTTAGGGGGATAGGAGAAGAGTAAATGAAACAAGATGGGATTGGGAGGGAGGCAAACCATAAATGACTCTTAATCTCACAAAACAAACTGGGGGTTGCTGGGGGGAGGTGGGATTGGGAGAGGGGGAGCGGGCTATGGACATTGGGGAGTGTATGTGCTATCGTGAGTGCTGTGAAGTGTATAAACCTGGCGATTCACAGACCTGTACCCCTGGGGATAAAAATACATTATATGTATATTTAAAAAAAATAAGTTTGGAAGGGGAGGTGAACCATAAGAGACTATGGACTCTGAAAAACAACCTGAGGGTTTTGAAGGGTCAGGGGTGGGAGGTTGGGGGAACAGGTGGTGGGTAATGGGGAGGGCACGTTTTGCATGGGGCACTGGGTGTTGTGCAGAAACAATGAATACTGTTACGCTGATAAAATAAATAAAATGAAAAAAAAAGGTATGGAAGATATTAGAGAAACTCTCTCTGGAGATATAAAAGCCCTTTCTGGAGAAATTAAAGAACGAAAATCTAACCAAGTTGAAATCAAAAAAGCTATTAATGAGGTGCAATCAAAAATGGAAGCTCTCACTGCCAGGATAAATGAGGCAGAAGAAAGAATTAGGGATATAGAAGACCAAATGACAGAGAATAAAGAAGCCGAGCAAAAGAGGGACAAACAGCTACTGGACAATGAGGGGAGAATTCGAGAGATAAGTGACACCATAAGACGAAACAACATTAGAACAATTGGGAGTCCAGAAGAAGAAGAAAGAGAGAGGGGAGAAGAAGGTCTATTGGAGAGAATTATTGGATAGAATTTTCCTAATATGGCAAAGGGAACAAGCATCAAAATCCAGGAAGTGCAGAGAACCCCCTTCAAAGTCAACAAGAATAGGTTCACACCCCATAACCTAATAGTAAAATTGACAAGTCTTAATGACAAAGAGAAAATCCTGAAAGCAGCCTGGGAAAAGAAGTCTGTAACATACAATGGTAAAAATATTAGATTGGCAGCAGACTTATCCACAGAGACCTGGCAGGCCAGAAAGAGCTGGCATGATATATTCAGAGCACTCAACGAGAAAAACATGCAGCCAAGAATACTCTATCCAGCTAGGCTATCATTGAAAATAGAAGGAGAGATCAAAACCTTCCAGGACAAACAAAAACTGAAAGAATTTGCAAACACCAAACCAGATCTGCAGGAAATATTGAAAGGGGTCGTCTAAGCAAAGAGAGAGCCTAAAAGTAGTAGATCAGAAAGGTACAGAGACAATATACAGTAGCAGTCACCTTACAGGCTAATAATGGCACTAAATTCATATCTCTCAATAGTTACCCTGAATTTTAATGGGCTAAATGCCCCAATCAAAAGCAATCAGTAGCCGTCACCTTACAGGCTAATAATGGCACTAAATTCATATCTCTCAATAGTTACCCTGAATTTTAATCGGCTAAATGCCCCCAATCAAAAGACACAGGTAAACAATTTACCATGCTAATGGGCATCAGAAGAAAGCTGGGGTGGCAATCCTTCTATCAGATCAATTAGATTTTAAGCCAAAGACTATAATAAGAGATGAGGAAGGACACTATATCCTACTCAAAGGGTCTGTCCAACAAGAAGATCTAACAATTTTAAATATCTATGCCCCTAACGTGGGAGCAGCCAACTATATCAACCAATTAATAACAAAATCAAAGAAACACATCAATAATAATACAAGAATAGTAGGGGACTTGAACACTCCCCTCACTGAAATGGACAGATCATCCAAGCCAAAGATCAACAAGGAAATAAAGGCCTTAAATGACACACTGGACCAGATGGACATCACAGATATATTCAGAACATTTCATCCCAAAGCAACAGAATACACATTCTTCTCTAGTGCACATGGAACATTCTCCGGAATAGATCACATCCTGGGTCACAAATCAGGTCTCAACTGGTATCAAAAGATTGGGATCATTCCCTGCATATTTTCAGACCACAATGCTCTGAAGCTAGAACTCAGTCACAGGAGGAAAACTGATAAACCCCAATACATGGAGACTAAACAGCATCTTTCTACAGAATGAATGGGTCAACCAGGAAATTAAAGAAGAATTGAAAAAAATCATGGAAACAAATGATAATGAAAACACAATGCTTCAAAATCTGTGGGACACAGCAAAGGCAGTCCTGAGAGGAACATATATAATGGTAGAAGCCTTTATCAAGAAACAAGAAAGGTCTCACGTACACAACCTAACCCTACACCTAAAGGAGCTGGAGAAAGAACAAGAAAGAAACCCTAAACACAGCAGGAGAAGAGAAATCATAAAGATCAGAGCAGAAATCAATGAAATAAAAAACAAAACAAAAAAAATAGAAAAAATCAATGAAACTAGGAGCTGAAAGGAGCAATTCTTTCAGAATTCTTTCTGAATAATTCTTTCTGAATAATTTCTGAAAAATTCTTTCAGAATAATTCAGAAAAATTATTGAATGAATCAATAAGATTGATAAACCCCTCGCCAGACTCATCAAAAAGAAAAGAGAAAGGACCCAAATCAATAAAATCATGAATGAAAGAGGAGAGATCACAACTAACACCAAAGAAATACAGACAATTAGAAGAACATACTATGAGCAACTCTACGCCAACAAATTGGACAATCTGGAAGAAATGGATGCATTCCTAGAGACATATAAACTACCACAACTGAACCAGGAAGAAATAGAAAACCTGAACAGGCCCATAACCAGTAAGGAGATTGAAACAGTCATCAAAAATCTCCAAACAAACAAAAGCCCAGGGCCAGACGGCTTCCCAGGGGTATTCTACCAAACATTTAAAGAAGAACTAATTCCTATTCTCCTGAAACTGTTCCAAAAAAATAGAAATGGAAGGAAAACTTCCAAACTCATTCTATGAGGCCAGCATCACCTTGATCCCAAAACCAGACAAGGATCCCACCAAAAAAGAGAACTACAGACCAATATCCTTGATGAACACAGATGCAAAAATTCTCACCAAAATACTAGCCAATAGGATTCAACAGTGCATTAAAAGAATTATTCACCACGATCAAGTGAGATTTACTCCAGGGCTGCAGGGTTGGTTCCACATCCGCAAATCAATGATTGTGATAGAACACATTAATAAAAGAAAGAACAAGAACCATATGATCCTCTCAATAGATGCTGAAAAGCATTTGACAAAGTACAGCATCCCTTCCTGATCAAAACTCTTCAAAGTGTAGGGACAGATTGCACAGAACTCAATATTATCAAAGCCATCTATGAAAAACCCACCGCAAATATCATTCTCAATGGAGAAAAACTGAAAGCTTTTCCATTAAGGTCAGCAACACGGCAGGGATGTCCATTATCACCACTGCTATTCAACATACTACTGGAAGTCCTAGCCTCAGCAATCAGACAACAAAAAGAAATTAAAGGCATCCAAATCGGCAAAGAAGAAGTCAAACCATCACTCTTCGCAGATTGGATGATACTATATGTGGAAAACCCAAAAGACTCCACTCCAAAACTGCTCGAACTTGTACAGGAATTCAGTAAAGTGTCAGGATATAAAATCAATGCACAGAAATCAGTTGCATTTCTGTACACCAACAACAAGACAGAAGAAAGAGAAGTTAAGGAATCAATCCCATTTTCAACTGCACCAGAAACTATAAGATACCTAGGAATAAACCTAACCAAAGAGGCTAAGAATCTATTTGCAGAAAACTATAGAGTACTTATGAAAGAAATTGAGGAAGACACAAAGAAATGGAAAAATGTTCCATGTTCCTGGATTGGAAGAATTTTGTGAAAATGTCCATGCTACCTAAAGCAATCTACACATTTAATGCAATCCCTATCAAAATACCATCCTTTTTTTTTCAAAGAAATGGAACAAATAATCCTAAAATTTATATGGAACCAGAAAAGACCTCAAATAGCCAAAGGAATATTGAAAAAGAAAGCCAAAGTTGGTGACATCCCAATTCCGGACTTCAAGCTCTATTACAAAGCTGTCATCATCAAGACAGCATGGTACTGGCACAAAAACAGACACATAGATCAATGGAACAGAATAGAGAGCCCAGAAATAGACCCTCAACTCTACGGTCAACTAATCTTCGACAAAGCAGGAAAGAATGTCCAATGGAAAAAAGACAGCCTCTTCAATAAATGGTGCTGGGAAAATTGGACAGCCACATGCAAAAAAATGAAATTGGACCACTTCCTTACACCACACACGAAAATAGACTCCAAATGGATGAAGGACCTCAGGTGAGAAAGGAATCCATCAAAATCCTTGAGGAGAACGCAGGCAGCAACCACTTCGACCTCAGCCGCAGCAACATCTTCCTAGGAACATCGGCAAAGGCAAGGGAAACAAGGGCAAAAATAAACTATTGGGATTTCATCAAGATCAAAAGCTTTTGCACAGCAAAGTAAACAGTTAACAAAACCAAAAGACAACTGACAGAATGGGAGAAGATATTTGCAAATGCCATATCAGATAAAGGGCTAGTATCCAAAATCTATAAGGAACTTAGCAAACTCAACACCCAAGAACAAACAATCCAATCAAGAAATGGGCATCGCCAGATATGGACCCTCAACTCTATGGTCAAATAATCTTTGACAAAACATTAAAAAATATTAAATGGAAAAAAGACAGTCTCTTCAATAAATGGTGCTGGGAAAACTGGACAGCGATATGTAGAAGAATGAAACTCGACCATTCTCTTACACTGTACACAAAGATAAACTCGAAATGGATAAAAGACCTCAACCTGAGACAGGAATCTATCAGAATCCTAGAGGAGAACATAGGCAGTAACCTCTTCGATATCAGCCACAGCAACTTCTTTCAAGATATGTCTCCAAAGGCCAAGGAAACAAAAGCAAAAATGAACTTTTGGGACTTCATCAAGATCAAAAGCTTCTGCACAGCAAAGGAAACAGTCAACAAAACAAAGAGGCAACCCACGGAATGGGAGAAGATATTTGCAAATGACAGTACAGACAAAAGGTTGATATCCAGGATCTACAAAGAACTTCTCAAACTCAACACACACAAAACAGATAATCATATCAAAAAATGGGCAGAAGATATGAACAGACATTTCTCCAACGAAGACATACAAATGGCTATCAGACACATGAAAAAATGTTCATCATCACTAGCCATCAGGGAGATTCAAATTAAAACAACATTGAGATACCACCTAACACCAGTTAGAATGGCCAAAATTAGCAAGACAGGAAACAACATGTGTTGGAGAGGATGTGGAGAAAGGGGAACCCTCTTACACTGTTGGTGGGAATGCAAGTTAGTGCAGCCACTTTGGAGAACAGTGTGGAGATTCCTGAAGAAATTAAGAATAGAGCTTCCCTATGACCCTGCAATTGCACTGCTGGGTATTTACCCCAAAGATACAGATGTAGTGAAAAGAAGGGCCATCTGTACCCCAATGTTTATTGCAGCAATGGCTACGGTCGCCAAACTGTGGAAAGAACCAAGATGCCCTTCAACGGATGAATGGATAAGGAAGATGTGGTCCATATACACAATGGAGTATTATGCCTCCATCAGAAAGGACGAATACCCAACTTTTGTAGCAACATGGACGGGACTGGAAGAAATTATGCTGAGCGAAATAAGTCAAGCAGAGAGAGTCAAGTATCATATGGTCTCACTTATTTGTGGAGCATAATAAATAACATGGAGGACATGGGGAGATGGAGAGGAGAGGGAGTTGAGGGAAACTGGAAGGGGAGATGAACCATGAGAGACTATGGACTCCGAAAAACAACCAGAGGGTTATGAAGGGGCGGCGGGGGTTGGGGAGGGGTGGGGTGGGAGGTTGAGGAACCAGGTGGTGGGTAATAGGGAGGGCACGTACTGCATGGAGCACTGGGTGTGATGCCAAAACAATGAACACTGTTATGCTGTAAATAAAAAAAATAAAAATAAATAAATAAATTAAAAAAAAAGGAATGTTTTTGCTCAATGTCTGATAATAATTCTTTTATCCTAACCAGGCTGGCCTGTGTGTCTGACTGGCTCCAGTAGGCATGGGTTCTCTTGGCTGAGAAGGCCCTGGTCCAGTTTCTCTGAATATCCTTGCATCCAGTTAGGTTGGTTGTGTGGTCAGTGAATCAGAGGATTAGCGATGGCTCTTCTCTTAGGTGCTGGGGGAATATATAAACAGGTACAGTCTTCTAGAGGGCAGTTTAGTGAACTGTGACAAGAGCTTTAAAAAACCATGTACCCATTTACTCAGCAAGTGCTTTTATATACTTTATACTAACGAGACTTTCTGATATGGCCTGCTCAACGATGCAGTGTGAGTAGGATGTTTATAATAGCAGTGTTGACGACAACAAAAACAGAAAACAACCCACCTGTCTAAAACAAAGGATGTGCTAACTACATAATAAATCAGGGACATCAGACAGGGGCAGACAGGGACATCAGTGAGGTGGCTGAGGGGCAGGGAGTGAGGCTTGCAGCAGAAGGAAATGAAACCAAACAAACGTACCAACACTCCCAGTTACTGACTTGGAAACAATTAAGGATATATTATCAGTTACAAAGGCAGGTAATGAAAAGTGTATAAAATGATCCGATTTTAGTTAAAAACCATAAATAAGCCCATGTATTTACCTTATGTGCCGTTCCCTTTCCGTTTTCCCCTCCCTTCTTCCTTCCTTAACACCCTGCTTGACTCCCTGCCTTCCCCCCTCCCATTTTTAGCTTAGTAGAATTCTCACATTTTTATACATTGTGCATAGTTTAGTTGGACAACAAATAAGGGAGAAATACGCGGGTAAAATTAATTCATGGTAGCGATCGCCGTTAGTCCGTCTGTATAAGCACAGACTTCTTTCATTTCACCATTTATTTACCTTCTAAAGTAGCAATAAACATTTCTTGCTTTGTAGAAATGTTAAAACAATAAGAGAGTTAAAACTGGCAAGTTTAAACTTTCAGAGAAAGAGAAGTTTGGTTTCTAGAGGTCAGGCCAACCCAAGATACACTATCAGTGAATTTCCACTGGTCTTCCCCAGGGTGAATCTGAAGGCTGCCGCTTGCATGGAAGCCACACATGCAGGGTTATACAAGCAAACACGCCGAGAGCCCCCCATCCATCCACGTCTGCCTAAACACATTTTGAGACTCATTTGTGCTCACAAGGTTTAGTACTGATGTTGTTGTAAAACTTTAAAGGTTGAATGTACTTCAAGAATGGTGTGTTCTGTTTGTTTTTTTTTAAGATTTTATTTATTTATTTTAGAGAGAGAGAGAGCTCGAGGAGGGGTAGGGGAGGGGAAAAGAGAGAGGGAGGGAGAGAATCCCAAGCAGACTGTGTGATGAGCAGAGCCCAATGTGGGGCTTGAACCAGGACCCTGAGATCATGACCTGAGCTGAAATCAAGAGTTAGATGTTTAACGGACTGAGTCACCAAGGCGCCCCGGGAGTGTTCTGGTTTTAAGTGAGTTATCTGAATCTCTCTTCAACCCAGGATTAAACAGAATTTCAACCTAGGATTTCTAGGATTTCAAGCTTATCTGTCAAAGATCTTTGTAAACCATGAGCTCACCTCCCTATGTTGATGAGTGAGCGGGGCTGGGACAGTTCATTCGTTCTGGTCTGGGAGCCCTTGGTGTCGCTGAGGCATTATTTGACCCATAAAGTTATTCCTCCTTTAAAGGCTTACTGATGAAGCTTTAAGTAGCACATGCCTCCCTGTATACTTGACATTTAAAAAAGGGTCAAATCATTAAGTTGCTTATTATAATTTTCTTTTTTTTTTCCATTTTATTTATTTTTTCAGCGTAACAGTATTCATTCTTTTTGCACAACACCCAGTGCTCCATGCAAAACGTGCCCTCCCCATTACCCACCACCTGTTCCCCCAACCTCCCACCCCTGACCCTTCAAAACCCTCAGGTTGCCCCAACCTCCCACCCCTGACCCATGGAGGACATGGGGAGATGGAGAGGAGAGGGAGTTGAGGGAAACTGGAAGGGGAGATGAACCATGAGAGACTATGGACTCTGAAAAACAACCAGAGGGTTATGAAGGGGCGGCGGAGGGGTTGGGGTGGGGTGGGAGGTTGAGGAACCAGGTGGTGGGTAATAGGGAGGGCACTTACTGCATGGAGCACTGGGTGTGATGCCAAAACAATGAACACTGTCATGATGTAAATAAGCAAATAAAAATAAATAAATAAATAAATAAATAAAAAGAAATGGGCAGAGGACATGAACAGACATTTCCGCAAAGAAGACATCCAGATGGCCAACAGACACATGAAAAAGTGCTCCATGTCACTCGGCATCAGGGAAATACAAATCAAAGCCACAATGAGATATCACCTCACACCAGTCAGAATGGCTAAAATTAACAAGTCAGGAAATGACAGATGCTGGCGAGGATGCGGAGAAAGGGGAACCCTCCTCCACTGTTGGTGGGAATGCAAGCTGGTGCAACCACTCTGGAAAACAGCATGGAGGTTCCTCAAAATGTTGAAAATAGAACTACCCTATGACCCAGCAATTGCACTACTGAGTATTTACCCTAAAGATACAAACATAGTGATCCGAAGGGGCACGTGTACCCAATTGTTTATAGCAGCAATGTCTACAATAGCCAAACTATGGAAAGAACCTAGATGTCCATCAACAGATGAATGGATCAAGAAGATGTGGTATATATACACAATGGAATACTATGCAGCCATCAAAAGAAATGAAATCTTGCCATTTGCGACGATGTGGATGGAACTAGAGCGTATCATGCGTAGTGAAATAAGTCAATCGGAGAAAGACAACTATCATATGATCTCCCTGATATGAGGATGTGGAGATGCAACATGGGGGGTTAGGGGGATAGGAGAAGAATAAATGAAACAAGATGGGATTGGGAGGGAGATAAACCATAAATGACTCTTAATCTCACAAAACAAACTGGGGGTTGCTGGGGGGAGGTGGGGTTGGGAGAGGGGGAGGGGTTTATGGACATTGGGGTGGGTATGTGTTATGGTGAGTGCTGTGAAGTGTGTAAACCTGGTGATTCACAGACCTGTACCCCTGGGGATAAAAATACATTATATGTTATTAAAAAAAAATAAAAAGAAAGTATGAATACCCAACTTTTGTAGCAACATGGACGGCACTGGAAGTGATTATGCTGAGTGAAATAAGTCAAGCAGAGAGAGTCAAGTATCATATGGTTTCACTTATTCGTGGAGCATAACAAATGACATGGAGGACATTGGGAGATAGAGAGGAGAAGGAAGTTGAGGGAAATTGGAAGGGAGGTGAAACATAAGAGATTATGGACTCTGAAAAACAACCTGAGGGTTTTGAAGGGCCGGGGGTGGGAGGTTGGGGGAACCAGGTGGTGGGTAATAGGGATGGCACATATTGCATGGAGCACTGGGTGATGTGCAAAAACAATGAATACTGTTATGCTGAAAAAATAAATTAATTAATTTAAAAAATATTAAAAACAAACATGCTAGTAAAAAGGAATAAACAGATTATGAATAACCAAGCTATATCTTTGTGAAATAAAACATAGTTGCTGAAATTAAAATCTCAATTAGCAGGCTAAGTTAACAGAAGAGATATGGCTGGAGATACTATTAGTGAACTCGAAGACAGATATGAGGAAATTACTAACAAGCAGCAGAAAGTTAGGAAGAAATGAGAAATACGAGAGGATAAATAACTCTAACATATGTTTTATAGATGTTCCAGAAAGAAAATGGAAAAAGTAAGGAAGATGCAAAATTCAAGGAAATTATTGCTCAGAATTTTCTAAAGCAGACAGAGGAAGACAAATACCATATGATTTCACTTATATGTGTTATCCAAGAAACCAACCAACCAACCACACAAGTGCAAATTCAAAGATAGAGAACAGAGTGATGGTTACCAGAGGGGAGGTTGAGGGGGGCAAAATATGTAAAGAGAAGTAAGAGGTGCACAGTTTCATTTACAAAATATGGCGATGAAAAGTACAGTATTGGAAAAAAAAAGTCAATAATATTGTAATAAAGTATGGTGACAGACATCAGGGTGAGCACTGAATAATGTACAGAATCATCAGATCACTATGCTGTACACGAACTAATACCACATTGCTTGTCAATTACCCCTCAATAACTTGAAATACCAGTTAAAGACTTTTAAAAAAGAAAAAAAGAGAGAGGACGGTCTGACTCAAGAAACACACTGAGTTTGGAGCAGGAAGATATGAATTTAAATCCACCCCAGGACACATTGTAACAAAGGTCAAATATTAAAAAGTACCAGAGAGAAAAGCAGACCAACTACAAGGGAACAAAAGTAGTGTAGCGTGAATCAGAGTTCTTGAAAGCAATAAGAGAGATCAGAAGATAGTGACATAATAGAGTTAAGAGATAAGCAGAGAATTTTATATACAACTAAGCTATTCTTGAGGAGTAAGGATGGAATAACGTTTTCATTTATTTATTTTTTAAGGTTTCATTTAATTATTTATTCATTGGAGAGAGAGCAAAAACATGAGTGGGGGTGCAGAGAGAGGAAGAGAATCTCAAGCAGACTGTGTGCTCAGGGTGGAGCCCCATGTGGGGCTGGATCTGGAGACCCTGAGACCATGACCCGAGCTGAAGTCAAGAGTCAGGACGCTCAACTGTCTGAGCCACCCAGGTGCCCCAATAACATTTTTATTTTTAACTTTTTATTTATAAAAATATAGGCATAAGATATATATATATATATATTTTTTTTTTACTTATATAAAACCTGAGTAGGAATCACAAGCATAATTGAATATGCAAATAACTATAAGTGATTTAGGACCATTAAAAGATTTGCAGCTAAATACAAGCATAATGAAGAGGCTCAACTACAACAGGCAATGAACACAGCATACAATGTGGGGGGGGGTGCTCTGGACTGAGGTCGAATCCCTGTGGTTCTACAGATCATGAGAACAGCTGAGACAATCATTAACATTAGAACCCAGTTAAGCATGCATACTGAACATTTAAGTGTTACCAATGAAAGTTCAGAAGTACAATTTATAACTTACAAGAGTGGACAAGAGGGAATTTTGAAAAAATAAAACAGAACTTAATTTTTAAAAGAAAGGGAAGCAGGACAAGAGAAGCAAAAAGTCATTGTGTGTATAAAACTTAAAAGGACATGGTAAAAACTAATTTTTTAAGGACTAAAATGACCTGGGTTTATGAATTAAAAGATACAGATTTTTGGTTTTGATTTTTAAAATCCAACTATGCTGTTTAAACTAAACAGAAAGTAAAGATATAAAGAAGATGGAAGAAAACTAATGTAGGTATTCATGGCAGAAAAGTAGGGTTTAAGGTAAAAAAAATAACACAAGAAACATGATTTTAAATAAAGAGGGTCACCACATCATGAAAAAGGAATAATTTAAGAAAAAATACGTAAAAATTCTGATATTATGTTTATCACATTAGGTAGCCTGAAAATGAAAGTTAAGGTGAGGAAATTATCAGGTTAAAACTGAAACATCAGCAAGAAGAACGGAAACTTTTAACACATCCATCTTGGATAAATAGGTGAGATAAAATAAATTATTAGGTACAAAAAGAATTTTTAAGTGAGTCAACAACTTGACATAGTTAGCATCCATGGAACCCCTATATCATAACGAGAGAACACAATGCTTTTATGCATCTGTGAACACGTGAAAGTTGACCTCATAATAAGTCACAAAGCAGATCTTTAAAATACCAAAGAACTTCTATAATGGAACCAAGGTCTTTAGGCACAATATTTTTTAAAATGGGAAATAATTATTGGTATTAACTTAAAACATGTTTTAAACATTTGGAAGTTTAAAAACACACTTCTAAATAAACTTGGCTCATAGAACATGTCAAAGTGGATGATGGTTAAAAATGCATGAACCGGGTGTTATACTGAGCTAATGAATCATTGAACATCATATCAGAAACTACTGATGTACTGTACCTTGGCTAATCAAATTTAAATTAAAAAATTATATTAAATTACAAAAAATAAATGCATGAAAATACAACAGTACACCCCAAAAATGGAGAAGTATTTTGAAGGAAATATATCAGCTTCAGTAGGAATATGTATCACAGTCATTAGGGAAAAAGGAGCAAATCTTAAAATTAATGAGCTATGTCATCAGTGTGAGAAGTTAGGAAAAGGACAGATGTAACCATAAAGGAAGTAGCTCAAGAAAACAAAATTAAAAGCCCCAAATAATGCAATGACAGATGAAGAAAAAGTAGGTAACATCAACTATGTTAAAAGAATATTTTTAACACCAAAAAATATATATTTTTAACACCAGAAAATACCTGTCACAGAGACAGAGAGGACATGAAGTCTGAATAAAAGATAAGTTACATAAATTGAAGAAATGTCTTTATGAAAAATGATTACATTTTTCTTCCCTCTTACAATTTTCCCTCGACCCTTGAACACTTCTTTATATACTGGCCTGAAGTTTTGAGCTGCTTTTTGGAAATGATTGCATCACATCCTGAAGTTTCTTATTTTGATAGCATATGCTCAATATACTTCTACAAGTCAAGAGATTTTTATATAAAGTAATGTTTTTAGGACATGCACATAAACGAGTTAGAAGTTGTGTTTCATTTATATTTGAAATATCCATGAGTTTAAAAATTAACAGGTGAGGGGCGCCTGGTGGCTCAGTGGATTAAGCCGCTGCCTTTGGCTCAGGTCATGATCTCAGGGTCCTGAGATCGAGCCCCGCATTGGGCTCTCTGCTCTGCAGGGAGCCTGCTTCCCCTTCTCTCTCTGCCTGCCTCTCTGCCTACTTATGATCTCTCTCTGTGTCAAATAAATAAATAAAATCTTTAAAAAAAATTAACAGGAGAAACTGTTTAGCTCAACACACCGGGTGTTTGGAATTCTCTGATGTGTTTAGTGACCCCTCACGTGGGTCCCATCAAGAACTTAGCCCCCCTCTCTCTTCTCTGACCACCTCTGACATATGCTCCCAGCGGCATGTTAAAGAACCTCTCTTATTCTACGATTTTTGTTGCACAGTTGAGGTGACCACAATAGGCAAACTGTATTTTATCCTTACACCAACAAGGTGGTCAATCTTTTCTCCTGCTACTGTTCTAGATTCCCTTTGCAATATTATCCATACTTTCATTTGAAAGTAAACTCACAAAACCTAGCATGGCCAGAAAAGTATTTATGACACCAAATATTTTGAATTAGTAAATAAAAGGCATAGACAAACTCCTCAACTCAAATTATGCTCATGCAGAATCTTCTGGACACAAAGGTTAGTTGGAAGAGATGTCAAAATGACCTGTGTTCATAGTTCTATTTCTTACCGGTTAATGAGTTACTCTACAAGTCAGTTTTCTCATCTGTGAAAGTAAAATAATAATGATACCTTCCCTGAGGATTGCTGTGGGTGAAATTATGGGACACAATATTCTTAGTTCGCAGTTGGTGCTTTTCACATATAATATGTACTCCCTTACTTCCATAGATTTTGTGGCAGCATTGGTAAAAGTAACAAAGATTTATAATAAAATAACAAATATTATTATTGAGTTATTAAAAGTTAAAAATAGAAATAATAACAGCAACAATAGTAGTTATTATTATATTTACGGAGTATTAGGTAGCAGGCAGTATGCTCAACAGTGCCTATGCATTAACTCAGCCTTCAAACAGCTCTTCAGGGTAGGTACTATTATCATCATGCCCACTTTACAGATGAAGAAACTGGGGACTCCAGAGGTTAAATCAGAGGTGGGTGAACTTCAGCCTGCAGGCAGATCAGGCCACACCCATTTGCTTACATTTGGTGGCTTTCATGCTATGCTGGCAGAGCAGAGTACTTGCCACAAGGGTGCATATGGCCCACAAACCTACTTTGTTATTTTTTAAATAACCTACTTTCTGGTTGATCCTTTACAGAAAAATAGTGTGGGCTCCTGAGTTAGATAATTGTCCAAGTTCACACTATGAAGCCAGTCTTTAGAGCTAAATAGCACCTTCAGATTGTGAGGCTTTTTCCTGGCCATGGTTTCATGACCTAACAAATGTATTATTGCCTTTCTCCGTTTTCTATTGACAGCCTCTGCCACAAGTGAACTTCGGAATCTTGTGACTTACAGTGGCAGAAATGTATCTCACAGATAGTCCACAGATGGTCAGTAGGGTGTAGCTGGCTGGGAATGGCAAGGAAGGACTCTACTCCGTGCAGTCATTCTAGGGTTGTGGCTGCCACAGTTGGAAGGCCCCCCTGACGATTGACTTCCAAGGCAAAGGGAGAGTGGAGGGTTGGATGGGAGATGTCTTGGAGCTGACCCAGCAGCTGCATGCATCACTTTCATCCCATCTCCTTGGCTACAACTCAGAAATATGGCCTTATGTATGCAAAGGATGTTAAGAAATACAGCCTCTCAGGAAAGGAAAATGGGATTAGCGTACGATGAGCCAGTTCCTGCTAAAGGATGATTCTACAATTTCTTTTTTCACTGACTGTGTATTACACCTTCCACATTTTATCCATGCTGATGGGTGTAGATGGAGTTTGTTCATTTTCCCTTCTATGTAGTATTCGTTGTGTGGCTTTCCCACAATTTATGTGTGCATTCTATTGTTGACAGGCCTCTGGATGGCTTCCAGTTTGGGGTTATTGCTAAGAAAGCTGCAAAGACGCATCTGAACCAGTCTCCTTGGACATTTAGAAAGGTCCCCTATTGTATACACAAACAGGGAGAATGGCTGTTTTTCCATTGACTTAGAGCTTTTACCAGATATCACAAAACTGTGCTGCAATGTACGTGAAACAATTTACACGCCCAGGAGGAATCAGGACTAGTTTCTCACTTATTCTCATGTGTTTTAAATTTTGTCTGTTGGAAGGGTATAATAGCTCCTTATTATTTCAATTTTTTCGAGAAATTTTGAAAAGGTTGACTTGTATCCAGGCTTTATAAAGAATTTTTCCAATTCAACACTGAAAAGATAAGTAATTCGACTGAGATATGGAGAAAAGATGTCAATAGATATTTTCCCAAGAAGGCATGGAAATGGACAAAAATCACATGAAGATAGACATGTCTTTCTTAATTACTGGGGAAATAAAGTAGAAAACTTGACAAAATGTCACTTGCCCTCTAGGATACTTCTTTGTCCAAAGGCAGGCAATGACTTAGGCTGGTGGGGTTTTGAAGAAATTGGAACCCTCATGCATTGCTGGTGTGATTGCAAAAATGGTGAAGCTGCTTAGGAAAACACTCTGGCAGTTTTTGAAATTGTTAACATGGAGTTACCATGTGACCCAGGGATTCCAGTTCTAGGTAGATACCCTTGAGAAAGAAAAATATATGTTTACCCAAAAATGTGTACATAAATGTTCACAGCAGCATTATTCATACAAGTCAAAAAGTAGAAACAACCCCAATATTTATCAATGGATGAATGGGTCGATAAAACGTGGTCTATCCATCAATGGAATATTATTCAGGCTTAGAAATGAATGAAGTACCAATAACACAGCATGTCATGGATGAAATTTGAAAACATGACCCTAAATGGGAGAAGCCAGTCACAAAAAGCTCTGTACTGTATGATTCCATTTACATGAAATGTCCAGAATAGGCAAATCCATAGGGACAGAAAGCAGGTTCATGTTTTTCTAGGGGGTAAGGGCAGGGAGGAAGAGGGGGTGACTGCTAGTGGGGACAGAGTTCTGGGGGGGAGAGATGAAAATATCCTAAAATTAAATAGTGCAACAGATGAATGTAACAAAATCCACTGAACTGTAAGCTTTAAAAGCGTAGATTTGATGCTATGTGAATAAAGTTCAATAAAGCTATCATTTTAAATAACCTAGAAAGGTAGGCAATACTCTGTCATTCAGCCTTTCAAGCTGCTCACCTGTGGTTCACCTGTAAGTATCGGCCAGGTTTTATCAGCTATATGTCTGCTTTTACTTGATTTTAGGTGTTTCCTCAACATCTGGTGGCGTGAATATCAACTCCCCTTCTCTTTGACCTCCATCCTTTTCAAAACTGTCTTGATGATGCCCGAACTCACCCAGAAAAACACAGAAATCACCTTGTCATTTTCCACCAAAAAAAAAAAAAAAAAAAAAAAAAAAACTACTGGTTGGATTTTGTCTGAAATTAGATTAAATTCAGAGATCAACAGGGAATTCTCAGCTTTGAGAAATGAAGTTTTCTCATTAGTGAACGTGGCATGTTCCTCTGCCTTGAATTCCTCTGTTTGTCTCCTGGTTGGTTTTTGGTTTGTTTTTACTTTTTCCACAAGCACCTCTGTGTTCCAGTGTCTTCTAATACACGGAGGTATTATTTCTGTGTATATTATAAATATGATGTTTGTATACATATGTGTGTATATGTGTGTGTGTATACACACATAATTGATCCTCATTGTTCACAGATTCCATATTATAAATTTGCCAACTTTCTAAACTCTAACTCCAGATATAGACTCGTGTCATCCTCACTGTCATTTACAGACATGCCTGCACAAGTCAGTGGCAATTCAGAGATGTCTAGTTTTGATCTTCTCAGCAGAAGTTAAGTGAGGCAACGCCCTGCCTTTCAGCTTCAGACTTGTCCTATAAGCAAGTGTCCTTCTTGCAGTCTATTTAGTGTGACATTTTTGTGCTTTCTGTGAGTGATTTCACTGTTTGAAATGCCTCCCACCCCCACTGGTGCTGAAATGCTGGTTGGTTGGTGTTCCTACGTGCAAGTAGGCTATAAGGTGCCTTATGGAGAGAACGTGAGAATTAGATAAACTTCACTCAGATAAGAGTTACAGAGCCATTGGTCATGAGCTCAGTATGTTTTATTGTTTTGGGTTTGTTTGTTTGTTTGGGCTTTTTTTTTGTTTGTTTGTTTTCAGGGTAACAGTGTTCATTGTTTTTGCACCACACCCAGTGCTCCATGCAGTACTTGCCCTCCCTATTACCCACCACCTGGTTCCTCAACCTCCCACCACCCCCCGCCCCTTCAAAACCCTCTGGCTGTTTTTCAGAGTCCATAGTCTCTCATGGTTCATCTCCCCTTCCAGATTCCCTCAACTCCCTCTCCTCTCCATCTCCCCATGTCCACCATGTTCTTTGTTATACTCCACAAATAAGTGAGACCATATGATACTTGACTCTCTCTGATTGACTTATTTCACTCCGCATAATCTCTTCCAGTCCCGTCCATGTTGCTACAAAAGTTGGGTATTCATCCTTTGTGATGGAGGCATAATACTCCATCATGTATATGTACCACATCTTCCTTATCCATTCATCTGTTGAAGGGCATCTTGGTTCTTTCCAGTTTGGCGACCGTGGCCATTTCTGCTATAAACATTGGGGTACAGATGGCTCTTCTTTTCACTACATCTGTATCTTTGGGGTAAATACCCAGCAGTGCAATTGCAGGGTCATACGGAAGCTCTATTCTTAATTTCTTCAGGAATCTCCACACTGTTCTCCAAAGTTGCTGCACCAACTTGCATTCCCACCAACAGTGTAAGAGGGTTCCCCTTTCTCCCCATCCTCTCCAACACATATTGCTTCCTGTCTTGATAATTTTGGCCATTCTAACTGGTGTCAGGTGGTATCTCAATGTAGCTTTAATTTGAATGTCCCTGATGGCTAGTGATGATGAACATTTTTTCATGTGTCTGATAGCCATGTGTATGTCTTCATTGGAGAAGTGTCTGATCATGTCTGATAGCCATTTGGAGAAGTGTCTGTTCATATCTTCTGCCCATTTTTTTGATATGATTATCTGTTTTGTGTGTGTTGAGTTTGAGGAGTTCTTTATAGATCCTGGATATCAACCTTTTGTCTGTACTGTCATTTGCAAATCTTCTCCCATTCCTTGGGTTGCCTCTTTGTTTTGTTGACTGTTTCCTTTTTTGTGCAGAAGCTTTTGATCTTGATGAAGTCCCAAAAGTTCATTTTGTTTGTTTGTTTGTTTTTTTAAGATTTATTGATTTGAGAGAAAGGGAGTATGAGCAGGTAAAGGGGCAGAGAGAAAGTATATCCAAGCAGACTCCTGCAGAATGTGGAGTCCAGCATGAAGCTGGATCCCATGACCCATAAGATTAGGACCTGAGCAGAAACCAAGAGTCAGACTCTTCACTGACTGAGCCATCCAGGTGCCCCCCAGGAGTTCAATGTTAATGAAATAATATTTATTAAATAAGTATCACATTGTGTATTTTTAAACAGAAACACACACAAAATAAGTTTACACATCTATCTATTGATAAGGACATTGTGACCAGAGGCTTGAGGGGACCTAACTTGTATTATAGGAGCAATGGCTCAGGACAGACTAATTCAGTGTTCATGGTCACTTCATAGAAAGCAAGTACCATGAATAACCAGCATGAACTAAGTGTGAAAATATTTTTAAATACATATATGTGTATAATTCTAAATATATGTAATAAAATCTTTATGGAATCCTATAGCTTTGTAAAAGGAATATTTTGATAAAGTTAAATGAAATATTTTAAATATTTCATATGATGTTTGTTTCCTATGTAAAGGAATGCAATTTACTTTTTTGTACTATTCTTTTCCCTGGCAAGGTTGCTAAAATGCATTTTCTCTAAAATCTTCCATACAATATTGAACAGAAAAGAGTGGGCACTCTTTCAGGTTTTATAGGAAATGTTTATAAACCAAAACCAAGAGTCAGACACAACCGATTGAGCCATCCAGGTGCCCCCCATGAGTTCAATATTAATGAAATATTGATGAAAAATTAATGAAATTAAAAAATAATGAAATAATATCTAGTAAATATTATATTTGCTTGTGATCAATATCAGATTTCTGTTAGAGACATTCTATCATTTCAAATTCATTAATAGATTTTTTTAGTAATGAATCATAGATTGTTGAATTAATTTTCTACATATATTAAGATGACTGTGTTTACCTCCCTTAAATCTGATAACATGGTGAATCAGAAAATAGATTATTGAAGTTAAACCATTAATAAACTCTTGTGATAAATCCCATTCCATTATGATGTATTTATATATAAGTTCTATTTGATTTACTGTTATCATTTTTTCTGATTTTTTCCTATTTTTTCTTCTTTTTCCCCACTTTATTTTCTTTTATTTCTTTTCAGTGTACCAGAATTCATTGTTTATGCACCACACCCAGAGCTCCATGCAATACGTGCCCTCCATAATAACCACCACCAGCCTCACCCAACCTCCCACCCCTCCCCTCCAAAACCCTCAGTTTGTTTCTCAGAGTCCACAGTCTCTCATGGTTCATCTCCCCCTCCGATTTCCCCTGATAATATCTGTTAAAAATATTTTATTTATTTGACAGAGCGAGACACAGCGAGAGGGAACACAAGCAGGGGGAGTTGGAGAAGGAAAAGCAGGCTTCCCACTGAGCAGGAGCCCAATGTGGGGCTCAATCCTAGGACCCTGAGATCATGACCTGAGCCCAAGTTAAGCCCAGGTGCTTAACAACTGAGCCACCCAGGCACCTTGGTTTGCTAATATCTTAGTTAGGCTTTCATACGTAATGTTGTTTGTTTCTGTTAGTGATACGGGTCTTATAATTTCCTTCCATGTATTGTGCTTGTCTGGCTTTGTCATCCAGGTGTTTGGTTTTGTTTTCGGTGTCATACAGTATGTTGTCAAACTTCCTCTGTCCATTACTCGTCTGGAAATGTGATGTGGAATAAGAATATCTATTTCCTGAAAAGTCGATTCAGGTTGAACCATGTGATAATATGCCTTTTTCGTGTGGAGACAATCTCACTATTGATTTTATTTCTTTAATTGTTCTAGATCTATTCACATTTTCTTTTCAGTCAATTTTGGTAATTTGCTTATAAAACTATTACCATGTGACTTCATAAAAAACACCATTGTGGCTTCCCTCTTACTTACCTTTGGGTCCCTCGTTCTGGGTGAAGCCACCTTGAATATCATGAGGACACGCAAGCAAACTTATGTCTGAAGAGGTCTACGTGGTGAACTGAGACCTCCTGCCAACTGCCGATCCAGGGAGCCTTCAGCCCCTGTAAAGCCTTCAGCTCCCTGCCACGCCAGCCAGCACCCTGACTGCAGCTCTGCGGAGATCTGATCTAGAACCCAACAGCCAAGCTGCTCTGGAATTTCTGACCCACAGATCTTGTGAAATAACAAATGTTTATTGTTCTATGTCCTGAGGTTTTGGGATTATTTGTTATGAAATAATAGATAACTAGTATAATCTTATAATTTTTAAATGCTGGCGTACTTATATTGTAGATGACAAACACAGTTATAATATCATTGAGAACTTATATAAACACTAAGAAAAGCACTAAAACTTGAATAGAAAAATAAGAACCGTACATGAAAAAATAATTTAGGAAAAAATGTGTCAATGGCCAAAATGCATATACATTCAACTTTCCTAAAAACTCAAAGATGTGTAAATAAGAAGAACTATGTTACAATTTTTACCTATCAAATTAGCAAAGATTTAAATAATGTATTTAATGAGAAGGAAAAATGGTAAGACTTGAACTCTCCCTCAGTGATCATAGGTTTATGAATCGGCACAATATTTCTAAAGAGAAAGTGAACTATAGCCCAAAGGCTTAAAACCACTCTTTACTATCTACAGGAAACCCCCTTAGTATATTATTAAATCAGCCAATCAATCGATTAACTTATTAACAATAAATTAAATATACGTTGAAAGGAAATACATCTCAACATAAATAGTGATTTTCACAAGCTGATTTAGGGGATGTTTCTTTAGAAATTTCTGTATTTTACCACAGTTTTTCTCTAATATTATTTTATAAACAGAAAAATAAGCAAGCATTGATTTTCAGGGCAAACAAAAAATTGTCTGTATATTGCTATGAAATATGAAGTTGTTGGGGGTGTTACGAAGTCAAGAAACAATCAAGATGCACAAATGCACAGTGTCCCCTTTCAAAGGGACATATTTCTAGGTCACCTCAAGTCTCCACAAGTAAAAGTTAAATTCACTTAAGGGAAGATGAATTATGGGCTTCGCATGTGCCAGCCTACACACCTACAATGGGGGAGATTTTACTTTTCCAAGTTTCAGATTAGGAAACATTCATGTGCTTATCTCACGATCAGGTAGGCTGAGAGCAGCAGAGCTGGGGTTGACGTTGGAATCACCAAATACAAGGGTAGAGAGAGCACTTTCCAAGACCCACAGACCCACCAGGTCCTACATCCTGCAGGAATAACCTTCATTCATAAGCACTGGTGGCCATGGGCTAGACATTTTGCTGCAGGACAAGGAGAAAGCTTGAACTAACTGGGCATGAGGACTGTTCTTGGCTACTGCGAGGTGCCTCCTGCTTTACCATCACTCAACTTCATGCTCCAACATCATGGGCTTCCTCTTCTGTTTAGTGCAGGTTCCCATTCCTGACCCCAGACTTGTTGCCCAGATTTGTGGAACATATATACAATTTTTTATTTAAATTCAATTTAAGTTAACATATACTGCATTGTTAGTTCCAGAGGTAGAATTCAGTGACTCATCAGTTGTACATAACACCCAGAGCTCATTCCATCATCTGCCCTCCTTTATGCTCATCCCCCACTTACTCCACCCCCCATCCACCTCCTCTCCAGCAACCTTTGGTTTGTCTCCTAGAGTTAAGAGTCTCTTATGGTTTGCCTCCTTCTCTGTTTCCATCCTATTTAATTTCCCTTCCCTTCCCCCATGCTCATCTGTTTTGTTTCTTAAACTCCACATATGACTAAAATCATATGGCATTTGTCATTCTCTGATTGACTTAGTTCGCTTAGCATAATAACTTCCACCCATGTTGTGGCAAATGTCAAGCTCTTATTCTTTTTGATGGCTGAGTGAGACATGAACAGACACTTCCCAAAGAAGACATACAAATGGCCAACAGAAAGAAAAAATCCTGAACATGTATTTTTTTAATTTACATTTTATTTATTTATTTATTTATTTATTTATTTATTTAGAGAGCATGCCCAGGTGGAAAGGGGTAAGAGGAGAGGGCAAGCAAGTCTCAAGCAGACTCCACAGTGAGTGCAGACGCAGTGCTCCATCCCACAACCCTGAGATCATGACCTGAGCCAAAATCAGAGTTGGAAGCTTAACTAATTGAGCTACCCAGGTGCCCCTAGAATGTATTTTGCTTCCCTGTCTTGATTCTGAGCATGTCATTGGGCAGAGCCAGCACACACAGTGACTCCTCACACCCTGGTCCCTTTGGGCTGCCTGCCCAGCTCAGGTCCCTCTCCCTGAGGCATCACACAAGGGGGCTCAGGGCTTACTTTCTAATTCTCCCTGAGGTTTGGATTGTTTCCAAAACTTGGGTGGTCTAGAGGAATAATAACTAAGCTTTGTTTCCAGATACATTCTGGTTGGACGCAGGGCTGTCTCCTCCCATCAGTGTACCTGCATATCCACACATGCACACACACACGCCCACACACATGTGCACACAGTCTGGATAAGAAGCCTCATGTTACTGGGCAGGTGAAATAAATGGATGTGACTTCTTGGAAGTGAGTCTTTCCAGTAAACTGAGTGTTTCAAGTGAAGAGAGCTCACCTAGAGTGGAGACCGTCACGTTTCAGTTTGTGCCCTGGAGAACCTGTCGAATGCCTCTGATTGGGAGCCTTGTTTCCTAATGTTCAGGCAATAGTAAGTGCACGTCCCCTGTTAGAATCCGAACCTGAGGTCTTTTGCTTTAATGCCTTCCTGCCAAATCTGTTCCAGCAGTGCCCTGGAGCAGTGAGAACATCCTTCCCCATGCTGCCAGGAGTTGAGTTGTGGCTGTGCAGCGCCAGAGGAGGTCCGTCACGGCGCCAGTACTGACCTGATCCTGAAGGAGCTGACGGCTTCATCAACTGTCCCCCAGTTGATGACTTCGAAGGAAGGATGCTCAGTATTCCTGGACATGAAGAGTACTACTCATGGGAGGTAGAGCAAATACCTTACGATAAGTGGGAAATTTCACCTCCCCGTGAGGGCTAAGAATCATATTGCTTTTGATTTCCTCTGAGGCGATGAATGGATAACTCTTTTTTTATTCCGGTATAAATAAAAATTTTTAATTTTTTTTCTTTTTAAAGATTTTATTTATTTATTTGACAGACAGAGATCACAAGTAGGCAGAGAGGCAGGCAGAGAGAGAGGAGAAAGCAGGCTCCCTACTGAGCAGAGAGCCCGATGTGGTGCTCCATCCCAGGACCCTGGGATCATGACCTGAGCCAAAGGCAGAGGCTTTAACCCACTGAGCCACCCAGATGTCCATAAATATAATTTTTAAAATTAAATCATGGCATCTTAAGGATCATTGCTGCTTTCACTATTATCATCTTAAGTAAAAATGGTTTTATGGGGAAAGTGAATTCTTCAGTCATTGGGTATTTGAATTTTAACCTTTTATTGAGCAAGACCTGGAGGCAAGATCTAAATATCCCTCCAGCGGTATGAGTTTAATTTGTTTCTAAGATCAGACATAATAATAATACATTATTATTATTATAAATAATAAAAGTCGCATTAAGGAGAAATTTGGTGAAATTAGATTCTGAGAGACCATTTGGGGCTTACTTGGCAATTTCCCAGCTTGTTGCAAACATCCAGGTTGAGCTCTGATTTTTTGTGTCCCTGCTGCAATTAGCTGCCTTTACTGGATCCCCATAAGTCACTGAGGAGTTACCGGGATCCTCTGCGGGGCTGTGGGAGTGTTTGCTCAGCTGCTCAGAACAAAGTAGAGAACGAGGCGCAGGACCAGCTGTTATTGGCAGCCACCAAGGACACAGAAAGCATGGCTGAGACAGACCCAGGCGAGAAAAGGATTATAGACTGAATTGTGCCCCCAAAAGATGTTGAAGTTCCCAGTACCTGTGAACCTGTGTTTGGATGTAGCTTCATTTGGTCACAGTTGATCAAGTTAAGATGAAGTCATTAGGGTGTCCCTAATCCAACAGGACTGATGTCCTTATAAAAAGGGGAAATTTGGACACAGAGAGAGGGACACACAGAGGGAAGATAGTGTGAAGATGCAAGGAGAAGCTGACCATCAAGCCAAGGAATGCCCAAGGTCACCAGCAGCTGAGGGAGAGGCCTGGAACAGATCACTCCTCAGGGCCTTCAGAAACAACCGACCCCACTGACCCCCTTCATCACCGACTAACTTCCAGAACTTGTTGATCAAGTCAACTAGTTTGTGGGTGTTTTGTTATGACAGCACCACAAAATTAACACAGGAAACAAGTAGCTCCTCCCATCATTGGTCTCTGACCTGGTAGGTGAGGTCAGCGGCAGGGCCCTCAGACTGCTTAAAAACAGCTGGGCCAGTCTGCTGGGGCTCATGCTTGAGTGAAAGATGGAACTTCAGGGTGGGTGGGAAGGCTTAGTGTGTGCCATGTAAACCCCTTCCTAGGTAAACGGGTGGGGACACAAAGGGCCAAATATTTGTTTTTGTCTTTCACAGTGCATTTATTCAAAGTACACAATTATTATACCCTCTCTGAGAAAGCATTTAATAGATGACCACTCCAGGAAAAACCGGGCTTGTTCAGTGCCCTGTCCAGACTCCTCCTTGTCCCTTAGTGATGATCACTGAATCAGCCCCAGAGATCAATACTCTGAAAAAGGATTCATATTGCAGTCATAATTATCGGTCCTCAAATACTAACGCCTACAGAAATCTCCTGGGGGGCTAGAGCTCAGATTCCAAACATCCTCCACAGAGCTACAGAATCAAAATCTCTGGGGGTGGGCTTAGAAATCTCTAACTAACCATGCTCCCTTCCCCTACTCCCCTCCCCTAGGTTGCTGGTACAGGCAATTTGATCATCCCTTCTTGAGAAACACTGTGGCAAATGACTGATATATGCGTGTGGCTTTCACTCTGTGACATCTGGAGGTTTTTTTTTTTTTAAGATTTTATTTATCTATTTGGCAGACAGAGATCACAAGTAGGCAGAGAGGCAGGCAGAGAGAGAGGAGGAAGCAGGCTCCCTGCTGAGCAGAGATCCCAATGCGGGGCTCGATCCCAGGACCCTGGGATCATGACCTGAGCCAAAGGCAGAGGCTTTAACACACTGAGCCACCCAGGCGCCCCACATCTGAAGTTTTGTTAAGTGAAAACCTCAGCAGTCTAAAGGCAAAGGTATGAAGATCTAACAGTGGAATGTCAGGCTTGGGTGAGTTGGATGATGGGGATATCTCCTCCAATAGCTCCTCAGCTGGGATGGGCTCATTTGTAAGTCACTGGATAGGGAGTTGTTTCTCCATACCTTTTTCTATCCCCCAAATATATGGGTGCTCCCTCCAATGCTGACTATCATTCTAGATCAGGTGATACAATGGGGAGTTATGACCTTCTGTGAAATGAGTCATGAAACACTGACACGTTTAATTCCATCTTTGAAGCACCATGGCTGTGTCTGTTGAGAATGTGACTTTATCATGTGCAATATAGTGTAACAGCCTGAAGAACCTGAGGACAGCAAGCAAGCTTGATATGAGGACATGTCAAGCGAGTGACACGTTCATGGCTTATCATTTGCCATACGGTGATTCATTTCTTCATAGGCCATCAGGTAACCAAAGAAGCCCAAAATGCATAACATTTAGTGGAGAAAATCTTTAAGTAAAAAGTTGTGACCCATTGGTTTCAGGTTTGTTTTTTTTTTTTCCTGTAAATTGATACATTTATGTGTAGTGAATGGACACCTCAGACCAACTTAAGAGTTCGGTTAGAGATTAATTTTTCTTGAGGAAATCCACTTCTGCCAAGCCTTGAAGTTATAGGCAAGGAGTCCCTAAGTCGATATTAGGTCTCCCAGGTGTATATGTCGGCAGGGTGGGCAGAGTTATGTATAAAAATTACCAATGGGTTTTTTTCAAGGGACCAATGCATATTTTAAAGATGCTATCTAAAATTAAGCAAAAAAAAAAAAAATCTTAGGTGTGTGGTAAGTATAAGTGTTTTTTATTAACTTATTATTTTAGTATTAAAATGGCATAACTGAAGTGTCAAAGAGTACAGGGAAACAGCAGCTTTCATTTACATAGAGCGAACAATATTTTATTTTTATATTTTTATATATTATATATTTTACAAAATATTTTATATAATGTATATTGTGTTTTTATTTTCCTATAATAAATTTTACATCTCATATTTATGTATTGCATACTTTATATTAAAACAAATACAGATAAGTTTTAGAGTAAACTATAAAGTTCAAGTAAGTGTTTTAGAAAAAACTCTGAAACTCTAGATTTTAAAGAGATATTACATTTGCAATGGGCATTCTAGGGATTCAGCCTCTCAGATACCAACACATAAAAATATAATTAAGTGAAAAGGCACAAGACAAATATATATAGTGCAGGTACACAATGTTGTAGAAAAAGGGGAAAAAAAGTATGTATCTCAGAAAATGATTATCTTTCATGGTAGAATTTGGTAATTAGGGTGATTTTTATGCTCTTCTATATGCCATATTTTTATTTTGCATATTTTCCACTAAGAACATGTACATTACTTACCTAATCAGAAGAATATATAATTTCCTGCCAAATTTCCCATGCAGTTTTGTATTTCCTTAATTATATTTGTAGGTTTCTTTTCTGCCTGGTGTTGCAAGCTACCGGTAAAACATGAGGAGAGTTCTTCAGGATTCAGCAACACTGCCTCCTAGGGAGCACCACTACCCATCTTCTGGGTACTGCTGGGAACTGCTGTTATGCTCCCACTTATGATCTGGCTCTCAAGTTCTGTTTCCATGATTCCCAGCAAACACTCCTCTAGCTAAAAGAACATTCATGCATGCATGGCTTTTTCATCATATAGTAAGTAATTGATGTTAATTCCAAGGAACTTTGTGAGGCAGTCTTGGAAATATTTGCTCTAGTGTTTCAAAATGACAGGGTTGGATCTCTTTTAATCTTTCCTTTCTGTGGGATGGATTGCAGAGTTCAAGCATATGTCTCTCTGTGGCAAGGTGTAAAATGGGAGCTCACTCAAAGAGTGAAGAAAAGTGAGTTAGTTGGAACCACCGAAATTCTGGTGCCTGTTCGTCATGCCAGCTGCCATATCCTGATTCTCTGCACTGAGGGAATTTGCCAGAAGTAGTGGCAGTGGCCATATTTGACTGAAGCATTACAAGGAAGGTAGCACCACAGACAGCCTCCTATTTTGGAAAAGATGGCTAAAATTGGCTGGAAAACACATTCCGTTTTACCTCCTGTTAAGACACTCATTAAGAGTGTTTATTCTTGCATGATGGAGATTAAGGGAAAAGGTATTTCAGATGTTGGTGTGGGACTCGATGCAGACATGCTGGCTTTCAGCTTGTGACAAAATTATAGAATGCACACTTTTGTAGGAGCTGTTTAATCCCTCCTAGTTAGGGGGCTTGCTAACTAAAAACGGACTTCCTTACTGATATTTATGACTAATGTTTTGGTAGTCACTACTTAACTTTTTTTTTTGTCTTAAATTTTTTTAAGAACTACTGTTTTCAACAATTCTTTACAGTGGTATGATGAGAGAGATGATTTCCTTCCATTTGGAAGGCATGAATCCAAGCCCAAAATGAGGGGGCAGTTTCTGGGAGGCAGAGCATGGTCAGGCTTGACAGCTTAGAGAACAGCCCACCCCATCTCTCCCAAGGCACTCATTTGTACTGCTGTACACCTACCCCACCCAGCACAGCCGAGCAGAGTGCTTGTACACTCTCACGATAATCTCACCAGAACTGGTGCCAACCCTGTTTCCAGATCAGAGACTCCCAAGAGAGGAGAGAAAACCTGCTAGCTCTGCGGACCTCTGTTCTGTGAGAAGCTTCAAGCCTGCTCCATGATGTACATCATTTCTTCAACCCCCAACTCGACTTTGAGGTTGACATTACAGGTGAGTAAACTGAGGCTCAAGAAACAAAGGGAAGAGCCTGACATCCTGTTTGTAGATGACAGAAGTGGATTCAAAGAGGGTTTTTCCTGGAGCCTGAGATACTCTTTACATACCATGCTATCTTGTTGTTTTAATTTTGCCTTTAAATAGAAATAAAAGGAAAACAGAAAGTGACCAAGGCAAGAGAGGAGTTAACTGGGCAAGACGGTTGGTTTTCTTTCACAGAAAGATTAAACTCTGAGGACTCTGCTTTGTCCTTTGGAGAGCCTTAAAGCAAGGGTATGAGCAAATTGTTCATACTTGTGCCCAGATTATGCATATATAGGACCTGTGCAAGAAACAATGGAGAAGGGCTGTTTCCTCATCTATACACAAAGCTGGACCTTCCATATCTCATGGTGCAAAGTTTCCCCGAGACCAAGTCTGGAACAGATTTTTGATTGCAAAGCACCAGAGTTATTACTGTCACTATTGTTTTGACAAATTCTGGCCTTTGCGAAGGTACAACAAGAAAGGCAGCCGGAATTTCTTCTACACAACTTGAATGTGAAAACTATTAATTTGGTTCCTCTGGGCAAATAGTCCTCATTGATCAAGACTCAAAATATACAGCCTGGAATTTTTTTTTTTAGTTAATCTAATATGCAAGTAATCAATGTTTCTTTCGTGTAGAGTCAACACAGCTAGAATGAGGTTGAACAGAAATGAAGTGATTCTGAATAACTCAGCAAGCCCTAGTCCTCTGTGAGGAACAGAGGCCTGGGAATGAGCACCCCGACATGCCACCATGGCCATATTGTAACCTCCACAAACAGGGCCACAGAAATCTTTCATTTTTCAGGATCCTGTGTAGAAGCAACACATGGAACATGCGCTGTGTTTAATAATCCCAGGCTGCGGGAGTCAGTGTGCAGTAGAGGGGGGCATATCTATCACTGGGAGTTGTGGGATATGGAAAGGAGAAGCTGAAAGAGGAATGGGGAGTTTCCTGGGGTAGGGGAGACTCTGAGAAGTAAGTGGAAGGGAGGAGCCCTATGCCTGCTTCTTGAGGAAGGCCAATATTGCTCTATACTCCCCTCTTTGGACTGTCTTTGCTGTGTCCCAAAGGTGTTGGGCTGTCATGTTTCCATTTTCATTTTTTTCCATGTATTTTTTGAATCTTTCTTGAATTTCCTGACTGACCCATTCCTTCCTTAGTAGGATGCTCTTTAACCTACATGTGTGTGTGGTCTTTCCAAATCTTTTCTTGTGAATCACTTCAAGTTTCATCGCATTGTGGTCTGAAGCTATGAATGGTATGCTCTCAGTCTCTCTGTATTGGTGGAGGCCTGATTTGTGGTCAAAATGGGCGTTGCACCCCAATGTTTATAGCAACAATGTTCACAAGAGGCAAACTGCAGAAAGAGCCCAGATGTTCATGGACTGATGAGTGGATAAAGAAGACGTCATATATATATCTATATATCTATATCTATATATCTATATCTATATATATACACACACACAGACACACACACGTATATATATACACACGCACACATATATATATACATGCACACATATATATATGTATGCGTATATATATATATACATATGTGTGTGTGTCTGTGTATATATACTGCAATATTATATAATATATACTGGAATATAATATATACTGGAATGTTACTCAGCCATCAAAAACCTTGCCATTTGCAATAACATGGATGGAACCATAAGGTATAATTCTACATGAAATAAGTCCGACAAAGACAAATACCATATGATTTTAGTCCTAGGTGGATTTTAAGAAACAAAACAGATAAACATAGAGGAAGGGAAGGAAAAATAAAATAAGGCAAAAAAAAAAAAGAGATGAAGGCAAACCCTAAGAGAATTTAACTCTAGGAAACAAGCTGAGAGGGGCTGGAGGGGAGGTGGGTGGGGGAGGGGGTAACTGGGGATGGGCATGAAGGAGGGCACATGATGTGATGAGCACTGGGTGTTATAAGCAAGCAATGAATCACTAAATTCGATTCCTGAAACCATATTTTATAATAATAAAAATATGTTAAGTAACTTGAATCAAAATAAACTAAAAAAAGAAGAAGAAAGAAAGAAAGAAAGAAAGAAAGAAAGAAAGAAAGAAAGGCAGCACTCTACAAGGAGATGAGGGGTGCTGTGAGTACCTGAGCACAGGAGACCCAAGAGGACATAGAGCCTGTATGCCGAGTGCTGTGAGCAGAGGTTTGAGGTGAGGGAAGGGATGCTTCTGCCTGGGGTCCCAGAGAACAGTTCACATGCAAGGGACAATAGGCATAGACTGCAGCGGACACTGTATGATCAGGGTGATCAAACCCACACAGGAACATGTGTAAACTGTGAAAAGGTGAGAGATTATACACTTCTATACTTAAAAAATAAAACTTTAATAAATACATTAAAAAAAAAAAAAACAGGGGCACCTGGGTGGCTCAGTGGATAAAGCCTCTGCCTTCGGCTCAGGTGGTCCTTTAGGTGTCAGCACAGAAGTGGGTCAGTGGACATAGTTGAGGGGGGTGGTGATACCTCTCACTGAAGTCCCTTACAGGTCAGTTGGAGCCAAATCTTTAACCAGAAGTGGTTCGTCTTTTAAAAGGTATGAAAATGGGTTAAAAAATGACAGTAGTCTTCTGGGCGCCTGGGTGGCTCAGTGGGTTAAGCCGCTGCCTTCGGCTGAGGTCATGATCTCAGGGTCCTGGGATCGAGTCCCGCATCAGGCTCTCTGCTCAGCAGGGAGCCTGCTTCCTCCTCTCTCCCTCTCTCTACCTGCCTCTTTATCTACTTGTGATCTCTCTCTGTCAAATAAATAAATAAAATCTTTAAATAAATGACAGTAGTCTTCTAAATAGTAGCCCAGGAAATGTGAAATAATGTTAAACCTTTGATCCATGAGGAAGTCCAGGGGATTTTCTAGACTTACTTAACCAGGTGCTGGAAAATATATAGAGAGAGGACTCAGAGAATGTTCTAAGTACTGGGTACTCCTTCCCCAATAGCCTTCTGTGAAGTGGAATTTAAAGAAGCCAGGAGGAATCTTTTCTCTCCTCTTTTCTCCCCTCTGTGTTGTGGTCTGTGCCTTTCCTGTCTTGTCTCCTTTCCTGTTGTTCTGTCCTATTGTTTCCTTTCTTTTTCTTTTTATTTTTTATTTTTATTTTTTTTAAATATTTATTTATTTATTTATTTATTTGACAGACACAGATCACAAGTAGGCAGAGAGGCAGGCAGAGAGAGAGGAATGGAAGCAGGCTCCCTGCTGGACAGAGAGCCGCATGCCGGGCTCGATCCCAGGATCCTGGGATCATGACCTGAGCCGAAGGCAGCGGCTTAACCCACTGAGCCACCCAGGCGCCCAGAAGACTACTGTCATTTTTTAACCCATTTTCATACCTTTTAAAAGACGAACGACTTCTGGTTAAAGATTTGTCTCCAACTGACCTGTAAGGGACTTCAGTGAGAGGTATCACCACCCCCCTCAACTATGTCCACTGACCTACTTCTGTGCTGACACCTAAAGGACCATCCCAGTCAACTGCTATGACCATTGCCTTCTTTCCTCTCCAATATTGGTGTTACAGAGAACTGGAGTAGCAGATCCCAGGAGATGGAAAACGGCTCTGAGTGAACAGCTATCACAGAGACACTACCACAGCTGCCTGCAGTTTAACGAGATAAAAGGTGGCAAGCAAGGCCTAAAAACAACAGTACCTAACAGGAGGCAGACAAATGGAGATGACTGTGAGGACTGGGAACGATCCTGCTGGAAAAGTCAGCAGTCACAGCTTATAGATGGGGGCCCCACGGGGCAAATGGCCGGGTTCACCGGGTGACCCTGGCGCAGAATCAGAACCTGCCAGCCACCCCTGGACTGGACAGGGACAGGTTGGCTCCACAGAATTCCTGAATGTCTCAGACCCCGCCAGTTCCTGCTGCTTTCCCCCCAGGGGTCCACCTTGCCATCGTGGTTTCTGAGTTCATACCCTTGAGGACACCTTTGCCCTCAGACCCACAGTCACCTGCCTGCCCACTGAGACCACGCAGACAAGGGAGGGAGCATCCGATGAGGGAGAACCTGGGACCTTTGCAGACAGGACCAGAGTCGCTGGAAGAGTACAAGGAAGTGGGAGATCAGGAGAACGGGCCTCGGCTGGGGAGGAGGCCTTCACGCTCTGTCTGCCCTGACTTGTCTGGTGGGCACAGAGCAAAGGGACCCAGCCCTGCCTCGGGCCCCTAGTTTGGCTGGGGGCCAAGTGGGCCTGGAGGGGCTGAGCTCCAGGTGGGCATGGACCCTTCCCACGTGCCCTGGGCTTCTGTGATTGACACAACCTGGTACTGGATGGCAAAGTCAGGAGGAACTCCTTCCTAGAACCTGGCAGGCCTCCCCTCCCCCATGCCAACTGCTCTGTCCTGGTTGCCACGCACATTCTGACCTCAGACACGGAACTCTCCACAGGGCTCGGAACTCTCACTTGGGGTGCAGGACTCTGGTACTCGGATACGTAGCTGTGGAGCCCGATGCAGCCATGGAGGGCCCTCCTCCGGACAGCGGAGCCACTTGCCAGGTGGTCTCGGAGCACGTGCGGGATGCGCTGCTGCTGATGTCCAGGAGCTGGACACATAGCCCTGGGTGGCCCTGGGTGGTGCTTCTAGGGACTGTGGTGCTCCTTTTCCTGCTGAGATGACTCCCTCCAAGAAGGGCGAAGGCGCTGGGACGAAGTAGCTCTGCCCATCCCCAAGTCTGAGGAGCCGGCCTCCAGGATACGGGCCCGATCACACAAGCCCAGGATATCCACGGGCCCCCAGGGGTGCTGGCCAGTCCTCCCTCCTTACAGACCTTGTGCTTGGCAGCCATCAACCAAACGCTGAGCAGCCTGGTCCTTGGGGCCCTGCCGACGTCCTGAAGAAAGACCAGAGGAGCCAGCCCCATCAACGTCCCCAGGGCCCTGGAGTAAACAATGTCAGAGGAACATCAGGTGAGGATGGAGAACAACCCAGGAGGACAGGAGCGAGGGATGGCAGTGACCACACTCCTGTTCCAGAGCCACCAGGACTGCTCAGTCAACAGGGTGCCAGAGGGAGGCAGAGAGGGCGGGAAGAGGAGGGGGAAGAAAGGCCGGAGCCGTCGAGGGCATGCATGGAGCCTGTCCCGAAACCTCGAGCCCTCCCATTGCCATCCAGGGCAGGACCCAGGCTGCAGGCCATCCCCCGGCTCGACCTCCCAGCAGGTGACGCCAGTTCTGGGACCTGCGGAGTCCCACCAAAGAGCAGAGCCAGGAATGGCGACCACTTCGCCCACCAGGCAGCCCTTGAGCCACAGGCTCTCACCGAGGACGCTGGCTTCCCTGTGTCCCTTCCAAGGGCTTCTCTTGCCCGAAGCACAAGACAGAGCCACACGCCTGGAAGCAGAAAGGCAAGAGATCGCCGAGCTGGCCCGACACATTGGCCACCTGCACACCTGGGAGGCAGCTCTGCAGCGGGAAAATGCACAGCTGGACCAGGACATTCAGCAGCTGAGCCGGAGCCTGCAGAAGCCACTGGACGAGCAGGACAAACTCGCCCTGCAACAGCACAGAACCATCTTTCAAGGGGCAGCTCAGCGCAAGGCCCTGAAGAAGACACTGGCCGGCCTACATGGAGACCTTGATCTCACGTGCCAGTTGTGCCACCTCCACAAGGAGATGGCCCGAGACGTGCACCGAGAGCTGCAGAGACACAGCTCCCTCTGCCGCGAGCTGGTCCTCTTCCAGCACAACAGAGCTGCGAGAGGCTGGGAGGCCACTGTGTCCAGCGAGAGAAAGTTCTGGGAGCTGAGAAGAGAACATGACCGCCTGAGGCAGATGCTCGCTGGCCTGGAGTCCCACGGCCTGCCTGTCCCGAGTGATCCTCTTGCTCCTGCAACTCCGTCCCCAGCCTGCAGACCTGGGGAAGTGCCAGGGGGTCCCTGGGGTCACCGGGCCCCGGGGAGTGGGGAGGTCCCCCTGTGAGGGTTCTGGGACCCAGGGTCGCCTGCACGTGGGACCAGGCTCAGGGCCACTGGGCGCTCAACAGCCACAGCCCGGCTCAGCCTCTACCCGGCAGTCTGGGAAGGATGTCTGCTGTCTCTCTCTCTCGACAAGCGCCTACATCTCCACTGGGGCCCCAGGGACGCTCAGCTGTGTAGCCCGCTCACCCTGCCGCTGCACATCCAGACAGACTTCCGGGCCTATTTTCCTCGCTACGGACTTTCCCCATCAGACCCTCTACAGCTGTGTAATGTCGGATCGTGTTTGCATGGAAATCCCTGTCACTAGGACTGAAGACATCCACTCTTGTGGACATGGACAGAGACTCCAAACTCGACCATTTCTGTGGGCCAGGACTGGCCTTACAGATGTGCAGAAGGAACTCCGTATTGACGGGAATAACGTGGAATTGCTTGAAAGAAAAAGAGAAGAAAATTTCAACTAGACAACATCCCACACAACTATAACAACTCGCTAGTGTACTTCTCAACTAAATTTTAGTCTGAACTCATAGTTTCGTCCTAAATCCAAGTTTTAATGATGACAGCTTTGTAATAGAGCTTGAAGTCCGGAATTGTGATGCCACCAACTTTGGCTTTGTTCTTCAATATTCCTTTGGCTATTCGAGGTCTTTTCTGGTTCCATATAAATTTTAGGATTATTTGTTCCATTTCTTTGAAAAAAATGGATGGTATTTTGATAGGGATTGCATTAAATGTGTAGATTGCTTTAGGTAGCATAGACATTTTCACAATATTTATTCTTCCAATCCAGGAGCATGGAACATTTTTCCATTTTTTTGTGTCTTCCTCAATTTCTTTCATGAGTACTTTATAATTTTCTGTGTATAGATTCTTAGTCTCTTTGGTTAGGTTTATTCCTAGGTATCTTATAGTTTTGGGTACAATTGTAAATGGGATTGACTCCTTAATTTCTCTTTCTTCAGTCTTGTTGTTGGTGTACAGAAATGCAACTGATTTCTGTGTATTGATTTTATATCCTGACACTTTACTGAATTCCTGTACAAGTTCTAGCAGTTTTGGAGTGGAGTCTTTTGGGTTTTCCACATATAGTATCATATCATCTGCGAAGAGTGATAGTTTGACTTCTTCTTTACCAATTTGGATGCCTTTAATTTCTTTCTGTTGTCTGATTGCTGAGGCTAGGACTTTTAAGTCCTCTTTTGCTGACAAATTGCACAGAGATCATGAGCTTCTTTGACCATCAGCAAACCTTGGTAGAATACAATTTTATATTTAATACTGAAAGCTCTAAGGGCATGTCTCTCTTAATTAAACTTGTTAGTTTAAATACTGAATATGTTCCATGTGGATCCATGTACACTTAATTCAATCATTTTGTTTCCCACGGGCGGTTTTTACCAGGGGCACTGGTGGGGAAGCTTCCTTGAAAGGAGTTTGACAGCTGTCTGGGAATATTCCTTTAAGTCCCTGTCCTGAGGTAGAAGAACCAGAGAGTTGGCTCCAATGATCATAGCTATTAACTCAGGAAATGAATGAGGGAGAAGCCCTTACCTACAGGAGAGTAACCTGGGTCTGTTCGGAGGAGCAGTGAAAGAGAGTGCCAGCGTCCCCTTTGTCAGGGATGGCTCCTGTTTCCTCCAGCGACCTGGGTGTGTTTGGAGGAGGCCTGTTTAAACAATCATCCAATATATCAGGAGGGAGTTTATCAGTCCGGTTAGTGGCCAGACACATTCTGGAAAAGACCCTTAGATTGGGGTCCTGATTTAGGGCCATTCATGGCTGGACACAGGGTACCTCGGTCAATTTGCCCTGTTGTCCTGCAGAAGAGATCTAACTGATAGGTCGAACTGAAGCTTAACGACACATTAATGGGTCATTTTCCTCATCTCCTAAGGAGTACTGAGGCCATACAACATTACAGAAGATCAGTTTTGTTTTTTTTTTTTTTTTAATTTTGCAATCTGAATTGGTTCCAGCAGGTTAAAAGGGATGCCAGGGGAGAGTCCTTATGAACTGGAGAAGCCTAGAGAAGGTCCATTACCAAAAATCCTCCTGACTCCCAGGTGGCATCCTATGCAGGATATGTCAGGTTCCAGATGCCAAAGTGACTGGAAGTGTCCCTTGAATGGAATTGCTAATCACCATCTCACCATACAGCCCACAGGAAGGATGCTCCTATTCTCCCACTCCCCATCTCCTCCTATGCTACAAATGGGGTCCAGGGAATGGGCCAAAATACCATGCTGTGCTGTGAAGAACCTGACCTTTCTAACCCATGGAAAACACCAGAAAAGTTTTACAAAGGGAAATTCTTAATCAGGGGACACTGATTAAAAAAAAAATAGTAAAGATAGAAATCCACGATGATCTAAGGTACATTCCAACACATAATGTCCTTATAGCTAGCCTCCCCTGGAAATATCCTGGTTGGGTTTTAATTCAATCAGGTATCGATTTTGGCTGGTTCCAAGTAGAGGTCCTTCAGCCAGAAGCAGCTAGACCAGGGATGGGAAGGGAATCACATTAGACCAACCAGAAGAAAACTCCCAGGGGAGTCTTAAGATTGGCAGCATTGCTAATCACTTAGGTGGCTGTCCTGTGCCCAAGACAGACAACTTTGTATAAGAATAAGAATAAAGAGAGGACATCAAATTTCTGGTTTCATGTTTTGTTTTGTTTGTTTGTTTGTTTGTTTGTTTTAGGATTCTGGATCTTCTTACCATTCCCACCAGGTTACTAACTTGCAGCTAAAATTGACTTTCAGTTAAGACTGTATTTCTTGAAAAGTCCCTGAAGTGAAAGTAGGGGAAGAGAGTAACTCACCAAGTTGGCACTGAAGCTTGAAGTCAGATGAAGGAAGATGCAGAATCCCCACCAGGGTCATCAACATATGATGCGGGACCCTCGAGCCCAGCAGTCAAAAAGAATTCTTAAGACATTCTACTGTGCAAAAAGGTTTTCTTTCTTTCTTTCTTTCTTTCTTTCTTTCTTTCTTTCTTTCTTTCTTTCTTTATTATAGCACAGGGACAGGACCTATGGGTAGAGAGAACAGCACAGGGATTGTGAGGAGTGACTGGTAACATACTTTTAAGCTTGTGGAGGGAGCGGAAGAGAAGAATAAAGTAAGTTTTCAAGAAATTTGAAGCAAGACTTTCAGGACCTTGAGGGGCTATCTGCTGTTAAGATAAGGTTCCTTTTGGTCTCCAGCAAAACATCAACATTAAGGCAGGCATGAGTTCCTCGAGGAAGGTCACGTTCTGCATGTCTCAGAGATCTATCAGTGGGATGCAAGCAGTAACATTTGAATTTAAGCTACATTTGTCTTGCCTTTGTTTTCTTCATCAATTTCATAAAGAAAATACAGTTGATAGGTTTTTAATTTTGACCACCTTCTGAAATATTTTGTCATAAATTAGCCATTAGAAATCTATCAGAAAGAACGATATTCCTGGTCATTCTAGACTCATTACAACATCTACAGATTCTACTACATTTGACAGGTTGTGACAGATGGACTTGAAAGTAGACCCTATGAGATTCTGGCCTCCTGGTGCATACTCCCCTGTGCATTCCCTCCCCTGGAGTGGAGTACAGGACCTGTGACTTGCTTCTAACCAATAGAATATGACAAAGGCAATGGCCTGTCCAGTCCATGATGATATGACTGTAACTTCCGTCCAGCTAGGGCCTGTCTCTGATGACTCTCCCTTGCTAGTCTGGGGTTGAGCAGGTGTGTGGAGATGACCTTGCTACCAGGACCTGGGGGCCGCCTCCAGCTGGCAGCCAGCAAGAAGCTGAGACCTTCATTCTCAACGCTGGTGCAGAGCTGAACACAGACCCTGCCAACCACAGACCCTTCCCGGGCTGGGCCTCAGGGGAGAGCTGACCCCACCTTCCCCTTGACTGCAGCCTTGAGAGAGACACAGAGGCATCAGACCCAGCTAAGCTGTGCCTGGATGCTTAACTCCAGAAACTATGAGATAATGCCTGTGTGCTGTTTTAAGCCAATAAATTTGTGGTAACTTGTTATGCAGCAATCCAGTGACAAATGCACGGTTTCTGCCTTTATAAATGCAGCCAGCCCTTGCAGCCCTAACTTCTTTTGAAGACTGCAGTGCCTGAATTTCATCGGTGGATTTTAAGGCCACCTCCATAATCCTACCCACAAATTGTTATTATAATTCTGGTCAAGTCAGCCTCTCCACCAGGAGCTCCACTATACTGTTTCTCCATCAGACGTTTTTATTTTAAAAATTGCTCTTATGAAAATATCTTCTCCAATAAATCTTTCCGTTGGTGATTCATTAAAATAAATGTCATTTATTCTACATCTCCTTACTGGAACAGAATCTAGCAGATACATAAGCTGAGGCATTGGAAACATCCATGCTCTCACCCAACTATATAACTGATATTCCCCACCACATAATTTATTCCAACACTTTTATCTTTTCAATTCAGTGATGTTTCCTAAGTCTCTCCCAGGTCTGCTGGCAAAGGAAAGTGGTTTAATTTGTTGATACATATTATTTCCTATGTATTTAGTATTTCCTTAGTGAGGGTTTTGCTACTGAGTGAGAGACTTCAGAGGAACTTCTAAACAATTATCATTAATCTTAGTGGGATTTTTGAGGTATTGGGTATCCCGTAACTTTAAACACAATGACGAAACAAATTAGGCAGCAGCCTTTAATTCTGATTTTTAACTGTCTTAGATAGTTAGTATTTAAGTGTTTTGCTAATCGTGGTGACATTAATATTTACCAGCTCAAGGCTCAATTACACATTTCGATGAGTAGCACTATTAAAGAAAAGTGGATTTATATCCACGTGGCAAATCCAGTGACTCCTGTCTGGTCTCCCTGGTTCTATCCCCACTCCCTTTTGTCAATTTTTAGCGATAGGATCATTTGAGAAGGGGTTGGTAATAGGTTGGTAATGTGGGGCTCCATCCCAGGACCATGATCATGACCTGAGCAGAAATAAGGAGTCAGCCGCTTAACCAACTGAGCCACCCGGATGCCCCATTCGGCCAGAGGATCATTTAAAAATACACCCTGTCACATCCCTGTGCAGACAGCCTACTGCCTCTCATCCTGTTCACAGTAAAAAGCACAAGACCTTACAGAGCCCGTATGGCCTTCATCCTCATCTGCCCTGAAGTTTGGACCTCATCAACCCCTACCCTTTCCCTTCTCACTTGCTTCTCACTTACTTCTCCCCAACTGACAGTTCTCCCAGATTGAGTGAAGCAAGCTCTACCCCCAGACTTTGTAACTGCTGTTTCCCTTCATGAGATAATTTCCTCACTTCCTTTAGGGTCTGCTCACCTGTCTCCTTGGCGAAGAGGCCTCCCCCAGCACCATACCTACACATATAACCATTTCCTAGACTCTCCCATCTCCCCTGCTCTATTATCCCTAGACTATGTCTCTTAATGCTTTACATACATACCTGTTGTCTGCATGTGAGGGTGCACCTGCTTCATTCCTGTTTTATCCCCAGAGCCTACATTGTGTGCGGCTTAGAGAGGCACTCAATGAATATTTATTAAATGCAAGAATACATTCAAGTAGCCTTCTTGATAACACTGATTATTTTTTCCCCTATGGTTTTCAGCTCAATTTGGATTAGGCTATCATTGTTTTTTTTTTTTTTTTTTAGATTTTATTTATTTATTTGACAGAGAGAGAGATCACAAGCAGGCAGAGAGGCAGGCAGAGAGAGAGGAGGAAGCAGGCTCCCCACGGAGCAGAGAGCCCGATGTGGGGCTCGATCCCAGGACCCTGAGATCATGACCCGAGCTGAAGGCAGCGGCTCAATCCACCGAGCCACCCAGGCGCCCCGGCTATCATTGTTTTTATCTTGTAATGCGGTGACAAAGAGGTTACACAAGGAATAGATGCGTTAGCTCTTGTCGTGTTGTGGTTCTCTTGTGATTGTGTTTTATATATATATATATATATATATATATATATATATATATATACACACACATATATATATACACACACATACACATACATACACACCTATATATATACATATATATATATATATACACATATATGTATGTGTGTATATATATATATATATATATATTTTTTTTTTTTTTCTGTAAGATTGGTTTTGAAGACAGTCACTCATTTTGTCATGGACAGTTTAGTTTAAGTGAGATAATATAATCCCTGTTGTCAACTATATATATAAATGCAGGATGATGTGATATATGGGATTGAAGTATTGAAAGGGGGGGTGCCTGGGTGGCTCATTCAGCTAAGCATCCTACTCTTGGTGTCAGCTCAGGTCTTGATCTCAAGGTCATGAGTTCAAGCCCTTCCTTGTGCTCCTCGCTGGGCATAGAGCCCGCTTTAAATAAATAAATAAATAAAAAATAAATAAATGTAATGAAGGAATGGAGGCCTTCAGTGTTTCAGTACAACACACTTGCTCCCTCAGGATATCTTGCATAGTGCTTGTGACACGTGAGAATCTGGCTTTCACTCATGAGTCAGGATGAAATAGTCAGGGAGGTACGCTATGTCCCAGGTCTCAGTGGCTTCCCATAAGGAAAGTTTGCTTCTCACTTTCCAGGGAGACTACTGTGGGTCAGGCAGACCTTCTCTATGCTACTCCTCTTCCTCTAGGGTCACTGTAGTAGTCAAGAGAAGACTGTGATCAGGCCTCTGTGGCCAGTCCCACCGGGATGATGCTAGTCACATGACTCCAGTGTGACTGCAAGGGAGGCTGGGAATTATAGAGGAGCCCAGGAGTATTTGGTGAGATTAAGAAACGCTGTCACATTTTCAATCCATATATATGAAATATTAGCAAAGTATAAATGTTCCAGTACAACGATATAAATATTTCCATTGCCAACTTTAATATATCCTTTTTGTGTGTGTCTACCACACTGTGAAGTCCACAGCTAAAACAGAAATGACAGAAAACCCATATTTAACCAAAATGTGACGTGTCATCTTGTTTTATCACTTTCTTCTTGGTCCTAAGATGGAAGAGAAAACATCTAGTTAATAAGGATGTCTTTTAAGAGATCTTCTGGATAATCAAGATCTGTTGCCACATCCGCATGGATGTGCTTATCACCTGTGTCTCCATCAGTAGGCTAGTCAATGATGTTAGCTAGGAGATTAACAAATAAAGGAAGATGGTCAATTATATGCAAATTCAAAACATATGAATTATATGGGTTTTTTTTGATTTATTTATTTGACAGATCACAAGTAGGCAGAGAAGCAGGCAGAGAGAGAGAGGGATGCAGGCTCCCTGATGAGCAGAGAGCCTGAGAAGGGGCTTGATCCCAGGATCCTGAAACCATGACCTGAGTCAAGGGCAGAGGCTTTAACCCACTGAGTGACCCAGGTGCCCCCATATTTCTCTTGTGATTAAACTCTGTTTCAAAATCAGTTCTGCAAATTATAGATAAAAATGATTGCCAGAAGATTCTATTTGGGATGATTCTGCCTACTAGGGGCAGAGAAGAGGAATTGAAAACATTCCTTCTTCTCAAGGAACAGAAAACAATAGACCAGAACTATTTGCTGAGCATGCGCTGAGTAGGTGCTAAGTGGATGTTCTGGGTCCATTACAGGCAGTCCCAGTCAAAAGAGAAGATGGTCCATGGTGGACTGGGTAAGAAACAGGCAGAGCTGTAAGCAGCAGGTCATGAAAATGGGAACAACACCTTCCAGTGAAAAAGGTCAAGGAAGGTGACTTCCACAGCGTGGGCCTCCTGGATCTGTAAGAGCAGACCACCCCATTCCCTCAGTGCCAACTTCATCTGTGGGTGCTTTCTCTTTCTCCTTCACCTACCTTCCCAGTTTCACAGCTTTTGTGATGTGATCACCTCCACACACCACCTCCCCAAATGCGCCTGCAACCTAAAATGAGAACTAGCCTCCAGCCCCCAAGGAGGTCCACATCCCCAGTTTTGGACAACTTCTCCCATGAACCATGTTTCCCTGAAGAAATTGTGGTGGATTCCAAGGCTTGGCAAACCTCCCTTCTAGGAAAGGGAGCATGGCCATTGTGTCTGGGTGCTGATTTACCCTCCCAGAGAGGGTCCAGATTACTTGATCTTGATGATGTTCAGAGATAAACTTCTCTAATGAGCTTCTGGAAGACTGTGCTTCCTTGAGCTGGGTTTGTGCTTTCAGCCTCTTCCTAGGATGTACCGTGAAGTCATTAGAACCACTTGTGATCCCACGAGCCAGATTTTCTGCATTGGATATGTGGATGGTCCAAGAGCAACAGCCATCACAAAATCCTCACCTCATCCCAATGAAATGTGAGACCCAACCATGGTGTTTCAACCTTTGTTGTCACCTACACAATCACTACTCTGGTTGTTGGTGGACTGTCTTCTCCAGCCCCTCATATCATATAACCACACTGGCTGCCTTTGCATTTCCATTCTACCTACTGACTCTTCTGATTTCTGAGAACTTTGAATATCTCCCAATATGTGTATCCTCAGTCCAGGTGGGCTACTACCTCCCACCCTATGCTGATGGCAGCTTTCCTCTTTCTCCTGGCCAGGCTGACCTTTTTAAATACTACTTGGGGTTAATGAGCTATAACTGAGCAAAGCTATAATGAGCGGGTTATAGTTTCCTTTCCTACCTAAAGGAAAACACTGGGGCTTAAGGACTCATGCCCAGTGGCTTACTAACATTATGACCACAGACATCATTTAATATATCTGAAACCCAAGGGGCTCCTGGGTGGCTCAGTGGGTTAAAGCCTCTGCCTTCAGCTCAGGTCACGATCCCAGGGTCCTGGGATGGAGCCCTGAATCAGGCTCTCTGCTCAGCAGGGAGCCTGCTTCTCTTCCTCTCTCTGCCTGCCTCTCTGCCTACTTGTAATCTCTGTCAAATAAATAAATAAAATCTTTAATATATATATATATATATATATATATTTCTGAAACCCAAAATTCTTCATCTATGGATAATAAAGCCTTTCCTGTCCCCATATGGCTGTTGCAAGAGTGGGAGTAAGTCCACCATGAATGAAAAGGACTGAAAACGTTAAGCTAAGTCATCACTCTATTACTGAGAAGTTCCTGATGCTGGCTTTTCCCCTTCATTCAAAAATGTGCTTATTATATTATTTACACACAATTTTCATTTATTATTTAAAAATGTCATCTCCCTTTTCTGTGTCCCCTGAAAGCACAGAAATCAACAGACCTTCAAGTTATACTTTGTTGTTGTAACCAAAGAATGGTGTATCAGCTACTTGTCTTCCAGCTACAAAGCTAGCACAAAACTATTTGCCTGGCACTTTTGAGCATTTCCAGGCATTCTTCTACTCTGTTCAGTTGCAGTATTAAAGGCCCTTCCAGAGAGCACACTGGGATAGAGAGCCATCTGCAGATTTCAAGGTTATGGGAGAGGTTAGATGCAGCTGTTGGGATGAATTTATGCATGAACATACCAGCTTTTTCCTGAAGCATGTTCTTCATACTGAAAATAAAAGCCATTGGGTACAGAATTGCATGTGTTTATGAGAAATTAATATTGATCTTTGCATATCAAACAAAAATGGCTAAAGAGGTATTTTAATATAATATAATTTTAATATAATAGAATGATGATTGATTCTTACCACTTAGGGAAATACATTTGTTTCGTCTTTGGGATTCATTCTTGTAAACTGATGTACATGTAGAAGAGGGAAATGTGAATTTAGCATTTAGCATAAGAGACAATCTTGAGCATTTATTACCCTACGATGTCTGGTGAGCTATGGGAATCTCTCTTTATTCAACATCTCTGTAAAACAGCAGTGTTTACCCCACACAAATGTCTTGGAGCTCTACTCTAAATGACAAAAATCAGTGAAGAAAATTCATTGCTAGATTTCTCCTCAATTACCATGCCAGGCACTTGATTCTTAACTGGACAGAAGAAGGGGCTGATCCCAGGGGAAGTTGTGAGGAGAGGAGGGCATGAAACTTAAAATAAATGCCAACTTAACTGTTATTCCCAACAGCCATTTTGAAACTTATGAAAATGACTCATTTTGCATATGTGCCGTGGTAAGAAAAGTCAGTCAAGTTGGCCATAAAGTTCAGCAAGTCTTCCTAGATTAATGAACTGAAGTTAGCTTCAGAAGGGAGAGAATGTAGTAAGAGTCTCAGACGCAGTCGTTTCAAGTGCCCATCTGATGATCACTCAAGGTAACATTCCCCTTTCCTATTGGGTCGGAGAACACAGAAGCACTTATCCGCTGAAAAAGGAAGTTCAAGGGTGATTTGAAGTCCTGGGTAGGGTCCCCAGACCTAGAAATCAGGCATCCAGGCCAGCATAGACTAATTCGCATGTTTTGTCCAATGTCAAACATTATGAAGCCTTGATTTAAGAAATTCCTGATTTAGAAAACATGTTTTGGATGTAGAGGAAGTACATTGATTTTTTTGTCAAAGATCATTTAATTATTATTTATTATTCAAGCGCATATTCTGTTCAAGATGGTGGGCCACAACCTCTGAGTAATGTGGTAGGTTATACTTTTTATTCAATGTTTCTATTTTCCTGATAGCTCAGGATACGGTTATAGGAATAAAAATTATAGATGGAAAATAGTTAACAATAGTCAGTCCTTAGCACTGAATCTCTTTCCTAAATTAACACCTGAATTTTTCATTCTTTAATTTATTCTTAACTTAGTTTACCATTTTTTTAAACTTAAATTCAATTCATTAAAATATTTTTTTATTTTTTTCAGTATTTAATTTTTTTTTATTTTTTCAGCATAACAGCATTCATTGTTTTTGCACAACACCCGGTGCTCCATGCAATACGTGCCCTCCTCAATTCATTAAAATATAATGCATTATTAGTTTCAGATGTAGAGCTCACTGATTCATTAGTCTTATATCATACCCAGTGCTCATTACACCACATGCCCTCCTTAATGCCCATCACACAGTTACCCCACCCCCAACTCCATTCCTTCCATCAACTCTCTATTTGTTTCTTACAATTAAGAGTCTTTTATGGTTTATCTCCCTTTCTGATTATGTCTTCTTTTATTTTTTCCTCTCTTCCCCTATGGCCCTCTGTTTTGTTTCCTTAAATTCCACATATGAGTGAGATCATATGGTAATTGTCTTTCTCTGATTGACTTACGTCACTCAGCATAATACCTACTAATTCCATCCACATCATTGGAAATGGTAAGATTTCTTTCTTTCTTTTTTTTTTTTTTGGTGGCTGAGTTGTATTCCATGGTATATATATACCATATCTTCTTCATCTATTCAACTACTGATGGACATCTGGGCTCTTTCCACAATTTGGCTATTATGGACATTGCTGCTATAAACATTTGGGCGCACATATCCCTTCAGATCACTGTATTTGTATCTTTGGAGTATGTACCCAGTAGTGCAATTGCGGGGTAGCTCTATTTTCAACTTTTTGAGGAACCCCCATACTGTTTTACAGAGCGACCGCAACAGCTTGCATTCCCACCAACAGTATAAGAGGGTTCCTCTTTCTCTGCATCCTTTCTAACATCTGTTGTCTCCTGACTTGTATATTTTAGCCATTCTGATTGGTCTGATTTGGTATCTCATTGTGGTTTTGATTTGTATTTCCCTGATGTTGAGTGATATGGAGAACTTTCTCATGTGTCTGTTTGCCATTTGAATGTCTTCTTTGCAGAAATGTCTGTTCATGTCTCCTGCCCATTTATTAATAGGATTATTTGTTCTTTGGGTGTGGAGTTCAATAAATTCATTATAGATCTTGGATACTAGCCCTACATCTAGTAAGACAGTAGGGAATATCTTCTCCCATTCTGTCAGTTGTCTTCTGGTTTTGTCGCCTAAATCTTTTCCTGTTCAATAGCTTTCTGTTTTGATGAAGTCGCAATATCCATTTTTGCTTTTGTTTTCCTGCCTTTGGAGATGTGTCTAGCAAGAAGTTGCTGTGGTTGAGATCAAAGAGGTTGCTGCTTTGTTCTCCGCTAGGATTTTGATGGCTTCCTGTCTCACATTTAGGTCTTTCATCCATTTTGAGTCTACTTTGGTATAGTGTAAGGAAATGGTCCGGTTTCATTCTTCTGCGTGTGGCTGTCCAATTTTCCCAACACCATTTGTTGAAGAGATTGTCTTTTTTCCATTAGGTATTCTTTCCTGATTTGTCAAAGATTAGTTGACCATAGAGTTGAGGGTCCATTTCTGGGTTCTCTATCCTGTTCCACTAATCTCTGTGTCTGTTTTTATACCAGTACCATACTGGCTTGATAATTACAGCTTTGTAGTAGAACTTGAAGCCCAGAATTGTGACCCCCCAGGTTTGGTTTTCTTTTTCAACATTCCTCTGGCTAATCAGGGTCTTTTCTGATTCCATACAAATTTTAGGATTATTTGATCCAGCTTTGTGAAAAATGTCGATGGTTTTTGAAAGGGATTGCATTGAATGTGTAGATTTCTCTGGGTAGTAACATAAATATTTTAACTATATTTCTTCCAATCTGTGAACATATTCTTTGTGTCTTTCTCAATTTCTTTCATAAGTGTTATATAGTTTTTTGAATCAGATCCTTTTCTTCTTTGGTTAGGTTTATTCATAGGTATCTTATGGGTTTTGGTGTAATTGAAATTTGATTGATTCCTTAATTTCTCTTTCTTCTATCACATTGTTAGTATTTAGAAATGCAACTGATTTCTGTGCATTGATTTTATATCTTGCCACATTGATGAATTCCAGTATGAGTTCTAGCAGTCTGGGGTGGAGTCTTTCGGGTTTTCCACCTGGAATACCATGACATTTGTGAAGAGTGAGAGTTTGACTTCTTTGCTGATTCGGATGCCTTTTATGTTATTGTTCGTTGTTGTTGTCTGATTGCTGAGGCTAGGAGTTCTGGTACTATGGTGAATAGCAGTGGTGAGAGTGGATATCCCTGTCTTGTTCCTGACTTTAGGGGAAATGCTCTCAATTTTTCCCCATTGAGAACATTCACTGTGGGCTTTTTGTAGATGGCTTTATGATATTGAGGTATGCTCCCTCTATCCCCACACTGTGAAGAGTTTTAGCCAAAAAAAGATGTTATTCTTTGTAAAATATTTTTTCTGCGAGGATTATATTGTTCTTGTTCTTTCTTTTCTTTTTTTAGTTATTTTTTATTATGTTCTGTTAGTCACCATACAGCACGTCATTGGTTTTGATGCAGTGTTCCCGTGCAATGCAGATTCATTGTTTATGCACCACACCAGTGTGCCAAGCAATGCGTGCCCTCCTTAATACCCATCACCAGGCTTACCCACCTCCTCACCCTCCTCCCCTCTAAAACCCTCAGTTTGTTTCTCGGAGTCCACAGTCTCTTATGGTGGGTTCCCCCCCCCTCCAATTTCCCCCACTTCATTTTTCCCTTCCTTCTCCTAATGTCCTCCATGTTTTTCCTTATGTTCCACAAGTAAGTGATACCATATGATAACTGACTCTCTCTGCTTGACTTATTTCACTCAGCATAATCTCCTCCAGTCCCATCCATGTTGATGCAAAAGTTGGGTAATCATCCTTTCTGATGGCTGAGTAATGTTCCATCATATATATGGACCTCTTTTCTTAATATGATGTATCAGGTTGATTTGCAGATATTGAACCACCTTTCTAGCCCTGAAATAAATCCCATTCGTAGTGGGTGAATAATCCTTTTACTGTACTGTTGGATCCTATTGGCTAGTATTTTGCTCAGAGTTTTGGCCTCTGTGTTCATCAGGGATATTGTTCTGAAATTATTTTAGTTGGGGTCTTTTCTGATTTGGGGACCAAGGTAATGCTGGCATTATAGAATGAGGTTGGAAGTTTCCCTTCCATTTCTATTTTTTGAAACTGCCTCAGAAAAATTGGTATTAATTGTTCTTTACACGTTCTTTAAACGTTTGGTAGAAATCCCCTATGAGCCAGTCAGAACTGGACTCAGAGCTAACTGCCTTGCTCACTGAGATTAGCTTGTTTACTGCCCTGTGTTTGGCCTAAACTGTGCCTTCTGCCAGAAAGGCCCCTGCACAAATCAACTTCCCCACTCATATCCCATCATCACTTAAGGATCCTTGCTACTCCAGGTCTGGTCCCAGCAGAGATAGGACATGGGGACCATGCATGCGGGGTCTCAGCTCCACAACCTGGGGAATCGGAATCTTTCTGTGACAAGGTGTCTATGAGATTCACCTTCTCTTTCAAGCATGAAAGCACCACTGGTCCTTGCTGCTCATCCATCAGATTCAGCTCACAGGCTGCCTCCTCCAGGGAGCCCTCCGGTCCTGCCCTGCCATCCCATCCCATCCCATCCCATCCCATCCCATCCCATCCCATCCCATGGCAGCCTGCAGCATGGACAGGTAGAGAGACAGGGTGGCCCAATAGTGAGGGCACACGCCACATTCATGAGTGCTTCCAGTCCCCGAGCCTCTGTCCCCTGCTGCCTGGGACTCTGTGGGGGGACCCGGATTACTTGTTGGGGTTCCCACTGGTGGCAGCGTCGACTCGATCAGGGAGGATGTGAGTCCCCTTGGGAATCCTCACCCTATACTCCATTCATTCCTGAAGCTGTCCTTGAGTTCTCTGTGGTGGGAGCTGCTGGGAGGTGAGACAACCTGCTCACGAGGGCCTTCAGGGATGGTGGAAACCTGGCGGCAGCCCAAACGCACAGGCCTCCTCCACACCCCACGCTTCAGACAACAGGCTTCCCACTGGGTGGAATGAGTCCACATCTCACTGACTTTCCTCAAGGCCACACACACAAATATTTTCTAAGGGCTCCTTGAGGACACCAGACAACACACAGGCTTCTTACGAAAGGTGCCCATCTTTCCTGCACCTACCCTTGGACCCCACAACTGCACAAACTCAGCCCCAGGCTGTCTTCCTCCACCATCTCCATGATAACCACCCCAGGGCCAGCCCCCAGTGCTCCATGCTGACCCTAAGAGCCCCCTTGCAGAATGATCCCAGCCTGTCTCCCCAACCCCTCCATCCCCTGTCCCCACCATCACGCAGATCTGTGCAGAACACACATCACACCCGTGTACACCAGTGCCCTGTGTCTCCAGGTCTGCACCCTCCCATGGTGTCTCTACCCTGCCCTAGAGAAATGCTGTGCAGTGGCCCTACTCCCTGTCCCCTACCCTGTCATCTTTGCCCTGGTTCTCCAGCCTTGGAAGCACAGACCTCAGCATTTATACTCCTATGCTCCCTAGAACAGTCTGCCCCTGGCCCTCCCAGACTACCTGTTATTACCTTCATCTGTTACACACCTCTGGGTATGGCCTCTGACTCTATTTGCCATCACACTGTTGGAATTCTCTGCAGAAACTGCTTTCCTTGTCCTCTTGTTCTTGACTTCCTGGCCTTGCCCCTCACTAGGACAGAATTCCATGGGTCACCGGGCCTTACTGGCTTGTTTTCTCCGTCACTGCCCCGCCCCCACCCACCATGTGTCAGAACAGCGTCCAAGACATCAGAGAAGTCCTCCTGACTTTGCTGTCCAGTATCAAGTTGTGTCAGTCACACAAGCCCAGGGGAGGTGGGAAGGGCTCACAGCCGCCTGGGGCTCAGCCCCTCCAGGCCCACCTGGCCCTCCGGGAAAACTAGGGGCTTGAGGCAGGGTGGGGTCCCTTTGCTCCGTGTCCACAAGACAAGTCAGGGCAGACAGAGTGTGAAGGACTCCTCCCGGGGACGAGGCCAGTTCTCCTGATCTGAAACTTCCCTCTGCTATAGGGACTCTGGTCCTGTCTGCAAAGGTGCCAGCTTGTCCCTTCTTCTGAGCTCCCTTCCTTGTCTGTGTGGTCACTGTGGGCAGGCAGGTGACTGTGGGTCTGAGGCCAATTGTTGGCTCCAAGGTGTGAACTCAGAAACCAGGACACCGGTGCTAATACCTGGGGAGAACTCAGCAGGAACGGGCGTGGTCTCAGAGTTTCACGGACTCTGTGGAGCCAGCCTGTCCTTGTTCCACCCAAGGGTCACTGCAAGGGGGTGACTCTGTTACAGGATGACCCAGTGACTGGGCTGTTTCCCCTGTGGGGAACCCTGTCTACAACCTATGCCCCCAAGGAGGGCCTGTGGGTGACCAGCAGGCTTTCCCCGTCACCTGATAGTCTGGGGTCCATCATGGAGCCCAGGAGCAGGCTGGTCACTCTGGGAGTGGTGGGAATGGCCTGCCCTTCCAGGAAGGTGGGCGGACGGTGAGTCCTGGGAGAGGGAGCACCCTCGGTTTGTCATCCTAGCAATGGATGGAGGACGCTTCGAAACCTAACTCGGGACACAGTCCCTCACACAGGTTACCAGGGGGTTAGCCGTTGCTGCTTAGGCATGAGCTCTGGTGGGGTTTGATGTGAGGGGACAGCAGAGCCTAGGGATCTAGTGTCCTCCCTCTGACGTCGTGAATCCGAGGCCGGGGTGGGGTTTCGCTTTGAGAACCATGCCTGGGAGAAGAGCACAGCAATGTCCCTAGACCCTCCCAGGAAGAGGACAGCTGTCATGGGCAGGGGTGGACTCCAGAGGGAGATGCCCAGCATTGTGAAAGCACCACTGATACCTCCTGCTCCTCTATCAGGATTCAGATAAGAGGCCACCTCCTCCAGGGAGCCCTCCTGCCCTACCATCCCATCCCACCTCAGCCTGCAGCAGGGACACTTAGGGAGCCAGGGTTGCCCAGCACCCAAGACATTGGAGAAGCTGCAGAGATACTCCATGTGTGGGTGCGAAGGCAGGCAGTCACCCCCAGGTGCATTTGGGTCAAATAGACTCACAGGGGTGGGTCCTTCTCCCAACTCCTTCTTGACCCTTTCCTGCTCGCTCTGGGCCTGAGGCTGCCTCCCCTGCCTGCACTCCCAGGTCTTCTGGGGGCTGCCCTGCACCAGCAGTCCATGGAGGCCTGCATGGTCGAGGTGGGCATTAGGCCCCTTGCTGGGACAGCCCCCCACTGGGCTCAGCAAATACTACTTCTCTGATCTCCCTCCAGGCCCCGGGATGGATCCACCTCTCCTGTGGCTGGAGCCTGGGAGCCCCCTCCTTGGTCCTGCCCTCCTCCCGGCTGCAGTTGGGGACTGTCCCTTGGCCTCCTGCTCCTCTGCACCCCGTGGGACAGTGCTCCCTGCTGCCACCTTCCCTGCTTCCTCAGGGCACTCTGTTCTCTGGGAGGAGGAGCACGGAGGCTTTCCAATCCTTACACACGGCACACACACATTGTTCATTTCCAGTAATTTATTGATCTCCAGATACATTTCTGAATTTCTTTTAAAATTTAATGTAAATCTATTTTAAATTTTCCAACTGTATTTTTACATTTTTCCGGTCCTCACAAAGCAACTACAATCGTCTAGATTCGGCGTCGGGCATGTGAGCGTGTGCCCGCGCCCTCGTGCATGGGCCGGTGTGTCTGCCATCCAGAGAACACTTGGTCTTTTCACCGCTGAAAGTTCATAAATGTGAAACAACAAGCAGTATCTTAACCAAACTAACAAGGATGAAGCTAATGTGTTACAAAACAAGGAAGAAATGGCTGCAAATTCTTAAGATTTCCTATCAATAAATTTAATACTACACTAATGCTATGGATTTAGGACTAAACTATGAATGGAAGACTAACATTTGAGTTTAGGACTAAGGTTTGAATTAAAGGCTGAAACTTGGATTTAGGACGAAACTATGAGTTCAGACTAAAATTCAGTTGAGAAGTACACTAGCAATTTTTTACAGTTGTGTGGAATGTTGTTTTGTTTAAGTTTTCTTCTCTTTTTCTTTAAGGCAATTCCACGTTATTCCCGTAAATATGGAGTTCTTTCTGCACATCTGTAAGGCCAGTCCTGGCCCACAGAAACGGTCGTGTTTGGAGTCTCTGTCCATGCCCACAAGAGAGGATGTCTTCAGTCCCAGTGACATGGATTTCAACGCAAACACGATCCTACATTACACAGCTGTAGAGGGTCTGATGGGGAAAGTCCGTAGCGAGGACAATAGGCACGGAGGTCTGTCTGGATGTGCAGCGGCAGGGTGAGCGGGCTACACGGCTGAGTGTCCCTGGGGCCCCAGTGGAGACCCAGGCTCTTGCCGAGAGAGAGAGCCGGCAGACATCCTTCCCGGACCTCCCTGCAGAGGCTGAGCGGGGCTGTGGCTGTTGAGCGCCGAGCGGCCCTGAACCCGGTCCCACCCACAGGTGACCCCCAATCCCGGTGCCCTCACACGGGGACCTCCGCACTCCCCAGGGGCCCGGTGACCCCAGGGACCCCCTGACACTTCTCCAGGTCTGCAGGCTGCGGGAGGAGCCGCAGGAGCAAGAGGGTCACTCGGGACAGGCAGGTGGTGGGACTCCAGGCTGGCCAGCATCTGCCTCAGGCAGTCATGTTCTCTCCTCAGCTCCCAGAACTTTCTCTCACTGGACACAGCGGCCTCCCAGCCTCTCGCGGCTCTGTTGTGCTGGAAGAGGACCAGCTCGCGGCAGTGGGAGCTGTGTCTCTGCAGCTCTCGGCGCATGTCTCGGGCCATCTCCTTGTGGAGGTCGCGCAACTGGCCCGTGAGCTCCAGGTCTCCACACAGGCCGGCCAGTTTCTTTCTCAGGGTCTCAAGCTGAGCTGCCCCTTGAAAGCGGTTTCTATGCAGTCGCAGGGCGAGTTCGTCCTGTTCGTCCAGTGGCTTCTGCAGGCTCCGCCTCAGCTGCTGTATGTCCTGGTCCAGCTGTCCATTTTCCCACTGCAGAGCTGCTTCCTGGGTGTGCAGATGGCCGATGTGTCGGGCCAACTCGGCGATCTCTTGCCTTTCTGCCTCCAGGCATGTGGCTCGGTCTTCACGATCCACTTCACGCCTTGGAGGGGACACAGGGAAGCCAGGGTCCTCCATGACAGCCTGTGGCTCAAGGGCTGCCCGAGGGGCGGGGTGGTCGCCCTTCTGGGCTCTGCTCTTTGGTGGGACTCCGCAGGTCCTCGCACCAGCATCACCTGCTGGGAGGTCAGGCGGGGGGATGGCATGCAGCCCGGGTCCTGCCTGGGACTGTGACCTGCAGGTTCTATGTTTCGGGATAGGTTCCATGTGTGCCCTCGTCGGCTCCAGCCTTTCTTCCCCCTCCTCTTCCTGCCCTCTCTGCCTCCCTCTGGCACCCTGTTGGCTGAGCAGTCTCAGTGGCTCTGCAACGGGAGTGTGGTCACTGCCGTCCCTCCCTCTTTTCCTCCCGGCCTGTTCTCCATCCTCGCCTGCTGTTCCCCCGACGGCGTTTTCTCCAAGGCCCTGGGGACGTTGACGGGGCTGACTCCTCTGGTCCTTCTTCAGGTCGTTGGCACTGTCCCCAAGGACCAGCCTGCTCAGCGTTTGGTTGATGGCTGCCAAGCACAGTGTCTGTAAGGAGGGTGGACTGGCCAACACCCTGGGTGGCTCGCGGGTGTCCTGGGCTTGTGTGGTCGGGCCCTTATTCTGGCGGCCAGCTCTGAAGACTAGGCGGCGAGCAGAGCACCTTCGTCCCAGCACCTTCACCCTTCTCGGAGGGAGTCGTCTCTTCCGCAGGCAAAGGAGCAGCAGCATGGTCCCTAGCAGCACCGCCCAGGGCTGCCCAGGGATATGTGTCAGCGCATCCCACACATCTAGGACCACCTGGCAAGTGGCTCCGCTGGCCAACAGAGGTCCCTCCATGGCTGCGTTGGGCTCCACAGCTACGTCTCCGAGTGCCAGCATCCTGGTGACCCAACTGAGCACTCAGAACCCTGTGGAGAGTTCTGTGTCTGAGGTCATCCTGTGCTTGGCAACCAGGGCAGAGCAGTTGGACTGGGGGAGGGGAGGCCAGCCAGGTTCTAGAAAGAGTTCCTCCTGACTTTGCTGTCCAGGACCAAGTTGTGTCAATCACACAAGCCCAGGGAACCTGGGAAGAGCTCATGCCCGGCTGGGCTCAGCCCCTCCGGGCCCACCTGGCCCTCCAGCTAACCTAAGGGGCTCGAGGCAGGGCAGAGTCCCTTTGCTCCATGTCCACAAGAGAACTTAGGGCAGATGGATTGTGAAGGCCTCCTCCCCGGCCTAGGCCCATTCTCCTGATTTGAAATTTCCCTCTGCTAGAAGGGACTCTGGTCCTGTCTGCAAAGGTCCCAAGTTCTCCCTCCATATTTCGCTATATCTGAATTGCCTTTTTGATTTCAACATGAGTAGGTTTTAGTTTTTTTATTTCTTCAGGTAGAGATTCTCTCATGTCTTCTATGTTTTTTTCCAAGCCCATCTAGTATATTTATTATCATTATTCTGGTCTCTGGTTCCAACATCTTACTTAACATCCATCCATACTCTTCAGTTACCTGGAACTCAGTACTGCCTCTTGTTCCCTTTCCTAAGGTCCGTTTTTCCATTTGTCATTCTGTCCATGAAGAATATAGATGAACTAGGAACAAAATACCAAAATGGAAACAATGAACCCAAACAAAATGGAAGAGATCTGAAACCGAAAAAAAAATTAGAATTTAAATATGAAACAGATAATATAATCAGACAGGTGAACTGAAAAGAGCATTACACGGGATATTGTGGATATTTTCGTCTGTTTGTTAGAAAACTAGATTCCACAGTTTTAAAAGCTGAAAATCTTATATGTGTACAATAATAAAATGAAATGTAATGAAAGGATAGGTTATAACTGTAAAAATGAAAATTAAGAAAGAAGAGAAATAAGTTAAAAAAGAAAAAAGTGCACACAGGTGAACAGAACAGAGCTTTATGTTATATCCTGAGTTTGTTTTGTTCAGTTAGAAAAAACTACATCTCAAAATTGTAAAGAGGGAATAACATATATATACAAAAATAACATTAAATACTTTGAATGGGTTGAATATAAGTGTAAAGATGAATGTTAAAAATGACTTTAAGAAACAAACAAACAAACAAAAAAAGAAGGTAAAATAGAGAGAATATGATCAGACAGGTGAAGAAAACAGAGCCATATATTAGATTCTGGGTTTACTTTGGTCTGTTGGAAGAAACTTCATTCCAAAATTGTAAAGAAAGCAAAACCTATATATACATACAAAAATAAAATTAAAAATAATGAAAGGATAGAATGTAAATAGAAAAATGAAAATTAAAAATATTTTTAAAAAAGATTTGATGAAATAAGAAATTAGTTGAATAAGGAAAGAGAAAAAAGTAGTGAATAGACTTTAAAGAATCATGGGGAAAAGTTATGAATTTTATATACTATTTCCCCCTAGTGTTGGGCTCTTGCAGTTATCTGTGATTGTTGAACTTGGTTTTAGGTGGATGTTCATGCATCATCTGGGGGAGGTACCTGTTGCCCTGATTCTCAATCTTTGCCCTGTGAGGAATTGCACCACCCTTGACATGGAGTCAAGGTAAGTGAGTAGCTTTCAATTGCTCTACATGTTTTTTTTTTTTTTTTCCCTGAAAGCTTTCTACACTGCTTTAAAGGATGAAAATGAAAATGGAGTCCTTACAATCTCCAGCTCTGGAGCTAAATTTGAAATTTCTGTCAAATTTCATATATTTATTGGTCACGTGGGCATATTCTCTTCAAATCTCTTGTCTATGTTTCTAATTTGCTGTGTGTTTATTCTTATTGATTTATGGGAGCTCTTTCTATATTCTAAATACAAGCCAATTGTTATTTTTCTATGCAAATTCCTTGTCACCTCTATGACCATTATAAAGAGAAGTTATTTTTTTTTGTTTGTTTTTAAAAGTTGTTTTTTCCATTATGAATTTGGAAGTTGAAATAGTTTCCTAGGGCTGTTGCAATAAATTATCACAAACATGGTGGCTTAAAACAATAGAAACATATTCTCTCACAGTTCTGGAGGCCAAAAGCATGAAGTCAAGGAGTGACAGGGTCATGCTCTCTCTAGTCCTCCTAGGAGGGAATCCTTCTTTGCCTCTTTAGCTTCTGGTGACTGTTCCCATCCCTTGGGTTGTGACATTGTCACTCTCATCTCTGCCTCTGTTGTCCCATAGACTTGTCCTTGTGCGTCCATCTTCTCTTCTGGTTGCTAGAGGGACACCTATCTCTTAGGGTGGATTTAGGGTGCACCGAGGCAATCTCTGATGATCTCTCAAGATCCTTAACTTAATTACATCTGTGCAGACTCTGTATCTAAATATGGCCACATTCATAAGCTCCAGGAGTTAAGATGTGGACATATCTTTTTGTGGGTCACCATTCAATGCACTACAGAAGTAATACATTCACTTAACTCCTTAGTAACGACAATCAATGGTAAAACATGCTCTTTTGACTTACTACAGACAAATATAAATTAGTGCCTCTGATCTTTTCCCAGAAAATATAGGACAGAAAAAAATAGGACACTAGAATACTTTAACTTCATTTACTATTCCCACAATCTACATATCATTGCTGAACTATACTTTATTGTATTTATTGTAAGCCTAAGAAGGCAGTGGAATATAAGAAATAACACAGAGGATCACAGGGGAAGCGAGGGAAAACTGAATGGGAAGACATCAGACAGGGAGACAAAATGGGAGAGACTCTTGACTCCAGGGAACAAACTGAGGGTTGTGGAAAGGGAGGTGGTCGGGGGGATGGCATAATTGGGTGATGGGCTTTTTAAGGAGGGCACGTGATGTGATGAGCACTGGGTGTTATATGTAACTAATGAGTCATTGAACACTACACCAAAAACTAATGATGTACTATACGTTGGCTAATTGAATTTAAATTTAAAAAAAAGAAGGCATTATTATAGCTTTATACAGTCAATACATGGACAGCATGATAAGTTGGACAGAAGTATTAATTTTTGTTGAAGTATCTAATCAATGAATAATTATTTTTTTCTTCAAGTGGAGAAGGATCGATTGGATTTATTTTTCTCAAGAGAATCTTTTTTTTTACTTATCCGTGTTTTTAATCTACAAATGCTTATTTAATGTCTTCTCTGTGACAGAGATAAAGAAAGAGGGAAGAATGGCAGACAAATTCTCCAAAGCTTGGGTTATAAAACTGTTTTACTGTAATTTTTGCCTAGAGAGGATTTCTGAGATTATGTCGTAAACTTATCATGCTATTGAGGAATCTGAGGGTTAGTAGGTGGAATGACTTTCTGTACCAGGAAGTCACACAGTCAGAACCATTAGGTCCTTAAGCTCTCCATGTAGTGTTTCTAATTTCTAGAGCAGGCATGACTTACCCACTGCATTTGAAGCAGGCAAGGCAATGTGGGCATCTAAGAAAGATCTGTAAAAAAAGGTTTTATGGACACAATGCATCTCCACCCTTTGGAAACTATCTCATACATGTATATCTTTGGTTAAATATAACACCTATGACCAATTTTGGAAAAGACAAGATCTGTGGAAGGTTCTAGTAGTGGGAAACTTCAATACGTTATTAGTAATTATCATAAAAGTTACGATCTCTTGAGCACACACAATACACCAGGTGCTGTGTTAAGAGTTTTGTGGGGGCATTTAGGTCTCACACCAGCTTTATGAAGTCGGTGTCATAATGCTCATCCTTTTTTTTAAATGTGAGCCACTGAGGTGCTGGAATTCAGGAGCTGGCCTGGTCAGGTGGTAACATGATGGTCGGCACAAGCAAGTGCTCATCTGGAGAACTGGGCCTTCTGCAATGCTCCAGGCAGTCCCCGATGTAGGTGCTGACCCACAGAAGGAGCAGCTCTTCTTTCCAGAAGTTCCCTGTGCTGTTCTAGCAAATTCCCAAGGTCACACCAGTCCTCCCACAGAAAGAAGGAGAGAGAAGAGCCCCGTCCTTTCCCACTTCTCTTCAATCTCTTCTTAGAATGCTGCCCTTGATGTTCTTCTTCCATGTATTGTATTAAAGAAAAAAAATACTCTTTCCATCTAAGTATGGCCATTGCATCAGGAAGAGGAAGAGCTACGAGAACAGTCCATGTGTCCCATGTGGTTTGTCCACACGATACTGGCACACTGACACAGTGAACGGGGACAGATGAGCAGAAGACTGCTGGATGTGTCCTGTTTTAACAAAGTGTTCTCTCTTCGGAAGAAATTACCTCAGAGTGTTTGCTTTGCAATCAGGCAAGCACTTGTTAAAAATGCCCATATTTCTAAGAGGCATGAGGAACTGACAGAAACATGCCGCCATCACTTGTGAATTCACACTAACTGTAATGAATATGGATGAGAAGGATCTGGAGTTCTAAATGGATCTGTGCAGACTCATCACAGGACTCTCGACATTTGACAAGCTGGTTTTCCAGGAGGACCTGCAGGGCGCGGGTTGGCAGTTGCTGGTGATGACGCCAAGTGCCACTCGGGACTAGAATGTCAGCATTAGTATTCTCTGCAGGGAGGATGCCAGCTTCAGGCTCTAATCACAAAGCTATATCGGTGCATCTCAAATATCATTTAGGTAAAATTAATTCTGATTGATTGCGTCCCATTCTGGCTTTTAGTTTGGACTTGCTTGCTCTGTCGATAATTGGACTGAGACACACACAGTGGCTTTGAGAATGATGAGGATAAGCTGGCTTTACCATCAGTGCGCTACAATGTGCCTCTTACATTACGACCCTAAATGTCACATGTCCTCTTGGAGGGACTGATTGCAATGTTATGGGCACCAGTCTTTTTTTTTTCCCCTCACATTTTCTAAATGAAGCTTTGTAAAATAACCTTTAAAATGTTAAAAAGTGAAGTTCCAAGAAATTGTGAGGGTCACTTTCCTCCTTTGCTCATGAGGGAGGCTGAGGCAGGATCTAAATTCTCTTCAGGGCCATGTCCATGACTCTAGGATAGTCCCAGCATGTGCAGGTATGTTAAATACCTCATCTATGGCACCGAGAAGGACCTATGGCTGCTTTCGCTGTTGCCTCCTCCTCTGGGAACTGTGTTAGTAGGTAGGAGAAAACTCACCCATAACATCTAAGAATTAAAATGCTTAACTCTTTTAAAAAATATTAAATAAAAGTGATAACAACAATTGTTTCTAATTACCTCTATGAAAGAATTGGGAGACCAGGAAGGTGCCTGGCCCCAATGCCAACATTAGCTAGAACAAATGGCCTAAGCTAGGGACATCCAAGGAGCTGAAGACAGGGGCCATCTCAATCCTAGGGATGACCACACAAGGATGGACACAACGTCAGTCCAGACCAGGGATGGGCAGGATGGAAAGTTGTTTGTCTTGGACATAAGTCTAATTGGACCCCAAGAGTCAGGGCTTGCTTTCAGCAAAATGATTTCATGCATTTCCAGTGGGCAATTGACAGAGGCATACAGCAGGCTTACATCTGATTTTTACCTTATCAAAACCCATTGCTACTACAGTAAACCACAAAATAGGCTATGTTAGGAAGAGTTCCTGAAAAACCAGTCATATTCAAAGCCTTGACAATAGACTTTCTGTCCAAATTGCAGAAGTCATGCATGCTTGTTTTGTTTTTACAAAAGAGAATCTTCTCCCCAGACCACTCTGCAACGCCACCGTCCTGGAGACCTAACATTAATGGCACGTCTTCCTCTGCCTTATTTTCCTGTTCCTATAAATCTTTCCTAGGCAACTATAAAAAATTGGGAATTTTCATTTTTTTTTTACCAAAATGTTTTCTCAATGAATGTATCAAAAAGATCTCTCAATAAGTTCGTGGATATGGATCTATTTTTCCCCACAAGTTAGTAACAACAACTACGATTTATTCAGAATTTTCACATGCAATCTTACACAAGCATGGGAAGTAGAATCTGTGCCCATATCTCAGAGAGAAGAAATGGAAGCTCAGTGTAAGTGTTAACACTTCCCGGCTGAAGCTGGAATTCCAAATCGAGGCTCTCACCCCCAATGTTATCACATGATACCATCATGTGATCATGAGACCATCCTGATACATGATACCATCACATGATCATGATACCATTCCTCAAAAGCATAATCCTTTCCAGTCCCAGTTTCATATAACAAAAAGCCCCAAATAGCCACATATTTGTGGGCAAAGACCTGCAACTTACTTAATTCATCTGAACACTTTTTTTTTTAAAGATTTTATTTATTTGGCAGAGAGAGATCACAAGTAGGCAGAGAGGCAGGCAGAGAGAGTGAGAGGGAAGCAGGCTCCCTGCCGAGCAGAGAGCCCGATGTGGGACTCGATCCCAGGACCCTGAGACCAGGACCCGAGCCAAAGGCAGCGGCTTAAACCACTGAGCCACCCAGGCGCCCTATCTGAACACTTTTAATAGAATTGTTCGTCTGAAGGAGACATGGCAGCATTACTATTTAGTTATACTGCTAGTTAACCTTCTACTCTTTGTGACATGTAAGAAATAACAGTGTTCACATATTCGACCTGTCTTTTACCTTCCCCCTTCTTCATGCCGCTGTATACACATGTGCAAATTTACGCCATGGTAATTATACCAGACATGGTAATATTTGTGGTGCACTTTAAAAAAAAAATTGTACTTTTCTTTCCTACCCCAATTATCTCTCCTCTGGTGCTTCTCTCTGTGCTGACTTAGTCATATACTAATACACACACACACACACACACACACACACTTGTTTTTATGGTTTTTGTTTTTCTGTAAATGCAATCATTTTACACACCCACACATCTTGCTTTTCTTAACTGGCAATGCCACATGATGTTTCTACAAGTCAGGGGCTAGTGCCCTAACTCATTTTCTAATAACTGTATACAATTCCACAGTGAGTAGAGTTTATTCTGCCACTTCTCTCTTAATGGGCTTTCACTTGATTGTCATGTTTTTTTCATGGAAACAAAGCTATACAGACCATTCTTATACACGTATCTGTATATGCTGATCTTTGTTCTCTGGGATAATTCCAGAAGACTGGGATTGGTGGGATTTTTTTTTTTAAGAATGCAATTTTTTTTGACATCATTAGTTTTGCTATGATATTCGATGATTCATGAGTTGCATATGACACTCAGAGGTCATGACATCACGTGCCCTCCTTAATACCCTAGGGTTTCACTCATATGTGGAATATAAGGAATAGTGCAGAGGACAATAGGGGAAGGATGGGAAAACTGAATGGGAAGAAATCAGAGAGGGAAACAAACCAGGAGAGACTCTTGACTCCAGGAAACAAACTGAGTATTGCAGAAAGGGAGTTGGGTGGGGGGATGGGAAACTAGGTGATGATTCTGCATCTTAATAGGTTTTTACAGGATCACATTGCAGAAGGAGGGACCAACTCATGCTCCCATTTCCTACATTAGAGTTCCTATTTCTCCATATTTTCAACACGGTCGGGGGCTTTTGTTTTCTATTTGTCCATCTAAGATTGTGACACATTGTCACTTACTCCTGAGTTTGAGTATCTTTCTTCTCATATTCAAAGGTGCTCCTTTGAATTGGCTTTTCTCCGAACCAATTTTCTATCACGTTATTATATTCTCTTACCAATATAAGACCTTTTTATTATTTTATATGTTTTTCTGAATCTGTAGCTTCTTAAAACTCTGCTTATAGTATACATCTATAGAGATAGATATATTTATAATGATATCACTATAAAATTTTTCACCTTGCAACAGAGAAAGAGAACATCTGGCTTTATCTCCCTGTGGATTTCCTCCCATGAGACTCACTCTCCTCTGGATGATGGGGCTGGGACCGCCCAGCCCGAGAACCCTCGGAGCACACGGAGATGGTGAGCTGCAGCCAGGTGCCACCTGTGCCCTTCTCACCACCATGCAGAGCCTTGGTCTCCTTTCAAAGTGGGCATGGATGGAGAAGTCATTGGGGGAATACTGATCTCTCTCAGCATCATGGCTTGCACCGAGTAACCCAAAGGAACGGTGCTAAAGGCCTGAACTGGGAACTAACAGTGAGAGGGAAAGTTAGGAAAAATGATAAAAATATCATTATTCATTCCTTTTTCTTATTGAAAAGATTTAAATAATATTGCCAAGAACTTTGTGAAGTACCCCAAATTGTATTATTGAAATTAAATGGATGACAGACATTTTCTTTCTTTCTTTTTTAAAAGATTTTGTTTTGAGAGAGAGAGAGAGAGCCCACACACATGCGAGTTGGGGAAGGGGCAGAGGCAGAGGGAGAGAGAGATTCTCTAGCAGAATCTGTGCTGAGCATGGAGCCCCATGGGCGCTCGATCTCATGACCCTGAGATCACGAACTGAGCCCAAACCAAGAGATGGATGTTTAACCCACTAGGCTACCCAGGTGCCCCCAGACATTTTCTGGAGTTGCAATTAATTAATACGCACTATTTCTGGGCTTTACGCCTTTCAAAATGTCTCCCCTTGTTGACAGTGGGTGAGGATTTCTTGCCACTCTCTTGACTACAACTTTTCTCCAAGGCAGAGACATTTTCCTATCCTTTGCGTCTCCAACATAATTGTACCCTCTGGACCCCTAAAGAAACACACACACACACACACACGCACACACACACCCCTCCCAGCTACCTAGCAGTTCTCTGCAAGTTTGCCAGAGAGTCCCTGTCCCTCGAGGATGCCTCAGTCTTAGTGGCAGCTGATACCAGCAGAAGCCACAAGGAACTGGCATGACCATAAGGCCTGGGCACAAGGCAGATGTCCTGCTGCTACTGGGGCCACATCATGGCTGTTGTTTTTCCATATACGCTCACATGGCCACTCAGCAGGAGACACTAATGGGATATTTAGGAGTTCATAAATAATATCCCCTCTTTCCTGCCAGAGTTATGAACCAATAGGAAAGCAGACACAGAAGCAGACAGATAGAGACAAAAACATCAGTTTTATTGCTCATCCAAGGGAGGTCATTTGATGTAGCCTAGGCCTTCTCCTGATGGGCTTGTTGCCTCTCTGCTTGTCCCTTCTCCCATCTGCTTTGTGGAGCAGCTCTCTTGATAGTAAAGTTGGGATCTCCAAGTCAGAAATTGTACCCCATTTCTGCCTCCCATGGGTCTTAGGTGGAAAGGGAAGAAAGGAGATTGAATCCCTGTTATTTCCAGTCTTCTAAGAGATCAGTTTTATGCAGTCATGGAACATAAGCTAATGGCAATCGTCTGCATTTCCATGGTGAGCAATCAGGGAGGCCAGAGCAAGAGGCCAGAAGTCATTCAAGTAGCATTCCCACCACACGTAAATGTGAGGAATGGGGAACTGAGAGTTACCCTGTGCCTTTGTTCTCTTAACCTTTGGATCCAGGGCTGTCTTGCCCTGCTCTGGTGAGCTGTCCATCTGGCTAGCCCTGTTCCTACTTCCAGCAGCCCACATCCCCTTGGGGTACATTCCTAGAAATACCACTAGGCTGTATATGTTTTACTCCCAGAAACCATCAATTGGGTTGAAGTAGTGAAATATTAAAATTAATTTTGAGCCACATTGGAGTTAAGTCTAGACATTTATTCCTTTCTTTACTTCTTTGCATTTTTTTCTAGCCATACTGCCCAAGAGAGCTTCAGCAATGTGATTAAATGTCAACATTAAGGTGATCTGGGAATAAAATGTTAACAATCTGGAGATGGTGCAAGTTAAATACAAGCCCTTCCTTTATTAAATTCGGTCTTAGTAGGATAGACCAGGTTATGCTGCAGTTGCAAGCAATCCACAGATCTCAGTGAATTAATACTAAGAAGGTTTATTCCTGAGGACTTCACTGGGCAGCTGGGGGTCTGTTTTGCTTCACTGAGCTCTTCTCTCTGATCCCTAGCTGGGAGAGCCACCATCTGGAATATTGCTGGCAGAGGGAGCACCAGCCTTAGCTAAGCACACACCGATGCCTAAAGGTTTCACTTGCAAGTGACAATATCTTTTCTGCTCACATGTCATGAGCCAAAGCAAGTGACATGGCATGCTTGAGTTCAAGAGTGGCACTGAAGCCCAGTGCTCCCACGTGCCTGGAGGACAAGAGCCAGAATAGTACAAAACAGCTGTAAGGACCAGCACAAAATTTCAGGAAGGAATTAGAAGCCACAAAATTACATATTCTTCTAAGTTACTGTTCAATTAATTTTGTTTTTGAGGTAATAAATTCCAAATTTAAACATTCTTGCCCTTTGGAAGTCAAGTCTGAAGGCTATACATAATTCTTAATTTTAAATGAATGTTCAATGAAATTAAGGCCCCTTTGCTTTTCTTTTTGTGTTCGTTAGAGCCTGGGATTCTCTAACAATCATGTGTGAACCAGGTCACCATCTATCATGACAGGCTTAATGCCTTTGGATTTCAAGGTTGAGTTAGTTCCATTTCTCATTTCCCACTTTAGAGAGTATAAGGTGATTGTGGAACCCACGGAATTATCACAACACTGACTTTACGACACTAACCAACCTCAAGTTCTAGGTAGACACCCCAAGTGAAGTGTGGCTCTCAGGACATCATCCTTGGTCAAGTCTTGACCTGAGTTACTGATATCAAATATGAAGTGGAAGCTCCATGGGATCTGAGAGCAGGTTAGTGGACAGAGAAAAAAAACAGGATCGATGGCTTCATCTTTTGAGGATGTTATTGGCACCAGGGCACCATGATCTAGGAAGTTCACTCCCTGGCAAAAAACTGTCTTTCAAGAGGTCAGTTGTAGCGTTGCTTGACCTATATATGTTGTCTCTCTTTGGAGGAGGCATTTTGGAGACACATTTAGAACAATGCTATTTCTTTGTGTAGCATGAATTTCGGGTGGTGGCAATTTTTTTCTTTCTTTTTTTTTTTTAAGATTATTCATTTATTTCTTTGACAGAGAAAGAGACCATAAGTAGGCAGGCAGAAAGAGCAGGGGAAGCAGGCTCCCTGCTGAGCAGAGAGCCTGATATGGAGTTCCATCCCAGGACTCTGAGATCATGACCTGAGCAGAAGGCAGAGCCTTAACCCACTGAGCCACCACAGCACCCCATCTTTTCTTCCTAATCTTTTCATTTCCCCTATGAGTCTTGTCTTTGATGTCCCTTAGGCTGCTTTGAGGGTGTGTCCAGTGGTGTGGTTGCTCCCAAATCTTATGATCCCAAATTTTATGTCCTGTGACATAGTGACTTGCCTCTGTTGCCTCTTGTGGAATTACAAAAGTCCAGGAAATCTGGCTTCTGGGAATGATTTCCCTCTGGTCTTCACATTGGTTTTCAGTGAATCAAAGAACCCTTAATTGAAGGTTTCAAAAAATCCGTAACTGAACATTTCAAAAATCTGTGTTCCTAGAGCATAGATCTCATCTTTGAATGCAACTTAGAAAACTTGGTGTGGGGTGCTTTAGAAATCCTGAGGCTCACGTTGTACCCCAGCCAATTGCGTCATGGTCTCTGGCATGGCGTGATGGTTAATTTCATGTGTCAACTTGGTGAGGCCACAGTACTCCGATATTTGGTCAAACACCAGTCTGGATGTTGCTGTGATGGTATTTGTTTAGACGAGATTAACATTTAAATCAGTAATAGACTTTATGTAAACAGACTATGCTCTGTGATGTGGGTGGGCCTCATCCAGTTAGTTGAAGGCCTGGAGAGAAAGATACTGACCTCCTCTGAGCAAGAAGGAATTCTATGAGCAGGTTGTTTTTGGATTTGAGCAGCAAGACTTCCCAGGGGCTCTCGCCTGCTAGTCTACACTGCAGATTTTGGCTTTGCCAACCTCCGTAACTACATGAGCCATGGAAGTGATTGTCATTGTGGTGATAGCGGAGGTGGTGGTGGTGTGGCTGGAGGCGATGGTGGTGATTATGGTGGTGGTGATGTTGGCGGTGGAGGTGAGGTGATAGTGACAACGGGGGTGACAGATAGTGGTGGCAGTGATGGAGAATGTGATGGTGGTCGCCATGATGGTGATGACGATGTGATGATGGAGGTGGTGATGGTGGTTGTGGTGACAGAGGAGATGATGAAGGTGGTGATGGTGGTCATCGTGATGGTGGAGGTGATGAAGGTGAGTGGTGATGGTGATGGTGACTGGGTGATGGGGATAGTGGTGGTGGGTGAGCAATGCTGGTGTGACACTTGAAGCCTCTGGAGAAGGCACATGTTGAGGAAAGCTTAGCTCCTCATTTTCCTCTCCATGCCAGATGGAATTTGGAATAGCAATACGGCTGGTCCTGTCCTCTGATACTATCAATCCTCAAACTGGATCCTGATGCCCCTAGAAATACAGCGAGCTAACTGATTATAATTTAAAATCCCTGCCTACAGACCTGGCTGAGATCACCCAGAAAGCAGTGATTATTTTTCCACCACCATTGCCAAGAAAACCCCGGATGCACGGGCTTATTGCACTTGTGTGTTTCAAGAGTAAATGGCAGCCATCTGCAGGGTGAGCCCTGTATTGCCAGCTTGAAGGGGCAGGGATGTTAAACTTCCCCTTGTTGTGAGAAGCTCTGTCCCTGTGAACACCAGCTGCTGGCCGCAAGCCCTGGCCCTGTAGGATGGCGGAGGGGACAGCCGTGGCCATTTGCAGAAGCTCCAGCAGCTACGTGTCTCCACTACGACACAACCTTTAATCTCACCAACTCTCCTTCACTACTCAAGGTTCTGGCTTATATCCAGAAATCTACACCCAGTGCTGTCTATAAATTCCATATACCAAATGTGGGGATGTTAGGGTTCAATAAGTAATGCTCCTTTTATTTTTTGCCCCATGATTTCTGACCAGACAGAATACACAGATCCATACTTGTAGGGATGTTTATCAGTTGGTTTATCAGTGATGAGAGCTGGGTGGGAGGACCCGGCTTAGTCAGGTGATGGCTCAGGCGGACCAGTGTCCGCTTCCTCCTTCCCTTCTGCACTGTCTTTGATTCAGTCCACCCCAGCTTGCTCCTGTCTCCCAGACAGAGTCACTGACCCAGAACTACTGACTCACACTGGTCATGGAAGGAGAGAGATGAAATTTCTTTCATTTATTACACATTCATTCATTCATTCATTCACTTGACAAATATTAATTGACTGCCTGTAAATGTCAAGAGTGGGCAAAATGGAAAATAATTCTGCTTTTGTGGCACTTATGTTCCAGTGGCGGAAAATAAAATCGCATTTGCTTATTGCTTTTGATTGGATTTGTTCTAATGAAAGTGAGTAAAGGCCAAATGAAGCTCCCTTCTCATGAGAAATGAGGTACACATCGTTCTCCCTAGTCATTCTGAGGAAGTGAAGTGCAATTTCTCCTTGGTAAATGTTTGGACATATTGAAAGAGGCTTTGCCCACCTCCTGGGCTGGGCGGGACGATCGCCCATTGGCAGACCCTCCAGTGTTCCTCTGCCATTGCTCAGAGCATATCTTGTGGGACCGGGTTTCTGACCCCCCCACACACCCAGCAATCTGGGGACTTAGTGCATAAAGCTTTGTCAAATTAGTGAATGAGCCTCCAAGTCTGGGTCACTTGGAGTATGATAGTGTTTGTAGATGGAAATGGAGGTATTGGAAAGGTATTCGTTTTGAGGGGGAAACTGACACAGCTGGGTTTCCTCCTTGTGAACTCTTGGAACATTTTTGTCCCGGACTTTATCACTGTCTTGCATCAGTTTGCATTGTTGAGGTGTTAGAAGGCTGGCTCTCCATGTGCTCTGACCCACATTAGCAGTCACACATTGTATCAGTTTGTGTATATCTTTCTTTCTACACTCTTTTTTATATTTTATATTTTTATTTTTTAAAGAGTTTATTGATTTATTTGACAGACAGAGATCACAAGTAGGCAGAGAGGCAGGCAGAGAGAGAGAGATGGGGAAGCAGGCTCCCTGCTGAGCAGAAAGCCTGATATGGGGCTTGATCCCAGACCCTGGGATCATGACCTGAGCTGAAGGCAGAGGCTTTAACCCACTGAGCCAGCCAGACACCCCACTACACTCTTTTTAAAACCCCCATTTCAGTGTTTGAAGATTTTAACCCATCTTCAGTATTTTCAATTCCTCATTCCTCTTCCAACATACGGCGATGGATGTTGGGACAAATACCATAGACCTCGAGTTGATGCATAGAGATAATTATGCTGTCACTGCGGGGACGACTCGTTCTGTGAATTGTCATCAGAAAGGTTATAAATAAATCCAGGACAAATGAAGCTGGTTTGATACCAACAAAGATAATTTGACTCTGAGGGAAAATGAGTAAGCACAGCAGATCCAACAGCAGGAAGACAAGTGAGGAATGTGGTGGATCCACGTCTGTCTCCCTCTGAGGCTGGGGCTCCTTCAGGTGACTGGTGAGACTGTGATTTCACTAACAAATCACTGCTTCCATGCCTGCCCTTAGGATCATCATATAATTAACATCTCTGAGCAAATGACGTTTTGTCATTTAAATGTATGTATTTCACTGCTAAATGGGAACAAACAGCCAGCGTCTGATTATTACAGCTTCATATTATGAGTTGATAATGTATATAGTTTTGGGCCTTGCCTTGCCACCAATATTTGAGATACAAATTTAGTTCTCTACAAATAGAAGTTTGCTGTTTTTTGTTTTATGATGTATTTCGTCAGGGTGAAAGAATTTGGGGGGGGCTAGATTTGCTTTAATTTGCAAATTCCATCGAAATTTCTCTAAGCTCTCTGTCCAGCAATTACTTTGTCTTCCATACCATTTTTTAAAAAGATTTTATTTATTTATATGACAGAGAGAGAGGCAGCGAAAGAGGCAACATATGCACGGGGAGTGAGAGAGGGAGAAGTAGGCCTTCCACCAAACAGGGAGCCTGGTGCAGGGCTCGATCCCAGGATCCGGGGACCATGCCCTGAGCCGAAGGCAGATGCCTAAAGACTGAGCCACCCAGACATCCCAGTCTTCCATACCATTCTGACACACTCTATTAATCTATCAAACCACAGGAGGCCAAGCAAAACCAGACTCCTATCTTGTAGAGATAGTTGGGTCAGTTGAGGTCAAAATTTAATTGGTTTTGGCATAAAAACTACAGGAAAAACTTGTAGAATGAGGAATAGTTACCATGTGATCTTTGAAACACATTTCAGAGATGCAAACACAACAAAACTGGTTTCTAACTATCAAATAGTATTCTTGCCCAAAACATTTAAGTTGAATTGGCACAGAGATATATTTCTATGCTCTTTTTTTTTCCCCATTTTATTTATTTTTTCAGCGTAACAGTATTCATTGTTTTTGCACAACACCCAGTGCTCCATGCAAAACTCTTTTAACTATTGGGCATGAAGTGATCAAAACTTGAGTCTCAAAAAGAAAGACTTTGCTAATATTCAAACACTTGGTTGTGGCAAGTTTCCTTTGGGGTGTAAGATAAGTAATGTCTTCTAGTGTTGTTCTAAGAAGGATAATGAATAAAACTGTCCTTTGTTCATACCAAGCAGGGGTTTGCAGCAGCCATGCCCCAATAAACAAGGCTGGAAGTCCAAGATCAAGATGAGGATAGTGTTGGGTTTTGGTGGTGGTGGTTGTTTATTTGTTTTTGTTTTTTTTTTTTTTTTTTGAGGACTCTGAGGGAGTCTGTTCCAGCCTTCTCTTCTAGCTTCTGGTCATTCCTTGGCTCACAGAGACACAAATGCAAGCCTCACAAGGCACAAGGTTTGTGTGTCTGTGTCCCAATTTCCCCTTTTTATAAGGACATCAGTCATATTGAATTAAGGCCCACCATCATCTAGTATGACCTCATCTTGACTAATTATATCTGTAAAGACCCTATTTCCAAAGAAGTCCATGTTAAGAGGTTCTGGGAGTTAGGTCTTTGACAAGGAATTTAAGGGACCCAGTTAAACCCATAACACCACCCTGGTGTTGCTTGGGCAACCTCAGGAAATGCCCGACTCCAGGCTCTGAAGCCTGTTCTATCACCCCACCTTCTCTACCCATTCTCGTCATCTCCCATCTCAATGATCCCATCCCTCGACTGGCACTTGTGTTGGCTGTTAGCACCGTCTAGCTGCCTCTTGACTCCTGCTCTTCCCCTCTCAGAGCCCAGGCCACCTGGACCCTGGCTAGGGATCTGACTCTGGGCCCCCACTTCTTCAGAGAGGGAATTGTGTATTCTTCTTAAGCCACCAATCTGGTTCTAGACAGTTGGGGAATTCAAGTCCTGAAGAAAGAGCCAGGAGCAAGGGACACAGAGACCCAGCCCGACTGGCTTGTGGCTCTTGCTTTGGAATGATTTGGTGTCTGCTTTTGAGCACATTGATCTAAAGGCTCCTTTGAGTCTAGGAAAGGTAAAGTTGATTAAATCATAATATTCTACTGGGATCACTGTGAATATCTTAAATCCCCTAGGCAAATATATATATACATAAAATATCCAGCCTGTCAGACAAAGAGCTTTGCCTGATGATGTGATCATACAACAGTTGCTGCTGACAACGTGGGCTGTGAGTCCTCCAGGAGGGACACAGGTGGGACATGACAGGAGATGGAAAACCCTGTCCTCACAGTTTGAGAGAATGGTGTAGCTTCACAGGAAGTTCTCGGTGGCATATTCTGTTTTTCTTTTTCTTTTTTTTAAGGATTTATTTATTTATTTATTTATTTATTGGGGGGGGTGGAGAGAACACAAGTGTGTGTAAACAGAGGGAGAGGCAGAGGGACAGGGAAAGAGAAAATCCTAAGCAGACCCCCTCTGAGCCCCACCCAATGCTAATCCCATAGCCCTACGATGATGACCTGAGCTGAAATCAAGAGTTGGAAGCTTAACAAACTGAGCCACCCAGATGCCCGTATCTTCTGTTTTTTAAAGTTTTTGATTAAGGACTTATAGGTATGGACTCTAATGGGAAGGAACCCCCACTCACCTGTTGCCTAGAGCTGTAAATGTAATGTCATTGTAGGTGGCTAATTTATCGATCTCCTGGTCCGTTGTATGTGCTCTAGTCAAACTTCCACCTCTGCTCTGTAAAGAATTTGGGTCACTTTTGACTGTGTGAGAGCTTGGTCTATTTAGGCTGCCATGCCTCCTTCAGTAATAGTTTTAGTGTTTTTTTTTCTATGGCTTCAGAAGCTATGAATGTTACTGACTTTGGTATATGATTCCTGAGTAAAGGTTTGCTTAAATAAATATCTCTGAATCTAGAATCTGAATCACTATTTCACCAGATAGCTGAAGGGCCACTCTCTTATTCCCTAGAACATTGAAGTCTGAGTTCCACTTTTAGTTTAATTTATATTTATTTTATCTTTAATTCATATAAATGATAATTCAATCTTCTCAGTAGTTTCTCATGGTTGCCATGCACAATGTTTATTTTGACATGCACCATGCAGCCTTCTGAGTGGACTGACAGATGCTGACTTGGATGTAAAAGGTGAATGGCACTGAGTTTAATGCTCTCAGAACCCGATTTCGATTGTCCTTTTTGGGAGCGAGACTCCTAAGGGGCACTTAGCCAACGTCATGTACCAGCTTCCCTGCATACTTAGGGCATCGAAGCTTGAGCCTGTCTCTGTCTCTCATTGAGTGCTGTCCTCCCCAAACCCTCCTGTTCATATCAGCCCAGTCCCCTTTGATTCATTGGGATCACCCATGCCTATACAATATCGCTAATCCAGATCACATCAATTTCCATCTACTTGGTCATCCCAGATTCCTTTGTAAAGGCTGCAGGAGGATGTTTCTCTCCCCACTGATGTGATCTGGGCAAGGGGCAGGCATGGGATAAGCATACTAAACCTAGAACCCTGGTTGTCAACCAGGGATGAGTTTGCTTCCTCTCCCTAGGGAATATTGGGCAATGCCAACAGATATTCTTGATTGCCATGACTGAGGGTTGAGTGCTATTCACAACTATCAGACAGAGGTCAAAGGTGCTGCTCAATGTCCTCTAACAGGCCATCTCTCTGCCCTCATGACAACCCCAAATGTCAGCAGTGTGGAGGTTGAGAAATCCAGTTCCAAGGAGAAGACATTTTGGCCAACATGACACAAGCCTCCAATAGCCTACAATCCTTTATAAGCTCTCTTGATGTTTGAATGATAATTTAGAGTTCTGACTTCTGTTAAAAATTGCATCTAAAAAATAAAGTTCCTAAAATTAACCTCCATGGTGGATTGATTTCTTCATACAATCTCTTCTCTAATATGTGCTTTGAAAACTTCATAATCCATTGGTTGGATCCAGTAAGGTGGGAAGTGAAGGAGGAAGTTAATGAAAATAAATATATAGGACATTAACTCTGAACTTGGAAGGTGAGTTCAGCTACTGTCTCACTCAAATTGAGGCATTATCCTGGGATCAGTTTGCTGTCTGTATTAGTACATAGGGCTAAGTAACTGTTACAAAAAGGGTGGCTTAAACAACAGAACCTTACTCTCTCACAGTTCTGGAGGCCAGAAGTCCAAAATCAAGGTGTCTTGAGGGCCACACTGTTTTCTGAACACTGTAGGGCTGTCCTTCCTTGCTTTTCCAGCTTTTGGTGGCTGCTGGCAAGTCTTGGCATCCCTTGGCTTGTAGCTACATCATGTCAGTCCCTGAATCTTCTTCCATGACCTTCTTCCCTGTGTCTCTGTGTGTCTCTAAAGCTCCCTCTCTTTATTAATATCTTAGTCACTGGACTTAGGGCTCATCTTAATCCCGTGTGACCTCATCCTGATTATATCTGCAGAGACCCTGTTTTCAAACAAGTTCTCAGGGACATGGATCAGAGGTTAAGAACTACGTATCTTTCTGGGAGACACAATTCAACACACCACAGTCAGTAACCAAGACATTTGAGGTCCGATGACCAAACCCCACAGAAGTATTTTTTTCCAATCAATATTCAGTCACCGTCCAGGGTGTGGTGACAATAATATTATTGCTGTGCCAGACTGTCCATGGCCTGGCTGCCATGCTGCCTGCCCAACTTTACCACTCATTCTACCCTCCTGTGTCTTTCCCCCTTCCTGCTTCTTTATTTTCCTGTCAGTTCTCCTTGTCTGCTGGGTTTTGTCACTGGCGGTCAATCCAGTCCCCCTTTCCTTTCTGGTAAGTATGTTCACCCCCTCACTGAGCATAATATCTGAGTCATTGGATCTTCCCGGTGGTGTTCAGTGGCTGGCAATTGCTCAGGAGCACCTTCTGAACCACAAAATATATTTTCTTTTATGTGCTTAAATGTTGAGACTCCTTAGGGGAATCTGATGCTTTCAGAAAAGAGACATTAGATGGCAAAGCTCTGCTACATTAATAACTCAGGGAGAGTGCAGTTGGGATTGTTTCATTTTCAGATGTCATCAGTTTGGTTTTTGATTTACTCAGGAAAAGTAGCCTTTAGGGAGCCCTGAAGGTAAAAGATAGTAAGAATTTACAGGCTTCGTGTGGACAGTAGGGAGTAGAGTTGCCAGATGAGGAAAAAGAAAAATGCCGAGCCAGAAAACCTTTAGACTGGGCAAGACAGTAGAGGCTTGTGAGAAGAGGTATAGGGCATGGGATCACCCCACCCTTGATCAATGCAGAAGAGCCTAAAAACCTCATCTTGTTCTAATTCTGATATCGCCAGAAAGATGCTCAAGCAGAAATCCAAAATGACCACCATCCCCAGAGGCAAATATCAGCACTTGAGCTGTGTTCCCCTGATGGAACCAAAAAGTTTAGTTGGACTAGTTGGACATGTAAAACTGCTAAGTATAAGGAGTGTTCTCTTAACATGAGTAAGTCATGCAGTGAAGACTTGCAGAATGCCTGGTAACTGGGCCCAACCCTGTGTGGAAGCAGGTGGTTAGAGGGAAAGACATGGGCTGATTTTCCTCCAGCTTCTCATCAGGTTAGTGTTTCCTGTAACACTGGGAGGTTCACACATATGGTCCTTTGAGAAATGGTTCCCAAGGTCCTATTTCTAACCCCTTTAAATATTGACAGGTCCGTTCTCCATAGGAATACTGTTGTTTTCCACCTTGTTTAAGGTGCTCCTCATTCCTCCCAAGTCCTCATGCTGCTTCTGAGTTTTATTTCCCTGCTTAGCATAATCACTTCCAAACATACTATGTATTTATTTACCTCTTACTCTTACCCATCATATGGCTCCTCTCCCTAAAAGGGCAGCTCCATGAGGGCAGGGGTCTTGTCTGTTTTGTTCATCACTCTGTCATACCTGACAGGGTACCTGGACCACCCTACATCCCAGCCCTCAACATGCACATGCTTGTTACTACTTCGGCTCTGATTTAAGTAGAGGGGACCAACTGAAGTTGCAGGCACAAGGCATTTGTTAAATGGGGAATGCAATAACATTCAGCTCATATAGTCATTGTGCATTAGTACCTGTAAAGCCCTAGCATAATGCCTGACCCACAATAAGAGATCAGCAATGTGCCTGCCCTTCACTCTCTGTGCCCCTTGGAGCCTATAATCTGCTGCCAAAATCTGATGATTTTCTCACCAAATCTCAAAATGAGTGTAACAGATAAGATACTGGCGGTGTTCACTTTTGGCTCCTTATTTATTTTTCGTAACATTTCAGAGTTTAGTCACTGCTTCTCTGTTAGGGAAGTTACAAATGAAAGGGGTAAAATCAAACAAGGAAAGGGACATGATAATGCATATTTCAACGATTTGCCTTTTCATAGAATTATGCATTAATATAGCTTAGTTGTCTTTAAAATTATCCCAACTTAGTTAATACCCAGTCTTCTTTAAAAAAAAAAAAAAAGATTTGGGGAAACCTGGGTGACTCAGTGGGTTAAAGCCTCTGCCTTTGGCTCAGGTCATGATCCCAGGGTCCTGGGATTGAGCCCCATATCGGGCTCTCAGCTAAGTGGGGAGCCTGCTTCCTCCTCTCTCTGCCTGTCTCTCTGCTTACTTGTCATCTCTGTCTGTCAAATAAATAAATAAAATCTTTAAAAAAAGATCTTTAAAAAAAGATTTTATTTATTTATTTGACAGACAGAGACCAGAAGTAGGCAGAGGCAGGTGGAGAGAGAGGGGGAAGCAGGTTTCCCACTGAGCAGAGAGACTGACAAGGGGCTCGATCCCAGGGCCCTGAGACCATGACCTGAGGCAAAGGCAGAGGCTAATTTGCTGAGCCACCCAGATGCCCCAAGTTATTCTTAATTTAATCAAGAATGTTAAAGTTTCGTGGTCTCTCATAATTATATTGTGACCTCATACACTTAGTCATCTCACTCATTAATTTAATCTGTTATTGTCTGGCTATTCAGGGAGATTCATGCCCTTTGTGGGCACTTACATCTTCCTCATGGGCTATAATCAATGCTAGCTACAGACTGAATGTTTGTGTCTCCCTAAATCTCATATGGTGAAGTCCTAATCCCTAATAGGGTGGTATTTGGAAGGGGCTTTTCTGAGGTGACTAGGGTTCAATGACGTCATGACGGTGGGACCTTCATGATGGGATTAGCGTCCTTGTAAAAAGAGACACCAGAGAACCCTCTCTCTTCCTGCCATGTGAGGACACAGCAAGAAGACAGCTTTCTGCAAGCCAGGAAGTGGGTCCACACCAGAGCCCAACAATGCTGGCATCCTGTTCTCAGACTTTCAGTCGCCAGAGCTATGGGAAAATACATTTCTGTTGTTTAAGCCACAATTCTGTGATATTCTGTTATGGCAGCCCAAGCTAACTAAGACAGACAAAATGCAGGGCTCTGCTCTCCTCTACATAATGGGAAGGTATGCTCTAACCTGAGCTATTTGGACATCTTATTCCCAGAAGTGAGTCTTGAACAAAGGGAGGAGAATAAAAATAGTTGGAGTTCATTCAGTTGTGTTATAGGCCCCTGATCACATGTTTCCCATTATCGGATATCCCTACTATTCCTACATTCTTGTCTCTTGGAGCTGCCCATTCTATTGCCTGTTTCCAAGCAAAACTCTGTAATCTCCCCCAGTGATACCGTGAGGTCTTGGTATTCTTCCAAAAAATCTTTCTGTACCTTTGATTTCATTAGACAGTTAAGGTCTTTTGCTTATGACCTAAGGATATTAAGTAATACATCTACATGCCATGCCATGTAATGAGTAAGGCCTACATACATTATCAATTCTCCCTTTATAATATATGATAGTTATATTTTTATGCTTATCATTGTTTAATAAGCTTCTGAGATGAAGTTGATAATTTCATGACCTTTGACATATTTGAGTCATTGGTTATATTTTCATGGGGTAACTCAATGTTATTACCAACTAGAATTTCATTCATAAAGGAATATTTGAATAAATTATCACAATCATCCTTCCCTGTGTTGAATTGCTCATTATATTTGGGGAAGAACGACATAAAGGACGGGAGGATAGAGAAATGGTATGTAAGCTTTTGAATCCATTAGCTTTAATAGGCACTGGATAATTCTAGATTTGCTATAGATTACAGAACTAATAATTATTTTTATAAGTAAGTAGAAAATTACAAGTTACTTTATGGTTAGGAAATTCTGAAAGACGTATGGTATTGACGTTGGCTGAGACTATGTAATTGGAAAAAGTGAGGTGGTTTAAGATGAAAATTGATTTACATAAATGTCTATCACAGCCTTTTATTTCCGTGGAGAATGGCTATTAATTTATTACTTATATTTAAATTCCTCAAGCCTAGTGAATATTAAACTTTCATGATACAAAGAAAGATTGTTGCAAATTGGATTTCTTACCAGAGTGGTTGATGTTTCAGTCCCTATGATTAGCTGCACCGAGGATGGTAGAGGTGTTTGGAGCAAAGTTGATGCTTATTCAATTAATTAACTCAACAAATAATTATTGTGCCAGATCTGTTCCTGCTACTAGGCTGTTTGCTAGGCATGCAGTGCACAACATGACTCTTTGCCATCAAAGAGGATACAATCGAAAAGAAGACATAAAGAATACAAATGAGAGCAATAAACTATAGATTTTGAGACAGAGTTACCTACTACAACAGTGAAGCTCCGAAGAGAGGCTGTTCGGTTGTGCAAGTGGAAGGAAGATGGGAAAGTATTCAGGAAGGTTCTTAGAGCTAGTCTCTCTGTCTCTCTCTCTCTCTCTCTAATAATTCTGGGTAGAAACCAGAGTGTGGGGTGTGAAAGGATATGAGGTGAGAAATGGGCAAGGCAGGTTGATAAATGAAAGACGTTCAGTAGGATTCAAATGTTGGATGTGGGTAGAGATGCAAACAGAATCAAGTTTGGGAAGGCAGGTTGGGCCAGTCCTTGGCAGGCCAAGCACACAGGAGCCACCCAAGTATTTAAGTAGTAGATTGAAATGATCACATTGTTGTTTTAAGAGAGTCACTTTGGTGGGTGAGAGGAACTCCAATGAGAAAAGGGAAAACCAGAATCCCTAAGACCCGCTAGGAGAAGGCTAGAGTGGCTGCTGAGCAAATGGTGCTAACTTGATCAAGGCAGCGTCAGTGAGGACAAGAGAGGAAGGGAATGGGAGAGGCATCAATGAGAAACATTAACCTGACTCAATTCCTGATTTGAACTGAGGTTTGGAAATTGTTGTGTGGGAAAGGGAAAACATGAGACTGACCACCACGGTTGGGCTTGGGTAGACTGTGATGCATTCATTAATGAAGAGGAGAAAAATCAAGACTGTGGATGGGAAGCAGAAAAACAGCTCCATGTTAGATGCACTGAATTTGAGATGCTTGAGGGACATTCTCATAAAGAACTGGAAGCAACCAGACAGTAAAGTCAGGAGCCCAGCGGAGTTCTGGCCCCGGTATGTACTTCTGGGATCATCAGCATACAGGTAGAGTTAAAAATAGACAGTGAATGAGATTGTCTAGGAGAGATGTGGAATGAAGACATGCCACAGTGTGGGAGGGCAAGAGGACAGAAGCTCACAAAGGAGACAAGGAGGAAGTAGTCGAGGGGGACACCCAGGGAACGTGTGTCCTGAGAGAAAGGAAGAGGGGTTTCAGGTGCCACCAGAGACACCACATGGCACAGGGAGGGTCAAATGGATTTCACCTGCTGCTGTGTCCTGTTTTGGAATAAAGAAAATTAAGCTACTATGAGTTGTCTAAGCTGGGGATGCTAATCTTTAGGTCCGTTGTTGTAAAGAGGAATAAAACTCCGGGTCCCATCTCTGAGTGGACAAATGTGCCTTTGCTTGGGTGATATCCCCTCTCAACTCCCTGATATACTGCCAAGATATGATGGAGCAGAGGATGGAGGTGTGCTCTTTCCCTGTCTGACAGAGGATTTCTCAACCTCAGCACCATGGACTTTCTGGACAGATACCTCTTTGTTGTGGAGGGACAGGCTGTGCACTGTAGCAGGGTTAGCAGCATCCTGGCCTTTGGCAGGTGCCAGCTCCACCCTCTTTCGCCCCACAAATTGTGACAACCAACAATTTTTCCCAACAATACCATATGTCTCCTAGGGGATAATATTGCCCCAAATGAGTGCCACTGTTCTAGATCTGTAGCAAGGAGATCAAGCTGTACTTTTTGAAATGCTTGTCAGGGTAGGAGTATAGAACATAGAAATAGATTTTAGATGAATAGTGACCCAGCCATAAAGTTGTCTCAGAAAAGGTGTGTGTGGGAATGGAAGCCAAAAACCAAACAATAGAGAACTTAACTGTTTGAGTAGAATGGTTCTGAAGCAATGAACAAATTGTCTCTAGAAAGGCAATGCAAATTGTAAAAGTCAATAATAAAAAAGATTGCACATAGTCACACATGCACATTCCTTGTATACTAAGCATGGGCAAGCAAGAGCTCATGGCAACAGCCATTTATTCTGGGCCTGTGGTGAGCAGGACCTGTCTATCACAGTGATAATAGTCGCCATGGATCTTCGGGAGTTGAAAAAGTCTACACTCACATAATCTGTTCTCTACCTCACCTATGCTTACCTTCTAACAGAATGCTCAGGTTCTTTTAATTCTTACGGCAGAAGCAATATTTTTTCTCTGTTGGTTTTCTGCTTCCCAGAATCTGGGTAGTATTCATGGTTATTATCAGACTAACTTTTCCCTGTTTACACTAATAAAACGATGGCATGGATCTATACTTCTTGAGGATTTTCCTCTCTGACTGAGCATGCAGCTGTGACTCACACTAAGGTTTCAGGAGTGGTCATAATTCATTGGTTCATTCAGTCAGTCAACAGGTAATTATCACACATGTGCTGTGTATGAGGCCCTGTGCTACTTACTGGAGAGACGAGATGTCCCAGCAGATACAACGGTTGTCCTCCATTTTGTTCAACTTGAGGAGAGAGGCAATAAACAAGTGAGATATAAATTAAAAAGACAAAATAAAGACAAACTGTGATCATTACTGTGTGGGAAATAAGCAGGACAAAGTGCTCATAATTGGAATGGGTGAGACCAGAGGCTGATTTGAATCAGATGGCCAGGGAAGGTGGAGCTGAGGAAATATTGTTTGGTCTGCTGCCTAAGGATGGGATCCAGCCATGCATTTAAAGAGCTGGAGAGGGGCGCCTGGGTGGCTCAGTGGGTTAAGCCGCTGCCTTCGGCTCAGGTCATGATCTCAGGGTCCTGGGATCAAGTCCCGCATCGGGCTCTCTGCTCAGCAGGGGCCTGTTTCCCTCTCTCTCTCTGCCTGCCTATCTACTTGTGATCTCTCTGTCAAATAAATAAATAAAAAATCTTAAAAAAAATTTTAAAGAGCTGGAGAAAGATAAAGAATCTTCCAAGGGAAGGAAAACTGTCTAGTGAGTAAGGCACAAGGGCTGTGGGATGAGAAGCCTCCAGCATAAGAGAAGCGAGCAAGTACAAGATCACAAAGGCCTTTTTGTATTTCAATTTGAGTCTCAGTAACAAACAGGGAAGGGTTATGCTGGAGGTAGGAGACGATTATGCGTCTATCATTTTTTCTACTTTGTGGGGAAGTGTAAGAGTGGAAGCAGAAGGAACAGTGAGTTGACCATTGGGTCAACCCAATGACAGAGGATGGTGGTATGGTTGAGGGTGGTGGGGTGGAGAGAGAAATGGTAACCCATCAGAGATAAGCACTGGGTACAGAAAAGATGGGAAGAAAGCAGAATAATGACTCCTGAAGATGTTTGTGTCTAATCCCCAGAATCTGTGACTGTGTGACCCCACATGGTCAAGAAAACTGTGTGAGTGTGATTAAGACTGCAGACCTTGAGATGGAAAGACTACCTTGGATTACCAAGAGTGTTTAATCTAATGGATGCTTAAAAAGCATAGTATCTTTCCCAGCTAAATCCGAGAGATGTAATAGATGAAGAAGAGATTTAGACCATGAGAGTGACTAGACCTACCATTGGTGGTTTTAGGGATGGGGGAAGGGGACTGTATGAAGGTGGTGGAAGGAAAGAAGGAAGGAAGGAAGGATGGATGGATGGATGGATGGATGGATGGATGGAAGATGGGTGGTCCTTGGAAGCTGGGAAATATGCTTAGCTGGCAGCCATGCAGGGAAAGGGTTCTCAGTCCCACAACTGCAGGAAGACAATTATGCCAACAAGATGTCTCTCCCATAGAGACTCCAGAAAGGAGCATGGTCCCGCTAGCATCTTCATTTTAGCCCAGGGGGACTTATGCCTAACGTAAGATAATAAACTTGTGCTGTTTGAGCCACAAGGTTGTGACACTTCCTTATAGCAGGAAACTAATGCGTGGGACATGGTGGTTGATTGGGTAGAGATGATAGGAGGACAGGGTAAACTCTTGGGTTTCTAGTTTGGTAATCCAGTGGGCAATGATGTCATATATAGGAAACTCAGGTATAAGTAGACTCTGATGGGTAGAAACCCTCCTGATGTTTTGGTCATATTAAGTTTGAAATGCCTGCTAGATATTTAAGTGAAGGTACCAAGCATGAAATTGTTAATGCAAATCTGGAGTTCAGAGGAGAAGCCTGAGCTAAGGATGCACTTCTCGACTAGAAAGAACACAGGTGGTATGAGACTAACTGGGAAGACCTAAGAAGGGAGTATAGTTGGAGAAGCAAGAAAGACTAAAGCCAATTTCAAAGACAGTGCACTATTTAGAGGTTGCACAGAGAAGGAGCAGGAAACAACAAAGATGGAGAAGAACGCACAAAACCATAGGGAGAAGGCCATGAGCACAGCATCAGAAATTCAAGAGAGGTGGATGTGCTGGGAAGAAAGAGGTGGTCAGCTACCCCAAATACAGCTGAGTGGTTAGACAGGAGGATGATACAGAGGTGCCATGAGCTTGACAGTGAGAAACAGGTCACGGACCTTGGCAAGATGATATGAGTATCATGGGAGGACTGGACCAGGGTGGAGGGCTGGTGAGGAGACCGTGTTCAGACAACGAGTCATAGGTGTAGTTTGCTTCACAAGATTAAAGAGCAAATAAAGGAGAAACCTGAGCTGAGTGGAAGAGGGCCCGGAGGTGCCTTTAGTCATGGATCACTTCATACCCTGGTAAGAGTGATCTGACAGGGAGAGAGAGAAACATTGAGAACAAGCAAGTAGTGGGTAGTTTGGGAGGGAACAGCAGGTGGCAGAGAATTTCTTGGCTTTGTGGGCTGCAGAGGAAAAGAAGCAGAGAGGATGGACAGAAGTGAGTTTTGGTCTGTAGCTTTGTTGGTGGAAGGGCGAGGGAGAGCAAAGATTTTTGGCAGCAACCCTCCTGCTGACCTTTCTGTGTCAGCTTGGGAGTGATCATCAGAACATTCAGATGCAAGCAGAGAGATGACTCTGTGTCACTTTGATCCAAAGGCATTTTTATGATTGTACTAAGTGTTTTTATGACATCTGTAAGGAGAAAGTCTAGAGTACTGAGCAAAATGACACTCCTGGGAGAGGACGTTGACATTTCCACTAACAGAGTGACCACCACATTTGCCTCCTTGTTCCCCCGGGCCTTGTGTTTCTTCTAGTCCTTTTATGGCCAGGCATCTGAGAGGCTGATCATGAGGCATTATCAAGGGACCAGGCTCTCTGCGGTGTCATCCCAGGAACAATGGGATCTCTGAGTCAAATCACGTGTCTTCCCAGATGAACTGGAATGCAGGGATAGTAATTCCTGAGCTGACAGGACAGCCTTAAAAGGGATGGCTCAGATTCTAGAGGTCTTGTCCCCCCACCCCCGGGATGAGCTAACTAGACTCTCTGGAATGATTAGTACCTTGCCTGGTCTTAGGGGTCTACAGGGAGGAAGAAAATACTAGAGTTTTAATGATAGTAATAAGTTAGTAATTTTTATCTTATTCCCTTAAAATGTTAATATGTTGTAGCATATACAAAATAGCAATACAATGATATGCACATACAATTTATGGCAAAATAAAACTCCACATAGCAATGACTGCTCGAAACCTTTATCCCAAGAAGGAAAGTGGTCCAGGTAGTTTTTTGTGGGCTACTACTGTAAATAGTTAATAGTTAAGCCAACTGGCTAGGATATTTTTGTCCTTTTTTTTTCCTTCTTCAAGAACCCTGGTCCCCAAGGCAGGCTGTGATTGGCTGTTTGAATAGTTTTTCAGGCTGAACTGAAACCCTCTGCTCTAGGATGAGTAAGATCTGGGTCTGGTCCCTTTCATAAGGAGGGTGCTTTGGCTAGGAGACCTCATGTGCAAGAGCAGAGTAGGGAGGGGAACTGGGACGTAGAGTATTCAAGGCCCTCCTGGCTTCACCAGATGTCAAGGAGGCTTAAAATGCTGAGCCTTGATTTTACATCTTAACACTGCAATGAGACAGTGATGACTGTAAGAGTTCTGCCTCCCTCTGTGTGGAGGGTCCTGTCACCCAACTACAGAATCCTCTATTTCCTTTGAGAACTCCCAGGGAATCCTATAGAGAAGACCCTTCCTCAGCTGGGGGCCCTGTCACACCCCTGTCCAGGCTTCCATCTGTGTGGATTCCATTCTGCCCTAGGCACTGAATCTCAGTTTTGCTGCCTGGCTCTCCAGCCCTGTCAACAACTTCTGAATCCCCAACCTCTGCATCCCCAGCATACCTTACCACCCTATTTCTCATTTACAACTGCTCTTTGCTCCCCCTCACTACTGAGCAAGACACACATGGACGCACACTGTCCTCCCACCCTCCCATCCGATCTTCATTCTCAGCATAGACTGGCTGCCTTCCCTGCAGCCCGTGGGTCCCCTGAGGATTTTCCACAGACTCTTCTTTCCTGATGATCTGCATCCCTGCCTCTACCTTCCTTCTCAGCCTTGCCTCCAACTCTCTTCTACAGAGACCGCTACTGGTGCCTTTACCTGGTAACTTCTCAGCACCACAGGATGGAGAGCACCTTCCCCAACTTTTCACTTGACAGTCTTTCTCTCTTTCCCTCCTGCCTCTCTCCCTCCCTTCCTTCCTTGGTTCTGTTCATTCCTTCCTTCCCTTCTCCTCCTTCCTTTTTATTGAGGTATAATTGAGATATAACATTATATTAGTTTTAGGTGTAGAACATAAGGATTTGATATTTGTATACATTGCAAAATGATGATAACAGTAAGTCTAGTCAACACCTGTCACCACCCGTGGTTACAGTTTTTTCTTTTTCTTTCCTTTTTCTTTGTATTCATAAGTGATGACTCATTTTAAGTGGAAAAGCAACTATTTAACAACTCTACACACACACACACACACACACACACACACACTCACACCCTTGGGCATGGTGGCTATGAGATACAAAGCAGTGAATTTTCACCTTTGTTCTCATTCTTGATGGTTCTTTTTCAACAGTCTCACCTGGTGGGTTTGGATCATAGAGAACCTTTCCCAGAGAATGGAGTTTATCCTGAGGGTTTGTCCCTGGGGGAAGGATTGGGGGAAACCCTGCCAGAGAAGGGGAAGGAACACTCCCATTCCCCTCCTAGAGGGTGGTGGGATTGATGATGGACATGCAGGGAGAGGACCCCGCCCTTCCAGGCTGAAGTCCTGATAAGGACTAAGTGATGGAGGGAGAAAGCCAGAAGGACATTTGAGTGCTCCCCCCCATGAGTGTCCCTGCTCAGCATCTGAAAGTCTAGTGCCCAATGGGGAGCTGCAGCTTTGCTCCTGGTGCCCTGATTCAGACAGGAAGTGAAAGCAGAAGTCTGAGGACCAGATAATGAGTCTGCAAAGAGTCAGACGTGGCACAGCGCAAATGGCAAGGACTGCCAGTTTGGTCAGTCAGTCCCAGCACAGGTCCTGGTGGACCTTCTGTGCTCCATCCCAGGCACTGCATCAGACCAGCCTCTCCTAAAGCAGGTGCCAATCTGCAAAGTGGAGGCCTTACCTCAAGGGGTGGGAGCCAACTCACTGACTTAAAACAGAAATCATGGACGCCTGCTTGATAACTTTGAAGCTTATCCCTTCCTAACTTTTCCCAACTCATACGGATGACTAAAACCATTGTAGAAAAGGAGAATGTTTACATCTTTTCATAGCATCTGAGAAAAAATGATGGTCCTGTATTATTCATATATACATCAATTAGGATATATAAAGCTATGTATATACACCAGCAAGGCACCCTTCTGTACTGATTGATCGGCCCACGAGGCAGTGACTGGGAGCTGGGGAGCATGGCTGTTTGCCTATTTCCAAGGCTCCACACGCACGGGTGCTCAGTGAGGACACTTGGGAAATGAGGTTATCAGTATCTCACCCATCCGAACCCAAAGGGTTGCCCTCAAAATTTCTTAATGGTAATAGCTAGTGACCTTGTGCACTCACTCTGCACCAGGCACTATTAAACTTTAATGTTCCGATCAGTCCTTTCTCTTTCCAAACTAACTTGAAAGCTATGGGAACAGAGGACCCGGATGACTATGAGTTGCTCACAGCTGGTCAAGTGGTGGCCTTGGAATTTGGTTTCATCTAGACTGTCTCTAGAGTGCTGTGTTACAGTGCCTACCACGTTCTAGACAGCTTACAGCCATATGCACAATGATCTGGATTTGCAACACCCTGTTAAGTTAGGGCATCCACACTTACATTGACAATTTAGGGAATGGCTTATGTCTGGGAAGAGCTATTCTACCCACTTGGATTTTTTAAAGAATGTGGGCCCAAGTTTTCATTTCATTTTGCCTGTGTGCACATATTCTCAGGTAATTTCTACAAGCTAAAATATCCTGTCCAACATTTAAAGGTTACAAACAGAAACACTTGTAGCTCTGCTTTTGTTTTAATGACCGAAGGAAGGCAGATAGCTGGACAGTGTGCAAAGTGGAGGCCTTACCTCCAATCTGCAAAGTGGAGGCCTGCCCCCACTTACCTGCATTAAGAGTGCTTTTTGGGAAAGTATTTTCAAGAAGCCGTATGAAGCCAAGTAAGACTTTGAATTTTTTTTTTTTTATTTTGAAGTAACATGGATGTTTCACCCATTATTTGATTCATATTATTTATAATTGAGTCAGCTGAAAATAAAGTACATTTATTGGAGTAAGTGGCATGTGTCAGCTGCCCTGACATGTTTCCTTCCTGTTTTTTTTTTTATTTTTTTAATTAAATTTCAGTACTATGCACTGAGCCAGCACTAGAGCAGGAATGAAGACACACAGTTTTCAGATTATACAGGCCCCTGGGAGGCCGCTCTTAGATGGGGGCTGGCTTGAGGTCATGAGCTTTTGAAGCAACTGCTAAAGAGTTAACAGAAGTCCTTCCTTCATGACAAGGATGACATGCGGAGCAGCTTATGCATGGTGAACAGGGCAGTCTTGGGCCCAAGGCCACATCTGACTCATGTCTATGGTGTCTTGTCCAGAGATTTTTATGGCCTTCTCAGCCCTCCACTTGACTTAGCCTGGTCCAGCTCTAGTCACTCTCAAAGCATGCCACACATTCACATTTGATCTTTTCCTTTTCTGTAGTCCTTCATCTTCTATGAAAGAGACTGGCTTCTGGCAGACTCTGGGAGGAGAAAGCTCCAGTCCTTCTCTGTGGGTTGTGTCTTTAGGCTGGGCAGGACTGAATATTGGCTATTGATGAAAGGGGCAGCTAATAACCTGCCCACAAGACCAGAAGGATGGGGTCAAGGCACCCTCCCTTCACCTGCTGTGGTTTCTCCTGTTTACAAAGTTGTGTGCACATATTGGGCAGGCGATCAGCATGTGGCCCTAGTTCTTCAGGGATACATAATCAATCAAAACATTATAGCTAGAATAATGTAATCTGAAGAACAACAAACAAGACTCCTGGTGTTTATTCCATATAGAATGCATGTAAATACCTTATGGCCCTCCTCAATTATGCTTAGTGGGACAGAATGGTAATCCCAAATTATTCTTTGGAAGGGGCTGATGAGCAGGTACCTGGTTGTGTGGACAGAGGCACTCAGAGAGCTGTCTAGAAGACATATTTGTCTACAAGTACGTTGGTTTTACTTAGATTGTATGTTTATTCAAATAGTTTGGAGAAATACCCACCTAGCCACTCCTTGGGTTATGTCTCAGAGGTGAGAGAGATGCTTCTAGAGAATGTGATGTGAGACAATTAAAGAAACACTATCATTTTAAACCTCTCAGAACTGTGGGCACAAGGTTGACAAGACTGACTCAGGAGATACTGCGAAGGATGGGCACCAGGTATCAAACCAGCCTGAAACAAGAGTGGTTGAAGCAGAGATTCAATTTTTGGGTTTTACATGTACATCAAGGAGTTTGGGGGCTAAGGGAGGAAGAAGACTAGGGCTGGGTCTAGACCCAGAGGAGAGGACTGGCCACATAGCAGTAAGTGTCAATGTCCTTGACTGCTCTGATTATGTACAGTTAGGGAACGAAGCACCTAAAGCTGATGGCTTAAACTATTAGTCATTTTATCATCTTCCCAATCTGCAGGTCTCATGATTCATCTGCTCCATGAGGCACTTACTAGGGTCATCAAATGGGATTCAGCTGGTAGCTGGGTTGTGCTGGAGGGAGGCTGGGCTCTGGTCAGTCCCTCACTATGACTCCTCTTCCTCTTGTAGATTTTGTGGCCTCTCTACATGGTCTCCCCTACAGGTCAGTAGGATGACTTGCAGAGCACCTCAGGCTCCAAGAGCAAGAGTTCCAACAGACAGGAAGTGGGAGCTGCTGGCTTTGGAGGGGGTCAGGTGTAGCACCATATTCACCATATTGTATTGGCCAAAGTCATCACAGTCTCACTCAGATTCAACCAGGGGCAAGAGATGCTACCTTTCCATGGGAAAAATGTCAAAACTATGTAGCTGTCCTTAATTTGCCATATCTGCCATTTAGTTTGAAATTGGCTTTTGTTCTATACATTGTTTTAGTCCACCTCTCTCTTCCTCCAACATTTAGTAAAAGAGAGCAGAAGAAGGAGAAGAGGCTGTGTTCTTGCCTAGGACACAGTTGGAGGCCAGGGATCTGTGGGAACAGGGATTGAGAAGGAGGTGGCCAGAGGACTGTAAGACACTCAAAGGATACTCAGGAATATTTGGGAGAGCTCCAGATGTCCCAAGTAACTCATCTCACATACCACATACCCATATATTTGGATAATAACAGAAAACTTGAGGACTTGGGGGTACCTTGTTCCAACAATAAAGTATAATAGAAATCACTTTTGAGCTTCTTCCCTTCCAGAAGATACACTTCACAAAATCAGGGATTATATCTACCTTGTTTGTTTGCCATGTCCCAAACACCCAGCAATTACTCAGTTATTCTTTGTTGAATAAATAATAGCCACAAACTTATTACTAGCTGTGTGCTGTTGCTCTGTTGGCATTTTACATAAGTTTCCACATTTAACAAAATGACAATCCTACATTGTTATTATCCCCACCTGACAGATGACAATGATAACCTACCCATATTGCTTAAATCCGACAGGTCCAACCCCAAGTCGTCAAATCAATTAAACCTTTTGGTTCATCACTTGCAAGTACAATAAGCACAGCACGGAATCCATCCCTAGGGGGTTATGGTTTATTTCACTGGGTAAGTGAAAATAAATTCACCGTGAAATGGTGAGAATATGGTAAATAATGATTGAAATATGTCACAGGCAGTGCAGGAGTACCAACAGACAAAAATATAAGGACAGTAAACTCTGTGAGTTTGGAAGACCAAGAAATGTATGGACCACAGGGGCTTTAGGAAGTTTCATGGAGAAGTTGAGACTCCTAGTTTGGAGAAATTGCAATAGATTGGGGTTGGGGGGCAGGATCAGGCATACCTGCCATATGTGGAGGAGACGACAGGGGCAGGAAGAAAATCATGAGTCAGGATGTGGAGGCAGAAAAAATACAGGACACCTTGGAAGAATCTTGACCGGGTTCAAGAGAAGGTCCATGCTGGATTAAAAAATGTTCCCCAAATAATATTATTTAATATAATATTTTATATTATATATGTAATATAATATAAATAATATAATGATATATATATATCATATTTTATATAATATAAATAATATATTTGTATTATATATAACATAAGTATAATATGACAAATTATAAAATAATATTCATATGAGAAACAGAAGTGTAAGAGATGGAGAGATGATTACCGTAGTATGATTTAACTTTTAAAAAGTAATTCCAATTGACCATATGTAATCATGAGATCTGTCTATCATCTATCTATCTACCAGCCATCTATCCATCTCCCCATCTCTACATCTATCTATTCATCCATCCATCCGTCTGTTTATCTATTTAATTTATGTGCATGAAAATCTACTCTTTCCTGGACAGTCTTATGAATTTTGACAAATGCATAGAGTTATGTAACCATGATCAAAATCATGACAGAACAATTCCACCATTTCAAAATGACTTCCTCGTGCTGCCCCTTCCTGCAGTCCTAATCACAGGATTGTAGCTCTATGTCCAGTTATATATTTGTGGTGACAAGTGGAATTTCCTTGTACATTTTTCTTCATTATCCCGTATGGCTTAGCGCTATCCAGACTTTCATTTGTTCTAAGATAGGGGATGAAAAAGAAAGTGGCCTTGAGGTTTTGAAGGAAAACAAGTAAAAATAAAATGAAAACTCCTGAGGGAGAGTAAAAAACAATCAATGTGTGGTACACTTCATGCACTTTTCAGAAAAAGATGATCATGCTCTCTCAGGAGAGCTCAGATAACTCCAATTACCATTATTATTATTATGCTTCAAAAAGAAAAAAGTATCTCAGGCCCATTTTATGATAAACCTCACTCAGTTGTCATAATTTTTTTCCTAGAAAAGTCATCACTTTTCTAAATTAAACATTCGTTTTCACATTTAATGTTTTGACTTGGGAACTGGTTATAAAAGAGCTTTGGACCCAGAGACTCTAAAGCATGAGGTTGAGACATTAACAGGTCTTAGGACAGAGGGGGAAACATTTAACTTCTTTGGGTTTTCCTTTTGGTCTCTGCAAAATGCAGTCATTTGATTAGAATGACTTCCAATTTCCCTTTAACTGGGAACAAGAACTGGATGGGTAATGCCTGTGACATGTTTCCTAAATACATTATCCATCCATACTCCATAGAGAAATACAAGACCCACAGGATTTTTGTCTCTGCTATTTCCAAAATTTTCTGTTTTCAGACCCAATATTCCAACTCTACCACATTTTCAGATGAATACTCCATGATTCTCTCATGGCCCATTTTTTAAAAAAATGTGAAATTAAACATGTTCATTTGTATGACATCTATTTCTTTTACAAATTCACTAACATGTGTCAGTTAATTCCCATGATACATGTTTATCTCACTGCGGTAAGGATGAAACCAAGTTGAGAACAGGAAACTAAAACAATCCTCAAGACCCAGTCACAGGAAGGAAAAGGAAAGGTCTGGGGCCCCAGTGCAGAACCAGGGTAAAAATGGCAAGTCAGAAGTCCTTGGGAGTTCAGTACCAAGATCCATAACACCTTCATTCTTGCAGAAAATATCCCTAGGGATTCAGTGTTGACAAATCCTGGGTGTTTATGGCTCACTTATCCTTATAAGAGAACCCTAACTTTAGTGGAAAAAACAGATAAAAATAAATACCTGTCACTCAGGTCTGTTGATTGCCTTTCTTATCTCAACAAATGGAAATAACTCCACATCATGTATGGACTTTCTCATTCCTGTTCCTAAGAAATTTCGGGTTGTTGGCTACTCAGGCATTACATCCCAAACCTCTTCCTCTCATCCCACGGGATGGAAGCACAGCCTGGTTTCTGTCTTCAATATAGTAATACCATTTTAAGGACAATCACGTCATCTGAATGTGTTATTATTTTGGCTCGCAATAAACCCAGTAAGCCAGCCAAATGCTGATAAAGCAGCACCTCTGAGCTCCCCACATTGATTCAGAACTCAGAGGTATTTACCTCTTATCTATCAATAATATGAAGATGATAACAGCAGGATACTTAATCCAGAGGCTGCTGTTTCTTATTAAATATCTTTAGACTCTAAAAGATTTGCATTGAATTTAAATGGATTCACCCTGAGAACATTTAATTCCGACCGTCTGAGGAAAGTGTTCCTGTGCTCAAGACTATTTTTCATTGTTTCAGATGTGATGGGGGACACATTTTTCTCCCCAGCAGCCCCACTACAGACTGAGCGGCCGTCACTTGGGAGGGTCCAACCTGCAGTATAGAATCCAGTTTCTGGGGGCACCTGGGTGGCTCTGTGGGTTAAAGCCTCTGCCTTTGGCTTGGGTCATGATCCCAGGGTCCTGCGATCAAGCCTCACATCGGGCTCTCTGCTCAGCAGGGAGCCTGCTTCCTCCTCTCTCTCTGTCAGCCTCTCTGCCTGCTTGTGATCTCTGTCCGTCAAATAAATAAATAAATAAGATCTTTAAAAAAAAAAAAAGAATCCAGTTTCTGAATGCACAGGGAAGCAATTTGCTGGGCCATCGTTATTAGTAAAAAAAAAACAATAGGGATTTGGCAAAATCTGAGAATCTTGGAAGCATATAATATGAAATGATTTGGACCATATCTTCAGAGAGGTGAAATAACTGTTTTCATGAGCGCCCCAACCATCCAGTGAGCTGCATTTCTCTCTACTCCTCATCCTGGGTGCAATCAATGTCAAATCTCTTAGTGTTATGTGATCACTGTTTCCCCTCTTCCTGGAATGCTCTTCCCTCCTTTTTCTTTGTAGAAAGTGTATGTGTGTGTCACAACCAAACTCAGATGCTGGCCCCTCCACCAAACTTTCTCTCTCTGACACCTCCTTCCCCTCTGCCAGGAAGAACAATTCCTTTCCTACTGGAGACTTTTATTATCCTTTACTTGTAGCTCAAGGTTTCAACTTAAATTGCCTGATCTACGCCCATGTCAACTCCTGGGAGCACCCTGCTTGAGGAAGGAGGCTGTGTTTTCCAAGGCCAAGGTCAGTAAGTAGCCTGTAACACTCAGCAATCCTGTAATCAAATGGGCTTTGTGTTGGTCTCCCTGAAATGAAGTGTTGAAACTTCTTCACTCATCACTTCCCATTTTAATAGAATCACTCGTGAACAACTGGTCTGAATTCGTGAGACATAATAGCATCTATTGAATCGACTGTGAATTGTTGTTCAAAACATCAGGACAATAAGTAGGAGCCAGGAAACTGACTGCATGTTTAGAGTGTTTGTTTATGCGGTGATGAACGTGAATTATGTGGGCACTGAGTGAATAACAGAATCTCAAAAAGGGACAAATATATCTGCCCATAGCATTAATCTGTGTCTGTAGGCTAGCAGGAGAAAATCGATGCGGCTTCCAAGAAGAGAAGGCACCGCAGCATTTCAGTAGCTTGAAAAATTAAGACATTATAGTAAAAATTAACCAATGTCCTTTTTAAAAACTTTTAATTTTGAGATATTCTTAGACATTCCGAAGAATGGCAAAAAAAACAGTACAGAGTTCTTAGATCCCCTTCATCCCCTGTTCACGTTAACATGTATCAAAACCATAGCGCAATGCTCACAACTAAGAAATTAACATTTGCACAATGCTGCCAACTAAATGGGAGACTGAATTCAGATTTCACTAGTGTTTCCCCTAATGTCCCTTTTATATCTGAGCTCTAATCCAGAATGTCACCTTGCATTTATTTGTCACGTCTGCTTGGTCTCTTCCAACCTGTACTGATTTCCCCATCATTCCTTGTCTTTCAAAAATTTGACAGTTTGAAAGTAGTGGTCAGTTATCTTGTGAAATATTCTTGAAATTTAGTTTCTCATGATTAGACTGAGCTTGTGCATTTGGGGGATGAATATCACAGGGGTGATGGGGTGCATCACATTGGAAGATACATCCATGATATTTATCTGTCTTACTGCTGGTGAATTAACCTTGACCACTAGTCTAGGGTGATGTCTGCTAGGATTCTCCATCATAAACTCATTATTTTTCCTTTAGAATTAATAAACATTTAGTTTGAGGCAGATCCTTTGGGACTATGAAAATAACCTATCTCCTTTTAAAATTTTGTTAATTCTAGCCTCTATTGGTGGATCTTTATGGTGGGATTCCACTGGTGATTTTCTATTTACCTCATTCTTTCTACTTTTACCAGTTGAAATTTCCCTAAGAATAAGAAGTATCCTTTTTCCCTGATTTACTTATTTATTCAGTTTTTTGTTTTTTGGGCTTTTTTTTTTGCAACAGTATGAACTCAGAGTTATTTATTTTATTCTTTAGGTTAAATTCCAATACTATAATTATTTGTTTTGATGCTAATTTTTTTCAGATTTTGCTACTGGGAGCTCTTTCAGTATGACTCCTGTATTGTTATAGAATTTCATCCTCTTTGTTTGAGCACATCCTTTTTTTCTGGGCTTACTAAGACTTCACAGTCATTTGCATATTCTTTGATGTAGCTGTGGAATCAATCACTTCTCCATAAGCCCTGGTTTCTTATATTGCAAAATAGATTTAGGAACCAAAATCTGGGCACTGGATGTGCTCATTGCTACTGGAATGTCATTGCTTCAAGGTCTGCCTACAGAACAAGGGAATGTATGTGCACACATACCACATTTATTTCTGCATACTTCTACATGTACATAAGTTTTATGAAAACATGAGTCTGTATTGCTACTTCTGAGTCTGGTCCAGCAATCACAATATGCAGTCTAGCCACCTTCCTCATTTGTAATTTCTTTCTCCCACTGAGAAACCTGACACTCATGACATAAAGTACATTTCTTTCTTGTTGAGAACTAGTACACACACAAAGTGGTTTCAAATTGCTAAACTATACTCCAGAGGAAAACACATTTACCAAGTAAGGTACTGTGTCATGCATAGTTAACTTGCCTTGAGCCTTTCAGTACTCAGTCAAAACAGATTTCCCAAAGATACATAGATCTGCTCTTCCACAGTCTGATCAGTGAATTATATGACTCATTTGTGAGAGAGTCATTTCTCCTAGTCTGCATCCCCTCTTGATGGTCCCAGCTACACAGCATGCTGGTTAGTTTTTAAAAGTGTAGGTCACATACAGCAAATTTGTTCTTTGTGATATAAAGTTTTATGGATTTTTGACAAATGAATAGTCATGTGTTGATTGCCACAGTTCCTTAGAGAACAATTACATTCCTTCTGCTATCACCCAACTCCTGGCAACCATTGATCTGCTTTCCATCTTAATAGGCTGGCCTTTCCCAAGATGATATATAAATGGAGTTATATAATATATAGCTTTGGGGGCTGGACTTCTTTCTCACAGCAAATGAGTTTATGATCTCTCCCTGTTGCTGTGTCAATCAATAGCTTGTTTCTACTTATTCCCGAGTAGTATTTCATTGTATGGGTAGTATCATCGCTTATCCATCTTTGTTTGAAGGCCATGTGGATTATTTCTAGTTTTTGGAAATGGTGAATAAAGCTTTTATAAAAATTCACCATAGGTCTTCATGTGAACATAAGTTTTCCTTTTGTTGAGTAAGTAACGAGGAGTGGAAATGCTAAGTCATATAGTAAGTGTATATTTAACACTAAGGAAATGCTCAGCTGTTTAACAAAAATGCTTATTGTTTTCCTTTCTCACCAGCAAACTAGCAAGTATGAAGCTCTGAGTTGTTCTGCATTCTTGCTGGCAATGATCTTGTCAAATGTGTTGGTTTTAGCCATTCCAATAGGTGAGTCCTTGTATTATATTGTGGTGTGATTTACATTTCCCTAGTCACCAATGATATTAATCATTTTTCCTGTGCTTAAACGCCATTATTGGCAACATGCCTATTAGATCATTTGCTCATTAAAAAATTGGGTTGCTTATTTTCTTATTTTTGAGTCTTGAGAGTTATTTTTGTGTTCTGGATACAAGTCCTTTGTCAGAAATGTGATTTGCAAATATTTTTTTCCTATTTTGTGGTTTGTCCTTTTAATCTCTTAAGTGTGTCCTCTTTAGCATAAAAGTTTTTAATTTTGATAAAGTCTAATTTATGACTTTTTTCTTTTATGGATTGTGGTTCATTATTATAATTAAAAACTAACTAATGGTCATGAAAGATTGCTCCTAGGTTTCCTTACAGAAATTTTATAGTTTTATAATTTAAATAAGTCTGTCACCTACTTTCAGTTATAGTTTATTTTCTATAAAGTATGAGGTATTCGTTTAATGCTTTTCTTTTTTGCATACGGATGTCCCACATGTCCAGCTGCCTTTATTAAGAAAGCAATTCTTTCTACATTTGCAACTTTGTTCAAATCAACGGTTAGTTTTTGTTTATTCATTTTGTTTTTGTGGTGGGTCTATTTCTATAGTCTCAGTTCTGTTCCATGGATCTCTGTCTGGCCTTTGTTAGTATTATGCTGTCTTAGTTACCGTAGACTTCCAGTAAATCATAAATCCAGTGTCATGCGCCCTCCAACTTTGTTTTCCTTCCCAACCTCGTTCTAACCATTCTGGTTACCTTTCTTTCCAATTAATTTTCAATGGCCATAAATAAACACTTCTCAGATTTTGATTGCAGATGCCCTGACTCTATAGATTAAGTTAAGGAGACTTGACATCATAAGAATATTTTCTTCTAATTCTTTAACATACTCTGTCTGTCTCCATTTAGATTGCCTGATTTTTTATCAGAATTTTGTAGTTTTCTGAGGGTTTTGAAGGGTCAGGGGTGGGAGGTTGGGGGAACAGGTGGTGGGTAATGGGGAGGGCACGTTTTGCATGGAGCACTGGGTGTTGTGCAAAAAGAATGAATACTGTTACGCTGAAAAAATAAATAAAATGGGAAAAAAAAGAATTTTGTAGTTTTTAGTATACAGATCCTATACATATATATTTTGATTTCTAATACTAATTTTTTTAATTCCAATGTTTCATTTCTAGTGTATATAAGCCCACCCTTATATATTGCCTTTGTATGCTGTGACCCGGATGAACTCATTTACTAGGTCTTTCCAATCTGTGTGCTGCTTATTCCATAGGCTAGGAATGTGATACTGTATTGGATAGAAGTGTGACAGAGGACAACCCTTCCCATTGATGGTTGGAAGGTGAAAGTACTCAGGCTTCACCAGCAAGTACAAAGATACTTAATCTTTACATATCCTTATAGGTTAAGGATTGGTTTTTAGGTTGCTAAACATTTTTTTATCATAAATAGGTCTTGACTTTTGTTAAATGTTTTTTCTGCATATATTGATGTGATCATATTTTTCCTCTTTTTAGTCTGTAATTGTGTAAATTATATTGACTGATTTTTGAGTATTAAACCAGCCATGGAATCCTTGGAATAAACCTTGCCTTGTCATGATGTTTTTTTAATGTAAGTTTAGAGAAAAAAATATTCGTAGAATACGTGCATTGTTAGCAGGAAAAAATCTCTCTGTTCTGGTATAAACCGAAAACTGCTGAGACGCAACCTTCTCCTCCTTGAAGTCACACAGAGCAGGGTAACGGGAGACAGGACTCTCTAAGACAAGAAGGCAAGGTGCTACACCCCTTTCCTGCCTGAAGTGGAAATAGCTGAAACAGAGGCAGCCTTACCTGACCTCATCCATCTCCTGCACAAGGCAGATTTCTACCACTGTGTCCTGAAGATGCCATCCTCTGGTTATTCAATTAAACACCAATCTTGGTAGTGCTGTGAAGGGACTTTGCAGATGGATTTATGGGACAAGGAGCATGGATGGCCTTTAGGAAGAGGGGATGGTACCTGGCAAACAGCCGGCAGAAAAACTTGGAGTCAGCCCTACAACCCATGGACTGAAGTTCTGCCAACAACCTGAATGGGTCTGGAAGCACACTCATCCCCTAATCTTCCCGAAGAGAATACAGTCTCGCTGATACGGGATTTTGGAGACTCAGCTCAGAGAAGTAGCTGAGCCACACTGTGCCTGGATTTCTGATTTATGGAACTGTGACGTAATAAATAGGTGCTATTTTAAGGCACCAAATTTGCAGCACTTTGTTATGGCAGCTTTAGGAAAGTAATCCCTTCATTTTTGAGGACCTTCTATGTGTCTGGGGCTGCTGGGTGCTAAAGACATAGAGATGAGAAAGATAATTGCTTTCTCCGGGAGCTCACAGACTAGAGGGAGAATCTGACACCAAACAAAACATTGAAGTATTATGAAAATATGCTACAAGGGAAACTATCTCCTGTTTGCAAAGAACAACAAAGAATTCTGGATAACTTGAAGCAACCAAAAAAAGGGGGGGATGGGGTTGTAGGGAGGGGAAAGAAATAGAGAGAGGGTGTGAGCATGTTTTCAATTTTAAGAAGGAAGGTACTGAAGGTTCTAGTAAATTAAGGAAACTTAAAAGATGTCAGATTTGGGGAAGGAAGATCCACGTAGTCCTAGGACCCCCAATAATAAATGTTTGTAGACTTATTGCTGCTTGCCATGGTTCAGTGTCCACACTTCTTGTTCTTCATTTCTCTTTCCCCCAAGTTCCAAATTAAGAGGAGAAGAGAATATGGCCTAGTTTGAGTCAGGATCAAATGGCTGTGGCCAGGAGACAAGTCCTGTGTGTGTGTGTGTCTATCTCTATCTATTATCTCTCTCTCTCTCTCTCTCTCTCTATCTATCAATCATCTATCTATTTATCTATCTATCTATTGTCTATCAATAGAGAAGGAGAAGAGAGAGAGAAAATTATATTAACGCCTTGTCTCGTATAATTTTGGAGGCTGGCGTGTCCAAAATCTGCACTGTAGGCTGGCAGGCTGGAGACCCAGGGAAGAGGGGATGTTGAAGGTTAAGTGTAAACACAGTTGGGAGGCAGAATTCCCTTTCCCTTGGAGAACCTTTGACTTTTTCTCTTAGGGCCTTCAGCTGATTAGATGAGACTCCCCTGCACTATGAGAGATAATCTGCTTTACTCAATGGGCACTGGTTTAAATGTTAATCTCATTTAAATATCTTCTCATATTCTCATTTAAAATACCTTCACAGTGACTTTTAGACTGGTGGTGTTTGACCAAGTAACTGCGCACCCTGGCCTAGCTAATTTGATCCATAAAACTAGCCATCACATCCTATGGTACACATGACCCTGGGGGTCTACCTCTCTGAGTAAGGGTCTCATCTCCAGAAGGAGTGGTGTTATGAGCCCCAAAGCTAGTCCGACAGGTTCATACAAGGCTCTGACTAGCCAACAGCCTCATTTTCCTTACCCCTAAAATGAAGTTGGAAATACCCACAGGGCTTTGTCCCATTAACAAAGAATTACAAGGGTAAAGTGATGGTCTTAACTATTAAGTTAGATGCATATGTGAGGTTGTCATTATGCATTTTGAATTGAAACTCAAGGAAAGTTAGTAAACTAGATTTTGTGCTTAGTACTTCAAATGAGTAATTTCTAAGTGAGATATAAGAAACCCCAGAGCCTCTCAATGATTTCAAATGCTTCCAGGAACTCCTCAAAGCAACATTATAGTGTGTACACTTCAGATTGAGAAATGAAATCTCTGTAACCCTCCCTAATAGGAGAAGGTATGGGTCGCTGAACTGTGTGTGGGGTCAGTGTGTCCCAGCCCAAGGTGACAGAGGATCATTGTCTTGAAGGACAAAAGGGGGAACAAACCTAAACAAAGTTACAGGATGAACCCGGGATCTTTGTGACCAAAAGAACAAGAGACTTTCATTTTCTCTCAGGCTTTCTAATCTTCGCCTAATGAAATGTCAGTGTTGTGTGTCCTGGTTTTATTTTGCCAAAACTATCAGAGACCTTAATGAGTCTCATAAACTGTGCAGAGCTCTCACACCGCACAATCAGCCCTTGCTTCATAGTAGGGTTGGGTGCTAACCTTCATATATATATATTAATATATATATATGGAGGTAATATATTTATATTATATATAATAATATATCTTTAATATATATAATAATATATATTTAATATATTAAATGTATATATTTAAGATTTTATTTATTTATTTGAGAGAGAATGAGAGCGAGGAAACATGAGAGGGGGAAGGACAGAGTGAGAAACAGTCCCCCTGCTGAGCAGGGAGCCCTATGCTTGACTCAATCCCCGGACTCTAGGATCATGACTTGAGCTGAAGGCAATTGGTCAACCAACTGAGCCACCCAGGCACCCTATATTTTTTTTTTTCAATTAGAATTGATCAAAATTGCAACCTTTTCCCTATTCCTCCCTTCTATCCTTATAATTTCGGGAGAAGGTAACATGGGCAGAATTCCGATCTTTATGTCTCCAAACTTGCCATGGTCGGTATCAGTCTGCCAAGTGTTCATGATCATTTCTGAAGGGTTGCATCAGGCTCATTCTCCAAGCATGGAAGCCCCAGCCAGACAGTTGTCAAGGCAACAGAAAATGCACACTGTGAACTACCAAGGAAAGGCCCTTTCTGGCTGCTTACAGTCTGTTCAACGTTAAAGTGAAAACTTAATTTTCAAGCTTGGCAAAAAGATCTCTTTTATGGCTAATTATAAAATGTACCCAACGTTTTTAGACTGGGTGATAGATGATTGCCTGCTAAATGTGACATGAAAAATTGAGGCAGTTTTCAAAGCAGAGGGACCTAAATTAAGTGTGCCTAAAGGATCAATTGCTTATTTTTTTCATTCTGTCTGACCTGAACAGAACACTGTGTGCGTGTGTTTGTGTGTGCCTGTGTGTGTGTGTGTGTGTGTGTGTGTGTGTGTAGGAGCTTCCAAACTCATATTTCCTTGAGTTACATCATACTTTTTGCTTCCAAATGCATTCCAAAGAAGGTAGGAGTTACCCCTCCCATATTTAGATGTTTTGGGGGAGGAAGACTTTAAATTGAATCCTTGTAGATCAACATTAAGAATTTTAAGTTACTCCCAGCAGGTGAGATTATAAAATCAGAATTTGCATGCTAATTTCAGATGGTTAAGCAATATTGTATCTTCTCCTTTTTTATTCCTGCTGTAATTCTCTTCCCACATTCTTGCTTGTCAACAAACTCCAAATCAACACTAACATGTTAATTTGATAAAAGATGTGGTGACTCAGGACCCAAAGGGTCAGGGCAAAAACCCTGATCTACTAATCCACTGTCTTAGTTAATGTGTTCCTTTGAAAACAAACTGTCTTTAAATCTGACCTTATATGGTGGCCAGTCTGAGAGTGACCGGGAATTCAGTGAATTAGGCTGTGGGATGAGGTGATAGGAACTTTCATCTTTTCTTTCTTGGGTGAGCCCTCACTCCTGGTAAACAGGCCAGACTTGAACTGAGGGTGACACAATCAGCTACCTTTCCTTGGGCTCTCACCTTGGGGAAAGATAAACAGAACTTTCAGCTTTTAGAAAAAGAAATGAGATTTACCTGAGGGAGAGGTAAGATCTTTTCACTCTTGTAGACCCCGCCGATTGACTATCGAAAACTATAGGGTTTGTTGTCCTTGCACAGGTACAGAAGGCTATTGAGACTGATCTCCTGGGAGGTGAAACTGTCATGGAAACTAGTTATGCATGAGCCTGTAATGTATAGCATATTTTCCCATACATAAGATAGCCACATGTCTCTCCTTAGCCTGAAATGTTCCTGGCGCTGTGTCTTATACGCTGGGTGCATCTCTACAGGCAGAGGGGTGGGAAAGATTTTTATGTGGTAAATAGACCTGTCAATCAGGCCTGTTTGGACAATGCACAGCAACAAACCAGGTTTTTCATTTCCTCCATTGCTTTTTGGGATATTATTATTTCTCTTTATAGCCTTTCCATGAGTGTTTAAATAGGTGCTAAATGTAATTGTTCAAGATATTAGAATTAGAGTTTCACAGAGGACTGAGGCTAATTAACTCTTGACATAAATTCCTTTCCTCTTTTCTAGTCTGGCATGGAGGAAGTGGAAATTAGAGGGGAGAATGGCCTCAAATAAATAGGTGAATTGATGGGCACCTGGGTGGCTCAGTGGGTTAAAGCCTCTACCCTCAGCTCAGGTCATGATCCCAGGGTCCTTGGATTGAGCCCTGCATTGGGCTCTCTGCTCAACAGGGAAACTGCTTCCTCCTCCTCCTCTCTCTCTCTCTCTCTCTCTGTCTGCCTTTCTGCCTGCTTGTGATCACTGTCTGCCAAATAAGTAAATAAAATCTTTCAAAAGGTGAATTGAAAAGAAATGGCTGAAGTCTCTTCCCTAGTAACGAGCTTAATGAAATCATATAGAAAATGCAGGGCAAGTATGGACTCCCTCTAGGAGTGGATCAGTAGCTTGCATCAATTCCTCAAATAGGTCCTTGGCCCCCAAAAGATTAAAGATGAGCACAACCCAAGAGTTTGTAAAATATGCAAATGGACTAGAATGCCACCAAAGAGCACTGTGTCAAGGGAAGTTCTGTCTGCAAGCACTATACTGGAGTGAGCTGTCCCAACCCCAGTGAGCCACACAGGAGGGAGTGCAGGGCACACTGGAAGTCCTTGTCCCTTAAGCTGGGTGCCCAGAATGGCTGTTCCCAACTCTGAGTGAGTGTCTTCTCTCCAATTTCCCGTCAGCGCTCTACTTCAGTATTTTACTGCAGCAACCAAGGAAATAACATGAATAGAGGGCTTGTGAACTCTGAAATGCTTGACAAATGTTTGCTTATCATCTATAAAGGGAGATTTGGCATCATAGTTTCATGCCACAATCGGTTCTGCCTGTCACCATTGGAAATGTCTGTGTCATTCAAAATGCCTGTTAATGCTTCCATTCACTAATCTTTTTGTGAATAAGCTAGTTTATAAAATTAAAACACCCCAGATACTAGGATCTGCTATCCATACGTGCCGATGCTTCCTCCTCATTCAGGGCTGGGTAGCATGCTCCCCAAAAGGCACTGACAGATGTTTGAATGACTCAGAGGGGGGATGCAGAATGTAATCTAGGGGCACTGAAAAGCGATGCAGTCAGCTAGAAAATCGGACTTTACAGGGCAGCTTGAATGATGTTGAAATAGCTGCAGTGGCGGCATGGTTATGTCTCAACATCGCTGTGACAAATCTGACCAGGAAAGAAATCCTGTGTGCAGAAAGCAATGGCAATGGAAATGTCTAATAGGATGGTGGGACATGTTTTGGAAATGATAAAAACAACGAAAAATGCAAAAAAAAAATTGTTGTCACCTTTGTAGTGTATTTGAGAAAACTGGGCACATAATTTATATCCTGGATTCCCATTTCAAGTAAAATGCAGTCAGATTGCCAGAACTGAGATTTGAGCCATAGAATTGATAACGGAGTTGCTGGAAGAGGATTCACGGCATTTAGATTTGCAAGGTGAGTGACAAGAAAGAACCCTCTGGTAAATATGTCTAAAATAGCCAGTGGTAATTTAACTTCAAGCAAATTATCCATAAAAGATTATTGAACACACTTTTTTCTAAATAGCAGATTTTACAAGCAATCAGGCAAGGAAAATTAAAAGGATTCTCTTCTTAAATGAGTTAGTGAAGACATAGATTTCATTAGTGATGTCCAATAATAAGCAGATGAAATTACATGTTAGAATGATTGAAGGTAAAATGATCACTCTTCTGCTGTGAAGGCAAAATGAGGAGTGTTCTAATCACAAAAGAAAAATACAAGTAAAGCAACATAAAAACCAATGTGGGGTTGTGTAATGGGCTGGATGTTTGTGTCCTTCCAACATTCATATGCTGAAATCCAAACCCCATAATAATGGGAGGTAATTAAGTGATGAGGGTGGTGACCTCCTATATGGGATCATATGTATCTGCCCTTACAAACAGACCCCAGAGAGTGCCCTTTACCCAGACACAGCAGGAAAGTGCTCTCACCAGCCCTTGACCATGCTGGTGCTCTGATCTTGGACTTCATTCTCCAGAGGTGTAAGCAGTAATATCTGCTGTTGATAAGACATCCAGTGTATGGTTCTCTGTTATAGCAGCCTGAACAGACGACGGCAGGTTGGAAGTCAAAACTCAGCTTTTCTGCATCCCAGCCCTGGCATTCAGTGGCTGTGAGGTGTATGCCTGGTGCTTCTCAGGGCTGTGCCCGGCTCCAATTCTACAAAAGAATGCATACAATTTCCGCTGTCTGATGGGTAAGAGAACAAAGATAAAGTGAGATCACTGTACAAAAGCACTCTGTAAACTAAACGTTATATAAGTAATTCATCCATTCTTTGGATATTACCTTGAAATTGGAAAAAAAAAAGTCTACAAGGAAATTTTCTCTGTTTATCACCACTACCTCCTACCCTTATAGAAAAACATTTTCATGAGCCGTCTCGTTCAGAGTTAAAAACAGAGGACAGGAGAATAATTATTCAACCATAATTGATGTCAAGCTAAGTGGGAAAATCTCTTAATTTTCTGGAGCCTAAATGTCCTTGGTTATGAAACCCAAATGACAAAATGCAGTGTTTTGTAAACTCTAATGCTTAATACAAATGTATTTATTTGAATTCCTCTCTTACTCACTAGAACACATTTCTTTTTTCTTTTTTTTTTTTTTTGCTGCTGGTGTATTTTTACTCCAGTAAGCTTAAAAAAATTAAAATGCATTATTCCTGGATTCAGATACCTCCCTGGGAATTTTTATAAGAATACAGCATTAAATACATATAACATACAAAATAAATGTTAATTGATGATTTATGTTATTGGTAAGGTGTCTAGTTAATAGCAAATTATTAGTAATTAGTATTTGGGAGAGTCAAAGTCATGTCCAGATTTTCAACTGCTCAGGGTACTGGTGTCCCTGAACCCTGCATAGTTCAAAGATCAACTGTACATTGAAATATGTATTTGCATTTCCTTCCTGATAAAACACCTCAGTTGGTTTAGTCACTCCATAACCATTTATCTCATGAGCCTGCATCTCAACCTTCTCTCACCTCTTGCCTTGGGAACTTTAGCTCCATTCCCAACTAAGCCAAAAATAATATCTAATTTTCAGTCCATTAAAGTAATGCCTGGTGGATCAAAACCCATCTCGAGATTCTCCATGCTGAGAAAGCTTATTTCAAGGTCTTTAGAAGAGTCATGAGAATGCATTTGGTTAATAATTGTAACTCTTCATATTCACAGAATGCTGCAATTAAAGAGTGCTTCCTAATATGTACATGTCCTCACTGATTTTCACTTGTATAAGGAAGAAGGTAACATCTGTCATGAGGCTTTTTACATGCATCCTTTCATCAGTTATAAAAGAATGCCACCAATGTTTTTTTTTTCCCCATTTTATTTATTTTTTCAGCGTAACAGTATTCATTCTTTTTGCACAACACCCAGTGCTCCATGCAAAACGTGCCCTCCCCATTACCCACCACCTGTTCCCCCAACCTCCCACCCCTGACCCTTCAAAACCCTCAGGTTGCCCCAACCTCCCACCCCTGACCTTTCAAAACCCTCAGGTTGTTTTTCAGAGTCCATAGTCTCTTATGGTTCGCCTCCCCTCCCCAATGTCCATAGCCCGCTCCCCCTCTCCCAATCCCACCTCCCCCCAGGAACCCCCAGTCTGTTTTGTGAGATTAAGAGTCATTTATGGTTTGTCTCCCTCCCAATCCCATCTTGTTTCATTTATTCTTCTCCTATCCCCCTGCCCCCCCCATGTTGCTTCTCCATGTCTTCATATCAGGGAGATCATATGATAGTTGTCTTTCTCCGATTGACTTATTTCACTAAGCATGATACGCTCTAGTTCCATCCACGTCGTCGCAAATGGCAAGATTTCATTTCTTTTGATGGCTGCATAGTATTCCATTGTGTATATATACCACATCTTCTTGATCCATTCATCTGTTGATGGACGTCTAGGTTCTTTCCATAGTCTGGCTATTGTAGACATTGCTGCTATAAACATTCGGGTACACGTGCCCCTTCGGATCACTATGTTTGTATCTTTAGGGTAAATACCCAGTAGTGCAATTGCTGGGTCATAGGGTAGTTCTATTTTCAACCTTTTGAGGAACCTCCATGCTGTTTTCCAGAGTGGTTAATGCCACCAATGTTTAAAAGAGGTAAAGTCCAGGTGCGCCTGGATGGCTCAGTGGTTCAAGCCACTGCCTTCGGCTCGGGTCGTGATCTCAGGGTACTGGGATCGAGTCCCACGTGGGGCTCTCTGCTCTGAAGGGAGCCTGCTTCCCTCTCACTCTCTCTGCCTGCCTCTTTGCCTACTTGTGATCTCTGTCTGTCAAATAAATAAATAAAAAATCTTTAAAAAAAAAAAAAGAGGTAAAGTCCAGTATTTCTTGGCTACGAAGCAGGAGAGCTTTCTATCAGACAGTACCCATTTCTTTTTTTTTTTAAGATTTTATTTATTTATTTGACAGAGAGAGATCACAGGCAGAGAGGCAGGCAGAGAGAGTGAGAGGGAAGCAGGCTCCCTGCCAAGCAGAGAGCCCAATGCGGGACTCGATCTCAGGACCCTGAGGTCATGACCTGAGCCGAAGGCAGAGGCTTTAACCCACTGAGCCACCCAGGCGCCCAGACAGTACCCATTTCTATCAAAACCCAGGACTTCTGCTTTCAAGATATTCTTTAGTTTCCTGCACTTTGACTATGATAAGCCTAGCTATGTTTGTGACTTATTCTGCTCTGTGTTCTCTGAGTTTCCTGGATCTGTAATTTTGTACTTTATATTATGTTTGGAAAATTCTTGGCCATTGTTTTTTCAAATATTCCTTCCCCACCATCTTTTCTTCTCCTTCCAATATTCTCATTATATGTATGTTATGTTTTTTTTGAAAATGTCCCACAGTTCTTGAATGCTCTGTTACATTTTTCTACTCTTTTTGTCTTCGCATTTTGCTTTGGAAAGATGTTACTGATCTATCTTCAAGCTCAGTAACTCTTTCCTCGGCTATGCCAGGTCTACTACTGAGGCTATCAGAGGCATTCTTCATTTTTGTTAGCGTTTTTGATTTCTAGCATTTCCTTCTGATTCTTTCTTAGAGCTCCCATCTCTCTGCCTATATTACTCATCTGTTTTTGCATACTGTCTACTTTCTCCATGAGGACCTTTGACATATTAAACAGTTATTTTAAGTTCCCTGTCTAACAATCCCAACGTATTATCATTTCTGAGTCTAGTTCTGATGCTTGTTTTTTTTCTTCAGACCATGTTTTTCCTGTCTTTTGGCATGTCTTGTAATTTTTTTGCTGAAAGTCAAACACGTTGTATTAGATAATAAGAACTAAGGCAAATAGATATTTAGTATGAAAAGATAGGTCATCTGGATGGGAGTTTCACTGAAACTGCATCTGCAGTATTATAGGTGCCGGAGGTCTCCAGTTCCTCCAGTGTCTCTGTTTCTGTCTCTGCGCTTGACATGGGCCTCCGTAAGTACTCCTCTTCATGGAGAGGGCAAGTCAGCTCTCTGAGCTGGACTCCACGGTGATCGTGCTGGAGTCCTTTGATGTGCTGATCATATATAGAGGAGGAGAAAACTTTCTACAGTCTCTTGAATTAATCTGATTCTCGTAATGTATCTGTGTCATGGAGTTGTGATTTCCACAAGCATTTCCTCTACTGGTATTTTCTCCCGGCCCCTACTCTTTTCTGACTGCAACTTTCCCAATCTTTTTCCTTGGAATCATAATCCATGTTGATTATGCTTGGTTTTTATCCCATAAACAAGTACACAGGAAGTTCGGAGTCTGCTGTCATGGGAGAAATGTCCTTTCCTTGGATTGGTTATGGTTCTCTAGTCAAGTCTTTTCTGATGGAACAAAAGCTTTTTTTATGGACACATTTCACATTTCACAAAGATTACTCTTCTCTTCCTCCCAGAGCCATGAGTGGCTCCCTCACATCTGCATCTTGAGAACTTGAGTTTCCTGAAGGTAAAGCCCATGAAAAAACGTCCCCACGCCCGCCCAAGACTGCGGACCTCCATGGCTTCTCACTCATGTGAATCCATGCTCAGTCCTGAGCCCATCAAAGTTACCATTTGAGCGTTTCTACCAGTGTATGTCTCCAGTAGTTTTGCTCCAAGTAAACAGGCCTAGCCTATTTCTTTCAAGATTTTGGGTTGACAGTTTGCCTTGCAACTTCAACTCTCTCATGAACCCAAGAAATGTCATTGATTTTCCAAGAAAGAGTTCAGCTTCTTGTTGCGAGGATAGAATGATTTTCAAGCTTGTTATGTGTCTGAACTGAAACCAGAAGTTCTAAATCTTTCCCTTTACCTGAGAGCCTTCACCAGATTCTAAGAAAGAAAATGGAAGGTCTACAAAATAATCCAGCATCTACTCATTGCAAATTTGTGCCTTAGCAAAGAAGAAGGAAATGCCAACATATTAATTTCTTTATATGTCTGTGTTTTATAGAGGAAGTCCAGTCAGAAAGCTGCTGAAATAGTTTGGGGGCAAAAAACTTTAGGTGTACCATATTAAAAGAGGAAAACAATCTATCCATCCCAGTATCCCAACTGACTGCTGATCGAGGGCACTTTGTGCGGGAGTAAAACCAACCGAGATTAGAACAAATGTAGTGGCAGATCTATTGTCCACAAAATCATAAGGTCCCTTAAAATCACAGCAGCATAGCATGTCAGAACTAGGAGGAGGATAGAAACTGCTCCTTCATGTTGTTGTTTAAATTCTGTAGACTTTCATGCAGGTGTAAAATGTCTTAACAATATAACATGAGTGCTAATGGGAAAAAAAGTCAAGCGACATCTACTTTTCTCCTATCTTATCATCAAGGCATTTTCGAACACATCACAAAGCTGTGTCCATTGTAAACCTGCTGTGACCTCCGTCCCCTCTCCATTCCACGTGAGTCAGTGTCAGAAAAAGGAATGAGGAAGATGTTTATGCTCTTCTCTCTCATTGGTTCAAATGAAGAGAAAGACTGGAACAAGATAGACAGAAAGAGGGATGAGGCACAGCCAGAATAATAAACCTAAGGCCACAAGTGCGTAATAAGAAAATATTTATGCAAGACTTCAGATTCTTCAACATGAGTCATCTGAGGATATTCCTGGAAATGGTATTTTTGTTTTGTTTGCCTGGAATGTTATATAACTTGTCGTATGTTTGGTCGTCTTAGTCTTAGATGTCAGAATAGGAAGCAATGCAAAAGTCAATCTTGTTTAACATTCTTCAGGCTGTACTTGAATCCTTTGGATTGTCAAGGACCTGGTGACCTCTGCTGAGCTCCCAGCTCCACAGGGGGCATTAATTCCCAACCAACTTACTTTATGTTCCAGAGCATTGGTTGTTAGAAAGTTCTTTCTCTTGCTAAACCCAATAAGTCCATAAATTGATCTTCAATATTGTACCAAATAAATATCCTTGACAACTGAGCAATTAGCCCATCTATGAATTTTGTACTTACTGGACACAGTTTTTTGAGACAAAATCTTGGATGAAATTTGATAATCCTTTCTTTCATTTTCAGGAATCTCAAAATAGATGAATCAAAATGCCTAGCCTCAGTGATTTAAGGAGTTCACTAAACTGACCTATAAATAAAGCAGCTGAAAGAAGTTTGGAACATAGCACATAGAAATGTCTTTATTTATCTCCCAAGATTGAATGATCACATGTCCCTGAGAGGCCCAGTTTGTGCAGATTAAAGACCACTTTCTCATCTAGAATGGTAAGTGAGTATTAATTGCAGGAAAGCGGAGAGTTACATTAAAGGAAGCATTTCCAATCCTAACTATTAAGATACACATGAAAATTGACAGCTGTGGCTATGCTAAGTGAGAGCATAATAGACTAGATACTACACAGAGAATGTCACATTCAGTTGTGATAGGTGAGACAGAAATTAGTTTCTAGAATATTCTTTATTTTCAGAAAGACGTTGGACCTTGAATTGGAAGAACATGGAAAAATTAAAAGGCATGGAGAATTTATTATATTGAAAGTGATTGCAGGTGGGTGGTTTTTTCTAATCTCAACAAAAGTTTGGGCCCATTGGGAAGAAGGCAGCATGCTGGTGGCAGAAGGAGGGACATGGAGAGAGGAAGGCATGGAAAATATGGATCCAAGGGAAAATGGCCCTGGGAAGCAAGGCAGAGTTGTTTTTTTTTTTTAATTTTATTATTATTTTTCTTAATTTTTTATTTGAGTAGAGCTGTTACACAATGTTACATTGGCTTCAGTTGTACAACATACTGATTCAACTTCTCCATATTTTATGTTCACCACAAGTGTAGATCTTGATCTCCTCCAGTTGGGAACAACTGTGAGCAGGAACAGCAGTAGAGATAGAGTGGGCTCCAGCTCCTGGAATCTGCAAGGAGCATTGGGGGAAGAGTTTATAATCTCAGCACCTGAGCTCTGTATATAAACAAAATGCAAACACCAGCTGAGCACCAAGTGATAAGACAACCACAAGGACAAAGGAAAAGAGACAATCGCCAATTTACAATGCAGTGTCATTAACTAAAAAAGTTCAGAATCTGCAGGAGGATCTTGCTCTGGCACATTTCCAGAATCTAAGTTGATTGATCCTTAAAACTAAAAGGTGAGTCATTTTGTTTAATGTGTTAAATGTGGGAGGGATAATAATGTCTTAGTGATGATTCAAATTAAAACGTTCTTGTCATAAAGAAGGATCATCTTTGAAGAAAATAATGATTAGAGAGCCACAGGTAGTAATTACTTTTCTGAGAAAAAGTGATGATTCCATCTGTAAAATCTTTCATCCTTATAGAATTTTTTTTTTTTTAAGGGGGGAGGATGGGAGTTATTGTTTAATGGCTACAGTTGCAGTTTCAGAAGATGAAAAATGTTCTGGAGATGGGTGACAGATGATGATTGCACAATAATGTGAATGTACTTGATGCCATAGAACTGTACACTTAAAAATAATTAAAACCGTAAATGTTAGGTTATATATGTTTTACCACAATTTAAAAGATAAAAGTAAAGGAATGGGTACTTCTACATGCTATAACATAAACAAACCCTGAAAACATTACCTAAGTGAAAGACACCAGATACATAATATGATGGATCTTATGATTCCATTAACATGGAGATATTTTCAAATTAACTGTGGGAGTAGTTGCACATATCTGTGAATACACTAAAATACACTAAAAACAATTGAAATGTACACTTTAAATGGGTGAATTGTTTAGTATGTGCATTATATCTCAATAAAGCTATTAAAATTTAACTGATTTTAAATCTAGGATCACATTTATTTAAACTTCTGAAAACCTTAAGTGACATCCCATAAATTCTGAAATCACATTCTGGTGACATATTGGGAAAAAGCATAGAAATCAAAGGACTGGGGTTTAGAACCGCTGGCAAGAAAGATCAGATGGTCTGTGACTGGGCATGGTGGCTTTCCAGTCATCATGGCAAGGACAAAGGCAAGATTATAAAACACACTAGGTTGAAACTGATCAGAGACCTTTATTATGGTCCTCATCATTCATTAGGCAACCTACACAAATCAATTTCTTTTCCTCTGCCTCAACAGAGGCTGCATCCAAGCCTGAAATGGAAGACATAGTAGTGGAAGACCTTGTAAAGAAAAGCTAACAGGTGAGATCTCTGCTTATCCCAGTTTAGATGATGGTAGAACAGGAAAAGCATGTAAGTACAATATTCCAAATAGTCTGTTCTTCAAGGCAGAGGCCTGCAGGAGAGGGGCTGGCCAGAGGCTGCAGGTGAAAGCTCACAAAACTGCCGAGCTCAGCCATCAATCCAAAGTTCCTTCCAAAAAAGCAAATTCATCCACAGCTTCTATTGCATTATCCAAATCTCTCCTCTGGAGGGTTTTCCTCTTTCCTTGTTGAGCACAGCAGTAGGCATCTTTTGCAATGGTCTCCACAAACAGTTCCGCGGCTCGTGCCAGAATGAAGATGGCTTCCTGTCCCGCGAGGGTTACGTCGGGGTCGGCCTTCACCAAAGCCTTCACTCGCGCTAAAGGCAGCCTGGAGAGACGAGCCCCGGGCGCGCTCCTCGGGGCTTGGGGCTGCGTAGCAGCCGCCTCCCCGCTGGGCCCCTCCTCCTCCCGGGGCGTCCCGCTCCCAGCCGCCGCCGCCATCCGGGACCCGATTTGGCATAGCCCCACAGCATTTCCTTAAGCTCACTTTTGATTGGACAAAGCTAAAGAAGGCTGTCCTTATTGAGTCATTTGCTTTAACAAATTGGCATCTAGAAAATTTGTAAGCAACTTGTAACAAAACCTAACAGAATTTTAGTTGAGCTGTTTTTAAAATAAGATTTCTCTATCTTAGAATTTTCAACAGCAGCTTACCTCCTTTATAGACAGACCAAAAAAAGGAAAGTTCTTGGTGCCTTCCCTTGGGGGAAAAATGCCTTAATTTTGAATATGTAAGAAAAAGAGTGTTATGAATATTTTATCTTATCACAGATACATATAGCTATTACTTGGCTTCTTTGTGAACTTCACAGCTGGAGTTACAGACTGATGATCATGTCATGTACCGTCCTAATCTCCATGGCAGTTGTCCACATGAGTTATTTAACTGAAAAATATATTCAGACTCTCGAATACGTTATGTATGTGTTCATTCTTTTAGTCTTCAAGGGTAAGGCAAAGCTCAATGCCAATTAGTCTTGAAGCTTCTTAGAGGGGTGAACAGGGGCAGGAACTACTCTTGTTTCTCACAGGGCTGAGCTTATTATAAGAACTAAATTAAAATCAAAACAGAGGTCCATGGGTAGCTCAGTCATTTAAACATCTGGTTCTCGATTTTGGCTCAGGTCCTGATCTCAGGGTTTTGAGATGGAGCCCCGCATCAGGCTCCACACTCAGCATGGAGTCTGTTTGAGATTCTCTCTTCCTTGCCCTCTGCCCCTCCCCTCCTCAGCAGAATCTTAAAGAATTAAAAGCAAAATAATAGGTTGTAGAAAATTAATCTCTAATTTTTTTAAAGATTTTGTTTATTTGAGAGAGAGAGAACACGAGTGAGAGAGCACATGCAGGGGCAGCAGCAGAGAGAGAGGGAGAAGCAGATTTCCCAATGAACAGGAAGCCCACTGTGGGGCTCTATCTCGGGCCTCTTACATCATGATCTGAGCTGAAGGCAGGTGCTTAACCATCTGAATCACTCAGGCATCCCTTATCTCTAATTTCTAACCTAGTTGTTGAGCAAATTATTTGAGGGTTAGTGGTCTCTCCTATCCAATGTTGATAGAGTAGTTACTTAACTGTACCCCCATCATAAATAAAAGCAAGCATTTATGGTATGCTCTTTCAAATTAAAAGGCAGAAGGCAGAACCCCCCACTCCAAACATGCACACATGAGTGCACACACACACACAGACTCTGAAAACCAGCAACCTGAATCTGAATCTCTTCAAAAGGCATATGGGACGATGAAGATTTTAAGAGTCACCTATGACCCTTACCTATAACAAAACAAGGAGATAAAGGGTAATATAAACTATAAATGTAATAGGGAAAGCATTCTGAACGGCAGAGCCAGACTCAGAACTCAGGCTGCAACAGAGAGAGGCAAGGGTTGAATGTCAGAAAAAGATCACAGTGCAGGTGAGATGCTGGTGGAGGAGGGAAACATTTCTTCACCTCTTAGGGTGCCTGGCTGAGTCAAAAAATTAAACTGACAGAGGCAGCTTAACAGAGAAAAGAACACTGTTCTTTAATGTAAGTTGGAAATCACAGAGCAGCCTTCGAAAGAAATAAAAGGCGAAGGAAACAGATCTGTGTATTTTTATTTTAGGTCTGAGGAAGACTGGATGGTCATGGAGGAACATGATAGGTTAAGGAGAATGAAGTCAGTATAGTAAATGGGTGTTGTTTTGTCTTTGGAGATAATGATGTTCCTTTCCTTGGGTACCTTCCAGGTGTGTGGGGGGAGCCTCTGATGTGAGGCCTCTATGACCTCTTTCAGAGAAGAGGGGTGAGGGATGTGGAGGTCAGAGTGACCTTTCTGCATCTGCTTGTTTCTCAAAGTCCTTCAGCTTAAAATATGCAATATGTAATATGCCATATTTGGGAATAGTATGTCCTGTATTTTCCCCATCACGGTGGTGGAATGAGAAGACAACCCCAGGAGAAGAGGGGCTCTCTTGAGTAGGGAGATGTTGAGAATAGGCCTGAGAACTTGAGGATCAGATCACTGGCTAATGTGGGATTAAAATGCCTCTGGACCTCCCCCTGCCTTATGTTTTCTCTCTCTCTCAAATTAATAAATGGAATCTAAAAACAAAAGAAGAAGAAGGAGAAGAAGAAGGAGAAGGAGAAGAAGAAGAAGGAGAAGTAGAAGAAGAAGGAGAAGGAGAAGCATCTTAAAATTCATCAGACGGGAGGTGTGAACCTTCCAGGGGAAAGAGAGCCAACAGTGAGGCCCGAGGAGGAAGGAAAGAAATGTGGCAAAAGGCTATGTTACAGGAAGAAAAGACTATTTCTCATCACAAGGCACTTTGATGACCCTGCAAATTAGAACACAATGAAGAAGCAGACCCCACTTCCATGTGGGAGGGGAGGAAAGGAAAGAAAAATACTTAAATGTTATAAGGAGTGGGCTAAAAAGAAATGAAGAAGAGTATAAGACACTGCAGAAAAACACATAACAGATTTGAATAATAAGGAAGATACTCGTTCAGGGATACAACAGTATAACATAAATCTGCCCATTCTTCTGAATCAGTATGCAAACGGAATACAATCAAAATAAAAATACCAATGAGTTTGGTTTATTTTTCCCTTGGGCTAGATATTTGATTCTAAAATTCATATAGATTCCTTAAAAATATGTAATAATAGCCAAGGAAACTTGGAAAAGAAAGTGAAGGGGTTTTCACCCAATAAAAAGTATTATAATATTCCATCAAGCTTCTGCAGTTAGAGCAATGTGGAAATGCTCCATGAGCATACAGACCAGTGGGACAGAGTAGAAAGTCCAGAAATAGATTGATTGATTGATTGATTGATTGATTTTAAAGATTTTATTTATTTATTTGACAGACAGAGGTCACAAGAGTAGGCAGAGAGGCAATCAGAGAGAGAGGAGGAAGCAGGCTCCATGCTGAGCAGAGAGCCCAACTTGGGACTCGATCCCAGGTCCCTGAGATCATGACCTGAGCTGAAGGCAGAGGCTTTAACCCACTGAGCCACCCAGGCACCTCAGAAATAGATTTAACTATATGGAACACTTGTATGTGATAACAGATGAATCTCAAATTATTGGGGAAATTATGAACTTTCTCAGAAATGCTGTTAAGACACTTAGACTCACTGATGAAAAAGTAAAATTGGATTTATACTTCACATAAGAAGAAATCCCAAATGATCAGTGATCTAAAGGTAACATTGAAACCATGTACATGCTCAAATAGAACATAATCTTGGAGGGAGGAAAAACTCAAAATCCAGATACCATAAAAGATTGATAAAATCAACTCTGTTTCCATATGGGTGTAAGCATGTGTTTCAGTGTAGTGAATAGAACAGAAGGAACCATCAAAGCTAAAATAAAATAATATGCTTAAGAATTTAAGTGTGTTAATCAAAATACTTCACCTATTTTCAGGTGAATAAAAACAGAGCAATATCCAGATGGAACTTTGTGAAATTTAGAAATCTAGGGCAAAAGGAATATCCTCCAATTATTCAGGCAGAAAAAGTCAATTTACCTAAAATAAAGTAAAATAATCTTTGTCTCAGACTATCCATAGTAACGAACATCAGATATGAACAAAAGTGTCATTTACAGAGATTTAAAGGGGAAAGGTTGTAACCAGGAGTCTAGACTAATCAAGTTTTCCTTCATCTGTAAAGGCAAAAACAAATAGTCAAGGCTTTAGAAAGTAGTTCATTTCCATGATGTGTCTTTCCTTAATGACAAAATAAAACAACAAACCCCCATGCTGAATATGTATAGCATCAAAGCAAAGCAAAAATCTTGAGAATGTGGGAATTACAGCAGATAAATTAGAGAACATTCAGACATTTTTTAAAAAATGTAATAGGTATTGAAAAAATAGTTGAAAACATAGTGCTTATGTTTTTTAAATGTTCCTGAAAGTCAAAGTGGCCCCTTTCTCTCCATCCCCACCTTTAAATTACAGATTATTGGCAACAAAAACTAAGAATTAGATGGAGGAGAAGAACAAGGGAATGCAAAGCTGCTAATTTTCTAATTTTACATCAAGAAGTACAAAGAGAAAGAATTTTTGGCAACAGTAATGAAATAAATGTTATTGCAAGTGCATGTTTTAAGATTCAAAAGAACTTATCAGATAATTAAAAGTATAGTATGCACCCTTGTATATTGTATACATCATTGTTAGATATAAAAAAGTATTAAAATAGTCAACTTATTTAAATAAAGAGAGAGAGAGAACAAGAAGAAAAGAGCAGGCCAACAGGAAAACAAAGATATAAAATGCTAGCTCTCTAACGTTGATTGATTACTTTAAACCGGGGAGGTAGGGTTGGGAGAGGGGGAGAGGGGTTATGGACATTGGGGAGGGTATGTGCTATGGCGAGTGCTGTGAAGTGTGTAAACCTGGTGATTCACAGACCTGTACCCCTGGGGATAAAAATACATTATATGTTTATTAAAAAAAAAACCTAATTCATAGGTTAAATTGGGGGATGAATAGGATAATGCTCAAAAAGTACTTAGCAGTGCGTGGTTCATAAAGTTCATGCAATGCTCCTCCTGCTACTGATTATTACTATTGTTATTACTAATCACCATCATTAACAATTAGGTATGGTCATAGATATCACCTACAAAAATAAATTTAAATGGATGAAGTTTGATAAACTGTTTTAACCCTTCTTATTAAAAGAAAAAGATTAATGCTGTAAGTAAAATTTAAAAAGTAAAATAAAAAAAAGAGAACTGAAAGTGAAAGCATGTGAAAAGATACATCAAAGAAACACAAACCAAAGGAAGCACAACAAGAACCCAAGGGGAAGAGCACACCACATTGCCAAGGGGGTCAATGTACATGCACAATGGAAAACTCAGTGAGAGGATCAAGTTGTCATGAAATTTAATGTGCTAAAAGTGTATCTCTAAAATAAATCACATAAAAGCATTGCAAAATACAAGAAATAAGAGAATTTTAAACATGTTATCTTCAAGAATCATAAATCAAAAAGACCAAAATAAAAAGTCTGTAGAGGATTTTAATAATGTAATTAACAAGGTCTAGTTAATATATATTAAACATTCTACCTTACCTTACATATATATAATAGTTAATACATATTAAACATTTTAATGTGGAAATGTTCTTGAAATGTCCTCAGTGCAAAAAAAAAAAAAAGCTGGTTTTATTAAAGCATGAGGAGAGGACCTGTGGTCAGAAAGACCTGCACTGGGAACATGAGGAGTGGCCCATTATATACTTTCAAGTTGGGAGGGAATCAGGGATACCATAATTCTCCAAGGAATTTTGGAAGCGAGGTTTCTAGGACCTTGAGGGAGGTAGCTATTGTTGGGAAAAAGTCATTTATTACTGTCTAATAAAACCTTAGTCATGAGACCCTTCAGATGTGTATCAGTAGGTCATCCATGTTTGGAGGTTGATTGCTAACATAGATCTTGGGGGGTAGAGATTAAAAAAAAAGTTTTCAAAAGAATTGTTACTATGTTCAGACTTAAAGAATTTGGGGTGTGGAGACAATGTTAAACACAGAGTACCTTTTGCCTTTTGGAAAGTGTGGACATTGAGGCAGCTGGCTCCCAGAGGAAGGTCGCTCTCCTTGTTTCAAGGAGTAGTCAATGGGCTGTAAGTAAGGACATTTAATTTTTTCCTTTTGCCTTTGTTACATCAGATTCAATATACCCTTCTAGGTTTTTGGAAAATACTAACTGAAACACATATTTCATATAGTTTATAAGATTTTCATAATATTTTATTCATACATGACAGTCTCTGGCCACAATGTGATAAAAATAAAAATTAATACTGGTAAAACATTTAAAAGAATCCAACTACTTGAGAATAAAAAGCAAACTTTTCAAACATTAGCTCACCAAGAAATGAAAGTTACTCGGTAAAATCATTTATAAATAACCCTGACAAGCTATATGTTAAAATTATGTGCTAAGACAATTCAATGGAAGAAAGACTAGTCTTTTTAACAAATGATGCTGGGACAGCTAGATGTCCACATGAAAAAGAATAAGATTGAAGCCTTTTCACATATTACATAGAAAAAATAGCATGGGTTGGTACCAAAACAGAGGAGCTAAAACTATAAAACATGCAGAAGAAAACCTAAGTGTAAATCTTCATGACTTTAGAGTTGGCAACAATTGCTTAAATAGGACACAAAATCACATGAAACCACAACAGAAATAGATAAACTGGGCATCATCAAAATGAAACACTTCTGTGCTTCAAAGCATACCATCAAGAAAGTGGGGGAAAAAACTCCCACAGAATGGTAGAAAAATTTTACAAATAATAAATCTTATAAAGGACTTTCATTCGGAATGGGTAAAGAAAATTACACACACACACACACACACACACACACACACACACACACACACAATGGTATGACATTTGCTACAATGTGGATGGACCTTGAGGGAATTTGCTAAGTGAACTAAGTCACACAGAGAAAGACAAACAACGTATGATTTCATATATCATCTATCTATCTATCTATCTATCTAGATAGATAGATATTTCAAACCATTATGTTGTACTCCTAAGACTAATACAATGTTACATGTCAATCATATCTCATTAAAAATGATCAGTAGGGGTACCAAAATATGCCACCCTAAAATATACCTCTTTAGCATAGGGACTATTTTGAACTAAAGGCCACTGAGAACAGGTAGACACAGGAAAAGCTCCAAAAACAGGGTACAGGTTTGTCTTCTGTCAAGGAAATCTGCATTTGTAGAGATGGTTCTCTCTCCTGTACCTGGAAAAGGAGGACACTTAAGAACAAAGAAGGCACCAGCTTAGATGTACAGAGCAAATCTTACTAAGCAGCTCTTGTTTCCCATACTTTTCCTGGTTACTTTCCCACAGATTGCCTCACCTGACCAGAAAATTCCCAAACCCCTTTTCCATATTTAAGCCCAAGATCTGACCACCTCTTTGGGTTACTGAGTGCTCCCACTTGTGCTTAAACTTCTGTGGGTTTTCACGTTCATCTGCATAAAGCTAGTCTAATTCACAGGCCTCGCTGGAGAACCTAGAATAGGTAGGGGAGGAGAATGTTCTCCCTTATATCAGGAAGGGGGAAAGCCGTTGAATTGATAGATGAATACATCTAAAAGCTAGTTACATAAATAAGAGAAACTCAACAACAGACATGCATTCACTTTTAATTCTTACTATTTTGATTAAATACCTTTGATTCAAATAAAGATACACAAATGTGGGAGTAAAAAAATGATGTGACTACAGATTCAGAGGAAACCACACAAATAAGGATAACCTTAAAATACATATTCTACAAATAAATTTGATATTTTTATGAAAAGCACAATTTTCTGGCCAAGTATAAATTATAAAACTTTACTTAAAAAGAAGAAAACCTGGGCGCCTGGGTGGCTCAGTGGTTTGGGCCGCTGCCTTCGGCTCAGGTCATGATCTCAGGGTCCTGGGATCGAGTCCCGCATCGGGCTCTCTGCTCGGCAGGGAGCCTGCTTCCCTCTCACTCTCTCTGCCTGCCTCTCTGCCTACTTGTATCTCTCTCTGTCAAATAAATAAATAAAATCTTTAAAAAAAAAAAAAAAAAAAAGAAGAAAACCTGAATTGTCCAATGACTATGCATGCTACTGAAAGGATTTTTCAGAAACTTTTAATCCCTTCAAAATTTTTCAGGTCAAATGGTTTCATACAAAATACTTTCTACTGCATATAATATAGCACAGATGCCTAATCTATAGTTATATTTAAATCTCAATTTATTTTCATGAACTTATATTAACTTCATACAAATGCTTGAGAAAGACAGCACCAAAACCACTCAACTTAAAAAAAAATAGCATATGAGACACTCTCACTTATGAATATAGGTGCAAAAATCCAAAATGAAATTCCAACAAATCAATGTCAGTGCTAAATAAAAATGAGAACATACCACACAATCAAGCAGAATTATTCCAGGAATATATGGACAATTCTGCGCTAGGAAATCTATCAATGTAATGTATCGTACCTGCAGTTGAAAGAAAATCTACACAATTATGCCTACTGAAAATGAATTAAAATGATGATACATTTAAAAAAATCATTAGGCTTTAGTTTTTGCAGCTGTTTTAGGTATGCCAAAAAAAAGAGTGGAAAGTACAGAGAATCCGTATACTCTCTCTTCTTGCAGTCTCCTCTACTAGTAACATCTTACATTAAGGTGGTACATTTGTCATAAGTGATGAGCCAATGTTGATGCATTGTTATTAAGTCAAGTCCATAGTTGATATTAGGACTCACTCCTGGTGCTGTACCATCTATGGGTATGGACAAATGTATAACGGCCCCCTATCCGTCATTACAGCACCCTACAGGAGGTTTCACTGCCCTGAAACTCCCCTGGGCTCCACTTCTGCATCTTTTCCTCCTCCCAAGCCCCTGGTCCATTTACTGTCTCCACAGTTTTGAATTTTCCAGGATGTCATCTCATAGCAAAGAGAAGCAGAATATATGGTCCCAAACATGTGACTGAAGGACTCCAGGATGTGCCACCCTAATATCCACTGCCTTGGTACACAGGATACTTTGAGCTGAAGGCACCGGAAAACAGCAGCGGCAGGAGAGACTCTGATCTCCCTCATCTGCCTTAAGTCAGAGCCTCCAAAAGGAGCTTGGTCATCAGTTTCCTCCTGGGAATGTCTTCAGTCAGTACAGAAGACGAGACTAGAAGTTGGCAAAGCACACAGACAGGCTCTGTCCCAAGCTGTCAGACTCCCCATCGAGTCTTCCCAGGGGCCCTTCTGCTTTCCTAAAACCATTTTCTCTCCCGTAAGAAGCCTCCATTTTCCTTAATAAGAAGGCATTTATTCCTGAGTTCTAAGCCACCTCGGGGAGCTACTCATTTTCCCCATGTATCTTCGATGTATACTTGAGACAGAACTGCTAATAAACTTCTTTTTGTTCTTCTCTTGTGAGTCTGTCTTTCATCACAGGAGTGTCAGCTAAGAACTCAGAAGGGCAGAGGGAAAATTATTTTTCCTTCCCTACAGGAGTAATCATACAGAATGTAGCTTTTCAGATTGGCATTTTTTACTTAGCAACATGTATTTAAGGCTCTTCCAGTCTTTTCATGGTTTATAGTTTGTTTGTGTTTGCAGTTTTAAATAAAGCTGCTGTTATAAATAAACATTCACCTGAAGGTTTTGGTCTGAATGTATATTTTTCAACTCATTTAAGTAAATATCAAGGAGCATGATTACTAGGTCATATAGTAAAAGCATATTTAATTTTGTAAGAAACCACCAAACTGACTTCCAAAGTCACTCTATGATTCTATACTCACACCAGAAATGGATAGGAGTTTCTGTTGCTCCATAGCCCACATCTTGGTGCTGTCAGTGTTTTACATTTTGGCCATTCTAATAGGTGTATTGTGGTATCTCCTTATTTTAATTCGCAATTCCCTAACCATATTGAGCATCTTTTTCACATGCTTATTTGCCACCTGTGTATCTTATTTGGTAAACTATCTGTTCAGCTCTTTCCCCTATTTTTAAATTGTTTGTTTTCTTATGTTGAGTTTTAAGAGTTCTTTGTATATTTTACACCACTCCTCTAATATGTGTTTTGAAGAAACTTTCTTTTAAAAGAAGCTAGTTTGCTCTTTCCCCTAAGAGTCCTTTGAAGATAGAAGTTTCTAATTTTAATGGAATGTACTTATTAATTTTTTCTTTTACTGGTTGGGTCTCTAAATCTAAGAAGTCGTTGCCCCTGGCTGGTTTAGTTGGTACAGCATGAGACTCTTGCTCTCAGTTTTGAGTTCAAGCCCCATGTTGGGTGTAGAAATTACTTCAAAAGAGATCAAGAAGCCATTGCTAAACCCAAGGTCATCTAGGTTTTCCTCCTATCTTAGCTCCTTGGAGTTATATAAAATATGTTTTTTAATTAGAAAAAAAATAGACACTCTGAATAAATCAATGTCCCCACCAGATTATTTAAATAGAGATTTTCCTGATGGGACAACTTGAAACAAGCTTGGTAAAGCTAAGGAAACATACAAGGGGTGGTGAGGCACCTAGAGTTAGCACCCATGGTAAACTATTACCACTCCAGGGGCAGATGGGGAGAGTGAAGAGGTAGTACCGGCACCTAAGCAGTGGCAAAGGGGCTATTACTGTGGATTTCACTTTTGGGCAGGGAGAGAGCCAAGGAAGAAAAACCCTCACCCCTTCTCCTTACCTTCCAATGTCATGTCAGTGACCCTAGCTGGCCGAACCCAATAGAAGACAGCCAGCAAATGAGACCAGGGAGTACAGCCTGCAGAATTTGTCCTCATGAAGCACCGAGCTGAGCAGAGACAGGGGGCAGTCCATGTGGGAGAGGGCACATGAAGAATAAGGAACATGAGCTCCTTGCATGACAAAAAAAAGTATGTAAGTCACTTTGACTATTTTGGACCAAGGTTCACAGCTAAGCTTTAACACTTAGTATCTGTATGACCAAGGTGAGTAAACACTTCCATTTATTTCTGTTTCACTGGAAATAATAACAGCACTGCATTATAAATATTGAAATGACTAAAGTAAGTGTCTACTCTATAAAGCATTGGTGAGTACCCAATGTATACTAGCAATTGCTGTAACTATTACTATTTCTTGTGTAGTCATTTTTGTAAGAGGAGAGGAGAGAGAGGCAGCAAAACCAGGAATATAAGCATTATCTCTCAACAGAAGACAAACATGAAATTGACAGCCAAAACCATACCTGACAATGAGATACTAACATGCCCCACTAAAACCAAGAACTAAGGAGGGATGTCTTCTACCATTGTTATCATCTATGTTCTAGAATTATAGCAACCCAGCAAGAGATGTAACACTGGAAAGAGAAGAAAGTTACTTTTTTCTTTTTCTTTTTTTTACATTTGGACAATGATGATTCTCTATCTAGAAAGATCCCAACACCCAAATTTTCAAAAGTAAGTTGCTAGGCATATAATGAATTTATGAAGCATCAGTGGCTTTTCTAAAATTCAGGAAAAAAGTTACATATAATATTTAATGGAAATAAATTCCCTTTTATAATAGTAACACAAAACATGAAATACCTAAATAGACTTACCAAGAATTTTGGAAACAATGTGAAGACACCCCCAAAAAAATAATAATAATTGCATAAAAAAAGAATGTAGTAAATGAAAATCATTCACTTACAGGGTTAATGTAATAGCATTTAAATTCCCGGTGGGATTTATTCTGAAACATGTTCAAGTAAAATTAAGATTCATCTAGGAGAATAAATTCATGAGTAGAGCTGAGAAAAGATAAAATAGAAACAAAACAAAAATATTGACTTGATATTTGTTCTACTAGATGTAAACACATAGTTTAATATCAATACAATTAAAACGAGGGGTGGTGGTGGTACAGGATAAACACTAGAACAAGGGATGGAGTAGAAATTCCAGAAGCAGAATAAGTACATTAACATGATAAACTTCACTATGTATTCTGATGCATTACCCCCAAGTAAATACCAGGCAAATTGAAGTCTAAATGTTGACCATCAGCCTTGACAAAAATCCTGGAAGAACACATGGCAGAATGATTTGTGTATCTCAGAATGGAAAAAGACTTTATGGGAATAAAAGCGATACAAAGCAGTCGCTCTGGGCGAACTTGGGTCGGGTCTGTGCCCACACCATTCTCGGTGACTGCTGAATGCCATTTCCTTCCAGGTGCTGAAGGGCGTGGAGTTTCTCTGAGATGCGCCGCGGGAGCGCAGCGATGGAGCCTGACAGGCCTGTTCCGCGGTTCTCGCCATCGTCATCGTCATCATCGCAAACAACGTGAAGCTTTGTAGAGCACGTGCGATGTGCCAGACGTTGCATCGGATACTTTTTTTTAACAAGCCTTAATTCATTAGAGTCTCACAACCAAAATGTGAGGTGGGTGCTGTTGTTGTTGTTAGTCTCTGCCGTTTTACAGATAAAGAGACGCTTACCGTGATAAATGACTCCTTCCAACAGTAAGACCCGCAGAGGGTAGAGTCTACGGCTTTCAAAGCTTACGCTCTGAATTATCAAGCTGGACGTCATTGTTCTACATCTCTCTGAGTCTTGATTGCCTCATCCATTTAAAATGGGATCTACATGGCAAGTCTGTCTTCAGATAGACAGGAAACATATACATTGCATTTATCACAATAAATGACATATAATGAAACAAAAACGGAGAATTTAAAAAAATTATGAAAAGAACTGATAAGAATACACATAAATCTGGATAAATATTGGTTATATAAATAATAACATCACTTCATGAGATTGAAAATAGAAAATTAAAGCAGCAACAAAAATAGCACTTTATTAAGTCAAGAACACCTGTTGTAATCTCTAGGGAAAACACTCCCCTTCCAAATTTTAAAGTATAATTAACAAGCTAAGGGAAGAAGAAGTGAAGTTATAAATTATTAAATAAATTTTTAAAAATCTTAAGAAAGGACAGAAAATGTGGAATGGTCAGGGCAAATAAAAGACAAATAGCAAGGCAGTAGATTTAAACTTAAGTTACAGTATATTTAAACAGACTAAGTATTTCAGTTGAAGTATAAAATTCCTCAGACCAGATAATAAAATAAAACAAAGTTGAACATGCTGTTTATAAGATATACACCTTTTATGTGAGTATATCAACAAGCAAAGAATGGGAAAAAATTATGCAAACCCAAAGTTACAAAGTCAGAGATAAAACTAGTTCATTTCAGAGCAATAAAAGTTTCCACTTTAAGATAAAATGTTCTTAAATTTGTTCACACCTAATAATATAACCTCCAAATATGTAAACTAAAAAAGGACAAGTCTACAAAGAGAAAAAAAAAAGTCCAGTCATGGCGGGAGACTATGTAAGTCAGAGTTCTCCAGAGAAACAGAAATAAAAGGATATATATATATAGAGAGAGAGAGAGAGAGAGAGAGAGATACATATTTTTAAATATTTTATTTATTTATTTGACAGAGAGAGAGATCACAAGTAGGCAGAGAGGCAGGCAGAGAGAGAGGAGGAAGCAGGCTCCCTGCAGAGCAGAGAGCCCGATGCAGGGCTCTATCCCAGGACCCTGAGATCATGACCTGAGCCGAAGGCAGCGGCTTAATCCACTGAGCCACCCAGGCGCCCCGAGAGATATATTTTAAGGTTGTGGCTCACATGACTGTGGAGCTGGCAAGTCCAAAATCTGCAGGGGAGGCTTGCAGGCTGAAACTCAGGCAGGAGCTGAAGTTGCTGTTTTTAGGCAGAGTTTTTTTCTCCTCAGGGGAAACCTCAGTTTCTGCTCTTAAGACCTTCTACTGATTGGGTGAGGCCCACCCACATTCTTGAGGGTAATGTTTTACTTAAAGTCAACTAATCGTGTTAGTCACTTTGACAAAATACCATGGCAGCAATACCTAGATTATTGTTTAATTGAATAATGAGGTACTGTGACCTATCCGAGCAGACACAGAAAATTAAACATCATGCAGATTTTACACATTTTAAAATGTATATTGGATTTTAGTTTACTTTTTTTTTTTTAAGACAGTGAACAAAAGTAAACCAAGGGGTTGGTAATTGTTGTGGATTGGGTACCCTGGGAGGCAGAGTCTGAGATGGAGATTAGCATGCAGTACTCCTCAGGGACTGTCTTGGTATCCACAGCTGTGGAAGGGAGAGGGGGAAGCAGGATTTGGGAAGGGGTGTGGAGCTGAGACGCAATACAGCATCATCTGTGACCTAGGCCAACCTTCCAAAGAGATCAGAAGATGGATGACCTTTCAGAACTGTGCTCAGCTGGGGCAACAAGCCTGGCTTTTATCCATCCCAAGTCAAGTGAGCACTGGAGGCAGGGCATCTTGGAAAGAGGATGTCCCCCCAGGTAAGGCAGTTCCTCAGCTGAGACCACTCAGAAGGTGACTGATAGCTGAGGTCCATGTGTAGCAGAGCTCTGGGAGCTAGGGCAATGAGTCCTTCAATCCTGGTGGGACCTGGGCCACACATCACTGAATGTGTGTTTAGAGTCATGTTTGGATTCCTAACGCGCTTAGCTTCTTTGTCATGGGCATGATATAATGTCTATTATTTTAAACAAATAGGAGAGTGTGGGCAACACCTGATAGGGTCATAAAGGAAACTTTATGAACTCTCCCCTTTACCATGCTGTGTAAATGGTTGTCCTTCTCAAAAGGCTGAGAGAGCTTAGAATTCTGAGAAGGATTCTGCCTGGGGTCCCAGAGACTCCAGGGTGTCACCAACTCATCTCAGGGAGTCCCCTGTGTGTCTTGAATGTGAAGTAGACATACTCTCCTGCCAGCCAGTGATCTCATCTTGAGCCACTGATCACCTGTGGGAGTATCTTGCCTCAGTTCCTGGAGGGGCCATGGCCAGCATTTACCTGCGTCTGACAGTGAATTATGGAGAACAAGAATGGGACCACTGCTAAGGTAATGTGGCGGGTGATCTCTTGGACCCAGGTCTTCTACTGTGAGAAAGGGCTTCCTTCATTCAGTGTGGCATTGGTTGAGCACTTGCTCTGAGTGTATGCTTTCCCACCTTGTCAAAGACAGTGCACAACTGCTTAGAACGTTGTTTGCTTTAGTCATTGGTTATGAGTAACTCATATTTTTTTGTTAAAATGCTTCCTTGGAAACTCATCATGGGAGGTATAGACTGGCTCATACATTTCCCAGACAGAAGTTTGGGGATCAGCAGGGAATTCTGAACAAGCAAAGACTACAGATGATGAATGTACAGCATGATGATGGTTAAATTAAAAAAATAATGAGGGCATAGTACCTCATTATTCATATGAGCATGGTACTAAAATATCCATGAAATATTTTGTGTAAGCACAGATACCAAGTCATTGTCTTTGCTGAGTTCTTATTCTTAAACAATTTAGAATACTTTGTCCTTTAGACTGCATGCTGGGCAACTATGTCATGACTGGATGATTCAATTCTCTTATTTATTTAACGTTTGATGACTTTCCTTCTCTTAAGAAAATGCATATATACCATATCAGAACAGGACCAATAAAATCCACCTATGTATCTATGTATCTTTCTATCTATTTGTCTAGACATATAGAAAGAGAGAGAGGTGAGAGATTAAATAGAAAACATTGTCCCATCTGATTTTGGAGGCTGGAAGTCCCACAGTGTTGTCTGCTTCTGAGACCTCAGGAGAGCCCAAGAGCCTGCAGCATAGATTCTAGTCCAAGTCTGAGAGCCAGGAGCACCAAGGCTGAGAGGAGATCAATTCCCAGCTGTCAGGATGAGAGCAAATTCAACCTTCCTCTGCTGGTTTGTTCTACTCAGGCCCTCACTGGGGAGGGTGCCTGCTTTACCCAATCTTCCAATTCAGATGTTCCTCTTTTCCAGAAACACCTTTGTAGACACACCCAGAATAGTGTTTAATCAGATATCTGGGCATCCCTTGGCTTCACAGATACAAATTGAAGTTAAACAATTATAATATAAACTTTAGGTAAAATGTATTTTTTAAAAGATTTTATTTATTTATTTTGACAGAGAGAGAGATTGATCACAAGTAGGCAGACAGGCAGGCAGAGGGAGAGGGGGAATCAGGCTCCCCGCTGAGCTGAGAGCCCAATGTGGTGCTCAATTCCAGGACCCTGAGATCATGACCTGAGCTGAAGGCAGAGGCTTAACCCACTGAGCCACCCAGGCACCCCTGGGTAAAATATATTGTAAACCACAATATGTTATGAACCAGGATTGGGGCATCAGATAAAAAACAGAGTAACACTGTTGGGTATTCTGTGTTGGTCCCTCCAGATCTCCTTCCAACCTTCGCCACCACGTTTGGAGACCCAGGAGATGGACCTCTATGAAGAACAACCACTGGACCACTTTGTCTGTGTCTTCCTGTGGGATTTGGCCCATGGAGTCACCAGAGAAAGCTGATGACAAAATGGCTGGGGGTATTTATGACCCTTCAGGCCATGCGTTGGCAGCAGCCACATTCCTGGGCTAATGGACAGTGTCTCCCCATCACCAGTCTCTGTGGGTACTGGTATCCTCTCTCCACCCTGTCCCTTCAGACTAGGGGAGTCATGGCTTTCCCGTGGGTGCTGCTCATGGATGACGCTTCCACATCCCTTGTTGGTCTCCTGTGGCTGTGCCCACATCTTGGTGAGCAGTGCCCTCATTAGCTCTGCTAGTTATGGGGTTTGTGTGTACCATCTGATTCTGCACACACTCTAAAGAAGCATTTTTCAGGGGTGCCTGGGGAGTGCAGTCAGTTAAGTGTCTGCCTCTTGGTATTGGCTCAGGTTGTGATCTCACAGTCCTGAGATCGAGCCCTGCAGGGAGCCTGCTTGAGAAGCTCTCACCATCTCCCTCACTGCCTCGTCTCTAAATAAATAAATAGTATATAAAATTCATGACTTTTCCCCATGATTCTTTAAAGTCTATTCACTACTTTTTTCTCTTTCCTTATTCAACTAATTTCTTATTTCATCAAATCTTTTTAAAAAATCTTTTTAATTTTCTGTTGAAAATAGAACTACCCTATGACCCAGCAATTGCACTACTGGGTATTTACCCTAAAGATACAAACATAGTGATCCGAAGGGGCACGTGTACCCGAATGTTTATAGCAGCAATGTCTACAATAGCCAGACTATGGAAAGAACCTAGATGTCCATCAACAGATGAATGGATCAAGAAGATGTGGTATATATACACAATGGAATACTATGCAGCCATCAAAAGAAATGAAATCTTGCCATTTGCGACGACGTGGATGGAACTAGAGCGTATCATGCTTAGTGAAATAAGTCAATCGGAGAAAGACAACTATCATATGATCTCCCTGATATGAGGACATGGAGAAGCAACGTGGGGGGGTAGGGGGATAGGAGAAGAATAAATGAAACAAGATGGGATTGGGAGGGAGACAAACCATAAATGACTCTTAATCTCACAAAACAAACTGGGGGTTGCTGGGGGGAGGTGGGATTGGGAGAGGGGGAGCGGGCTATGGACATTGGGGAGGGGAGGCGAACCATAAGAGACTATGGACTCTGAAAAACAACCTGAGGGTTTTGAAGGGTCAGGGGTGGGAGGTTGGGGGAACAGGTGGTGGGTAATGGGGAGGGCACGTTTTGCATGGAGCACTGGGTGTTGTACAAAAAGAATGAATAGTGTTACGCTGAAAAAATAAATAAAATGGGCAAAATGACAAAAAAAAAAGACTAATAAAGTAGACGAATTTCTGAAAATGTTAAAAAAAAAAAAATCTTTTTAATTTTCATTTTTATATTTACATTCTATCCTTTCATTATATTTAATTTTATTTTTGTATGTATATATAGGTTTTTCTTTCTTTACAATTTTGGAATGAAGTTTCTTCCAACAGACCAAAGTAAACCCAGAATATAATATATGGCTCTGTTTTCTTCACCTGTCTGATCATATTCTCTCTATTTTACCTTCTTTTTTTGTTTGTTTGTTTGTTTCTTAAAGTCATTTTTAACATTCATCTTTACACTTATATTCAACCCATTCAAAGTATTGAATGTTATTTTTGTATATATATGTTATTCTTTCTTTACAATTTTGAGATGTAGTTTTTTCTAACTGAACAAAACAAACTCAGGATATAACATAAAGCTCTGTTCTGTTCACCTGTGTGCACTTTTTTCTTTTTTAACTTATTTCTCTTCTTTCTTAATTTTCATTTTTACAGTTATAACCTATCCTTTCATTACATTTCATTTTATTATTGTACACATATAAGATTTTCAGCTTTTAAAACTGTGGAATCTAGTTTTCTAACAAACAGACGAAAATATACACAATATCCCATGTAATGCTCTTTTCAGTTCACCTGTCTGATTATATTATCTGTTTCATATTTAAATTCTAATTTTTTTTTCGGTTTCAGATCTCTTCCATTTTGTTTGGGTTCATTGTTTCCATTTTGGTATTTTGTTCCTAGTTCATCTATATTCTTCATGGACAGAATGACAAATGGAAAAACGGACCTTAGGAAAGGGAACAAGAGGCAGTACTGAGTTCCAGGTAACTGAAGAGTATGGATGGATGTTAAGTAAGATGTTGGAACCAGAGACCAGAATAATGATAATAAATATACTAGATGGGCTTGGAAAAAAACATAGAAGACATGAGAGAATCTCTACCTGAAGAAATAAAAAAACTAAAACCTACTCATGTTGAAATCAAAAAGGCAATTCAGATAAAGTGAAATATGGAGGGAGAACTTGAGACCTTTGCAGACAGGACCAGAGTCCCTTCTAGCAGAGGGAAATTTCAAATCAGGAGAATGGGCCTAGGCCAGGGAGGAGGCCTTCACAATCCATCTGCCCTAACTTCTCTTGTGGACACGGAGCAAAGGGACTCTGCCCTGCCTCGAGCCCCTTAGGTTAGCTGGAGGGCCAGGTGGGCCTGGAGGGGCTGAGCCCAGCCGGGCATGAGCTCTTCCCAGGTTCCCTGGGCTTGTGTGATTGACACAACTTGGTCCTGGACAGCAAAGACAGGAGGAACTCTTTCTAGAACCTGGCTGGCCTCCCCTCCCCCAGTCCAACTGCTCTGCCCTGGTTGCCAAGCACTGGATGACCTCAGACACAGAACTCTCCACAGGGTTCTGAGTGCTCAGTTGGGTCACCAGGATGCTGGCACTCGGAGACGTAGCTGTGGAGCCCAACGCAGCCATGGAGGGACCTCCGTTGGCCAGCGGAGCCACTTGCCAGGTGGTTCTAGATGTGTGGGATGCACTGACACATATCCCTGCGTGGACCTGGGCGGTGCTGCTAGGGACCATGCTGCTGATCCTTTGCCTGCGGAAGAGACGACTCCCTCCGAGAAGGGTGAAGGTGCTGGGACGAAGGTGCTCTGCTCGCCGCCTAGTCTTCAGAGCTGGCGGCCAGAATACGGGCCTGACCACACAAGCCCAGGACACCCGCGAGCCACCCAGGGTGTTGGCCAGTCCACCCTCCTTACAGACACTGTGCTTGGCAGCCATCAACCAAATGCTGAGCAGGCTGGTCCTTGGGGACAGTGCCAACGACCTGAAGAAGGACCAGAGGAGCCAGTCCCGTCAACGTCCCCAGGGCCTTGGAGAAAACGCCGTCGGGGGAACAGCAGGAGAGGATGGAGAACAGGCCGGGAGGAAAAGAGGGAGGGACGGCAGTGACCACACTCCCGTTGCAGAGCCACTGAGACTGCTCAGCCAACAGGGTGCCAGAGGGAGGCAGAGAGGGCGGGAAGAGGAGGGCGAAGAAAGGCTGGAGCCGATGAGGGCACACATGGAACCGATCCCGAAACATCGAACCTGCAGGTCACCATCCCAGGCAGGACCCGGGCTGCATGCCATCCCCCCGCCTGACCTCCCAGCAGGTGATGCTGGTGTGAGGACCTGCGGAGTCCCACCAAAGAGCGGAGCCCAGAAGGGTGACCACCCCGCCCCTCGGGCAGCCCTTGAGCCACAGGCTGTCACCGAGGACGCTGGCTTCCCTGTGTCCCCTCCAAGGCGCGAAGTGGATCCCGAAGACCGAGCCGCATGCCTGGAGGCAGAAAGGTAAGAGATCGCCGAGTTGGCCCGACACATCAGCCATCAGCACACCCAGGAAGCAACTCTGCAGCGGGAAAATGGACAGCTGGACCAGGACATACAGCAGCTGAGGCGGAGCCTGCAGAAGCCACTGGATGAGCAGGACGAACTTGCCCTGCAACTGCACAGAACCCTCTTTCAAGGGGCAGCTCAGCTTGAGACCCTGAGAAAGAAACTGGCCGGCTTGTATGTAGACCTGGAGCTCACGGGCCAGTTGCGCGACCTCCACAAGGAGATGGCCCGAGACATGCGCCGAGAGCAGCAGAGACACAGCTCCCACTGCCGCGAGCTGGTCCTCTTCCAGCACAACAGAGCCGCGAGAGGCTGGGAGGCCGCTCTGTCCAGCGAGAGAAAGTTCTGGGAGCTGAGGAGAGAGCATGATCGCCTGAGGCAGATGCTCACCAGCCTGGAGTCCCACCACCTGCCTGTCCCGAGTGACCCTCTTGCTCCTGCGGCTCCTCCCGCAGCCTGCAGACCTGGAGAAGTGTCAGGGGGTCCCTGGGGCCACCAGGCCCCTGGGGAGTGGGGAGGTCCCCCTGTGAGGGCACCGGGATCGGGGGTCACCTGTGGGTGGGACCGGGCTCAGGGCCACTGGGCGCTCAACAGCCACAGCCCGGCTCAGCCTCTGCAGGGAGGTCCGGGAAGGATGTCTGCCGGCTCTCTCTCTCGGCAAGCACCTGCGTCTCCACTGGGGCCCCAGGGACGCTCAGCCGTGTAGCCCGCTCACCCTGCCGCTGCACATCCAGACAGACCTTCGTGCCTATTGTCCTCGCTACGGACTTTCCCCATCTGACCCTCTACAGCTGTGTAATGTAGGATCGTGTTTGCGTTGAAATCCATGTCACTAGGACTGAAGACATCCTCTCTTGTGGACATGGACAGAGACTCCAAACACGACCGTTTCTGTGGGCCAGGACTGGCCTTACGGATGTGCAGAAGGAACTCCGTATTTACGGGAATAACGTGGAATTGCCCTAAAGAAAAAGAGAAGAAAACTTAAACAAAACAACATTCCACACAACTGTAAAAAATTGCTAGTGTACTTCTCAACTGAATTTTAGTCTGAACTCATAGTTTCGTCCTAAATCCAAGTTTCAGCCTTTAATTCAAACCTTAGTCCTAAACTCAAATGTTAGTCTTCCATTCATAGTTTAGTCCTAAATCCATAGCATTAGTGTAGTATTAAATTTATTGATAGGAAATCTTAAGAATTTGCAGCCATTTCTTCCTTGTTTTGTAACACATTAGCTTCATCCTTGTTAGTTTGGTTAAGATACTGCTTGTTGTTTCACATTTATGAACTTTCAGCGGTGAAAAGACCAAGTGTTCTCTGGATGGCAGACACACCGGCCCACGCACGAGGGCGCGGGCACACGCTCACATGCCCGACGCCGAATCTAGACGATTGTAGTTGCTTTGTGAGGACCGGAAAAATGTAAAAATACAGTTGGAAAATTTAAAATAGATTTACATTAAATTTTAAAGAAATTCAGAAATGTATCTGGAGATCAATAAATTACTGGAAATGAACAACGTGTGTGTGCCGTGTGTAAGGATTGGAAAGCCTCCGTGCTCCTCCTCCCAGAGAACAGAGTGCCCTGAGGGAGCAGGGAAGGTGGCAGCAGGGAGCACTGTCCCACGGGGTGCAGAGGAGCAGGAGGCCAAGGGACAGTCCCCAACTGCAGCCGGGAGGAGGGCAGGACCAAGGAGGGGGCTCCCAGGCTCCAGCCACAGGAGAGGTGGATCCATCCCGGGGCCTGGAGGGAGATCAGAGAAGTAGTATTTGCTGAGCCCAGTGGGGGGCTGTCCCAGCAAGGGGCCTAATGCCCACCTCGACCATGCAGGCCTCCATGGACTGCTGGTGCAGGGCAGCCCCCAGAAGACCTGGGAGTGCAGGCAGGGGAGGCAGCCTCAGGCCCAGAGCGAGCAGGAAAGGGTCAAGAAGGAGTTGGGAGAAGGACCCACCCCTGTGAGTCTATTTGACCCAAATGCACCTGGGGGTGACTGCCTGCCTTCGCACCCACACATGGAGTATCTCTGCAGCTTCTCCAATGTCTTGGGTGCTGGGCAACCCTGGCTCCCTAAGTGTCCCTGCTGCAGGCTGAGGTGGGATGGGATGGTAGGGCAGGAGGGCTCCCTGGAGGAGGTGGCCTCTTATCTGAATCCTGATAGAGGAGCAGGAGGTATCAGTGGTGCTTTCACAATGCTGGGCATCTCCCTCTGGAGTCCACCCCTGCCCATGACAGCTGTCCTCTTCCTGGGAGGGTCTAGGGACATTGCTGTGCTCTTCTCCCAGGCATGGTTCTCAAAGCGAAACCCCACCCCGGCCTCGGATTCACGACGTCAGAGGGAGGACACTAGATCCCTAGGCTCTGCTGTCCCCTCACATCAAACCCCACCAGAGCTCATGCCTAAGCAGCAACGGCTAACCCCCTGGTAACCTGTGTGAGGGACTGTGTCCCGAGTTAGGTTTCGAAGTGTCCTCCATCCATTGCTAGGATGACAAACCGAGGGTGCTCCCTCTCCCAGGACTCACCGTCCGCCCACCTTCCTGGAAGGGCAGGCCATTCCCACCACTCCCAGAGTGACCAGCCTGCTCCTGGGCTCCATGATGGACCCCAGACTATCAGGTGACGGGGAAAGCCTGCTGGTCACCCACAGGCCCTCCTTGGGGGCATAGGTTGTAGACAGGTTTCCCCACAGGGGAAACAGCCCAGTCACTGGGCCACCCTGTAACAGAGTCACCCCCTTGCAGTGACCCTTGGGTGGAACAAGGACAGGCTGGCTCCACAGAGTCCGTGAAACTCTGAGACCACGCCCGTTCCTGCTGAGTTCTCCCCAGGTATTAGCACCAGTGTCCTGGTTTCTGAGTTCACACCTTGGAGCCAACAATTGGCCTCGGACCCACAGTCACCTGCCTGCCCACAGTGACCACACAGACAAGGAAGGGAGCCTCAGAAGAAGGGACAAGCTGGCACCTTTGCAGACAGGACCAGAGTCCCTATAGCAGAGGGAAGTTTTAGATCAGGAGAACTGGCCTCGTCCCCGGGAGGAGTCCTTCACACTCTGTCTGCCCTGACTTGTCTTGTGGGCACGGAGCAAAGGGAGCCCACCCTGCCTCAAACCCCTAGGTTTCCCGGAGGGCCAGGTGGGCCTGGAGGGGCTGAGCCCCAGGCGGCTGTGAGCCCTTCCCACCTCCCCTGGGCTTGTGTGATTGACACAACTTGATACTGGACAGCAAAGTCAGGAGGACTTCTCTGATGTCTTGGACGCTGTTCTGACACATGGTGGGTGGGGGGCGGGGCAGTGATGGAGAAAACAAGCCAGTAAGGCCCGACGACCCATGGAATTCTGTCCTAGTGAGGGGCAAGGCCAGGAAGTCAAGAACAAGAGGATAAGGAAAGCAGTTTCTGCAGAGAATTCCAACAGTGTGATGGCAAAAGAGTCAGAGGCCATACCCAGAGGTGTGTAACAGATGAAGGTAATAACAGGTAGTCTGGGAGGGCCAGGGGCAGACTGTTCTAGGGAGCATAGGAGTATAAATGCTGAGGTCTGTGCTTCCAAGGCTGGAGAACCAGGGCAAAGATGACAGGGTAGGGGACAGGGAGTAGGGCCACTGCACAGCATTTCTCTAGGGCAAGGTAGAGACACCATGGGAGGGTACAGACCTGGAGACACAGGGCACTGGTGTACACGGGTGTGTGTGTGTTCTGCACAGATCTGCGTGATGGTGGGGACAGGGGATGGAGGGGTTGGGGAGACAGGGCGGGATCATTCTGCAAGGGGGCTCTTAGGGTCAGCATGGAGCACTGGGGGCTGGCCCTGGTGTGGTTATCATGGAGATGGTGGAGGAAGACAGCCTGGGGCTGAGTTTGTGCAGTTGTGGGGTCCAAGGGTAGGTGCAGGAAAGATGGGCACCTTTCGTAAGAAGCCTGTGTGTTGTCTGGTGTCCTCAAGGAGCCCTTAGAAAATATTTGTGTGTGTGGCCTTGAGGAAAGTCAGTGAGATGTGGACTCATTCCACCCAGTGGGAAGCCTGTTGTCTGAAGCGTGGGGTGTGGAGGAGGCCTGTGTGTTTGGGCTGCTGCCAGGTTTCCACCATCCCTGAAGGCCCTCGTGAGCAGGTTGTCTCACCTCCCAGCAGCTCCCACCACAGAGAACTCAAGGACAGCTTCAGGAATGAATGGAGTATAGGGTGAGGATTCCCAAGGGGACTCACATTCTCCCTGATCTAGTTGACACTGCCACCAGTGGGAACCCCAACAAGTAATCCGGGTCCCCCCACAGAGTCCCAGGCAGCAGGAGACAGAGGCTCGGGGACTGGAAGCACTCATGAATGTGGCATGTGCCCTCACTATTGGGCCACCCTGTCTCTCTACCTGTCCATGCTGCAGGCTGTCATGGGATGGGATGGGATGGGATGGGATGGCAGGGCAGGACCAGAGGGTCCCTGGAGGAGGCAGCCTGTGAGCTGAATCTGATGGATGAGCAGCAAGGACCAGTGGTGCTTTCATGCTTGAAAGAGAAGTTGAATCTCATAGACACCTTGTCACAGAAAGATTCCGATTCCCCAGGTTGTGGAGCTGAGACCCCGCATGCATGGTCCCCATGTCCTATCTCTGCTGGGACCAGACCTGGAGTAGCAAGGATCCTTAAGTGATGATGGAATATGAGTGGGGAAGTTGATTTGTGCAGGGGCCTTTCTGGCAGAAGGCACAGCTTAGGCCAAACACAGGGCAGTAAACAAGCTAATCTCAGTGAGCAAGGCAGTTAGCTCTGAGTCCAGTTCTGACTGGCTCATAGGGGATTACTACCAAACGTTTAAAGAACGTGTAAAGAACAATTAATACCAATTTTTCTGAGGCAGTTTCAAAAAATAGAAATGGAAGGGAAACTTCCAACCTCATTCTATAATGCCAGCATTACCTTGATCCCCAAATCAGAAAAGACCCCAACTAAAATAATTTCAGAACAATATCCCTGATGAACACAGAGGCCAAAACTCTGAGCAAAATACTAGCCAATAGGATCCAACAGTACAGTAAAAGGATTATTCACCCACTACGAATGGGATTTATTTCAGGGCTAGAAAGGTGGTTCAATATCTGCAAATCAACCTGATACATCATATTAAGAAAAGAGGTCCATATATATGATGGAACATTACTCAGCCATCAGAAAGGATGATTACCCAACTTTTGCATCAACATGGATGGGACTGGAGGAGATTATGCTGAGTGAAATAAGTCAAGCAGAGAGAGTCAGTTATCATATGCTTTCACTTACTTGTGGAACATAAGGAAAAACATGGAGGACATTAGGAGAAGGAAGGGAAAAATGAAGTGGGGGAAATTGGAGGGGGGGGGAACCCACCATAAGAGACTGTGGACTCCGAGAAACAAACTGAGGGTTTTAGAGGGGAGGAGAGTGAGGAGGTGGGTAAGCCTGGTGATGGGTATTAAGGAGGGCACGCATTGCTTGGCGCACTGGGTGTGGTGCATAAACAATGAATCTGCATTGCACGGGAACACTGCATCAAAAACCAATGACGTGCTGTATGGTGACTAACAGAACATAATAAAAAATAACTTTAAAAAAAGAAAAGAAAGGACAAGAACAATATGATCCTCGCAGAAAAAAATATTTTACAAAGAATAACATCTTTTTTTGGCTAAAACTCTTCACAGTGTGGGGATAGAGGGAGCATACCTCAATATCATAAAAGCCATCTACAAAAAGCCCACAGTGAATGTTCTCAATGGGGAAAAATTGAGAGTGTTTCCCCTAAAGTCAGGAACAAGACAGGGATATCCACTCTCACCACTGCTATTCACCATAGTACCAGAACTCCTAGCCTCAGCAATCAGACAACAACAACGAACAATAACATAAAAGGCATCCGAATCAGCAAAGAAGTCAAACTCTCACTCTTCACAAATGTCATGGTATTCCAGGTGGAAAACCCGAAAGACTCCACCCCAAATTGCTAGAACTCATACTGGAATTCAGCAATGTGGCAAGATATAAAATCAATGCACAGAAATCAGTTGCATTTCTAAATACTGACAATGTGATAGAAGAAAGAGAAATTAAGGAATCAATCAAATTTCAATTACACCAAAACCCATAAGATACCTATGAATAAACCTAACCAAAGAAGAAAAGGATCTGATTCAAAAAACTATATAACACTTATGAAAGAAATTGAGAAAGACACAAAGAATATGTTCACAGATTGGAAGAAATATACTTAAAATGTTTATGTTACTACCCAGAGAAATCTACACATTCAATGCAATCCCTTTCAAAAACCATCGACATTTTTCACAAAGCTGGATCAAATAATCCTAAAATTTGTATGGAATCAGAAAAGACCCTGATTAGCCAGAGGAGTGTTGAAAAAGAAAACCAAAACTGGGGGGTCACAATTCTGGGCTTCAAGTTCTACTACAAAGCTGTAATTATCAAGCCAGCATGGTACTGGTATAAAAACAGACACAGAGATTAGTGGAACAGGATAGAGAACCCAGAAATGGACCCTCAACTCTATGGTCAACTAATCTTTGACAAATCAGGAAAGAATACCTAATGGAAAAAAGACAATCTCTTCAACAAATGGTGTTGGGAAAATTGGACAGCCACACGCAGAAGAATGAAACCGGACCATTTCCTTACACTATACCAAAGTAGACTCAAAATGGATGAAAGACCTAAATGTGAGACAGGAAGCCATCAAAATCCTAGCGGAGAACAAAGCAGCAACCTCTTTGACCTCAACCACAGCAACTTCTTGCTAGACACATCTCCAAAGGCAGGAAAACAAAAGCAAAAATGGATATTGCGACTTCATCAAAACAGAAAGCTATTGAACAGGAAAAGATTTAGGCGACAAAACCAGAAGACAACTGACAGAATGGGAGAAGATATTCCCTATTGTCTTAGTAGATGTAGGGCTAGTATCCAAGATCTATAATGAATTTATTGAACTCCACACCCAAAGAACAAATAATCCTATTAATAAATGGGCAGAAGACATGAACAGACATTTCTGCAAAGAAGACATTCAAATGGCAAACAGACACATGAGAAAGTTCTCCACATCACTCAACATCAGGGAAATACAAATCAAAACCACAATGAGATACCAAATCAGACCAATCAGAATGGCTAAAATATACAAGTCAGGAGACAACAGATGTTAGCAAGGATGCAGAGAAAGAGGAACCCTCTTATACTGTTGGTGGGAATGCAAGCTGTTGCGGTCGCTCTGTAAAACAGTATGGGGGTTCCTCAAAAAGTTGAAAATAGAGCTACCCAGCAATTGCACTACTGGGTACATACTCCAAAGATACAAATACAGTGATCTGAAGGGATACGTGCGCCCCAAATGTTTATAGCAGCAATGTCCATAATAGCCAAATTGTGGAAAGAGCCCAGATGTCCATCAGTAGTTGAATAGATGAAGAAGATATGGTATATATATACCATGGAATACAACTCAGCCATCAAAAAAAAAAAAAAAGAAAGAAAGAAATCTTACCATTTACAATGATGTGGATGGAACTAGTAGGTATTATGCTGAGTGACGTAAGTCAATCAGAGAAAGACAATTACCATATGATCTCACTCATATGTGGAATTTAAGAAAACAAAACAGAGGGCCATAGGGGAAGAGAGGAAAAAATAAAAGAAGACATAATCAGAAAGGGAGATAAACCATAAAAGACTCTTAATTGTAAGAAACAAATAGAGAGTTGATGGAAGGAATGGAGTTGGGGGTGGGGTAACTGTGTGATGGGCATTAAGGAGGGCATGTGGTGTAATGAGCACTGGGTATTATATAAGACTAATGAATCAGTGAGCTCTACATCTGAAACTAATAACGCATTATATTTTAATGAATTGAGGAGGGCACGTATTGCATGGAGCACTGGGTGTTGTGCAAAAACAATGAATGCTGTTATGCTGAAAAAATAAATAAATTTAAATACTGAAAAAAAATAAAAAAATATTTTAATGAATTGAATTTAAGTTTAAAAAAATGGTAAACTAAGTTAAGAATAAATTAAAGAATGAAAAATTCAGGTGTTAATTTAGGAAAGAGATTCAGTGCTAAGGACTGACTATTGTTAACTATTTTCCATCTATAATTTTTATTCCTATAACCATATCCTGAGCTATCAGGAAAATAGAAACATTGAATAAAAAGTATAACCTACCACATTACTCAGAGGTTGTGGCCCACCATCTTGAACAGAATATGCGCTTGAATAATAAATAATAATTAAATGATCTTTGACAAAAAAATCAATGTACTTCCTCTACATCCAAAACATGTTTTCTAAATCAGGAATTTCTTAAATCAAGGCTTCATAATGTTTGACATTGGACAAAACATGCGAATTAGTCTACGCTGGCCTAGATGCCTGATTTCTAGGTCTGGGGACCCTACCCAGGACTTCAAATCACCCTTGAACTTCCTTTTTCAGCGGATAAGTGCTTCTGTGTTCTCCGACCCAATAGGAAAGGGGAATGTTACCTTGAGTGATCATCAGATGGGCACTTGAAACGACTGCGTCTGAGACTCTTACTACATTCTCTCTCTTCTGAAGCTAACTTCAGTTCATTAATCTAGGAAGACTTGCTGAACTTTATGGCCAACTTGACTGACTTTTCTTACCACAGCACATATGCAAAATGAGTCATTTTCATAAGTTTCAAAATGGCTGTTGGGAATAACAGTTAAGTTGGCATTTATATTAAGTTTCATGCCCTCCTCTCCTCACAACTTCCCCTGGGATCAGCCCCTTCTTCTGTCCAGTTAAGAATCAAGTGCCTGGCATGGTAATTGAGGAGAAATCTAGCAATGAATTTTCTTCACTGATTTTTGTCATTTAGAGTAGAGCTCCAAGACATTTGTGTGGGGTAAACACTGCTGTTTTACAGAGATGTTGAATAAAGAGAGATTCCCTTAGCTCACCAGACATCGTAGGGTAATAAATGCTCAAGATTGTCTCTTATGCTAAATGCTAAATTCACATTTCCCTCTTCTACATGTACACCAGTTTACAAGAATGAATCCCAAAGACGAAACAAATGTATTTCCCTAAGTGGTAAGAATCAATCATCATTCTATTATATTAAAGTTATATTATATTAAAATACCTCTTTGGCCATTTTTGTTTGATATGCAAAGATCAATATTAATTTCTCATAAACACATGCAATTCTGTACCCAATGGCTTTTATTTTCAGTATGAAGAACATGCTTCAGGAAAAAGCTGGTATGTTCATGCATAAATTCATCCCAACAGCTGCATCTAACCTCTCCCATAACCTTGAAATCTGCAGATGCCTCTCTATCCCAGTGTGCTCTCTGGAAGGGCCTTTAATACTGCAACTGAACAGAGTAGAAGAATGCCTGGAAATGCTCAAAAGTGCCAGGCAAATAGTTTCGTGCTAGCTTTGTAGCTGGAAGACAAGTAGCTGATACACCATTCTTTGGATACAACAACAAAGTATAACTTGAAGGTCTGTTGACTTCTGTGCTTTCAGGGGACACAGAAAAGGGAGATGACATTTTTAAATAATAAATGAAAGTTGTGTGTAAATAATATAATAAGCACATTTTTGAATGAAGGGGAAAAGCCAGCATCAGGAACTTCTCAGTAATAGAGTGATGACTTAGCTTAACATTTTCAGTTCTTTTCATTCATGGTGGACTTACTCCCACTCTTGCAACAACCATATGGGGACAGGAAAGGCTTTATTATCCATAGATGAAGAATTTTGGGTTTCAGAAATATATATATATATATTAAAGATTTTATTTAATTATTTGACAGAGATTACAAGTAGGCAGAGAGGCAGGCAGAGAGAGGAAGAGAAGCAGGCTCCCTGCTGAGCAGAGAGCCTGATTCAGGGCTCCATCCCAGGACCCTGGGATCATGACTTGAGCTGAAGGCAGAGGCTTTAACCCACTGAGCCACCCAGGAGCCCCTTGGGTTTCAGATATATTAAATGATGTCTGTGGTCATAATGTTAGTAAGCCACTGGGCATGAGTCCTTAAGCCCCAGTGTTTTCCTTTAGGTAGGAAAGGAAACTATAACCCGCTCATTGTAGCTTTGCTCAATTATAGCTCATTAACCCCAAGTAGTATTTAAAAAGGTCAGCCTGGCCAGGAGAAAGAGGAAAGATGCCATCAGCATAGGGTGGGAGGTAGTAGCCCACCTGGACTGAGGATACACATATTGGGAGATATTCAAAGTTCTCAGAAATCAGAAGAGTCAGTAGGTAGAATGGAAATGCAAAGGCAGCCAGTGTGGTTATATGATATGAGGGGCTGGAGACGACAGTCCACCAACAACCAGAGTAGTGATTGTGTAGGTGACAACAAAGGTTGAAACACCATGGTTGGGTCTCACATTTCATTGGGATGAGGTGAGGATTTTGTGATGGCTGTTGCTGTTGGACCATCCACATATCCAATGCAGAAAATCTGGCTCGTGGGATCACAAGTGGTTCTAATGACTTCACGGTACATCCTAGGAAGAGGCTGAAAGCACAAACCCAGCTCAAGGAAGCACAGTCTTCCAGAAGCTCATTAGAGAAGTTTATCTCTGAACATCATCAAGATCAAGTAATCTGGACCCTCTCTGGGAGGGTAAATCAGCACCCAGACACAATGGCCATGCTCCGTTTCCTAGAAGGGAGTTTTGCCAAGCCTTGGAATCCACCACAATTTCTTCAGGGAAACATGGTTCATGGGAGAAGTTGTCCAAAACTGGGGATGTGGACCTCCTTGGGGGCTGGAGGCTAGTTCTCATTTTAGGTTGCAGGCGCATTTGGGGAGGTGGTGTGTGGAGGTGATCACATCACAAAAGCTGTGAAACTGGGAAGGTAGGTGAAGGAGAAAGAGAAAGCACCCACAGATGAAGTTGGCACTGAGGGAATGGGGTGGTCTGCTCTTACAGATCCAGGAGGCCCACGCTGTGGAAGTCACCTTCCTTGACCTTTTTCACTGGAAGGTGTTGTTCCCATTTTCATGACCTGCTGCTTACAGCTCTGCCTGTTTCTTACCCAGTCCACCACGGACCATCTTCTCTTTTGACTGGGACTGCCTGTAATGGACCCAGAACATCCACTTAGCACCTACTCAGCGCATGCTCAGCAAATAGTTCTGGTCTATTGTTTTCTGTTCCTTGAGAAGAAGGAATGTTTTCAATTCCTCTTCTCTGCCCCTAGTAGGCAGAATCATCCCAAATAGAATCTTCTAGCAATCATTCTTATCTATAATTTGCAGAACTGATTTTGAAACAGAGTTTAATCACAAGAGAAATATGGGGGCACCTGGGTCACTCAGTGGGTTAAAGCCTCTGCCCTTGACTCAGGTCATGATTTCAGGATCCTGGGATCAAGCCCCTTCTCAGGCTCTCTGCTCAGCAGGGAGCCTGCTTCCCCCTCTCTCTCTGCCTGCTTCTCTGCCTACTTGTGATCTGTCAAATAAATAAATAAAATCTTCAAAAAAAACCATATAATTCATATGTTTTGAATTTGCATATAATTGACCGTCTTCCTTTATTTGTTAATCTCCTAGCTAACATCATTGACTAGCCTACTTATGGAGACACAGGTGATAAGCACATCCATGTGGATGTGGCAACAGATCTTGATTATCCAGAAGATCTCTTAAAAGACATACTTATGGAGGAGGAGTCAAGATGGCGGAGAAGTAGCAGCCTGAGACTACATCAGGTAGCAGGAGATCAGCTCTATAGCTTATCTAAACATTGCAAACACCTACAAATCCAACGGGAGAGCGAAGAGAAGAAGAACAGCAACACTAGAAACAGAAAATCAACGACTTTCTGAAAGGTAGGACTGGCGGAGAAGTGAATCTAAAACGACGGGAAGATAGACCACGGGGGGAGGAGCCGGCTCCCGGCAAGCGGCGGAGCAACGGAGCACAAAATCAGGACTTTTAAAAGTCTGTTCCACTGAGTGACATTGCTCCAGAGGCTAAACCAGGGTGAAGCCCATGCGGGGTCATCGTGGCCCCAGGCCCCGCAGGGTCACAGAAGGATCGGGGGTGTCAGAGTGTCGGAGAGCTCGCAGGTATTAGAACAGAGAAGCCAGCTGCAGAGACAGAGCCGAGGACTGAACTCTCAGCTCGGGGTTACCTTGAACTGGTCGCGGGCTGGGTGAGCTCGGAGCGCGGCTAGAGGCTGGGGATACGGGAGTGATTGGGTGCCGTCCTCTGGGGGCGCACTGAGGAGTGGGGCCCCAGGCTCTCGGCTCCTCCGGGCTGGAGACTGGGAGGCCACCATTTTCATTCCCGTCCTCCGGAACTCTACGGAAAGCGTTCAGGGAACAGAAGCTCCCAAAAGCGAACCCGAGTCGATTACTTAGTCCGGCCGCCGGTAAGGGTGGTGCAATCCCGCCTCGGGCAAAGACACTTGAGAGTCACTACAACAGGCCCCTCCCCCAGAAGATCAACAAAATATCCAGCCAGGACGAAGTTCATCTATCAAGGAGAAAGCAGATTCAATTCCTAAGACAGCAGAGCAATTCCAGAGGAGGAGAAAGCAAAGCACGGAACTCATGGCTTTCTCCCCATGATTCTTTAGTCTTGCGGCTACTTCAATTTTTTTTTTCTTTTTTCAATTTTTTTTTCTTTTTTCTTTTTTCTTCTTCTGCTAAATTTTTTTTAAACTTTTACCCTTTTCTTTTTTAACATTTTTTGACTAGTTCATCTAAATATATATATTTTTTCTTTCTTTTTTATATTTTTTATTTGTTTTATTTTTTACATTTTTTTCTTTCTTTTTTTTTTCTTCTTTCTTTTTTTTTCAGAAGCTGTTTTTATCCCCTTTCTCCCCCCCACAATTTGGGGTTTCTTCTGATTTGGTTACAGCGCATTTTTCCGGGGTCTTTGCCACCTTTTTAGTAGTTTATTTGCTCCTTCATATTCTCTTATCTGGACAAAATGACAAGGTGGAAAAAATCACCACAAACAAAAGAACAAGAGACAGTACCGAAGGCTAGGGACCTAATCAACACACACATTGGTAATATGTCAGATCAAGAGTTCAGAGTGACGATTCTGAACATTCTAGCCGGGCTCGAAAAAGGCATGGAAGATATTAGAGAAACCCTCTCTGCAGATATTAAAGCCCTTTCTGGAGAAATTAAAGAACTAAAATCTAACCAAGTTGAAATCAAAAAAGCTATTAATGAGGTGCAATCAAAAATGGAGGCTCTCACTGCTAGGATCAATGAGGCAGAAGAAAGAATTAGTGATATAGAAGACCAAATGACAGAGAATAAGGAAGCCGAGCAAAAGAGGGACAAACAGCTACTGGACCATGAGGGGAGAATTCGAGAGATAAGTGACACCATAAGACGAAACAACATTAGAATAATTGGGATTCCAGAAGAAGAAGAAACAGAGAGGGGAGCAGAAGGTCTATTGGAGAGAATCATTGGAGAGAATTTCCCTAATATGGCAAAGGGAACAAGCATCAAAATCCAGGAGATGCAGAGAACCCCCCTCAAAGTCAACAAGAATAGGTCCACACCCCGTCACCTCATAGTAAAATTGACAAGTCTTAGTGACAAAGAGAAAATCCTGAAAGCAGCCCGAGAAAAGAAGTCTGTAACATACAATGGTAAAAATATTAGATTGGCGGCAGACTTATCCACAGAGACCTGGCAGGCCAGAAAGAGCTGGCATGATATATTCAGAGCACTCAACAAGAAAAACATGCAGCCAAGAATACTCTATCCAGCTAGGCTATCATTGAAAATAGAAGGAGAGATCAAAAGCTTCCAGGACAAACAAAAACTGAAAGAATTTGCAAACACCAAACCAGGTCTCCAGGAAATATTGAAAGGGGTCCTCTAAGCAAAGAGAGAGCCGAAAAGTAGTAGATCAGAAAGGTACAGAGACAATATACAGGAACAGTCACCTTACAGGCTACTAATGGCACTAAATTCATATCTCTCAATAGTTACCCTGAATGTTAATGGGCTAAATGCCCCAATCAAAAGACACAGGGTATCAGAATGGATAAAAAAACAAAACCCATCAGTATGTTGCCTACAAGAAACTCATTTTAGACGCGAAGACACCTCCAGATTTAAAGTGAGGGGGTGGAAAACAATTTACCATGCTAATGGGCATCAGAAGAAAGCTGGGGTGGCAATCCTTCTATCAGATCAATTAGATTTTAAGCCAAAGACTATAATAAGAGATGAGGAAGGACACTATATCCTACTCAAAGGGTCTGTCCAACAAGAAGATCTAACAATTTTAAATATCTATGCCCCTAACGTGGGAGCAGCCAACTATATCAACCAATTAATAACAAAATCAAAGAAACACATCAATAATAATACAAGAATAGTAGGGGACTTGAACACTCCCCTCACTGAAATGGACAGATCATCCAAGCCAAAGATCAACAAGGAAATAAAGGCCTTAAATGACACACTGGACCAGATGGACATCACAGATATATTCAGAACATTTCATCCCAAAGCAACAGAATACACATTCTTCTCTAGTGCACATGGATCCTTCTCCAGAATAGATCACATCCTGGGTCACAAATCAGGTCTCAACCGGTATCAAAAGATTAGGATCATTCCCTGCATATTTTCAGACCACAATGCTCTGAAGCTAGAACTCAATCACAAGAGGAAAGCTGGAAAGAACCCAAATACATGGAGACTAAACAGCATCCTTCTAAAGAATGAATGGGTTAACCAGGAAATTAAAGAAGAATTGAAAAAATTCATGGAAACAAATGATAATGAAAACACAACAGCTCAAAATCTGTGGGACACAGCAAAGGCAGTCCTGAGAGGAAAATATATAGTGGTACAAGCCTTTCTCAAGAAACAAGAAAGGTCTCAAGTACACAACCTAACCCTACACGTAAAGGAGCTGGAGAAAGAACAAGAAAGAAACCCTAAACCCAGCAGGAGAAGAGAAATCATAAAGATCAGAGCAGAAATCAATGAAATAGAAACCAAAAAAACAATAGAAAAAATCAATGAAACGAGGAGCTGGTTCTTTGAAAGAATCAATAAGATTGATAAACCCCTGGCCAGACTCATCAAAAAGAAAAGAGAAAGGACCCAAATCAATAAAATCATGAATGAAAGAGGAGAGATCACAACTAACACCAAAGAAATACAGACAATTATAAGAACATACTATGAGCAACCCTACGCCAACAAATTGGACAATCTGGAAGAAATGGATGCATTCCTAGAGACATATAAACTACCACAACTGAACCAGGAAGAAATAGAAAACCTGAACAGGCCCATAACCAGTAAGGAGATTGAAACAGTCATCAAAAATCTCCAAACAAACAAAAGCCCAGGGCCAGACGGCTTCAAAGGGGAATTCTACCAAACATTTAAAGAAGAACTAATTCCTATTCTCTTGAAACTGTTCCAAGAAATAGAAACGGAAGGAAAACTTCCAAACTCATTTTATGAGGCCAGCATCACCTTGATCCCAAAACCAGACAAGGATCCCACCAAAAAAAGAGAACTACAGACCAATATCCTTGATGAACACAGATGCAAAAATTCTCGCCAAAATACTAGCCAATAGGATTCAACAGTACATTAAAAGGATTATTCACCACGATCAAGTGGGATTTATTCCAGGGCTGCAGGGTTGGTTCAACATCCGCAAATCAATCAATGTGATAGAACACATTAATAAAAGAAAGAACAAGAACCATATGATACTCTCCATAGATGCTGAAAAAGCATTTGACAAAGTACAGCATCCCTTCCTGATCAAAACTCTTCAAAGTGTGGGGATAGAGGGCACATACCTCAATATTATCAAAGCCATCTATGAAAAACCCACTGCAAATATCATTCTCAATGGAGAAAAACTGAAAGCTTTTCCGTTAAGGTCAGGAACACGGCAGGGATGTCCATTATCACCACTGCTATTCAACATAGTACTAGAAGTCCTAGCCTCAGCAATCAGACAACAAAAAGAAATTAAAGGCATCCAAGTTGGTAAAGAAGAAGTCAAACTATCACTCTTCGCAGATGATATGATACTATATGTGGAAAACCCAAAAGACTCCACTCCAAAACTGCTAGAACTTGGACAGGAATTCAGTAAAGTGTCAGGATATGAAATCAATGCACAGAAATCAGTTGCATTTCTGTACACCAACAACAAGACTGAAGAAAGAGAAATTAAGGAGTCCATCCCATTTACAATTGTACCCAAAACTATAAGATACCTAGGAATAAACCTAACCAAAGAGACTAAGAATCTATACACAGAAAATTATAAAGTACTCATGAAAGAAATTGAGGAAGACACAAAAAAATGGAAAAATGTTCCATGCTCCTGGATTGGAAGAATAAATATTGTGAAAATGTCTATGCTACCTAAAGCAATCTACACATTTAATGCAATCCCTATCAAAATACCATCCATTTTTTTCAAAGAAATGGAACAAATAATCCTCAAATTTATATGGAACCAGAAAAGACCTCGAATAGCCAAAGGAATATTGAAAAAGAAAGCCAAAGTTGGTGGCATCACAATTCCGGACTTCAAGCTCTATTACAAAGCTGTCATCATCAAGACAGCATGGTACTGGCACAAAAACAGACACATAGATCAGTGGAACAGAATAGAGAGCCCAGAAATCGACCCTCAACTCTATGGTCAACTAATCTTCAACAAAGCAGGAAAGAATGTCCAATGGAAAAAAGACAGCCTCTTCAATAAATGGTGCTGGGAAAATTGGACAGCCACATGCAGAAAAATGAAATTGGACCACTTCCTTACACCACACACGAAAATTGACTCCAAATGGATGAAGGACCTCAATGTGAGAAAGGAATCCATCAAAATCCTTTAGGAGAATGCAGGCAGCAACCTCTTCGACCTCAGCCGGAGCAACATCTTCCTAGGAACAACGGCAAAGGCAAGGGAAGCAAGGGCAAAAATTAACTATTGGGATTTCATCAAGATCAAAAGCTTTTGCACAGCAAAGGAAACAGTTAACAAAACCAAAAGACAACTGACAGAATGGGAGAAGATATTTGCAAATGACATATCAGATAAAGGGCTAGTATCCAAAATCTATAAGGAACTTAGCAAACTCAACACCCAAAGAACAAACAATCCAATCAAGAAATGGGCAGAAGGGGCGCCTGGGTGGCTCAGTGGGTTAAGCCGCTGCCTTCGGCTCAGGTCATGATCCCAGGGTGCTGGGATCGAGTCCCGCATCGGGCTCTCTGCTCAGCAGGGAGCCTGCTTTCCTCTCTCTCTCTCTCTGTCTGCCTCTCTGCCTACTTGTGATCTCTCTCTCTGTCAAATAAATAAATAAAATCTTTAAAAAAAAAAAAAAGAAAAAATGGGCAGAGGACTTGAACAGACATTTCTGCAAAGAAGACATCCAGATGGCCAACAGACACATGAAAAAGTGCTCCACGTCACTCGGCATCAGGGAAATACAAATCAAAACCACAATGAGATATCACCTCACACCAGTCAGAATGGCTAAAATTAACAAGTCAGGAAATGACAGATGCTGGCGAGGATGTGGAGAAAGGGGAACCCTCCTCCACTGTTGGTGGGAATGCAAGCTGGTGCAACCACTCTGGAAAACAGCATGGAGGTTCCTCAAAATGTTGAAAATAGAACTACCCTATGACCCAGCAATTGCACTACTGGGTATTTACCCTAAAGATACAAACATAGTGATCGGAAGGGGCACGTGTACCTGAATGTTTATAGCAGCAATGTCTACAATAGCCAGACTATGGAAAGAACCTAGATGTCCATCAACAGATGAATGGATCAAGAATATGTGGTATATATACACAATGGAATACTATGCAGCCATCAAAGGAAATGAAATCATGCCATTTGCGACGACGTGGATGGAACTAGAGCGTATCATGCTTAGTGAAATAAGTCAATCGGAGAAAGACAACTATCATATGATCTCCCTGATATGAGGACATGGAGAAGCAACATGGGGGGGTAGGGGGATAGGAGAAGAGTAAATGAAACAAGATGGGATTGGGAGGGAGACAAACCATAAATGACTCTTAATCTCACAAAACAAACTGGGGGTTGCTGGGGGGAGGTGGGATTGGGAGAGGGGGAGGGGGCTATGGACATTGGGGAGGGTAAGTGCTATCGTGAGTGCTGTGAAGTGTGTAAACCTGGCGATTCACAGACCTGTACCCCTGGGGATAAAAATACATTATATGTGTATTAAAAAAAAAATTGGAAGGGGAGGCGAACCATAAGAGACTATGGACTCTGAAAAACAACCTGAGGGTTTTGAAGGGTCAGGGGTGGGAGGTTGGGGGAACAGGTGGTGGGTAATGGGGAGGGCACGTGTTGCATGGAGCACTGGGTGTTGTGCAAAAAGAATGAATACTGTTACGCTGAAAAAATAAATAAAATGGGAAAAAAAAAGACATACTTATTAACTAGATGTTTTCTCTTCCATCTTAGGACCAAGAAGAAAGTGATAAAACAAGATGACACGTCACATTTTGGTTAAATATGGGTTTTCTGTCATTTCTGTTTTAGCTGTGGACTTCACAGTGTGGTAGACACACACAAAAAGGATATATTAAAGTTGGCAATGGAAATATTTATATCGTTGTACTGGAACATTTATACTTTGCTAATATTTCATATATATGGATTGAAAATGTGACAGCGTTTCTTAATCTCACCAAATACTCCTGGGCTCCTCTGTAATTCCCAGCCTCCCCTGCAGTCACACTGGAGTCATGTGACTAGCATCGTCCCGGTGGGACTGGCCACAGAGGCCTGATCACAGTCTTCTCTTGACTACTACAGTGACCCTAGAGGAAGAGGAGTAGCATAGAGAAGGTCTGCCTGACCCACAGTAGTCTCCCTGGAAAGTGAGAAGCAAACTTTCCTTATGGGAAGCCACTGAGACCTGGGACATAGCGTACCTCCCTGACTATTTCATCCTGACTTATGAGTGAAAGCCTGATTCTCACGTGTCACAAGCACTATGCAAGATATCCTGAGGGAGCAAGTGTGTTGTACTGAAACACTGAAGGCCTCCATTCCTTCATTACATTTATTTATTTATTTATTTATTTAAAGTGGGCTCCATGCCCAGCGAGGAGCACAAGGAAGGGCTTGAACTCATGACCTTGAGATCAAGACCTGAGCTGACACCAAGAGTAGGATGCTTAGTTGAATGAGCCACCCAGGCACCCCCCCTTTCAATACTTCAATCCCATATATCACATCATCCTGCATTTATATATATAGTTGACAACAGGGATTATATTATCTCACTTAAACTAAACTCTCCATGACAAAATGAGTGACTGTCTTCAAAACCAATCTTACAGAAAAAAAAAAATATATATATATACACACATACATATATGTGTATATATATATTATATATATGTATATATATAGGTGTGTGTGTATGTGTATGTGTGTATATATATATATATGTGTGTGTGTGTGTGTGTGTGTATATATATATATGTAAAACACAGTCACAAGAGAACCACAACACGACAAGAGCTAACGCATCTATTCCTTGTGTAACCTCTTTGTCACCGCACTACAAGATAAAAACAATGATAGCCTAATCCAAATTGAGCGGAAAACCATAGGGGAAAAAAAAAATCAGTGTTATCAAGAAGGCTACTTGAATGTATTCTTGCATTTAATAAATATTCATTGAGTGCCTCTCTAAGCCGCACACAATGTAGGCTCTGGGGATAAAACAGGAATGAAGCAGGTGCACTCTCACATGCAGACAACAGGTATGTATGTAAAGCATTAAGAGACATAGTCTAGGGAAAATAGAGCAGGGGAGATGGGAGAGTCTGGGAAATGGTTATGTGTGTAGGTATGGTGCTGGGGGAGGCCTCTTTGCCAAGGAGACAGGTGAGCAGACCCTAAAGGAAGTGAGGAAATTATCTCATGAAGGGAAACAGCAGTTACAAAGTCTGGGGGTAGAGCTTGCTTCACTCAATCTGGGAGAACTGTCAGTTGGGGAGAAGTAAGCGAGAAGGGAAAGGGTAGGGGTTGATGAGGTCCAAACTTCAGGGCAGATGAGGATGAAGGCCATACGGGCTCTGTAAGGACTTGTGCTTTTTACTGTGAACAGGATGAGAGGCAGTAGACTGTCTGCACAGGGATGTGACAGGGTGTATTTTTAAATGATCTTCTGGCCGAATGGGGCATCCGGGTGGCTCAGTTGGTTAAGCGGCTGACTCCTTATTTCTGCTCAGGTCATGATCATGGTCCTGGGATGGAGCCCCACATTACCAACCTATTACCAACCCCTTCTCAAATGATCCTATCGCTAAAAATTGACAAAAGGGAGTGGGGATAGAACCAGGGAGACCAGACAGGAGTCACTGGATTTGCCACGTGGATATAAATCCACTTTTCTTTAATAGTGCTACTCATCGAAATGTGTAATTGAGCCTTGAGCTGGTAAATATTAATGTCACCACGATTAGCAAAACACTTAAAAACTAAATATCTTATACAGTTAAAAATCAGAATTAAAGGCTGCTGCCTAATTTGTTTCGTCATTGTGTTTAAAGTTACAGGATACCCAATACCTCAAAAATCCCACTAAGATTAATGATAATTGTTTAGAAGTTCCTCTGAAGTCTCTCACTCAGTAGCAAAACCCTCACTAAGGAAATACTAAATACATAGGAACTAATATGTATCAACAAATTAAACCACTTTCCTTTGCCAGCAGACCTGGGAGAGACTTAGGAAACATCACTGAATTGAAAAGATAAAAGTGTTGGAATAAATTATGTGGTGGGGAATATCAGTTATATGGTTGGGTGAGAGCATGGATGTTTCCAATGCCTCAGCTTATGTATCTGCTAGATTCTGTTCCAGTAAGGAGATGTAGAATAAATGACATTTATTTTAATGAATCACCAACTGAAAGATTTATTGGAGAAGATATTTTCATAAGAGCAATTTTTAAAATAAAAACGTCTGATGGAGAAACAGTATAGTGGAGCTCCTGGTGGAGAGGCTGACTTGACCAGAATTATAATAACAATTTGTGGGTGAGGATTATGGAGGTGGCCTTAAAATCCACCGATGAAATTCAGGCACTGCAGTCTTCAAAAGAAGTTAGGGTTGCAAGGGCTGGCTGCATTTATAAAGGCAGAAACCGTGCATTTGTCACTGGATTGCTGCATAACAAGTTACCACAAATTTATTGGCTTAAAACAGCACACAGGCATTATCTCATAGTTTCTGGAGTTAAGCATCCAGGCACAGCTTAGCTGGGTCTGATGCCTCCGTGTCTCTCTCAAGGCTGCAGTCAAGGGGAAGGTGGGGTCAGCTCTCCCCTGAGGCCCAGCCCGGGACAGGTCTGTGGTTGGCAGGGTCTGTGTTCAGCTCTGCACCAGCGTTGAGAATGAAGGTCTCAGCTTCTTGCTGGCTGCCAGCTGGAGGCGGCCCCCAGGTCCTGGTAGCAAGGTCATCTCCACACACCTGCTCAACCCCAGACCAGCAAGGGAAAGTCATCAGAGACAGGCCCTAGCTGGACGGAAGTTACAGTCATATCATCATGGACTGGACAGGCCATTGCCTTTGTCATATTCTATTGGTTAGAAGCAAGTCACAGGTCCTGTACTCCACTGAACGGGAGGGAATGCACAGGGGATTATGCACCAGGAGGCCAGAATCTCATAGGGTCTACTTTCAAGTCCATCTGTCACAACCTGTCAAATGTAGTAGAATCTGTAGATGTTTTAATGAGTCTAGAATGACCAGGAATATCGTTCTTTCTGATAGATTTCTAATGGCTAATTTATGACAAAATATTTCAGAGGGTGGTCAAAATTAAAAACCTATCAACTGTGTTTTCTTTATGAAATTGATGAAGAAAACAAAGGCAAGACAAATGTAGCTTAAATTCAAATGTTACTGCTTGCATCCCACTGATAGATCTCTGAGACATGCAGAACGTGACCTTCCTCGAGGAACTCATGCCTGCCTTAATGTTGATGTTTTGCTGGAGACCAAAAGGAACCTTATCTTAACAGCAGATAGCCCCTCAAGGTCCTGAAAGTCTTGCTTCAAATTTCTTGAAAACTTACTTTATTCTTCTCTTCCGCTCCCTCCACAAGCTTAAAAGTATGTTACCAGTCACTCCTCACAATCCCTGTGCTGTTCTCTCTACCCATAGGTCCTGTCCCTGTGCTATAAGAAAGAAAGAAAGAAAGAAAGAAAGAAAGAAAGAAAGAAAGAAAGAAAGAAAGAAAGAAGGAAAGAAAGAAAGGAAGAAAGAAAGAAAGAAAACCTTTTTGCACAGTAGAATGTCTCAAGAATTCTTTTTGACTGCTGGGCTCGAGGGTCCCGCATCATATGTTGATGACGCTGGTGGGGATTCTGCATCTTCCTTCATCTGACTTCAAGCTTCAGTGCCAACTTGGTGAGTTACTCTCTTCCCCTACTTTCACTTCAGGGACTTTTCAAGAAATACAGTCTTAACTGAAAGTCAATTTTAGCTGCAAGTTAGTAACCCGGTGGGAATGGTAAGAAGATCCAGAATCCTAAAACAAACAAACAAACAAATAAAACAAAACACGAAACCAGAAATTTGATGTCCTCTCTTTATTCTTATTCTTATACAAAGTTGTCTGTCTTGGGCACAGGACAGCCACCTAAGTGATTAGCAATGCTGCCAATCTTAAGACTCCCCTGGGAGTTTTCTTCTGGTTGGTCTAATGTGATTCCCTTCCCATCCCTGGTCTAGCTGCTTCTGGCTGAAGGACCTCTACTTGGAACCAGCCAAAATCGGTACCTGATTGAATTAAAACCCAACCAGGATGTTTCCAGGGGAGGCTAGCTATAAGGACATTATGTGTTGGAATGTACCTTAGATCATCGTGGATTTCTATCTTTACTATTTTTTTTTTATCAGTGTCCCCTGATTAAGAATTTCCCTTTGTAAAACTTTTCTGGTATTTTCCATGGGTTAGAAAGGTCAGGTTCTTCACAGCACAGCATGGTATTTTGGCCCATTCCCTGGACCCCATTTGTAGCATAGGAGGAGATGGGGAGTGGGAGAATAGGAGCATCCTTCCTGTGGGCTGTATGGTGAGATGGTGATTAGCAATTCCATTCAAGGGACACTTCCAGTCACTTTGGCATCTGGAACCTGACATATCCTGCATAGGATGCCACCTGGGAGTCAGGAGGATTTTTGGTAATGGACCTTCTCTAGGCTTCTACAGTTCATAAGGACTCTCCCCTGGCATCCCTTTTAACCTGCTGGAACCAATTCAGATTGCAAAATTAAAAAAAAAAACAAAACTGATCTTCTGTAATGTTGTATGGCCTCAGTACTCCTTAGGAGATGAGGAAAATGACCCATTAATGTGTCGTTAAGCTTCAGTTCGACCTATCAGTTAGATCTCTTCTGCAGGACAACAGGGCAAATTGACCGAGGTACCCTGTGTCCAGCCATGAATGGCCCTAAATCAGGACCCCAATCTAAGGGTCTTTTCCAGAATGTGTCTGGCCACTAACTGGACTGATAAACTCCCTCCTGATATATTGGATGATTGTTTAAACAGGCCTCCTCCAAACACACCCAGGTCGCTGGAGGAAACAGGAGCCATCCCTGACAAAGGGGACGCTGGCACTCTCTTTCACTGCTCCTCCGAACAGACCCAGGTTACTCTCCTGTAGGTAAGGGCTTCTCCCTCATTCATTTCCTGAGTTAATAGCTATGATCATTGGAGCCAACTCTCTGGTTCTTCTACCTCAGGACAGGGACTTAAAGGAATATTCCCAGACAGCTGTCAAACTCCTTTCAAGGAAGCTTCCCCACCAGTGCCCCTGGTAAAAACCGCCCGTGGGAAACAAAATGATTGAATTAAGTGTACATGGATCCACATGGAACATATTCAGTATTTAAACTAACAAGTTTAATTAAGAGAGAAATGCCCTTAGAGCTTTCAGTACTAAATATAAAGTTGTATTCTACCAAGGTTTGCTGATGGTCAAAGAAGCTCATGATCTCTGTGCAATTTGTCAGCAAAAGAGGACTTAAAATGATGGTTAATTGTGTGTGTCTCAGAGCTTTTATGGGTAACTGTTAAAATAGCTTTCAAAGTCTTTAGTAACCTGAAATTTTAAAGTTTTGCTTGGGTGGTAAATTGGATTGAAATCGTCTTTTCCAAATGAGATAAAATACTGAAGCATTGATTGTTAACCATAAGGTTTATCGCTTTTGGCTTCTTCATTGCAGAGAAAGCTGAGGATGCTTGGGTCTGTTGGCAAATATGCTTTGTGCTTTATTAGAATTGTACGAGAGAAAGCATTTTTTTAATTATAAAAAGTATTTATAAATTTCAGATCTAAAGAATTCTGGTGCAACAGACCATTCACAATCAGTTAATAGTTTTCACTGGAGACTAAGGTTTCTAAGAGTGAAAATTCTGCTAAATACAATTAAGACAGGTGGGAGGGAAAGGTTTAGGTCAAAATCTGAATGAGCAAAAAAAGTTGTAAAAGGTTTGTAAAGGGATATCTTTGGAAAGAAATTTTATGTGCGGTCAGAATGGACTAAGGTTGAAATGAATGAATTTTAAAAGGATCTTGGTATAAGATTGAAATTCTGGTTTTCTCTCAAGAAAAAAAAAAGACAAAAGTTTGCTTGGATTGTTGGTCTGTTCTTAATAAGAAAATGTAAACAAAAGCTTTTTTCTCTTTTCTCTGCCCAGAAAACCCAAGTTAATTCTGTTCCATCATTGTCAAGTCTTTAATTACTTAAAATAGTTAAAACTTCTCAATATTAAGGAAGCTGTTTCACTAACTATATAACACTACATATTTGCCTTTGAAATCTCTTATTGCCACCAAATTAAATAAGTAACTAAGTTTTAAGTTTTACAATGATCCATAATCCTATTTAGGCATGTGCTTTAAAAGTTTCTAAGGGTTTTAACAGACCTCCCTAAGATTTGAATTGTAAATGAAGTCTTTTTGACCAACTAGTCTTGTTTATTTGGTATGTTAAGTGACTTGGAAAACTGTCAGACAAATAATGACTAGCCTTGGGTTGTACTGTTTGGGTAAATGTTATAACCATTTATAAGCTTATAACCATATATAACTACATACACACACACACACACATACATGTATATATATATATATATTTGAAATTCCTGAAGTTTTAATATGTTGTGCAATAAGATCATCACTTGATACTCTGATTTTTGAAGTGTTAAATGTTACAGAAATAGCTGAATTTCCTTGTCAGCTACATTATAGACTTTTATCATTTACAAAATGAGTTTCATCTTCAAGGAGATTCATAAAAATGAATTTTATTAACAAATGCAAGTTTTTGATATCTTTAAAACCATAAAATTAAAATTGGCAAGAATTTTCAGAACTTAACTAAAAACTGCCTTCAAATGGAAAAGAATTAGTAACATGGAACTAAACAAATTGAAGGAAATGATTACAGTTTTGTGACTCTTCTTTAAAACACTGTGGGTTCTCCAGTGTTTGCTCTCCCAGATTAAGGGAACGTTCTCATAAGATACTCCTAATATACAGAAATAGCAGAAAATATTCCTTTGTAAACAAATTGGAGCATTTAATTTTTCTCTCTACCTGAACCCTTTAAAATTCAGAAACTTTCAGTGACTAATCTTTCTTCCATGGCATTTATAATCATTTGCATAAGTTCAATAAGAATCTGTTCTCCTCATAACAGGACACCATTAGAAACATTGATTATTTTACCCAGGCTTTAACTGGGTTGTTCGTATTTGAGAGGCAGGTGTAGTCTCAGATATGACCAGACAGTTTTAAGGAATTGAGGTTGACTTTATGAAACATGGAGTCAATAGAGCCCCTTGGAACTGCTGGCCTGATACCTTGCCTGCAGAGTTCCCAGCAGCCTCACCAGGTGAGTAAAAAATGTCATTTCCTGGAAGGTGCTGGAACCTCAGGATATTTTGGGGACATTGAGGACAGGAATTCACCCAAATCTGCAGGCATTGCAAGCATGTCTGATGTCAGATATCTGGCTTGGCTTCTGGCCTGGAAAAGTTCAATCTAGATTCTTTTTGAAAAGTTCCAACAAAGCAGATTTTGGAAGATCTGTATGATCAATCACGATTCTGTTGAGCTTATGTAAATAATTAGACCAAGTTTGTTAAAATTAAACTTACTTTTCAAATGAATTAGTCTTGACTTGGCTGTCTCTGAAAATAAGGGTGATTTGGAGAGAAAAATTTTGTTTCAATAACACATCTTTGAGGATGCTAAATTCTAGGTCTTATTGTCTTTAAGTGTTTGTTATTTGCCTAAACTAGACAACTTGAGGTAAATTTCAGAGAAATTGCCACAACAGTTCATGTATTGACAGTCTTCTTGCTTGTTATTCTTTGGGAATAATAGGACCCCATGGGCATAAGATTATTTGAACAGCTGGAAAATGGGATGGATTCCCCAGAAATTGTATTATTCAGCTTTCACCTTGGCCAATTGGTCAATGGCTGGGGTGACAAAATTGCTCCTTAAAAGCCAGAGCGTACTCCACTCTGTGGGGTTAACTATGGCCTGGTGGAGGTAATGGATGGCTCCACTTTCCATAGGATTGGATTGAATGACGCAGTTTGGGACACCCATATCCCCAGACAAATCTTTTCCCACTCTCCAGTGATTCCTAATAATTAGACTATAGTTAACGTTAGCTATCAAACAAAGGGTTTCTTGGTGGTTTCATCCCTTAGCCATATTTGTACCAGGAGACACCTTTATTGATATAAAATTGCAAACAGAGGTTTAGCTAAACATACAGCAACCACTGTTAACCAGGACCAACTTGTAGTCACCCACAAATTGAAAAGGTGGCCCTCCAACACTGAATGGCCCTTGATATCATAACTGCAGCTCAAGGAGAAACCTATGTTCTATTTCAAGAGTTATGTTTATACTCCAGATTGCCACAAAAATGTCACAAGGCTATTAAAAGGAATGAATCCCCAAACTGAGTCTCCACAAAATCATTCCCTCTCTTTCAAGGACTGGTTAAGTTCCTGGTTCCACAGAGGACTATGGTCAGCTATTAAGGGTCTCTGTTGGACTTCTCATTATTATAACCATCCTAATCCTAATAGGTTTCTTTTTCCAGTATTTCTCCACTTGGTGCCAAGACTCCATCTCTACAATAGCCTCACATCGACAGCTGGTCCGGACCACCCACAGAGATACCTCTTTGCTTTCCACATTGGACTCTGCCGGCCCTGCCTTTCCTAACTCCCCCTTATGTCCCCTAACTGAACAATGTTGACCCATAGGCAGGGACATCTCTATGGCCCTATTCAACAGGAAGAAGCTACAGAAGATGAGACCTCCCACATTCAACAAACTTAGAGAATTAAGGATCAAAATTGTTCAGCAGTGGGAGGGAGAGGGGGTCGGAGATGAGGAAAACAAGGCAAGAGAAATGTAGCTTAAATTAAAATCTCCTTACAGCTTGCATTCCACTGATAAATCATGGAGACATACCGAGCATGATCTTCCTCAAGGAACTCATGGCTGCCTTAATGCTAATGATTTGCTGGAGACCGAAAGTAACCTTATCTTAACAGTAGGTAGCCCCTCAAGGTCCTGAAAGCTTTGCTTCAAAATACCTTGGAAACGTACTTTATCCTTCCCTTCTCCTCCCTCCACAAACTTAAACGTATATCATCAGTCCCTCCTCACAATCCCCGTGGAGCTCTCTCTCCCCATAGGTCCTGTCCCTGTGGTACAATAAAAACACTTTTTTGCACTGTAAAATGTCTCAAGAATTCTTTCTTGACCATTGGACTCTATGACTGCGCTTCAAAGTGACAAGTGTTCCAGAAAAATAAGTGACAACTGTACACTATTTAGCACAGTGTTTGAAAAGAAAAAAGTTAATGCTCCCTTTGAAAAGGTAGGCAATGCTTTAATGACAATTCAGAAGGAAATCCAGGAGGGTCAATTGGAAAATTGGAAGACTGGTTGCTCATAAAATACAGGGGGCATAGGAGGAAGGCATTTAGAAGGGAGTAGTACTTCCCTAAATTAACTTGAGGTATACTTTTGACTTCTAGTACCATGTTAATAGTCAATATATTTTTAAAAATAAAATTAAACCTGTAGAATGAGAAGGGGGAAAATAAAAGACAAAACTGAAAGTAAACTGAAAAAAGAAGAGAGAAAAGAAAAAGCTCTCCATTCCCACTCCCAGCAGCACAACCCACGCAGGAACATATGACCATGTTCAAAGGGCAAACTATGAAAAGAACTGTTGTTATTCTGAATCTGCATTTCCTTATGTTTTGAGAGGGATAAAAAATGGAAAATCTCTTCCCAAATCTACTTTTGCGGTAAAGATTTTTTAAAAAGTAGAAGAAACAAAGAGGAAGGAAGGAAGGAAGGAAGGGAGGAAGGGAGGGAGGGAGGAAGGAAGGAAAGATTACTCACAGAAAAAGCATTTTAAAAATGGATGCTAACAAATATTGCTTAAAATGATACAAATGTGTAATTTATAAAAATTCTAATATCTGCAGAGAAAATAAAGTTGGAAAGATTTTTAAAAAATATTTTACGTGAAGAAGTTCGGTGAGATTTAAATCCACGTATTAAGTTTAAATGTGTATGCTTATTTAATTTGTCTTAGGTATGATTTGGGGGAGGGTCCTCTCTCAGAAGAGAAACTAAGAGATGTTGGCTGGGAGAGGGGAAGAAGGAGAGAGGGAAGGATGGAGGGAGGGAGCCTGGAAAGGACACACACACACACACACACACACACACACACACACACACACATACTGGCCCCCCAGTAAATAATAGTTGAAGGTTGAATTTGACATGTAGATCCAAAAGTCTGCTCTCTTGGCTCTCTTGAGCATCAGGGGTGGGGGCAGATTTTCACTTTTCACAGAAGGGAGACCATCCTGAGACACCCCAGAAGTGATGGAACGTCAGACCTATGCTGAGGCTCACCTTGGACACTAAATAAAGTTGTCCCCGTTAAGCCCCCAAAGGCAAGGGTCTTGAAAGAGGAAATAGATTTGCTCTGGGGGTTTAAATGAACCTAATTTCTTCTCCACTTCAGTTTTGAAGTATTTACCATGCTAAATTAGTTCTAGTTCACGCTCTGTTATGATTTGTTCCCTTAATAATGAAAAAGTGAATTGGCTAAGGACCTATTTGTAACTAGATTATTTGAGAGGCCAGAACCACCAGCATGAATCTCCAAATGCACTTTCTCATATTTGAAGAACAATCAGAACTGCTTAATTAAGCAAGTCCCTGTTATCCACTGCTCCATAAGTATGCCAGTCCTGGCTGGCTTGCCTTCCGGTCCATTCTCTGGGTGCTTTGATTTCATGCTGATCCACAATCCACAGTAAGCAGTGCTCAATAACTTGTCCACTGCTCCTTGAAAATATGTTAATGGTTTTAGTATTTGTGTGCTTTCAAATTAATGAGTCTTATACATTTCATATAGAATTGTATTTGAAAAGGGAACAAAAAATATCCCCAAAACCATGTTCTTCTAAACATTTGGTTCACTTACTACATCATAGCTGTCCTTAAACTATGTCATGGATGCCCATGCATGCATGACCTGTATTCTACACTAACACATTACCAGATAACTTTGCATAGTCTCTCTACTTCCCATCCTTAGAGTTCACTAAGTAAATTAATAGATTAGATGAGTTTTGAAGTTGTACAGTTAAAAACCTATTTACTTTTGTTGAGCTAGCAGTTCCTAAATCTACTTGACCAGAGGACATCTTCTCTTAATAGAACACTATCTCAGCTTGGGTTACCCTGATATTCTACTGTAAGACGTTTATTGAGAAATGATTGGAGGAAACACCAATAAGAGAATGAGCAGTAAGACAGGGAAGAGAAGGCAGGCAGCAAGGTGTCATTGAGCAGGTCACCAGCAGGGTTCCTGCAGGGAAGAAACTGAAACAGGAGCTCCTCCTCAGGCATTCTGGCCTACAGTGCACATAGACAGAGTGCTTAGGGACAAGAGAAGCCCTCTGGCAAAGATGCAGATGTTGGCAGTTGGAAGCCAGGCTGCTACAGTGGTAGGACCCAAGGGCTACTGACTGGGCCTTCAGATCTGCTACAAATGTCTTTTTACCTTGCAGAACATGCAGGTTGTTTCAGGTCATTTGAAACACTGGTATTTATGCCAGGTATTGTGCAGGTAAATAATGGTGACAATCTGGATAGACATGGTCCAAGAGGATGAAAGGGAACACCCAAAAAGGTAAAATTAATAGGAGGAGAGGCCTGAGACTGACTGGGCAACAGATTGAAAACTGGAACTCAGGTCCAGTGCTCCCAAGGGTTTCATTTTGGGATTTGACCAAGCTGGGAAAGAAGATAGTAAGCCTGATGGAAGGTTCTGAAAGTAGGAGAAAAGCAGTATCTCCAGCTTGTTCCATGAAACTGACAGTTTACATGTATAACATCTTCTTGCATAAAGCAATTGGAAGTACATAACCTATACCCAACAGCAAAATTCTTAGGCAATATCTGGATTTTGAATGTGTTTCAGAGACCTGAATGTAACATAGAAGACAACGCCCCTTCCAAGAGGTCCAAATTACAATCACCTCTGGAGGACACCAGAAAGATGTGCCGCCAGCCTGTGCTCTCAGACCTGGGAGCTCAGAAGAGCTTCCCACTGTGAAGGTCTCAGAAGAAACAGAAGAACAGTGCTTGCTCAGCTGATGTGATCATTTTAATGTAAGAAGGATGCTGGGAAGCTTCGTGTGGCAGAAGATGAAGATACGTCTCCTTTAAAGTAATGCTCACGGAAGCAACCACTTTCTTCAGTTTGGGTCTGCCACATAGCCAATGCTAAGACAAAATTAGACATGTGAATATTGTCTTGGGGGAGAGTAGGAGGAGATGGAGATGGGACGGCCTTCAGACCATGGTGTAGGCTTGACACCTGTGGAAAGAGAGAAGGAAAGAAGACAGATTGGATAAGGAGGAATTTTGGAGTGCTGCTCAGTTCCACAAGGTCTAAAACAGACCACTGGGGAGTCCTCAAGTCAAAGCACCTTGGGCACTAACACCCTGCCACACTCTAGAGGCGGTCCACAAGAAGCTTGGCCTCAGTGTGCACAGTACATTCAACTGCACTCCCCTGAGCGAGAGATCTGAACATGCATTTCTGTGCTCCTCACATGCTTGTACGATGCTGACTATGTGCTAGGCTGTTCTGTTCACTCAGTGCTTTCACCAATCCTATGCCACAGAGACCAGCATTAAGCTCGTTTTTACAAATGACTCTACAACACAGAATACTAGTGAACTCTTTCCTAGTAGTTATGGCATCTATTACAATTCTCTTCTAACATTTTCCTTACTGCTTCAGTCAGTTTTTGATTATTATTGTTTTACTTATCTGTTTCCAATGTTCATTTTAAAATGTATATTTTCTAAATCATCATTGTGCAATAAACTTGCTAAATGATGGGTAGAATCCCATATCGGTATTGTTCAATACAGTAGACACTGGCCACTTGTGGCTACCAAGTAGCTTTAAAGGCAGCTAGTGAGATGACAGAAATGACTTTTTTCATTTTATTTAATTTTAATTAATTTCAATTTAACTTTAAATTAGTTTTAGGGGTGCCTGGGTGGCTCAGTGGGTTAAAGCCTCTGCCTTCGGCTCAGGTCATGAGCCCAGGGTCCTGGGACCGAGCCCCACGTGGGGTTCTCTGCTCAGCAGGGAGCCTGCTTTCCCCCCTCTCTCTCTGTCTGCCTCTGCCTACTTGTGATCTCTGTCTGTCAAATAAATAAATAAAATCTTTTTTTTTTAAAGGCTAGTTTTAAAGCCACATGTGGCTAGTGGCTACTTTACTAAACTGTGCAGCTTTTAGATAAACTGAGAAAACATGGAGCGCTAGTAGTTCTCTCTTCGAAACCTACGGGCGTGTTTGCATCACTAGGGGGATAAACAGTGATCTGGGTTTAAACCTTTGCCTCACACATTTGTCAGCACCTCAAGAGCAAAGCCATGTCCTGGGCACGAAGTCACATTAGCCAGATTTAGAAGACTGAAGTATAAAACATGGGGAAATTTTAATTCATAATAGAGATAACTGCTATGCCAAGCTTCTGGAGTCAACATGACTACCCGTCTTTCCCGGCCAGTTTGCCCAGGAATTAGACAACCAAAGAAGAACTTACACAAGTTTACATTATGAAATTACATCATTCGACCCAATTTTAAAAAGTGGGAAAGGGCTTGAATAGACATTTCCCCAAAGAGAATACACAAATGGCCAATAAGCACATGAAAAGATGCTCACAGTCAGCAACCATTCATGAAATACAAGTCAAAACCAGAATCAGAGGCCACTTCACGTGCATTCAAATGGCTATTACTCCCTCCTTGAAAAAAAGAAAAGGAAAGAACAGGTTTTGGTGAGGATGTGTAGAGACTGGTATCCTTCTGCATTACCGGTAGGTACGCAAAATGGCGTACCTAGCCACTATGGAAGACATTTCATCAGTTTCTCAAAAGTTAAAAATGGAATTACCATGTGATCCAGCAATTCCACTTCTAAGTACACACCCGAACAAATGGAAAGCAGGGACTCAAATACATGTTCACCCATTTTCACAGCAGCTTTATTCACAAGGTGGAAAAAAACCTAAATATCCACCAACAGATGAATGAGTAAGCAAAATGTAATATACATGCAATAGAATATATTTCACCCTTAAAAAGGAGTAAAACTCCAGGGAAGCTGGATGGTTCAGTTGGTTATGCATCTGCCTTTGGTTCAGGTCATGACCATGGGGTCCTGAGAACAAGCCCTGCATTGGGCTCCTTGCTCAGATGAGAATCTGCTTCTCTCTCTCCCTCTGCTCTTCTCTCTCTCACACAAAAGATTAATCTAGGGGCACCTGAGTGGTTCAGTCAGTTAAGCCTCTGCCTTTGGCTCAGGTCATGATCCCAGGGTCCTGGGCTCAAGCCCCAGGTGGGGTTCCCTGCTCAGTGGGGAACCTGCCTCCCCCTCTCCTTCTGACTGCCACTCCTGCTTGTGCTCTCTCTCTCTGTGTCAAATAAATACATAAATTCTTTTTTAAAAAATAATTAATTCTTAAAATATTAAAAAAAAAAGAGTAAAACTGAGATGAACACTATAATGTGGGTGAAGCTTGAAAACACTATGCCAAAAGAAACAAGACAGGGGCGCTTGGGTGGCTCAGTTGGTTAAGCAACTGCCTTTGGCTCAGGTCATGATCCTAGAGTCCCGGGATGGAGTCCCACATGGGGCTCCCTGGTCAGCAGGGGGTCTGCTTCTCCCACTGACCTCTCTCCTCTCATTCTCAATCTCTAAAATTAAAAAAAATAATAAAATCTTTAAAAAAAAAGGAAAGAAGACATATAAAGGGACAAATACTGCATTTTCCTCTTAGGGTATCTAGAATAGGTAAATTCAGAGAAACAAAGAGTAGTCCTTATGAGGGGCTAAGAGGAGAGGATATGGGAAGTTAGTATTTAATGGGGACAGAGTTCCTGTTGGAGCTGATGAGAGAGTTCTAGAAATGGATAGTAGTTAGTGATAGTAACTCAACACTGACTTTGCCTAATGCCACTGAACTGTTATACTTAGAAATGGTTAAAATTGTAAATAATATGATATGTGTATTTTTTAAATATTTTATTTATTTATTTGGCAGAGATGACAAGCAGGCAGAGAGAGGGGGGGAAGCATGCTCCCTGCTGAGCAGATAGCCCGATGCGGGACTCGATCCCAGGACCCTGGGATCATGACCTGAGCAGAAGACAGAGGCTTTAACCCACTGAGCCACCCAGCCTCCCCATGATATGTGTATATTTACCACAATAAAAATTGTTTTAAAAGTAAGAAATTCTATCAGAAAAACATTAAAATTTAAAATGTATATGGCCAAACCGTTTCTTCCTGGAGTTAGAACATATATCTGAAAAGCTACCTCATAATCAGAAGGTTGTGAGGTGACCATGGCAGGGGACCAGAGAGGGGAGGAGACATGTTTAGTAGAAATCATCTTACCAATGGGTCCATCAGCTCTCTTCCCATTTATCCATCCACTCAAAAGCTGGGACCAGACCACTGGAAACCCAACTGACTTCTCCCCAGGCTGCAGAGCTTAAATGAGCAGTGCCCATATTCCTCTATGACTCACTTTTCATGACTTACAGGGGTGACTAGCCTCACTTCTTCTGACTGACATGTTCTTTCTTGAATCATGCTCAGACTTTAACTTTAAACAGTTAAAGTCCTTTGTGATGATTTCAAATAATTGGTTGTATACAAACATCACGGGAGACAGAGGTTTGGGTGTTTCCATTTCATACTTTTTCAGGTGTTGTAGCCACAGTTCATTAATGGTTTAATGGATGAGAAAACTAATGACAATGCCTGAAAACCTGTGTCTCTTTAAAATGACATTACTTTTGTCTGCTTTTTATTTTATTTTATTTTATTTTTTTTACCTTAAAAGTTTTCATTTTATTTATTTTTTTCAGTGTAACAGTATTCATTCTTTTTGCACAACACCCAGTGCTCCATGCAAAACGTGCCCTCCCCATTACCCACCACCTGTTCCCCCAACCTCCCACCCCTGACCCTTCAAAACCCTCAGGTTGCCCCAACCTCCCACCCCTGACCCTTCAAAACCCTCAGGTTGTTTTTCAGAGTACATAGTCTCTTATGGTTCGCCTCCCCTCCCCAATGTCCATAGCCCGCTCCCCCTCTCCCAATCCCACCTCCCCCCAGCAACCCCCAGTTTGTTTTGTGAGATTAAGAGTCATTTATGGTTTGTCTCCCTCCCAATCCCATCTTGTTTCATTTACTCTTCTCCTATCCCCCTACCCCCCCATGTTGCTTCTCCATGTCCTCATATCAGGGAGATCATATGATAGTTGTCTTTCTCCGATTGACTTATTTCACTAAGCATGATACGCTCTAGTTCCATCCACGTCGTCGCAAATGGCATGATTTCATTTCTTTTGATGGCTGCATAGTACTCCATTGTGTATATATACCACCTCTTCTTTATCCATTCATCTGTTGATGGACATCTAGGTTCTTTCCATTGTCTGGCTATTGTAGACATTGCTGCTATAAACATTCAGGTACACGTGCCCCTTCGGATCACTATGTTTGTATCTTTAGGGTAAATACCCAGTAGTGCAATTGCTGGGTCATAGGGTAGTTCTATTTTCAACATTTTGAGGAACCTCCATGCTGTTTTCCAGAGTGGTTGCACCAGCTTGCATTCCCACCAACAGTGGAGGAGAGTTCCCCTTTCTCCACATCCTCGCCAGCATCTGTCATTTCCAGACTTGTTAATTTTAACCATTCTGACTGGTGTGAGGTGATATCTCATTGTGGTTTTGATTTGTATTTCCCTGATGCCGAGTGACGTGGAGCACTTTTTCATGTGTCTGTTGGCCATCTGGATGTCTTCTTTGCAGAAATGTCTGTTCATGTCCTCTGCCCATTTCTTGATTGGATTGTTTGTTCTTTGGGTGTTGAGTTTGCTAAGTTCCTTATAGATTTTGGATACTAGCCCTTTATCTGATATGTCGTTTGCAAATATCTTCTCCCATTCTGTCAGCTGTCTTTTGGTTTTGTTAACTGTTTCCTTTGCTGTGCAAAAGCTTTTGATCTTGATGAAATCCCAATAGTTCATTTTTGCCCTTGCTTCCCTTGCCTTTGCCGTTGTTCCTAGGAAGATGTTGCTCCGGCTGAGGTCGAAGAGGTTGCTGCCTGCATTCTCCTCAAGGATTTTGATGGATTCCTTTCTCACATGGAGGTCCTTCATCCATTTGGAGTCTATTTTCCTGTGTGGTGTAAGGAAGTGGTCCAATTTCATTTTTCTGCATGTGGCTGTCCAATTTTCCCAGCACCGTTTATTGAAGAGGCTGTCTTTTTTCCATTGGACATTCTTTCCTGCTTTGTCGAAGATTAGTTGACTATAGAGTTGAGGGTCGATTTCTGGGCTCTCTATTCTGCTCCACTGATCTATGTGTCTGTTTTTGTGCCAGTACCATGCTGTCTTGATGATGACAGCTTTGTAATAGAGCTTGAAGTCCGGAATTGTGATGCCACCAACTTTGGCTTTGTTCTTCAATATTCCTTTGGCTATTCGAGGTCTTTTCTGGTTCCATATAAATTTGAGGATGATTTGTTCCATTTCTTTGAAAAAAATGGATGGTATTTTGATAGGGATTGCATTAAATGTGTAGATTGCTTTAGGTAGCATAGACATTTTCACAATATTTATTCTTCCAATCCAGGAGCATGGAACATTTTTCCATTTTTTTGTGTCTTCCTCAATTTCTTTCATGAGTACTTTATAATTTTCTGTGTATAGATTCTTCGTCTCTTTGGTTAGGTTTATTCCTAGGTATCTTATAGTTTTGGGTACAATTGTGAATGGGATTGACTCCTTAATTTCTCTTTCTTCAGTCTTGTTGTTGGTGTACAGAAATGCAACTGATTTCTGTGCATTGATTTTATATCCTGACACTTTACTGAATTCCTGTACAAGTTCTAGCAGTTTTGGAGTGGAGTCTTTTGGGTTTTCCACATATAGTATCATATCATCTGTGAAGAGTGATAGTTTGACTTCTTCTTTACCAATTTGGATGCCTTTAATTTCTTTTTGTTGTCTGATTGCTGAGGCTAGGACTTCTAGTACTATGTTGAATAGCAGTGGTGATAATGGACATCCCTGCCGTGTTCCTGACCTTAACGGAAAAGCTTTCAGTTTTTCTCCATTGAGAATGATATTTGCGGTGGGTTTTTCATAGATGGCTTTGATAATATTGAGGTATGTGCCCTCTATCCCCACACTTTGAAGAGTTTTGATCAGGAAGGGATGCTGTACTTTGTCAAATGCTTTTTCAGCATCTATGGAGAGTATCATATGGTTCTTGTTCTTTCTTTTATTAATGTGTTCTATCACATTGATTGATTTGTGGATGTTGAACCAACCCTGCAGCCCTGGAATAAATCCCACTTGATCGTGGTGAATAATCCTTTTAATGTACTGCTGAATCCTATTGGCTAGTATTTTGGCGAGAATTTTTGCGTCTGTGTTCATCAAGGATATTGGTCTGTAGTTCTCTTTTTTTGGTGGGATCCTTGTCTGGTTTTGGGATCAAGGTGATGCTGGCCTCATAAAATGAGTTTGGAAGTTTTCCTTCCGTTTCTATTTCTTGGAACAGTTTCAAGAGAATAGGAATTAGTTCTTCTTTAAATGTTTGGTAGAATTCCCCTTTGAAGCCGTCTGGCCCTGGGCTTTTGTTTGTTTGGAGATTTTTGATGACTGTTTCATACTCCTTACTGGTTATGGGCCTGTTCAGGTTTTCTATTTCTTCCTGGTTCAGTTGTGGTAGTTTTTATGTCTCTAGGAATGCATCCATTTCTTCCAGATTGTCCAATTTGTTGGCGTAGGGTTGCTCATAGTATGTTCTTATAATTGTCTGTATTTCTTTGGTGTTAGTTGTGATCTCTCCTCTTTCATTCATGATTTTATTGATTTGGGTCATTTCTCTTTTCTTTTTGATGAGTCTGGCCAGGGGTTTATCAATCTTATTGATTCTTTCAAAGAACCAGCTCCTAGTTTCATTGATTTTTTCTATTGTTTTTTTGGTTTCTATTTCATTGATTTCTGCTCTGATCTTTATGATTTCTCTTCTCCTGCTGGGTTTAGGGTTTCTTTCTTGTTCTTTCTCCAGCTCCTTTACGTGTAGGGTTAGGTTGTGTACTTGAGACCTTTCTTGTTTCTTGAGAAAGGCTTGTACCGCTATATATTTTCCTCTCAGGACTGCCTTTGCTGTGTCCCACAGATTTTGAACTGTTGTGTTTTCATTATCATTTGTTTCCATGAATTTTTTCAATTCTTCTTTAATTTCCTGGTTAACCCATTCATTCTTTAGAAGGATGCTGTTTAGTCTCCATGTATTTGGGTTCTTTCCAGCTTTCCTCTTGTGATTGAGTTCTAGCTTCAGAGCATTGTGGTCTGAAAATATGCAGGGAATGATCCTAATCTTTTGATACCGGTTGAGACCTGATTTGTGACCCAGGATGTGATCTATTCTGGAGAAGGATCCATGTGCACTAGAGAAGAATGTGTATTCTGTTGCTTTGGGATGAAATGTTCTGAATATATCTGTGATGTCCATCTGGTCCAGTGTGTCATTTAAGGCCTTTATTTCCTTGTTGATCTTTGGCTTGGATGATCTGTCCATTTCAGTGAGGGGAGTGTTCAAGTCCCCTACTATTCTTGTATTATTATTGATGTGTTTCTTTGATTTTGTTATTAATTGGTTGATATAGTTGGCTGCTCCCACGTTAGGGGCATAGATATTTAAAATTGTTAGATCTTCTTGTTGGACAGACCCTTTGAGTAGGATATAGTGTCCTTCCTCATCTCTTATTATAGTCTTTGGCTTAAAATCTAATTGATCTGATAGAAGGATTGCCACCCCAGCTTTCTTCTGATGCCCATTAGCATGGTAAATTGTTTTCCACCCCCTCACTTTAAATCTGGAGGTGTCTTCGCGTCTAAAATGAGTTTCTTGTAGGCAACATACTGATGGGTTTTGTTTTTTTATCCATTCTGATACCCTGTGTCTTTTGATTGGGGCATTTAGCCCATTAACATTCAGGGTAACTATTGAGAGATATGAATTTAGTGCCATTAGTAGCCTGTAAGGTGACTGTTCCTGTATATTGTCTCTGTACCTTTCTGATCTACTACTTTTCGGCTCTCTCTTTGCTTAGAGGACCCCTTTCAAGATTTCCTGTAGAGCTGGTTTGGTGTTTGCAAATTCTTTCAGTTTTTGTTTGTCCTGGAAGCTTTTGATCTCTCCTTCTATTTTCAATGATAGCCTAGCTGGATAGAGTATTCTTGGCTGCATGTTTTTCTCGTTGAGTGCTCTGAATATATCATGCCAGCTCTTTTTGGCATGCCAGGTCTCTGTGGATAAGTCTGCCGCCAATCTAATATTTTTACCATTGTATGTTACAGACTTCTTTTCTCGGGCTGCTTTCAGGATTTTCTCTTTGTCACTAAGACTTGTCAATTTTACTATGAGGTGACGGGGTGTGGACCTATTCTTGTTGACTTTGAGGGGGGTTCTCTGCATCTCCTGGATTTTGATGCTTGTTCCCTTTGCCATATTAGGGAAATTCTCTCCAATGATTCTCTCCAATAGACCTTCTGCTCCCCTCTCTGTTTCTTCTTCTTCTGGAATCCCAATTATTCTAATGTTGTTTCGTCTTATGGTGTCACTTATCTCTCGAATTCTCCCCTCGTGGTCCAGTAGCTGTTTGTCCCTCTTTTGCTCGGCTTCCTTATTCTCTGTCATTTGGTCTTCTATATCACTAATTCTTTCTTCTGCCTCATTGATCCTAGCAGTGAGAGCCTCCATTTTTGATTGCACCTCATTAATAGCTTTTTTGATTTCAACTTGGTTAGATTTTAGTTCTTTAATTTCTCCAGAAAGGGCTTTAATATCTCCAGAGAGGGTTTCTCTAATATCTTCCATGCCTTTTTCGAGCCCGGCTAGAATGTTCAGAATCGTCATTCTGAACTCTTGATCTGACATATTACCCATGTCTGTGTTGATTAGGTCCCTAGCCTTTGGTACTGTCTCTTGTTCTTTTGTTTGTGGTGATTTTTTCCACCTTGTCATTTTGTCCAGATAAGAGAATATGAAGGAGCAAATAAACTACTAAAAAGGTGGCAAAGACCCCGGAAAAATGCGCTGTAACCAAATCAGAAGAGACCCCAAATTGTGGGGGGGAGAAAGGGGATAAAAACAGCTTCTGAAAAAAAAAGAAAGAAGAAAAAAAAAAGAAAGAAAAAAATGTAAAAAATAAAACAAATAAAAAATATAAAAAAGAAAGAAAAAATATATATATTTAGATGAACTAGTCAAAAAATGTTAAAAAAGAAAAGGGTAAGGGGGAGCAGGCTATGGACATTGGTGAGGGGAAGCGAACCATAAGAGACTATGGACTCTGAAAAACAACCTGAGGGTTTTGAAGGGTCAGGGGTGGGAGGTTGGGGCAACCTGAGGGTTTTGAAGGGTCAGGGGTGGGAGGTTGGGGGAACAGGTGGTGGGTAATGGAGAGGGCACGTTTTGCATGGAGCACTGGGTGTTGTGCAAAAAGAATGAATACTCTTACGCTGAAAAAATAAATAAAATGAGAAAAAAAAAGAAAAGGGTAAAAGTTTAAAAAAAAATTAGCAGAAGAAGAAAAAAGAAAAAAGAAAAAAAAAATTGAAAAAAGAAAAAAAAATTGAAGTAGCCGCAAGACTAAAGAATCATGGGGAGAAAGCCATGAGTTCCGTGCTTTGCTTTCTCCTCCTCTGGAATTGCTCTGCTATCTTAGGAATTGAATCTGCTTTCTCCTTGATAGATGAACTTCGGCCTGGCTGGATATTTTGTTGATCTTCTGGGGGAGGGGCCTGTTGTAGTGACTCTCAAGTGTCTTTGCCCGAGGCGGGATTGCACCACCCTTACCGGCGGCCGGACTAAGTAATTGGCTCGGGTTCGCTTTTGGGAGCTTCTGTTCCCTGAACGCTTTCCGTAGAGTTCCGGAGGACGGGAATGAAAATGGTGGCCTCCCAGTCTCCAGCCCAGAGGAGCCGAGAGCCTGGGGCCCCACTCCTCAGTGCGCCCCCAGAGGACAGCACCCAATCACTCCCGTATCCCCAGCCTCTAGCCGCGCTCCGAGCTCACCCAGCCCGCGACCAGTTCAAGGTAACCCCGAGCTGAGAGTTTAGTCCTAGGCTCTGTCTCTCCAGCCGGCTTCTCCATTCTAATACCTGCGAGCTCTCCGACACTCCGACACCCCCGATCCTTCTGTGACCCTGCGGGGTCTGGGGCCACGCTGGCCCCGTGTGGGCTTCACCCCGGTTTAGCCCCTGGAGCAATGTCCCTCAGTGGAACAGACTTTTAAAAGTCCTGATTTTGTGCTCCGTTGCTCCGCCGCTTGCCGGGAGCCGGCCCCTCCCCCCGCGGTCTATCTTCCCGTCGTTTTAGATTCACTTCTCCGCCAGTCCTACCTTTCAGAAAGTGGTTGATTTTCTGTTTCTAGAGTTGCTGTTCTTCTTCTCTTCGCTCTCCCGTTGGATTTGTAGGTGTTTGCAATGTTTAGATAAGCTATCGAGCTGATCTCCTGCTACCTGATGTAGTCTCAGGCTGCTACTTCTCCGCCATCTTGACTCCTCCCCCACTTTTGTCTGCTTTGACCTGTTTATTGCTAACGTCATCAATTATAAGTTCTTGTTTGGGGGAGGAGAGGATGAGTCTGTACAGAACCCCTTAACAGAAGGAATCATAAGAATCTGTTGCTCTCGGAGCGCCTGGGTGGCTCGGTGGGTTAAGCCTTTGCCTTCGGCTCAGGTAGGGTCTCAGGGTCCTAGGATGGAATCCCACATTGGGCTCTCTGCTCAGCAGGGAACCTGCTTCCCCCTCTCTCTCTGCCTGCCTCTCTGCCTACTTGTGATCTCTCTTCTCTCTCTCAAATAAATAAATAAAATCTTTTAAAAAAAATAGAATCTGTTGCTCTCATGGCATCATGCTAAGGGAATTAGAGCCCTCTGCACCTTTCCCCTGTGTGGGAAAAGAAGGAAGACATCAGTGAAAGTCATTTGAAGAGCTTTACAAGCCACATAATGGATAAAGTGCTGTACAAAAGATTAAGACAAAATTATTGCCATTAATAAATAAAGATGAAACAACAGGGACAGGCCTAATTTGCTCGGTTCCACTCGATAAATCTTTCAAATCACCCACACCTTGTCCTTTAAGCGATTTATGACGCTAATGGTTAAGCATTATTCCTGCCACGGGGCACAGAATATCCCACAGAGTCTGGGGAAGAGAGAGCTTGCACGGAGGAATGTTCTCGTTCTTGAAGAAATATAGGTCTCCCTCAGGAATTCACATAGAAATACAAAAATTCAATCTAGAGTCATTTCCAGGGAAGTGATTTCTTAAAGACCACAGGCAACACGTGGTGTAATTTACAGCAGGAAGATTTATGCCGTCACAGATGAAAAATCTTACTAGAAATATACTTCCATAGGTATTGTCATTTTTATTTAAAATGACATTTAAATAAATGAATTATAAATAAAATGACATAATAAATAAAATGACATTTAAAATAAATAAAATTTATTTAGTAGCACCAAAGCATAATCTGTGGTTTGAACTTTTAGATGGGTGTTTAAGGTTCTTCTGTACCATGTTTAATATTTTGTTTGCAATATGAATGGGGTGGAGAGTTAATAAGCTTATTTCCTTAACTAATGTTTCATTTTATTTTTTACTTACAAAATATGTGTTTATCAATGTGTACATTGATTGTTTTCCATGCACATACAGATTTTCACACTAAAATGTTAGCTGTGCTATAACATTTTTGTTCTTTTTAATATTCAAAGTTATTTTTTGATTGACCAAATTCTCTGGAATTTTGTTTTTGCTTAGAACTGCATAAAAGATTAGAAAGTGAGAAAAATATTTCTCAGCAAATTTTACTGCATGTGTATTTAGAAATACTATCTATTTATAGTTTTTTATCTGATTGCTATTACTTGTTACAAAATTTAATATGTCAAATTACATCACACATCTAAATTATTATTTTGCATTTTATGCAAGGCTTTTGTCAACATTCTGAATTATTGAATAAATTGATTTATCAATAGCATTCTTTAAGTTAATTCCTCATTTGTAAAATAGTTTTAGATTTACAGAATAGAACACTGAGTAGGGAGTACAGAGTTCCCATAAAACCCTCCCTTAGAGTATCCCCTAATCATAATACAATTAATACAGTGTATTAGTGTGGTACATTTGTTAAAGTTGATTAAAGTTTCTAGTTTATATTATGGTTCACACTGGGTGTTTTACAGTTCTAGTTGTCCATACGTGCATGGTCATACTGTCCTACATAGCAGTTTCACTAAAGCCATGAAAATCTGAACACAGCCCTCTCCTCCCTCCCTCCCTGCCCCTCACCCTCAAACCTCCAGCAGTCATTGATCTTTTTATAGTTTTTATACTTTTGCCTTATCCAGAGTGTCATATAGTTGGACTCATTCTCTGTGTAACATTTCCAAACTGGCATTTTCACTTAGCAATATGCATTTAAGTTTTCCTCATGCCGTGGCTTCACAGCATAGTTTTCTGAACAATATTCAAGTGTCTAGAGGAGCCACAGCTATCCAACCACATCTTGAAGGACATTTTGGTTTCTACCAGTTTGGGAAATTGTGAATAGAACTGTTATCAACATTCAGTGGTTTTTGTGTGAACATAAGTTTTCAACCTCTGAGTCTGATTACTTGATCATATGGTAGGTCTATATTTAACTTTGTAACAAGTGACAAACCAAAGTGCCAAACCAACTGCCAAAGTGGCTGTACCATTTGGCATCACCACCAACAATGACTGAGAGTTCCTGTTGCTCCACATTCTGGACAGATATGTTACTGTTAGTTTGGATTTTATTTAGCCATTTTAATAGTTGGGTGGTGATCAACTAGCACTTTATATTAGTAGAAAGGCCTGACTATGGTATCTGTACTTTATTGTTTTGAAGATTTATTTATTTGAGAGAGAGAGAGAGGGTGACTGCATGAGCAGGGTGAGGGGCAGAGGGAGAGAGAGAGAATCACAAGCAGACTCCCTGCTGAGCACAGATTCTCCACATGGGGCTCATCTCACAAACCTGAGATCTTGACCTGAACCAAAACCAAGATTCAGACACTCAACTGATTGAGCCACCCACGCCCCCTGGTATCTGTATTTAAATTTTTTTTTTTTAAATTTGAGTAGAGTTGACACAATGTCACATTAGTTTCAGGTGTACAACTTAGTGATTCAAATTCTCCATATGTTATGCTGTGTTCACCACAAGCGTAGCTATCATCTGTCACCATACTTTTTAAGGTATAATGGAAAGGGTGTTTTATTTCTAGTTAAAGTCCTTTGTGATGATTTCAAATAATTGGTTGTATACAAACATCATGGGAGACAGAGGTTTGGGTGTTTCCATTTCATACCTTTTCAGGTGTTGTAGCCACAGTTCATTAATGGTTTAATGGACGAGAAAACTAATGAAATGATCCTGCAAAGAACCATTGATGTTGTTGACTAAAGCTCTTAGAGAACTTAAATCCTATCTGAATACAAGTGGGGAAATGACTGCGTGGCCTCTGCTGAGAGCATTGAAGATGTTTGATAGCATCACAATTGAAATTATGACCAAGAACCCAAGCACACCTGGATCCTACCTTGCCAGACACCCTTCCTCCCAAAGAAGCTATTCACCAAGAACAATAGCAGATGAAAGTCAGGGAGTATCATGTGATTAACAACTGCTCAGCTCTTCCTGATGACCTGGTGTGAAGTTTGTGCTGGAGGTTGGAGGATCACATATCTGCAAGTCCACACATCTGCCCAGACATGCTCATGGGCTGGGCCCAAGATGCAGAATGACCACCCAGGTCCAGTTCATCTCTGCCTTTTGTTTGTCTTTCCCCTACATCAGCTTCATTCTCCATGAGGCTTCCTGCTGGAGGAGCCTGCATAGTCAAGTGTGCACCCCACCTGCTTCGCATCCACAGAAGAGAGTGTTCTTTCTCCGTGGATCCAATGAATGCCCTGGGATAACTCTGATCTAGTCTGATTTGGATCACATGCTCATTCCCAAATCTATCTCTGGACAGGAGTGTGAAACATGCACGTGTCTCCAGACCAGGAAGTGGGTCAAGCCACACTTAGAGTCACAAGGACAGAGAGTGCAAAAAGAACAGTTCCCCAGAGGAAAAATGGAATGGTACCACCAAAACAATGGGAAAGGGGGGGACAGAAAAAGACAACAGGTATCCACTATACCCCCATATTTAATTCTTGGAAATAGCATGCTTGGGCATGCAAGAGATAGAGAGAGAAGAGAGAAACAAAGAGGCATAGTAAGCACCCCGTAAATGGTTATTGAAGGTAGGAGACTCTTTCTTGGCCCTGGTGCTTGGCCTGTACCACTACATTCATCAGGTTATATAGAGCTCACTGCCTATGACTGTCCCCTTCACTTAACCTTGAACATTTTATAGGAGGGATGTGTTTTTATTATCTCTAGACACTTCACATAGAAACTGATCTGAGTAGGTACTCAACAAAGGTTGTGGAGTTAATTTTCAAGGAGATGTAGGGTCTACCTGAAAACCCTTCAAGATGTCTGCCTTAAAACAGAAAATGATACAGGGAAAAGTCAGCAAACCCGAGTTCTCTCTCAAAGCACATGCCAAAGAACATCTTAGTACAATGTGACCCTGCATTATTTGTTAGGCTTGTTTTCCTAATCCAGCTACACAGTCTGAAATGTTATCTTGTGAATGAGATGGCATGGCTCAGATGAGGCAGGGCAGGCTTGGCATCAGATGTCCTCAAAGCACAGCATCACCACTTAGCAGAACTTGGGGAAATGACTGAACTTCTATCCTCTTCTGTTTCCTCATGTGTAAGGATGTGCAGGCTCTATGTAAAGTGTCTCAGTAAATGTTGGCCCTTCCTGGCCTTGGAGTGACCCTGCTATGGCCTCCTTATAAGGCTGCCAAGGGACCCATGTTGACACTGGGGAAACCATAGGCACTCAGTGACAAAAATGTCTCTGCAGACAGAAGCACCTGTTGGAAGCAAGAGATGGACATCAGGCTGGACACACTTGGTTCCCTGGACTTTCCTTCTCCATCTACTCTCTGTTCCTTTATTTTCTCTTTCCTGTGGAATCAGACACAATGGGTAGCCTAACTCTCACAGAAAGATCTAATCCCAGGATGCGGAGTCTTTCCATCCAGGGAACACTCTGATTCATCAGTTTACAGAGTGATCAATTCTCCTTGTTACCTTTTTCTCTCTGTTTTGCTGATGACAGTCCTCCTGCCACCAAACCTGTGAAAATTCTATCATGTTTCCAGGATAATTTTCTCCTCTGCCCTATCTGTCATTAAGAGGGGGTCATTATATCTTTAAAGTAAACCAGGCAATTTAATGAAGATAGAGGAATCTGACAACCAGTCAATTCTATGGGGGCGAACACCAAAACAAAACAATAAAATCGATTGGTGGACTGAACTGATTGGAACTTTCACTCACAAAACAAAACCCCTTGCTCCATTTGCTAATGGCTCATGTTCATGTTAATCTCTACCTGTGTTTTGTGCCTTTTTTGATCACATCCTATGTGCGTCGCCCCCCACTCTATCTATGCTACAAATTCAGTCCCATCATCATAGCTGTTTCTTTCTCTTATTAGCTTACAAAGCTTCACCCTTTTATTTTCTCATGCCTAATTTGATTTTTTCCATTTTTTTTCCAATCAGTTTTGTGCTCCTTCCATGAGTCATACTTCTGAGCATAATGAGTAGGAAATAAACCTTTGTTTGTCAAGTACTCTTTTGATGCCCAGAACTTTGGTAGATTAAGTATCCTCTGTATTTCCATGGGTGGAAGCACTACTGTAGGTTGTGGGGCAGAGGAGGACATTGGAAATAGAATCAGAAGAACAATGGACCCAATTGCCACAAGAAAAACCAGGTTCCAGGAGTGTCATCAAGGCAGATGTAGGTGGATTTGCCAGTGGATGGAAAATGTTCCAGAAGAGGGTGGCTATTCCTCAGCTGCTGTTCCTTCCCACAGTTACTGGTCTTAGCTGGAGGAAGATGTTGCAATGAACAGGGCATATGACAACATTCCAGTGACTTTCCACATGAGCAAATAAAGGTACCATCTGAGAGTCCCAGTTGGGCAGAGGAAGGTTGTTTCATTCCCTTGGGCAGGACTCAGGGGTGACAGTGCCCCCAGGATATATGGTGGTTTTTCACAGAGTTACCAAGCTAGCTATCTCACTTTCATAAGCCTGGCCAGAAAGATCAAAAGATCAAAAAGATCAAAGGACAAAATAATGGAAAAGGGAGATTCTTTCACAAGAATTTCTAGTGGAGGATTAAAAAGGCTTAAATTTCCAATTGGATATAGGGGTATGATTGAAGAAGGGGAATCAAGGGGGTCCCCTTTTCCTGGTGTGCATAGGGCATGGCATGACAGCATGCACTGAAATGGGGCATGGAAGGCTGAGTAAGTTGAGAGGGTGGAGAGGGAAAAGGGAGATGGGATTGGTAGAGGACAAAGGGGGTGGGGATGGAGAAGGAGCACTGTCTGTGACCCAAGTTCCTTTTCCCCCCGCAATGTGTACATTGAAGGTGGTGGGGCAAGGATGGTTCGTTTTGAAAGAAAGAATTTCAGTACCTGAAATTCAATTGTTACCTTCCTGCCCTTCCTGATCTTTCCTCCCTGAGGGAGCTGAAACATGAAGTTCACAGGGCCATATTTACTAGCCTCATAGTTACTAGTCACTTGGCCTCAAATGTAAATTTCTTCCTTCTCCTTCTCATCAGTGCAACAGCCTTCTGTTTGCCCATCGCCCCTGGTCCTGTTTCCTAGAAGCTAACCTCCTGGGAATGCCTGCATCTGGGTGCATACACCAGAGAGCCAAAGAAGGATGCACATGGCATAGGGGTCTTATTTAGTTTTAATAACTAAAAATGTGTTCATTTTTGTTTGTGGTAACTAAATTGCCACAACCTGGATAACTCAAAACAACTGAAATTATTATCTCTCCATTCTGGAGGCCAGATATCGAAAATCAAGATCCCTGGGCCATAATCAAAGTGTCAGCAGGGCTGTGCCCCAGGGGCTTTAGGGGAGAGCCTGTTCCTGGCTTCTTCTACCCTCTGGTGGCTGCTGGCATTCCCTGACTTGTGGCCACATCACCACAGTTACAAGGCCAACATCGTAGAGTCTCTTTCTGCCTGTCTTCAGGTCACCTTCTCTGTGACTTGTCCAACCACACTGTACCTCCTTCTTATAGAGCTTGCATGTGATGACATTTCTAACCTGCCTGAATAATCCAGGAAAACCTGCCTGTCTCAAGATCTTTAATTTAGTGGCATCTGCAAGGATGCTTTTTTACCATGTAAGGTCACATTCACAGGATCCAGAGATCGGGACATAGATGTCTTTTGGCGAGCCATTTTACAGTCTCCCTCCAAACCCCTACTCTGAGCACAGGTTGAACCTGTGTCCCCATCAAAGTTTCCCAGAAGCCATGCATTTGAGTGGGTGCCTGGCACTTGTCTAACCATTGATATAATATTTTGGTCTCTATTTGGAAAGCATCCTTTGTGTATGTACTGCATTGACCTGAATCCTAGAAGGAAGGAAGAGTCTCAGGCCTGAAATTCTTTTTCTTAAACTCCTTGACTCAACCACGGATGTTCCATCCATCCATTACAAGTGGCCACTGGCTGTGAATGAAGTTGGTGTTGAGATACTCTCATAGGATCTGTATGATAAGAACTGACAACTTAAAGACCATTTCTAGGACTGTTTTCAAATTACAAATCAGTTTAAACTTTTGCTCCACTGGCCTAGAAATGAATTTTTCCAGAACAAGGCCCTTCTGTGTTGTGAGGGCTACATTCAGTCCAGAAACAAACTTCCCCTAATTAGGTTAGAAAAGGAATCCAAGTAGCTTTACTACAAAGAGCCTGGTAACAGCTATGGAAGAGCCAAAGCCAAACTTCAGTTATGCACAGACTTTTCTGTGCTCCATGAAAGCCAGGTGACAGACTAAGGCTGCTAGTCATAAATTCTTTGCTAGTGATATTCTCACTGCCAACTCTTTCCCTTGTTTGTGAAGCCTTCGTCCCATCTCACAACTTTCTGACTTCGGTGCCACACTTCTGAGTGTCTCTGTTTGGAATTAGTAGGACAGTCGCTTGTGACATCTCTTTCCCTCCGACCCTTCCATCAGAGAACTTCCAGTCAACCAGGCCAATGCTTTTTAATTTTTATTTTTGCCATTTGTCTGAATTTGGGGGGTGGTAAAAAATGCAGAATATGAAATTTACCATCTTAACCATTTCTAAGTGTACATTTCAGAAGTGTTAAATACAGTCACACTGTTGTGCAACCAATCTCCAGAAATTTTTCATCTTGTAAAACTAAGTCTGTACCCATGAAACAGCAACTGCTCACTCTGACAGCCTCCCCTCCATCCTGGCAGACACCACTCTACTTTCTGTCTCTATAACTTGACTGTTCTAGATACTTCGTTTGAGTGGAATCCGTATTTGTCCTTCTGTGACTGGCTTATTTTACTCAGGACCATGTCCCCAAGGTTCCTCCACATTGGAGCAGACATCACAACTTCCTTTCTTTTCAAGCTGAATAGTGCTCCATCGTATGGACAGACCACATCTTGTTTATCTACTCATCGATCTATGGACACTTGAGTTGCTTCTGTCTCTTGCTTATTGTGAATGGTGCTACCATAAACATGGATGGACACACATCTCTTTGAGTTCCGTGTTCAGTTCATTTAGGTACTTACTTTAAAGTATAATTGCTGGATCATATGGTAACTGTTTAATTTTTGAAGATCTGACAGACTTTCCCATGAGGTCTTTTCTGGTTCCATATAAATTTTATGATTATTTGTTCCATTTCTTTGAAAAAAATGGATGGTATTTTGATAGGGATTGCATTAAATGTGTAGATAGCTTTAGGTAGCATAGACATTTTCACAATATTTATTCTTCCAATCCAGAAGCATGGAATATTTTTCCATTTTTTTTGTGTCTTCCTCAATTTCTTTCATGAGTACTTTATAATTTTCTGTGTATAGATTCTTAGTCTCTTTGGTTAGGTTTATTCCTAGGTATCTTATAGTTTTGGGTACAATTGTAAATGGGATTGACTCCTTAATTTCTCTTTCTTCTGTCTTGTTGTTGGTGTACAGAAATGCAACTGATTTCTGTGCATTGATTTTATATCCTGACACTTTACTGAATTCCTGTCCAAGTCCTAGCAGTTTTGGAGTGGAGTCTTTTGGGTTTGCCACATATAGTATCATATCATCTGCACAGAGTGATAGTTTGACTTCTTCTTTGCCAATTTGGAGGCCTTTAATTTCATTTTGTTGTCTGATGGCTGAGGCTAGGACTTCTAGTACTATGTTGAATAGCAGTGGTGATAATGGACATCCCTGCTGTGTTCCTGACCTTAGCAGAAAAGCTCTCAGTTTTTCTCCATTGAGAATGATACTTGTGGCAGGTTTTTCATTGATGGCTTTGATAATATTGAGGTATGTGCCCTCTATCCCTACACTTTGAAGAGTTTTGATCAGGAAGGGGTGCTGTACTTTGTCAAATGCTTTTTCAGCATCTATGGTGAGTATCATATGGTTCTTGTTCTTTCTTTTATTAATGTGTTCTATCACATTGATTGATTTGCGGATGTTGAACCAACCCTGCAGCCCTGGAATAAATCCCACTTGATCGTGGTGAATAATCCTTTTAATGTACTGTTCAATCCTATTGGCTAGTATTTTGGTGAGAATTTTTGCATCTGTGTTCATCAAGGATATTGGTCTGTAGTTCTCTTTTTTGGTGGGATCCTTGTCTGGTTTGGAGATCAAGGTGATGCTGGCCTCATAAAATGAGTTTGGAATTTTTCCTTCCATTTCTATTTTTTTAAACAGTTTCAGGAGAATAGGAATTAGCTCTTCTTTAAATGTTTGGTAGAATTCCCCTGGGAAGCCGTCTGGCCCTGGGCTTTTGCTTGTTTGGAGATTTTTGATGAGTGTTTCAATCTCCTTACTGGTGATGGGCCTGTTCAGGTTTTCTATTTCTTCCTGGTTCAGTTGTGGTAGTTTATATGTCTCTAGGAATGCATCCATTTCTTCCAGATTGTCCAATTTGTTGGCGTAGAGTTGCTCATAGTATGTTCTTATAATTGTCTGTATTTCTTTGCTGTTGGTTGTGATCTCTCCTCTTTCATTCATGGTTTTATTTATTTGAGTCCTTTCTCTTTTCTTTTTGATAAGTCTGACCAGGCGTTTATCCATCTTATTGATCCTTTCAAAGAACCAGTTCCTAGTTTCACTGATTTTTTCTATTTTCTTTTTTTTTTTTTTTTTTGGTTTCTATTTCATTGATTTCTGCTCTGATCTTTATGATTTCTCTTCTCCTACTGGGTTTAGGTTTCTTTGTTGCTCTTTCTCCAGCTCCTTTAGGTGTAGGGTTAGGTTGTGTACTTGAGACCTTTCTTGTTTCTTGAGAAAGGCTTGTACCGCTATATATTTTCCTCTCAGGACTGCCTTTGTTGTGTCCCACAGATTTTGAACCATTGTGTTTTCATTATCATTTGTTTCCATGAATTTTTTCAATTCTTCTTTAATTTCCTGGTTAACCCATTCATTCTTTAGAAGGATGCTGTTTAGTCTCCATGTATTTGGGTTCTTTCCAGCTTTCCTCTTGTGATTGAGTTCTAGCTTCAGAGCATTGTGGTCTGAAAACATGCAGGGAATGATCCCAATCTTTTGATACCGGTTGAGACCTGATTTGTGACCCAGGATGTGATCTATTCTGGAGAAGGTTCCATGGGCACTAGAGAAGAATGTGTATTCTGTTGCTTTGGGATGAAATGTTCTGAATATATCTGTGATGTCCATCTGGTCCAGTGTGTCATTTAAGGCCTTTATTTCCTTGTTGATCTTTTGCTTGGATGATCTGTCCATTTCAGTGAGGGGAGTGTTCAAGTCCCCTACTATTATTGTATTATTATTGATGTGTTTCTTTGATTTTGTTATTAATTGGTTTATATAGTAGGCTGCTCCCACGTTAGGGGCATAGATATTTATAATTGTTAGATCTTCTTGTTGGACAGACCCTTTGAGTAGGATGTAGTGTCCTTCCTCATTTCTTATTAGAGTCTTTGGCTTAAAATCTAATTGATCTGATATAAGGATTGCCACCCCAGCTTTCTTCTGGTGCCCATTAGCTTGGTAAATTGTTTTCCACCACCTCACTTTAAATCTGGAGGTGTCTTTGGGTCTAAAATGAGTTTCTTGTAGGCAACATATAGATGGGTTTTGTTTTTTTATCCATTCTGATATCCTGTGTCTTTTGATTGGAGCATTTTGTTTGGGCCATTAACATTCAGGGTAACTATTGAGAGGTATGAATTTAGTGCCATTATTAGTCTGTAAGGTGACTGTTACTGTATATTGTCTCTGTACATTTCTGATGTACTACTTTTAGGCTCTCCCTTTGCTTATAGGACCCCTTTCAATATTTCCTGTAGAGCTGGTTTGGTGTTTGCAAATTCTTTCAGTTTTTGTTTGTCCTGGAAGCTTTTTATCTCTCCTATTTTCAATGATAGCCTAGCTGGATAGAGTATTCTTGGCTGCATGTTTTTCTCATTTAGTGCTCTGAATATATCATGCCAGCTCTTTCTGGCCTGCCAGGTCTCTGTGGATAAGTCTGCCGCCAATCTAATATTTTTACCATTGTATGTTACAGACTTCTTTTCCCAGGCTGCTTTCAGGATTCTATCTTTGTCACTAAGACTTGTCAATTTTACTATTAGGTGACGGGGTGTGGACCTATTCTTGTTTATTTTGAGGGGAGTTCTCTGCACCTCCTGGATTTTGATGCTTGTTCCCTTGGCCATATTAGGAAAATTCTCTCCAATAATTCTCTCCAATAGAATTTCTGCTCCCTTGGCCATATTAGGAAAATTCTCTCCAATAATTCTCTCCAATAGAATTTCTGCTCCCCTCTCTGTTTCTTCTTCTTCTGGAATCCCAATTATTCTAATGTTGTTTCGTCTTATGGTGTCACTTATCTCTCGAATTCTCCCCTCGTGGTCCAGTAGCTGTTTGTCCCTCTTTTGCTTGGCTTCTTTATTCTCTGTCAATTGGTCTTCTATATCACTAATTCTTTCTTCTGCCTCATTGATCCTAGCAGTGAGAGCCTCCATTTTTTATTGCACCTCATTAATAGCTTTTTTGATTTCAACTTGGTTAGATTTTAGTTCTTTAATTTCTCCAGAAAGGGCTTTAATATCTCCAGAGAGGGTTTCTCTAATATCTTCCATGCCTTTTTTGAGCCCGGCTAGAATGTTCAGAATCATCATTCTGAACTCTTGATCTGACATATTACCAATGTCTGTGTTGATTAGGTCCCTAGCCTTCACTACTGCCTCTTGTTCTTTTGTTTGTGGTGATTTTTTCCGCCTTGTCATTTTGTCCAGATAAGAGGATATGAAAGATCAAATAAAACACTACAAGGGTGGCAAAGACCCCAGAAAAATGTGCTGTAACCAAATGAGAAGAGACCCCAAACTGTGGGGTGGAGAAAGGTGATAAAAAGAGGTTGAGAAAAAAAAAGAAAAAAAATTTAAAAAATAAACCACATGGTCCTCTCAATTGATGCAGAAAAAGCATTTGACAAAATCCAGCATCCGTTCCTGATGAAAACGCTTCAAAGTATAGGGATGGAGGGAACATTCCTGAACTTCATAAAATCTATCTATGAAAGACCCACAGCAAAAATCATCCTCAATGGGAAAAAGCTTGCAGCCTTCCCATTGAGATCAGGAACATGATAAGGAAGCCCACTCTCACCACTCTTGTTCAACATAGTACTAGAAGTCCTAGCAAAGGCAATCAGACAACAAAGAGAAATAAAAGGTATCCAAATTGGCAATTTGTATGGAATCAGAAGAGACCCTGAATTGCTAAGGAAATGTTGAAAAACAAAAACAAAACTGGCGGCATCACGTTACCCGATTTCAAGCTTTCCTACAAAGCTATGATCACCAAGACAGCATGGTACTGGCATAAAAACAGACACATAGACCAGTGGAACAGAGTGGAGAGCCCAGATATGGACCCTCAACTCTATGGTGAAATAATCTTCGACAAAACAGGAAAAAATATTCAAAGGAAAAAAGACAGTCTCTTCAATAAATGGTGCTGGGAAAACTGGACAGTGATATGTAGAAGAATGAAACTCGACCATTCTCTTACACCGTAAACAAAGATAAATTCGAAATGGATAAAAGACCTCAACGTGAGACAGGAATCCATCAGAATCCTAGAGGAGAACATAGGCAGTAACCTCTTCGATATCAGCCACAGCAACTTCTTTCAAGATAGGTCTCCAAAGGCCAAGAAAACAAAAGCAAAAATGAACTTTTGGGACTTCATCAAGATCAAAAGCTTCTGCACAGCAAAGGAAACATTCAACAAAACAAAAAGGTAACCCATAGAATGGGAGAAGATATTTGCAAATGACAGTACAGACAAAAGGTTGATATCCAGGATCTATAAAGAACTCCTCAAACTCAACATACACAAAACAGAGAATCATATCAAAAAATGGGCAGAAGATATGAACAGACACTTCTCCAACGAAGACATACAAATGGCTATCAGACACATGAAAAAATGTTCATCATCACTAGCCATCACTGAGATTCAAATTAAAACCACATTGAGATACCACCTGACACCAGTTAGAATGGCCAAAATTAGCAAGACAGGACACAACGTGTGTTGGAGTGGATGTGGAGAAAGGGGAACCCTCTTCCACTGTTGGTGGGAATGCAAGTTAGTGCAGCCACTTTGGAGAACAGTGTGGAGATTCCTGAAGAAATTAAGAATAGAGCTTCCCTATGACCCTGCAATTGCACTGCTGGGTATTTACCCCAAAGATACAGAGGTAGTGAAAAGAAGGGCCTTCTGTAACCCAATGTTTATTGCAGCAATGGCTACGGTCACCAAACTGTGGAAAGAACCAAGATGCCCTTCAACGGATAAATGGATAAGGAAGATGTGGTCCGTATACACGATGGAGTATTATGCCTCCATCAGAAAAGATGAATACCCAACTTTTATAGCAACATGGATGGGACTGGAAGAGAATATGCTGAGCGAAATAAGTCAAGCAGAGAGAGTCAAGTATCATATGGTCTCTCTTACTTGTGGAGCATAACAAATAACATGGAGGACATGGGGAGATGGAGAGGAGAGGGAGTTGAGGGAAACTGGAGGGGGAGATGAACCATGAGAGACTATGGACTCTGAAAAACAACCAGAGGGTTTTGAAGGGGCGCGGGGGTGGGAGGTTGAGGAACCAGGTGGTGGGTAATAGGGAGGGCACGTACTGCATGGAGCACTGGGTGTGATGCCAAAACAATGAACACTGTTATGCTGTAAATAAACAAATTAAAAAAAAGAATATAGTATGAGCAACTCTATGCCAATAAATTCGACATTCTGGAAGAAATGGATACCTTTCTAGAGACATATAAACTACCACAACTGAATCAGTAAGAAATAGAAAACCTGAACAGGTGCATAATCAGTAAGGAGATTAAAACAGTCATCAAAAATCTCCAAACAAACAAAAGCCCAGGGCCAGACAGCTTCCCAGGGGAATTCTACCCAACATTTAAAGAAGAATTAATTCCTATTCTCCTGAAACTGTTTCAAAAAATACAAATGGAAGGAAAACTTCCAAACTCATTTTATGAGGCCAGCATTTCTTTGATCCCAAAACCAGACAAAGATCCCATCAAAAAAGAGAATTACAGACCAATATCCTTGATGAACACAGATGTGAAAATTCTCACCAAAATACTAGCCAATAGCATCCAACAGTATATTAAAAGGATTACTCACCATGACCACGTGGGATTTGTTCTAGGCCTGCAAGGTTGCTTCAACATCTGCAAATCAATGTGATGCACTACATTAATAAAATAAAGAACAAGAACCATATTATATCTCAATAGATGCTGAAAAAGCATTTCAAAAAGTACAGCATCACTTCCTGATCAAAACTCTTCAAAGTGTAGAGATAGAGGGCACATACCTCAATATTACCAAAGCCATCTATGAAAAACCCACCGCAAATATCATTCTCAATGGAGAAAAACTGAAAGCTTTTCTGCTAAGTCAGGAACACAGCAGGATGTCCTTTATCACCACTGCTATTCAACATAGTACTAGAAGTCTTAGCCTCAGCAATCAGACAACAAAAGAAATTAAAGGCATCCAAATTGGCAAAGAAGAAGTCTAACTATCACTCTGTGCAGATGATATGATACTATATGTGGAAAACCCAAGAGGCTCCACTCCAAAACTGCTAGAACTTGAACAGGAATTCAATAAAGTGTCAGGATATAACATCAATGCACAGAAATCAGTTGCATTTCTATACAGCAACAGCAAGACAGAAGAAAGAGAAATTAAGGAGTCAATCTCATTTACAGTTGCACCCCAAACCATAAGATACCTAGGAATAAACCTAACCAATGAGGCAAAGTATCTATACTCAGAAAACTATAAAGTACTCATGAAAGAAATTGAGGAAGACAGAAAGAAATGGAAAAATGTTCCATGCTCCTGGATTGGAAGAATAAATATTGTGAAAATGTCTGTGCTACCTATAGCAATCTACACATTTAATGCAATCCCTATCAAAATTCCATCCACTTTTTTTAAAGAAATGGAACAAATAATTCTAAAATTTATATGGAACAAGAAAAGACCTCAAATAGCCAAAGGAATATTGAAAAAGAAAACCAAAGTTGATGGCATCACAATTCCGGACTTCAAGCTGTATTACAAAGCTGACATCATCAAGACAGTATGGTACTGGCACAAAAACAGACACATAGATCAATGGAACAGAATAGAGACCCCAGAAATGGACCCTCAACTCTATTGTCAAGTAATGTTTGACAAAGCAGGAAAGAATGTTCAATGGAAAAAAGACAGTCTCTTCAACAAATGGTGTTGGGAAAATTGGACAGCCACATGCAGAAAAATGAAGTTGGACCATTTCCTTACACTACACATGAAAATAGACTCCAAATGGATGAAGGACCTCAATGTGAGAAAGGAATCCATCAAAATCCTTGAGGAGAATGCAGGCAGCAACCTCTTCAACCTCAGTGGAGGCAACTTCTTCCTAGGAGCATCACCAAAGGCAAGGGAAGCAAGGGCAAAAATGAACTATTGGGATTTCATCAAGATCAAAAGCTTTTGCACAGCAAAGGAAACAGTTGACAAAACCAAAAGGCAACTGACAGAATGGGAGAAAATATTTGCAAACATCATATCAGACAAAGGGCTAGTATCCAAAATCTATAAAGAGCTCAGCAAACTCAAGACCCAAAGAACAAATAATCCAACCAAGAAATAAGCAGAAGACATGAACAGACATTTCTGCAAAGAAGACATCGAGATGGGTAACAGACACATGAAAAATTGCTCCACATCACTCGACATCAGGGAATTACAAATCAAAACCACAATTAGATACCCCCTCACAAACAGTCAGAATGGCTAAAATTAACAAGTCAGGAAATGACAGATGCTGGCGAGGATGTGGAGAAAGGGGAACCCTCCTACACTGTTGGTGGGAATGCAATCTGGTGAAGCCACTCTGGAAAACAGCATGGAGATTCCTCAAAAAGCTGAAAATAAATAAAATTTAAAAAAAAAAAAGCTGAAAATAGAGCTACCCTATGACCCAACAATTGCACTACTGGTATATACCCTAAAGATACAAACATAGTGATCCGAAGGGGCACGTGAACCCAAAGGTTTATAGCAGCAATGTCCACAATAGCCAAACTATGGAAAGAACCTAGATGTCCATCAACAGATGAATCGATAAATATATCGATAAATATATATATGTATGTATATATATATATATTTATATATATATAATCTACAATGGAATACTATGCAGCCATCACAAGAAGTGCAATCTTGCCATTTGCGATGATGTGGATGAAACTAGAATGTATTATGCTTAGTGAAATAAGTCAATCTGAGAAGGACAGCTATCATATGATCTTCCTGATGTGAGGAAGTGGAGACGCAACATGGGGGGTTTGGGGGGTAGGAAAAGAATAAATGAAACAAGATGGGATAGGGAGGGAGACAAACCATAAGAAACCCTTAATCTCACAAAACAAACTGCCGGTTGCTGATGGGAGGGGGGTTGGGAGAGGATGGTGGGGTTATGGACATTGGGGATGGTATGTGCTATGGTGAGTGCTGTGAAATGTATAAAGCGATTTACAGACCTTTACCCCTGGGGATAAAAATAGAGTATAGGGGGTGCCTGAGTGACTCAGTGAGTTAAAGCCTCTGCCTTTGGCTCAGGTCATGATCCCAGGGTCCTGGGATCAAGCCCCACATCGGGCTCTCTGCTCCATGCTGACCCTGCTTCCTCCCCTCTCTCTGCTGGCCTCTCTGCCTACTTGTGATCTCTGTCAAATAAATAAATAAAATATTTTAAAAATACAGTATATGTTTATAAAAAAGTTAAAAAAATAATTAAAAAAGAAACTACAAAAAATAGAAATGCAAAAAAATAGAAAATAGAAAAAATAGAAAGAAAATTTAGTTGAGGTTGCTGTTCGTTCATAGAAAAGGCAGTCATTGATTGACAAAACTTAAAAATAAAAATACCCATTAGCCACTATGTTATTATCCCTGAGCTCAATGTGAGGAAACCAAATTATTGGCCAGATGGAACTGAAAGGATTTATTAGCTTAGGCAAAGACAAAAACTCTAGGTTTCAAAGCATTTACCATTCAAGTGCAGGTACCCTTCTAAAGCAGTAGCTTTTGGCATGAGATCCAGCAGAGGGCTACTCCTTTCATAAATAAAACCAACCAGCCCACCAGCGAAGAAAAAAGTCCACAATTGTTCTCTCAGATGCTAGATCCAGAATTAGAGGTCAAATTGCAATTTTTTTGATGATAAGCCTCTAAAGAGATGTCCAGGTCAGTCTATAGTATTTATTTAAAAGTTAAGTACCTTAGTTGAGTTATTTTAGAACTGCAATGGTGTGTGATGCATGAACAAGGCTTATAATAGATCACTAGTGATTCCAGACCTAGGATTTGAGAATCACTGCTCTATACCAGATTTTAGAGGGGGAACATGTCTTTTTTGACACTACCAATTTGACTGCAGCAGAAACATAGTCTCTGCTGGAGGGGTAGCAGTTACCAATGAGTTTTTATCTTACCTGTTAAAGACTATAGATTATATGACAATATCAATTCTTTCTTCCCTTCTGTTGGAGAAATGGGAGCAAAATTATTTTCTTTGCTTTGCATGAATTATTCAAAATTGTTTATGTTCTTACCCTAAGATGTCCTTCCACTTAAATTTTCTTTATACCTGGCTATACATTAAACCTGCAAATCTCGTTCTTTCCTCTGAAGGACACCTGTTTAAGGGAAGAAGTCATTCTGGGAAGTATACCCGAAATGCTCAAAATAATACTCAAGAATATCTAAGATAATGCAGGTCCATATAAGATCTTGCAACCACTAATTGTTGAACACATATATGTGGGAAAGAAAATTACTCTTTTATCCCTGGCCAGCAAGAACTTTGTCTTCTATAAACATCATCTAGTAAAGTGGGTCCTCTGGACCCTCCTTCTCTCCTCCAACCTCCAAAGATCCCTCTCTGAAGGGCACTGATATTCATAATGCTGGCCCTTATTGAGCGTTGTTGAATGTGATTAGGAAATACTTGTTAGTGCCTTAAAACAAGCTAGCTAACTAGAGGTCAAATGACTCACCACAACTGATCTGGGCCCATATCCAGCACTTTTCTGTGGGTCACATCACTGTCACCAAAGTACAACAGACTGCCATAAGTTAAATGAAAGTATAAGTGTTATGATGCAATGTCTGGCAACTAATAAGATGTGTGAGTCATATGGCGGGAGGAACAACTGTCCTGTGCTTTATAAGCAGAGAAGAGTTCCTAATACATCAATTATACAATTCATCTTAACTTTAAATCTGAACAAAAAGCTACCATCAACACACTGCATGTAGCCATTGATCTTAATAAATATTTATGGAGGATTTCTGCCAGTACACGTTGTTCCAGCTTATAGCCTCCAAGTGCCTCTGAGAATGCCTCCTGGTGCTCTCACATTGTCACAGTAATGCTATGGAGTCAAATGATTGCTCTTAGGAGTCCCCTGTGTCATCCAGCCCACATAGAGAAGTCTAGCTTTGTGTCAAACATGGTCATTAAGGGCTGCTGACCTGTTGGCACTGGGGCATTTATGCCAGTTCATATACAATGAAAACAGACCTTGCAAATCAAATTCTATAGTACATCAGGAATCTTGGCATGATGTGAAAGAACAAAATATAAGGCGAATATGAATGTATTTATTTTTATTAAAAAGCAGGAATTAGAAAGGTCAATGTTAGCACACTAATGAGAGACTTTTTTTAAAGATTTTTTATTTATTTCACACACAGAAAGAGATAGCAAGTAGGCAGAGAGGCAGGCAGAGAGAGACAGAGGAGGAAGCAGGCTCCCCGCTGAGCAGAGAGCCTGATGGGGCTGGATCCCAGGACACCGGGACCCTGACCTGAGCCGAAGGCAGAGGCTTTAACCGACTGAGCCACCCAGGCACCCCACGAGAGACTTTTTTATTACAATGTACAATGGAGGTCATTCCATTTTGATTCATTTTCCAGAAAAGCTAACTAGCTGTCACTCAATTAATAGATCTTAAGAAATTTTCCCTAAATGGCACCTTCCACATTTATAAATTCATAGTTTTATTTCTCCCCAGAGTTCTCAGTTTGCATTTTCAACAGCATTGTTAAGTGTTACCTGGCCTGTGCTTCCCAGTCAGAGGGGCTAGAAAGTCTGGTCAAAAGAGTTGGAGAGTACAGCGTCAAGGAGCCTGGGCAGCTCCCCCTGGACCACACTCACTAGAGCACTCCATGGACTGTCAGACTTCCTAAGGTCCCTCAAACTGGCGGAGGCCAGTAGAACTTACCACACAGCCCTCAGACAGTCCCAGGTGAATGAAGAGAAGAAGACCCTAGGAGCAGCAATTCAAATTGTGCAGATGTCTTTCAGTACTAGCCCCAAATGTCTGGATGCCAGTGTAACAGAAGTCAAAGGAGGGGCAAACTGGATAAATCCAGGTCCCTGATAGACACTGTTCCCTGACCCCAACACACAAGACCCTGAGTGCTTTCACTATAATGAGGAAAATCAGTTTCTATTAAAATAGAAATGGCACATTTGACTGCAAATCCTATCTCCAAAGGAAATTTGGGCTGCAAGCATGATCGCTAGGTTTTCTAAAATTTCACAGGAGTAAAAACAAAAACAAAAACAAAACAAACTGTAACAAAAACAAAGTTACAGTTTGGAGAGTGGTATTTTGCTTACATCATGAAAATATAAATGATCCTTATATCGTTTTAAAAAGCCCAATACAATTACTTCTTAAATTAAATGCAAATGAACCATTGTGTTCACCTTGTGGAACAGAGGCAGGTTCAATTCAATGATGCATTGCACTCCCTTGTCTGATCTTAGGACCTCTACAGAAAAGCTGCTGTAAGAAATTGAAATGTGGGTCCTTGCAATGAAACCCTTTCTCAGTCATGAGTCAGTCCTGGAGGCTTATGGGCTCAGACAAATACCATTAGTTACTCACTCTTTCCTCTCTGATCTAAATCTGGTTCCAAGATCTCTGGAAGGAAGCTTTAAATGGATTGTGGGAAATACAGAACGCAATGCTTCTACTGAGGAGTATATGCACTGGTGGTCTACTCACTTTTACTTTGAAAATCATGGGTAATTTTACCAATGAGAGGTATCTATACATAATGGCTTCACGCAATGTTGGCAGTGTACTTATTTTGACTACCACTAACTATCTTTGTGATCTTGAGGAAATATAACCTGAGTGTCAAGGCTTCTACCTGAAAAATTAGATGCTGACCCACATGACCTCTGGAATTTTGTACAGCTCTAATATGCCATGGTTTATGGCTTGTTTTTATTTTTCTTTCTTTCCTTATAATTTATTTAAATATTTAACTTATTGATTTGAGAGAGAGAGCATGAGCATGAAAGGGGTGAGGGGCAGAGGGAGAAGCAGACTCCCTGCTGAGCAGGGAGCCTGATGTGGGACTCGATTCCTGGACTCCGGGATCATGACCTGAGCCAAAGGCAGTCGCTTAACCAACTGAGCCACCCAGGCACCCCTGGATTGTGTTTTAGATCAATAGGAAGAACTACATTCTCCACGACCTACTTTCTATCAGCCTATAGCAGCTGGCTCCCAAATGCAGGGCTTTGGGCACTTAAACCATTTTTGTAGGACTTGGATCCTCCACAGGCATTTTTAAATTTTGACTCACAAATCCAACTACATGATATGCTGAGATCATTGGCATATAATGCTTTTAATTTTTGTCTTGTCTAAATAGTATCTTTTATAAGGCACTAAGAAAAATCCATTCAAATCCAATTCAGAAGAGCACATTACCATACAGTCAAATGAACTGGTTTCTTCAGAGGCACACATGCAAACATAACTATAGATTGAGTCGTATCATACATGTCCATGATGACATGGTCATACAGCTTTGGGGATTGGAGGACTTCTTCCTTTATTTTATTGAAGTATAATTACATAGAGTAGGAAGTATAGACTTTGAATGTACAGATGAGTGAATCATAACCAATGCCTATGTTCATGTTATCAGTGTCCCAAGAAAGCTATAAAACAGTGCCTTTGAAATTTTCCTTACCTCTTTTCCCAATTTCTCTTCTGAAAGGAACAGGTATGCTCTTTATTTTATCCCCATAGATTAGTTTTGCCTGTTCCTGAATGTTGTGTGTTGTTTAATATAATGTTGTTCAGATTGATCTATGTGATTGCCTGTGTTTGCAATTTGTTCCATTTTCTTGCTGCACAGTATTCCATTGTGTGAATTTACCAATTTATCTATGTTTCTGTTAATAGACAAATTGGCTTGATTCCAATTTTTTGCTCTAATAAATAAAGTTACAGTGAATATTCTTTTCCATGGCTTCTTGAGGACTTTTGTTATCTTTGGCAGGGGAGAAGTGTGTGTATATTAGTACCTAGGAGGGAATTGCTGGGTCAAATGTTAAATAGATATTTAACTTAATGAGAAATTGCCAAGGAGCTTATCAGTGCTGATAGACTCTTTTACTATCCCATCAGCAATGTGTGAGTAGTTCCACTGCCCTTCATTTCTCCTGAAATTTGGTACTTTTACTTTTAGCCATCCTAATGGATGCATAATGATATCTTTTTGTGGTTTTAATTTACATTTCCTTTATGTGTTTCCCATATTTTCATAAGCCTAATGGGAATTTATATATTCTCTTCTATGAAGTATCTGTGTAAAACTTTTGCCTGTTTTATTGGGTATTATCATTTTACTATAGATTTGTAGTATAAAAAAATACTCTCCTATGTAAGTTGTCAGGTGTATGCACTGAGAAAATTGTATCCCAAACTTGTGGCTTACTTTTTCATTTCTGTGACAGTATCTTTTGAATTTTTCAAAGTTTTGTCAGTCACTTTCTTTTCCCTTTTTGCCTTCTGCTTATAAATATTTTTTTTAATTTTTTTTTAAGATTTTATTTATTTGACAGAGAGAAATCACAAGCAGGCAGAGAGGCAAACAGAGAGAGAGGAAGGGAAGCAGGCTCCCCGCTGAGCAGAGAACCCGATGTGGGGCTCGATCCCAGGACCCTGAGATCATGACCTGAGCCGAAGGCAGAGGCCTAACCCACTGAGCCACCCAGGCGCCCCTGCTTATAAATATTTTTTATTTTTTATTTTTTTAAACATATATCACTTTAATTTTTTTTTCAGCATAACACTGTTCATTGCTTTTACACCACACCAAGTGATCCATGCAACACGTGCTGTCACTAATACCCTATACTCTATTTTTAATTTCTTGAGGCATCTCCACACTGTTCTACAGAGTGGCTGCACCAACATGCATTCCCACCAACAGTGGAAGAGGGTTCCCCTTTCTCCACATCCTCTCCAACACATGTTGTTTCCCATCTTGCTAATTTTGGCCATTCTAACTGGTGTGAGGTAGTATCCCAATGTGGTTTAATTTGAGCCTCCCTGATGGCTAGTGATGAGGAACATTTTTTCATGTGTCTGATAGCCATTTGTATGTCTTCATTGGAAAAGTGTCTGTTCATATCTTCTGCCCATTTTTTGATATGATTCTCTGTTTTGTGTGTGTTGAGTTTGAGAAGTTCTTTATAGATCCTGCATATCAACCTTTTCTCTGTACTGTCATTTGCAAATATCTTCTCCCATTCCGTGGGTTTCCTCTTTGTTTTGTTGACTGTTTCCTTTGCTGTGCAGAAGCTTTTGATCTTGATGAATCCCAAAAGTTCATTTTTGCTTTTGTTTCCTTTGCCTTTGGAGACATATCTTGAAAGAAGTTGCTGTGGCTGATATCGAAGAGGTTACTGCCTATGTTCTTCTCTAGGATTCTGATGGATTCCTGTCTCATGTTGAGGTCTTTTATCCATTTCCAGTTTATCTGTGTGTACAGTGTAAGAGAATGGCTGAGTTTCATTCTTCTACATATAGCTCTCCAGTTTTCCCAGCACCATATATTGAAGAGACTGTCTTTTTTCCATTGTATATTTTTTCCTGTTTTGTTGAAGATTATTTGGCCATAGAGCTGAGGGTCCATATCTGGGCTCTCTACTCTGTTCCACTCATCTATGTGTCTATTTTTATGCCGGTACCACGCTGTCTTGGTGATCAGAGCTTTGTAGTAAAGCTTGAAATCAGGTAATGTGATGCCGTCAGTTTTTTTTTTTTTTTTTAACTCGGTAAGCGCTTTTATTCTCATTACAAATATCACGGTCTTACTGTCATTTTCATTTATGAACATTGCTTTCCAGACTTAGTCTGTACATGAAGTTTTCCAAAAATATTTTCACAATCGTGGAGCATAACCATCCAGTTGTCTTAAAAAACACCACCACTAACAACAAACTTACTCTTCAATATTTTATTTCTCACATTGCTACCAAGTGTTCATTGACATCATCTTAAAGTAGGGGGCTCCACAACCACCCGTCAGTTTTGTTTTTGTTTTTCAACCTTTCCTTAGCAATTCGGGGTCTCTTCTGATTCCACACAAATTTTAGGATTATTTGTTCCAGCTCTTTGAAAAATACCGGTGGAATTTTGATCGGAATGACATTAAAAGTATAGATTGCTCTAAGCAGTATAGACATTTTAACAATGTTTATTCTTCCAATCCAAGAGCATGGAATGGTCTTCCCTCTTTTTGTGTCTTCTTCAATTACTTTCATGAGTGTTCTGTAGTTCCCCGAGGAAAGATCCTTTACCTCTTTGGTTAGGTTTCTTCCCAGGTATCTTATGGTTCTTGGTGCTCTAGTAAATGGAACTGATTCTCTAATCTCACTTTCTCTGTTTTCATTGTTAGTGTATAAAAAAGCCACTGATTGAAAAAATAAATAAAATGAAAAAAAAAAAAAGAAAGCCACTGATTTCTGTACATTGACTTTGTATCCTGCCACGTTACTGAATTACTGTATGAGTTCTAGTAGTTTGGGAGTGGAGTGTTTGGGGTTTTCCATATAAAGAAACATGTCATCTGCGAAGAGAGAGAGTTTGACTTCTTCATTGCCAATAATTTATTTTATACCCTTTATTTCCTTTTGTTTTCTGATTGCTGTTGCTAGGACTTCTAGTATTTTGTTCAACAAGAGTGGAGAGAGTGGGCATCCTTTTCGTGTTCCTGATCTCAACGGGAAGGGTGCAAGCGTTTTCCCATTGTGGATGATATTTGCTGTGGGTCTTTCATAGATAGATTTTATGAAGTTCAGGAATGTTCCCTCTATCCCTATACTTTGAAACGTTTTAATCAGAAACGGATGCTGGATTTTGTCAAATGCTTTTTCTGCATCAATTGAGAGGACCATATGGTTCTTCTCCCTTCTCTTATTGATTTGTTCTATCACATTGATTGATTTGTGAAGGTGGAACCATCCTTGTAACCCAGGGATGGATGCCACCTGGTCATGGTGGATAATCTTTTTTTTTATTATTCGTTTATTTGTTTATTTACAGCATAACAGTGTTCATTGTTTTGGCATCACACCCAGTGCTCCATGCAGTATGTGCCCTCCCTATTACCCACCACCTGGTTCCTCAACCTCCAACCCCCCCCCCCCCGCCCCTTCAAAACCCTCTGGTTGTTTTTCAAAGTCCATAGCCTCTCATGGTTCATCTCCCCTTCCAGTTTCCCTCAACTCCCTCTCCTCTCCATCACCCCATGTCCTCCATGTTATTTATTGTGCTCCACAAATAAGTGAGACCATATGATACTTGACTCTCTCTGCTTGACTTATTTCGCTCAGCATAATTTCTTCCAGTCCCGTCCATGTTGCTACAAAAGTTGGGTATTCATCCTTTCTGATGGAGGCATAATACTCCATTGTGTATATGGCCCACATCTTCCTTATCCATTCATCCGTTGAAGGGCATCTTGGTTCTTTCCACAGTTTGGGGACCGTAGCCATTGCTGCAATAAACATTGGGGTACAGATGGCCCTTCTTTTCACTACCTCTGTATCTTTGGGGTAAATATCCAGCAGTGCAATTGCAGGGTCATAGGGAAGCTCTATTCTTAATTTCTTCAGGAGTCTCCACACTGTTCTCCAAAGTGGCTGCACTAACTTGCATTCCCACCAACAGTGGAAGAGGGTTCCCCTTTCTCCACATCCTCTCCAACACATGTTGTTTCCCATCTTGCTGATTTTGGCCATTCTAACTGGTGTCAGGTGGTATCTCAATGTGGTTTTAATTTGAATCTCTCTGATGGCTAGTGATGATGAACATTTTTTCACGTGTCTGGTAGCCATTTGTATGTCTTCATTGGAGAAGTGTCTGTTCATATCTTCTGCCCATTTTTGGATATGATTCTCTGTTTTGTGTGTGTTGAGTTTGAGAAGTTCTTTATAGATCCTGCATATCAACCTTTTCTCTGTACTGTCATTTGCAAATATCTTCTCCCATTCCGTGGGTTGCCTTTTTGTTTTGTTGACTGTTTCCTTTGCTGTGCAGAAACTTTTGATCTTGATGAAGTCCCAAAAGTTCATTTTTGCTTTTGTTTCCTTGGCCTTTGGAGACATATCTTGAAAGAAGTTTCTGTGGCTGATATCGAAGAGGTTACTGCCTATGTTCTCCTCTAGGATTCTGATGGATTCCTGTCTCACGTTGAGGTCTTTTATCCATTTTGAGTTTATCTTTGTGTATGGTGTAAGAGAATGGTCGAGTTTCATTCTTCTACATATCGCTGTCCAGTTTTCCCAGCACCATTTATTGAAGAGACTGTCTTTTTTCCATTGAATATTTTTTCCTGTTTTGTCGAAGATTATTTCACCATAGAGTTGAAGGTCCATATCTGGGCTCTCCACTGTATTCCACTGGTCTGTGTGTCTGTTTTTATGCCAGTACCACGCTGTCTTGGTGATCACAGCTTTGTAGGAAAGCTTGAAATCGGGTAACGTGATGCCGCCAGTTTTGTTTTTGTTTTTCAACATTTCCTTAGCAATTCAGGGTCTCTTCTGGTTCCACACAAATTTTAGGTTTATTTGCTCCAGCTCTTTGAAAAATACTGGTGGAATTTTGATCGGAATGGCATTAAAAGTATAGATTGCTCTAGGCAGTATAGACATTTTAACAATCTTTATTCTTCCAATCCAAGAGCATGGAACAGTCTTCCATCTTTTTGTGTCTTCTTCAATTTCTTTCATGAGTGTTCTGTAGTTCCTCGAGTACAGGTCCTTTACCTCTTTGGTTAGGTTTATGCCTAGGTATCTTATGGTTCTTGGTGCTCTAGTAAATGGAATCGATTCTCTAATTTCCCTTTCTGTATTTTCATTGTTAGTGTATAAGAAAGCCACTGATTTCTGTACATTGACTTTGTATCCTGCCATGTTACTGAATTGTTCTATGAGTTCTAGCAGTTTGGGGGTGGAGTCTTTGGGGTTTTCCATATAAAGAATCATGTCATCTGCGAAGAGAGAGAGTTTGACTTCTTCCTTGCCAATTTGGGTACCTTTTATTTCTCTTTGTTGTCTGATTGCCATTGCTAGAACTTCTAATACTATGTTGAACAAGAGTGGTGAGAGTGGGCATCCTTGTCGTGTTCCTGATCTCAACGGGAAGGCTGCAAGCTTTTTCCCATTGAGGAGGATATTTGCTGTGGGTCTTTCATAGATAGATTTTATGAAGTTCAGGAATGTTCCCTCTATCCCTATACTTTGAAGCGTTTTCGTCAGGAACGGATGCTGGATTTTGTCAAATGCTTTTTCTGCATCAATTGAGAGGACCATGTGGTTCTTCTCTCTTCTCTTGTTGATTTGTTCTATCACAATGATTGATTTGCGAATGTTGAACCAACCTTGCAACCCAGGGATGAATCCCACCTGGTCATGGTGGATAATCTTTTTAATGTGCTGGTGGATCCTGTTTGCTAGGATCTTGTTGAGAATCTTTGCATCCATATTCATCATTGATATTGGTCTGAAATTCTCCTTTTTGGTAGGGTCTTTGTCTGGTTTGGGGATCAGGGTAATGCTGGCTTCATAAAAAGAGTCTGGAAGTTTTCCTTCTGCTTCAATTTTTTGGAACAGCTTCAGGAGAATTGGTGTTATTTCTTCTTTGAAAGTTTGGTAAAATTCCCCAGGGAATCCGTCAGGTCCTGGGCTCTTGTTTTTTGGGAGGTTTTTGATCACTGCTTCAATCTCATTACTAGATATCGGTCTATTCAGGTTGTCAATTTCTTCCTGGTTCAATTTTGGGAGTTTGTAGTTTTCCAGGAATGCATCCATTTCATCTAGGTTGCTTAGCTTATTGGCATATAACTGTTGGTAATAATTTCTGATGATTGTTTCTATTTCCTTGGTGTTAATTGTGATCTCTCCCTTTTCATTCATAATTTTATTAATTTGGGCTTTCTCTCTTTTCTTTTGGATTAGTGTGGCCAATGGTTTATCGATCTTATTGATTCTTTCAAAAAACCAGCTTCTAGTTTCATTGATACGTTCTACTGTATCTCTGGTTTCTACCTCATTGATCTCTGCTCTAATCTTGATTATTTCCCTTCTTGTGTGTGGAGTTGGTTTGATTTCTTGTTGATTCTCCAGTTCTTTAAGGTGTAGAGACAGCTGGTGTATTCTGGATTTTTCAATGTTTTTGAGGGAGGCTTGGATGGCTATGTATTTCCCCCTTAGAACCGACTTTTCTGTATCCCATAGGTTTTGGACCGAGGTGTCTTCATTCTCATTGGTTTCCATGAATTGTTTAAGTTCATCTGTGATCTCCTGGTTGATCCAAGCATTCTTAAGCAAGGTGGTCTTTAGCTTCCAGGTGTTTGAGTTCCTTCTGAACTTTTCCTTGTGATTGAGTTCCAGTTTCAAAGCATTGTGATCGGAGAATATGCAGGGAATCATGTCAGTCTTTTGGTATCGGTTGAGTCCTGCTTTGTGACCCAGTATGTGGTCTATTCTGGAGAAGGTTCCATGTGCACTTGAGAAGAATGAATATTCTGTTGTTTTAGGGTGGAATGTTCTGTATACGTCGATGAGGTCCATCTGGTCCAACGTTTCATTCAATGCTCTTATTTCTTTATTAATTTTCTGCTTCGATGATCTGTCTATTTCTGAGAGAGGCGCATTAAGATCTCCTACTATTATTGTATTCATATCAATATGACTCTTTATCTTGATTAATAGTTTTCTTATGTAATTGGGTGCTCCCATATTGGGGGCATAGATATTCACAATTGTTAGCTCATCTTGGCGGATAGTCCTTTTAAGAATGATGTAGTGTCCTTCTGTATCTCTGACTACAGTCTTTAGTTTAAAATCTAATTTATCTGATATGAGAATTGCTACTCTGGCCTTCTTTTGAGGCTCATTGGCATGAAAGATGCTTCTCCATCCCTTCACTTTCAGTCTGGGTGAAACCTTAGGTTCAAAATGGGTCTCTTGTAGACAACATATGGATGGGTCCTGTCGTTTTATCCAATCGGCAACCCTGTGTCGTTTTATGGGCGCATTTAGGCCATTCACATTGAGAGTGATTTTTGAGAGTGATTATTGAGAGATAGGTTTTTATTGACATCGTGTTGCCTTTGAAGTCTTTCTGTCTGTAGATTCTTTCTATATTTCTGTTCAATGATATTCTTAGGATTTTTTCTCTTTTATAGGACCCCCCTTAATATTTCCTGCAGTGTCGGCTTGGTGGTTGCATAGTCTTTTATGCCTTGCCCGTCTTGGAAACTCTGTATCTCTCCATCCATTTTAAATGTCAGTCTTGCTGGATAGAGTATTCTTGGTTGCATGGTCTTCTCATTTAGTACTCTGAATATATTTTTCCATCCCTTCCTGGCTTGCCAGGTCTCTGTGGAAAGATCTGACGTTATTCTAATGGGCTTTCCTCTGTATGTAAGGAGCTTTTTTGTCCTAGCTGCTTTTAAGAGGGTCTCTCTTGAAACATAATTCCTCATTCTAACTATAAGGTGTCGTGAGGACTTTCGAGAATTGAAAATCTTGGGAGGAAATCTCTCTGCCTCTAGTACATGAACGTTGTTTCCATTCATGAGATTGGGAAAATTTTCATAGACAACTTCTTCCACTATATCTTCTAGACTTCTTTCTTTTTCCTCCCCTTCAGGGATTCCAAAAATTCTGACGTTGGAACGTTTCATGGCATCGTTTATTTCCCTGATTCTGTTTTCATGGCTTCTGAGCTGTTTGTTCCAGGCTTCCTCCTGATCCTTTCCCTCTATCTGTTTGTCCTCCAGATCACTAATTCTATCTTCTGTCTCAGTTACCCTAGCTTTTAGAGAATTTAGATTAGATTGGAACTCATTGAGAGCATTGTGAACATCATCCCTGGTGGCTTTCAGTTCTGCCCTAACATTTTGAACATCATTCCTGGTGGCTTTCAGTTCTGCCCTAATCAATTCTGTTTGGTCATCCATGGCTTTCTCCAACCTAGCTATTGCCTGGACAATTGTTCGTCTGAATTCCTTTTCTGACATATTGTCTATGTCGATAGCCATTAGCTCTGTTGCAGAAGGCCCATCCTCTGTATTTTTCTTCTGTTGGGTATTCCTCCTCCTAGTCATTTTGGAAAGAGATGATTGAACAGATGCAACTGGACTTATCGATTGTGGTGCAGTCAATGTGCACCCTGCAACGCTTCTGTGCAATCAGGATTACCCACCCAAATGAGAGAAAAAAGAAAAGAAAAAGAAATAAAGAAGAGAAAAGAAAATAAAGGGGAAAAAAAGTAATAAAAAAGAGAGAGAGAGAGAGAGATAGGGAAAAAGGGGAAGATAAAAGAGAAGGCTCAGCCCAAATGGGCCACAAGGTAAGATTTGTGAAGTATACAAACAAAAACAGACAAACAAAAAGACTGATAAAAGTATATGACAAGAGAAAAAAAATATATATATATATATATTAGCAAAAAAAAAAAGGGAAGAACCTCATCAGAAAGAACCCCAAGTATAAGGTTTATATATTATCAGGACAAACACAAATTCACAGAAACACTGACAGAAGGAAAAATTGGGAGAGTGGTTATAAATTCTCAGTGTGGGTGAGGAAGGTTATTTTGATTCTTCCTGAATGTATCTTGATGTTTTTGTTAAGGGACTCAACTTTCCTACGTTACAGGGGGATTAGAAACTGGTTTGCCTATAGGGGTAGCATTGATTGGGGAAAGGGGATTACCTTGAAGTTTACCTCTATATGTATAGTAGAAAATAAAAATTAAAAAAGAATAAACTAGACTAAACTAAGTTAAAATTAAAAAAGAATTAAAAAAATAGAAAAGCAAAAGAAAAACACGGGTGTATGTATCAAAAAGTTCAGGTTAGAAGGTCATTAAAGAATTTGATGTACTGGACATCTCAGTGTGGTGGTAAATAGTTTAAAAAATTATCTGTATGTATAAAAAAAAAGAACCAGAATATTGGTAAAGAGTTGAAAATAAAAGTGGTATTGATGAAGTAGTGGTGGTTGTTTTCTTGTAGTCTTTTTTTTTTTTTCTTCCTTCCTGGTTGGTTTTCTGGGGGAGGGGCCTGCAACGTGGGTTTTCAGACAATGATGTTCCCTGAGTTAGGTCCTCCCACTCCCCTCAAGTGGGTGGGCTCTGAGGAAACTGTTTTTTTCAGCCTTTTGTTCTCTGGGCGTTTTTATGTTCTTTCATCTGCTTTCTCTCTCCTTGACAGCTTTTTTTTTTTAATTTTTATTTGTTTATTTACAGCATAACAGTGTTCATTGTTTTGGCATCACACCCAGTGCTCCATGCAGTACGTGCCCTCCCTATTACCCATCACCTGGTTCCTCAACCTCCCACCCCTCCCATCCCCCTGCCGCCCCTTCATAACCCTCTGGTTGTTTTTCAGAGTCCATAGTCTCTCATGGTCCATCTCCCCTTCCAGTTTCCCTCAACTCCCTCTCCTCTCCATCTCCCCATGTCCTCCATGTTATTTGTTATGCTCCACAAATAAGTGAGACCATATGATACTTGACTCTCTCTGCTTGACTTATTTCGCTCAGCATAATTTCTTCCAGTCCCGTCCATGTTGCTACAAAAGTTGGGTATTCGTCCTTTCTGATGGAGGCATAATACTCCATTGTGTATATGGCCCACATCTTCCTTATCCATTCATCCGTTGAAGGGCATCTTGGTTCTTTCCACAGTTTGGCGACCGTAGCCATTGCTGCAATAAACATTGGGGTACAGATGGCCCTTCTTTTCACTACCTCTGTATCTTTGGGGTAAATACCCAGCAGTGCAATTGCAGGGTCATAGGGAAGCTCTATTTTTAATTTCTTCAGGAATCTCCACACTGTTCTCCAAAGTGGCTGCACTAACTTGCATTCCCACCAACAGTGGAAGAGGGTTCCCCTTTCTCCACATCCTCTCCAGCACACGTTGTGTCCTGTCTTGCTAATTTTGGCCATTCTAACTGGTGTTAGGTGGTATCTCAATGTTGTTTTAATTTGAATCTCCCTGATGGCTAGTGATAATGAACATTTTTTCATGTGTCTGATAGCCATTTGTATGTCTTCATTGGAGAAGTGTCTGTTCATATCTTCTGCCCATTTTTTGATATGATTATCTGTTTTGTGTGTGTTGAGTTTGAGAAGTTCTTTATAGATCCTGGATATCAACCTTTTGTCTGTACTGTCATTTGCAAATATCTTCTCCCATTCCGTGGGTTGCCTCTTTGTTTTGTTTCTCCTTGACAGCTTTTGATGGTTTTTGGAGGTTTAGAGGAGAGCAAACTGCACCCCGACCTCCCTCTCAGAGAGAAGATTCAGAATGTTTTGCAAGAGCTGCTGGCAGAGTCAGTTCTGAGTCACTGTCCCTGGGGATGCAGGAGCTCCTCGTTGTACCCAAAACCAGGGCCGCGGTGGCTGTCTGGGCAGCTCCAGACCGCCAGAGAGGTTCCAAGCAGAGATCACACACTGAGATTTTCCCGCTATCCTGGGCTGGGAATGTCTGGTTTTTCCAGATGCCAGAGCTCCAGGCTAGCGCCTATGAGCACCTATCCAAAGGGAGGATGTGGGACGCATGCATTTCAGGATTGCCGTCTGGCCAGGCTCCCAGCCCCTCAAGGGAGCCAGACCCCACTCGTTCTGAGGCGCGCTGGTGTTCAGGCGCTCTGGCGGCTCAGGGACGGAGACCTGATTTCTCCGCCGCACTCTCTCTGGCTCAGTGCCAGGGGAGGCTGTCCTGGTTTCGGGGACTTAGGTCCCTGACCCTAACCGCCCAGGTTCCCACTATTACCCCCCGTGATCCTTTGCTCTTTGTTTTTTGAGTGCTTTCAACCAGACTCCAAGCTAATGCTCGTCCCCAGACGCAGGGCACTCTCGTATTGGGGTATTACTTTCCCATGGGTCACCTCTGGTGGCTCCCTCCCCCTTTTGTTTATCTTCCGATATCAGTCTGAGGCTCCCAGTCTGCTTTACCTGCCACTGGCATCTTCTGCTCCTGTAGAGATCCAGACATGTATAATTCTGATCTCAGGCTGATTTTGCGGGTGGTCGGAGTTCTTTGGTAGGTAATCATCTCACTTTAGGGTACAGGTTGAAACGGTGCCTCCTCCTACTTGCCAGCCATCTTGACTCCCCTCAAGATTTCATTTTTTATGGCTGCATAATATTGCATGATATATACACCACATCTTCTTTATCCAATCATCTGTTGATGAACATCTGTGCTCTTTCCATAGTTGAGCTGTTGTGGACATTGCTGCTATAATCATTGGGGTGCAAGTGCCCCTTCAGATTACTACATTTATTTCTTTAGTGTAAATACCTAGTAGTGCAATTGCTGGTTGATAGGGTAGCTCTATTTTCTACTTTTTGAGGAGCCTCCCTATTGTTTTCCAGAGTGGCTGCACCAACTTGCATTCCCACCAACAGTGTAGGAGGGTTCCCCTTTCTTTGCATCCTTGCCAACATCTGTCGTTTCCTGACTTGTTAAGGCTTGAGGTGGTATCTCTGTGGTTTTGATTTGTATTTCTCTCAGGATGAGTGATATTGAACACTTTTTCATGTGTCTGTGGGCCATTTGGATGTCTTCTTTCCAGAAGTGTCTCTTCATGTCCCTGCACATTTCTTGATTGGATTATTAGCTTTTCAGGTGTTGGGTTTGAGAAGTTCTTTATAGATTTTGGATATTAGCCCTTTATCTGATATGTCATTTGTAAATACCTTCTCCCATTCTGCCAGTTGTCTTTTGATTTTGTTGACTGTTTCCTTTGCTGTGCAAAAAGCTTTTTATCTTTTTTTTAAGATTTTTTTTATTTATTCATTTGACAGAGAGAGAGATCACAAGTAGGCAGAGAGGCAGGCAGAGAGAGAGGAGGAAGCAGGCACCCTGTGGAGCAGAGAGCCCAGTGCGGGGCTCGATCCCAGGACCCTGAGATCATGACCTGAGCCGAAGGCAGCGGCCTAATCCACTGAGCCACCCAGGAGCCCCAAAAAAGCTTTTTATCTTGATGAAGTCCCCATAGTTCATTTATACCCTTGTTTCCCTCGTCTTTGGCGATGTGTCTTGGAAGAAGTTGCTGTGGCAAGGTCAAAGACGTTGCTGCCTGTGTTCTCCTCTAGGATTTTGGTGGTTCCTGTCTCATATTGAGGTCTCTCATCCATTTTGAATTTATTTTTATGTATGGTGTAAGGAAATGGCCCAGTTTCATTCTTCTGCATGTAGTGGCTGCCCAACTTTCCCAACACCATTTGTTGAAGAGGGTGTCATTTTTCCACTGGATATTCTTTCCTGCTTTGTGGAAGATTAATTGACCATAAGGGTCAAGTGTCCATTTATGGGGTCTCTATTCTGTTCCATTGATCTATGTGTCTGTTTTTGTGCCAGTACCATATTGTTTTAATGAATACAGCTTTGTAAAGGAGCTTGAAGTCTGGAATTGTGATGACCCCAGTTTTGGTTTTCCTTTTCAAAATTCCTCTGGCTATTCAGGGTTTTTTTTTTCCTGGTTCCATTCAAATTTTAGGATTATATGGTCCATTACTGTGAAAAAAGTTGATGGTATTTTGATAGAGATTGCATTGAATGTGTAGACTGCTCTAGGTAACGTAGACATTTTAACATTTGTTTTTCCATACCATGAGCATAGAACATTTTCCCATTTCTATGTCATCCTCAACTTCTTTCATGAGTATTCTATAGTTTTCTGAGTACAGATCCTTTGTTTCTTTGGTTAGATTTATTCCTAGGTATGTTATGGTTTTGGGTGCAATTGTAAATGGGATGGACTCCTTAATGTCTCTTTCTTCTGTCTCATTGTTGGTGTACAGAAATGGAAATGGTTTCTGTGCATTGATTTTATATCCTGCCAGTTTACTGAGTTTGTGTATGAGTTCTACCAGTTTGGGATGGAGTCTTTTGGGTTTTCCACATAAAGTATCATATCATCTGCAAGGAGTGAGGGTTTGACTTCTTTGCTGATTTGGATGTCTTTTATTTCTTTTTGTTGTCTGATTGCTGGGGCTAGGGTTTCTCATACTGTGTTGAACAGCAGTAGTGATAGTGGACATCCCTGTCATGTTCCTAATCTTAGTGGAAAATCTCCATTTTTCCCCATTGAGAATGATATTTGCGATGGGTTTTTCATAGATGGCTTTTATGATATTGAGGTATGTACTCTCTGTCCCTGCACTATGAAGAATTTTAATCAAGAAAGGATGCTGTGCTTTTTCAAATGCCTTTTCTGCATCTATTGAGAGTATCATATGGTTATTGTCCTTTCCTTTATTAATGTAGTGCATCACATTGAATGACATGCGGATGTTGAACCAAACTTGCAGTCCAGGAACGAATCCCACTTGGTTGTGGTGAACAATCCTTTTAGTATAGTGTTGGCTAGTATTTTGGAGAGAATTTTTGCATATATGCTCATCAGGGATATTCATCTGTAATTCTTCTTTCTGGTGGGTTGGGGATCAAGGTAATGCTGGCCTCATAGAATGAGTTTGGAAGTTTTCCTCCCATTTCTGTTTTTTGAAACAGCTTAAGTAGATAGATATTATTCCTTCTTTAAATGTGTGGTAGAATTCCCCTGGGAAGTCATCTGACCCTGGACTCTTGTTTTTGGGGAGATTTTTATTACTGCTTCAATTTCCTTGCTGGTTATAGGTCTGTTCAGATTGTCTATTTCTTCTTGTTTCAGTCTTGGTAATTTGTAACTATGCAGGAATGCATCCATTTCTTCCAGATTACTTAATTTGTTGATATAAAGTTGCTCATATGTTCTAACAATTCTATTTCCTTGGTATTAATTATGATGTCTCCTCTTTCATCCATGATTTTATTAATTTGGGTTCTCTCTCTCTCTCTCTCTGGATCAGTCTGGCCAGAGGTTTATCATTCTTATTAATTTTTTTTCAAAGAACTAACTTCTAAGTATCATTGATCTGTTCTGTGGTTCTTCTGGTTTCTATTTCAAAGATTTCTGCTCTAATCTTTATTATTTCTCTTCTCCTCTTGGTTTAGGCTTTATTTACTGCTCTTTCCCCAGGTCATTTAGGTGTATGGTTACCTTGTGCATTTGGGGTTCTTCTAATTTTTTGAGAGAGGCTTTTATTACGTTATACTTCCATATCCCAGAAATTGTGAACTAATATGTTTTTATTCTCATTAGTTTCCGTGTTTTTTTTTTAACTTCTTCTTTAATTTCCTGGTTAGCCCATTAATTCTTTAGTAGGATGCTTCTTAACCCAAAGGTTTTAAGTTCCTTCCAAATTTCTTCTTGTGGTTTAGTTCCAGTTTTAAATGGTTTTAAAGCTTAAAGTTTTAAAGGTCTTATTCTTCCAATCCAGGAGCATGGAACATTTTTCCATTTTTTTGTGTCTTCCTCAATTTCTTTCCTGAGTACTTTATAATTTTCTGTGTATAGATTCTTAGTCTCTTTGGTTAGGTTTATTCCTAGGTATCTTATAGTTTTGGGTACAATTGTAAATGGGATTGACTCCTTAATTTCTCTTTCTTCAGTCTTGTTGTTGGTGTACAGAAATGCAACTGATTTCTGTGCATTGATTTCATATCCTGACACTTTACTGAATTCCTGTACAAGTTCTAGCAGTTTGTGAAAATGTCTATGCTACCTAAAGCAATCTACACATTTAATGCAATCCCTATCAAAATACCATCCATTTTTTTCAAAGAAATGGAACAAATAATCCTCAAATTTATATGGAACCAGAAAAGACCTCGAATAGCCAAAGGAATATTGAAGAACAAAGCCAAAGTTGGTGGCATCACAATTCCGGACTTCAAGCTCTATTACAAAGCTGTCATCATCAAGACAGCATGGTACTGGCACAAAAACAGACACATAGATCAGTGGAACAGAATAGAGAGCCCAGAAATCGATCCTCAACTCTATGGTCTTCGACAAAGCAGGAAAGAATGTCCAATGGAAAAAAGACAGCCTCTTCAATAAATGGTGCTGGGAAAATTGGACAGCCACATGCAGAAAAATGAAATTGGACCACTTCCTTACACCACACACGAAAATAGACTCCAAATGGATGAAGGACCTCAATGTGAGAAAGGAATCCATCAAAATCCTTGAGGAGAATGCAGGCAGCAACCTCTTCGACCTCAGCCGGAGCAACATCTTCCTAGGAACAACGGCAAAGGCAAGGGAAGCAAGGGCAAAAATGAACTATTGGGATTTCATCAAGATCAAAAGCTTTTGCACAGCAAAGGAGACAGTTAACAAAACCAAAAGACAACTGACAGAATGGGAGAAGATATTTGCAAACCACATATCAGATAAAGGGCTAGTATCCAAAATCTATAAGGAACTTAGCAAACTCAACACCCAAAGAACAAACAATCCAATCAAGAAATGGGCAGAGGACATGAACAGACATTTCTGCAAAGAAGACATCCAGATGGCCAACAGACACATGAAAAAGTGCTCCACATCACTCGGCATCAGGGAAATACAAATCAAAACCACAATGAGATATCACCTCACACCAGTCAGAATGGCTAAAATTAACAAGTCAGGAAATGACAGATGCTGGAGAGGGTGTGGAGAAAGGGGAACCCTCCTCCACTGTTGGTGGGAATGCAAGCTGGTGCAACCACTCTGGAAAACAGCATGGAGGTTCCTCAAAATGCTGAAAATAGAACTACCCTATGACCCAGCAATTGCACTACTGGGTATTTACCCTAAAGATACAAACATAGTGATCCGAAGGGGCACGTGTACCCGAATGTTTATAGCAGCAATGTCTACAATAGCCAGACTATGGAAAGAACCTAGATGTCCATCAACAGATGAATGGATCAAGAATATGTGGTATATATACACAATGGAATACTATGCAGCCATCAAAAGAAATGAAATCATGCCATTTGCGACGACGTGGATGGAACTAGAGCATATCATGCTTAGTGAAATAAGTCAATCAGAGAAAGACAACTATCACATGATCTCCCTGATATGAGGACATGGAGAAGCAACATGGGGGGGTAGGGGGATAGGAGAAGAATAAATGAAACAAGATGGGATTGGGAGGGAGACAAACCATAAATGACTCTTAATCTCACAAAACAAACTGGGGGTTGCTGGGGGGAGGTGGGATTGGGAGAGGGGGAGCGGGCTATGGACATTGGGGAGGGTAAGTGCTATTGTGAGTGCTGTGAAGTGTGTAAACCTGGCGATTCACAGACCTGTACCCCTGGGGATAAAAATACATTATATGTTTATTAAAAAAAAAAAATTTGGAAGGGGAGGCGAACCATAAGAGACTATGGACTCTGAAAAACAACCTGAGGGTTTCAAAGGGTCAGGGGTGGGAGGTTGGGCGAACAGGTGGTGGGTAATGGGGAGGGCACGTTCTGCATGGAGCACTGGGTGTTGTGCAAAAAGAATGAATACTGTTATGCTAAAAAAATAAATAAAATGGGAAAAAAAATAAAAATAAAAAAATAAAAGTATCCCTGAAGTAAAAAAAAAAAAACCTCCCAAAAAAACAAGAGCCCAGGGCCTGACAGATTCCCTGGGGAATTCTACCAAACATTCTAAGAAGAAATAATACCTATAGTCCTGAAGCTGTTTCAAAAAGTTGAAGGAGAAGGAGAACTTCCAGACTCTTTTTATGAAGCCAGCATTACTCTGATCCCAAAACCAGGCAAAGACCCCATCAAAAAGGAGAATTTCAGACCAATATCCCTGATGAATCTGGATGCTAAGATTCTCAACAAGATCTTAGCTAATAGGAAACAACAGCCATTAAAAAGATTATCCGCCATGACCTGGTGGGATTCGTCCCTGTGTTGCAAGGATCATTCAACAATCGCAAATCAATCAATGTGATAGAACAAATCAATAAGAGAAGACAGAAGAACTACATGTCCTCTCAATTGATGCAGAAAAAGCATTTGACAAGATATAGCATCCCTTCTTGATTAAAATGATTCAAAATATAAGGATAGAGGGAACATTCCTCAACTTCATAAAAGCTATCTATCAAAAACCCACAGTGAATATCACTTGCTCAAAGATCCCTTTGAGATCAGGAACATGACAAGGATGCCCATTCTCACCACTCTTATTCAACATAGTATTAGAAGTCCTAGCAACAGCAGTCAGAAAACAAAAAGAATAAAGGGTATTCAAATGGACAAAGAAGAAGTCAAACTCTCTCCCTTCACAGATGACATGTTACTTTATATGGAAAACCCAAAAGACTCCAACCCCAAACTAGCTAGAACTCATATACCAATTTAGTAATGTGGCAGGATACAAAGTCAATGTACAGAAATCAGTGGCTTTCTTATACACAAACAATGAAAATACAGAAAGGGAAATTAGAGAATCGATTCCATTTACTATAGAACCAAGAACCATAAGATACCTGGGAATAAACCTAACCAAAGAGGTAAAGGATCTGTACTCGAGAAACTACAGAACACACATGAAAGAAATTGAAGAAGACACAAAAAGATGGAAGACCATTCCATGCTCTTGGATTGGAAGAATAAACATTGTTAAAATGTCTATACTGCCTAGAGAAATCTATATTTTTAATGCCATTCCGATCAAAATTCCACCGATATTTTTCAATGAGCTGGAGCAAATAATCCCAAAATTTGTATGGAATCAGAAGAGACCCTGAATTGCTAAGAAAATGTTGAAAAAGAAAAAACTGGGAGCATCACATTGCCTGATTTTAAGCTTTACTACAAAGCTGTGATCACCAAGACAGCATGGGACTGGCACAAAAACAGACACATAGACCAGTGGAACAGAGTAGAGAGCCCAGATATGGACCCTCAACTTTATGGTCAAATAATCCTCGACAAAGCAGGAAAGCATATCCAGTGGAAAAAAGGTAGTCTCTTCAATAAATAGTGCTGTGAAAATTGGACAGCTATATGTAGAAGAATGAAACTCGACCATTCTCTTATACCATACACAAAGATAAACTCGAAATGGATAAAATACCTCAATGTGAGACGGGAATCCATCAGAATCCTAGAGGAGAACATAGGCAGTAGCCTCTTCAACACCAGCCACAGCGACTTCTTTTAAGATATGTCTCCAAAGACAAAGGAAACCAAAGCAACAGTGAACTTCTGGGACTTCATGAAGATCAAAAGCTTGTGCTCAGCAAAGGAAACAGTCAACAACTCAAGACATAACCCATGAAATGGGAGATGATATTCGCAAATGACAGTACAGACAAAGGACTCATAACCAGGATCTATAAAGAACTCCTCAAACGCAACACACACAAAACAGATAATCACATCAAAAATGGGCAGAAGACATGAACAGACACTTCTCCAAAGAGGACATACAAATGGCTAACAGACACATGAAAAAATGTTCATCATCATTAGCCATCAGGGAGACGCAAATCAAAACCACATTGAGATACCACCTTACACCAATTAGATTGGCCAAAATTAACAAGACTGGAAACAACATGTGTTAGGATGTGGAGAAAGGGGAACCCTCTTCCACTGTTGGTGGGAATGCAAGCTGGTGCAGCCACCTTGGAAAACAGTGTGGAGATTCCTTAAGAAATTAAAAATAGAGCTTCCCTATGACCCTGCAATTGCACTGCTGGGTATTTACCCCAAAGACACAGATTTAGTGTAGAGAAGGGCCATCTGTACCCCGATGTTCAGAGCAGCAATGGCACAGTTGACAAACGTGGAAAGAACCGAGATGTCCTTCAACAGATGAATGGATTAAAAAAGATATGGTCCATATCTATTATGGAGTATTATGCTTCCATCAGAAAGGATGAATACCCAACCTTTGTATCAGCATGGACAGGACTGGAAGAGATTATGCTGAGTGAAATAAGTCAAGCAGAGAGAATCAATTATCATATGGTTTCGCCTACTTGTGGAGCATAAGGAATAACGTGGAGGACATAGGGAGGAGAAGGGAGTTGGGGGAAACTGTAGGGGGAGACAAACCATGAGAGACTGTGGACTCTGAGAAACTGAGGGTTTTGGTGGGGTGGGGGTAGGGGCTGGGTGAGCGTGGTGGTGGGTATTATGGAAGGCACATAATGCATGGAGCACTAGGTGTGGTGCATAAACAATGAATTTTGGAACACTGAAAATTTAAAAAAATAATAAAGATAATAGGTGTGCTTGAAAAAAGAAGAAAACACGTCAGAGACTCCTTTACTGCAGAAATAAAGGAACTAAAATCTATCGGGCTGAAATTTAAGATGCTATTACAGAGACGCAGTCCCAAAGGAGGCAGAAGAGAGAGTCAGTAATATAGAAGAAAAAGTGATGAAAAGTAAGAGAGCTGAGAAAAAGAGAAAACTACTTGAACATAGGGGTGATTTTGAACAATCAGTGATACCACAAAACACAATAATATTTGAATAATAGAGATCCCAGAAGGTAAGGAAAGCGGGGGATCGGGGGGGTTATTTCATGAATTATAACTGAGAACATCCCTAATATAGGGAAGGAAGCAGGGTTTCAAGTATGTGAGGCACAGAGAGCTGCCCTCAAAATCAATAAAAATGGGTCAACACCTCAACATATTATAGTGAAACTTGCAGTTTTCAGAGATAAAGAGAAATCCTGAAAGCAGCTCAGGACTAGAGGTCCTTATCCTACAAGGGTGGACACATAAGGCTGACAGCAGAACTGTCCACAGAGATCTGGCAGGCCAGAAAGGCCTGGCATGATATATTCAGTGTGCAAAATGTAAAAAAATATGCAACCAAGAATACTGTATCAATATAGAATATTTCATTCAGTATAGAAAAAAAGACTATCATTCAATACAGAAAAAAAGATAGAGTTTCTAGGAAAAACAAAAACTAAAGGAATTTGTGAACACTAAACCAGCCCTACAAGAAATATTCAAGGCGATTCTTTGAGCAAAGAAAGCCCAAAAGTAACAAAACTGAGAAAGGAATAGAACATTCGACAGAAAAAGTTACTTTACGGGTTATACAATAGCATTAAATTCACATCTTTCAATAATTACTCTGAATGTAAATGGACTAAATTCTGCAACAAAGCAACAAAGCAGAGGAGGAAGCAGATTTCCTACTGAGCAGGGAGCCGGAAGTGGGACTCAAACCCAGGACTATGGGATCATAACCCAAGACACAGGATATCAGATTGGATTTTCTTTATAAGTCCACTGATATGCTGTCTTTAAGAAACTCATTTTAGATAAAAAGACACCCCCAGATTAAAAGGCAGGGGGTGGATAAATCTTTATCTTGCTAACAGACATCAAAAGAAAGCATCCTTATATCAAGCAAACTTGATTTTATTTCTTTTTTTTTTAATTTCTTTTCAGTGTTCCAGAATTCATTGTTTATGCACCACACCCAGTACTCCATGCAATATGTGCCTTCCATAATACCCACCACCAGGCTCACCCAACCTCCCACCTCCCAGCCCTCCAAAACCCTCAGATTGTTTCTCAGAGTCCACAGTCTCTCATGGTTCATCTCCCCCTCCCAATTTCCTCCAACTCCCTTCTCCTCTCCATCTCCCCATGTCCTCTATGTCATTCCTTATGCTCCACAAATAAGCGAAACCATATGATAATTGACTCTCTCTGCTTGACTTATTTCACTCAGCAAAATCTCTTCCCATCCGGTCCATGTTGATACAAAAGTTGGGTATTCATCCTTTCTGATGGAGGCATAATACTCTATGGGGTAGATTTTATTTCTTTTTTTTTTTAAAGATTTTATTCATTTGAAGAGAGAGAGTGAGTGAGGAAGAGAGCACAAACCGGGGCAGGGGGAGAAGCAGAGGAGGAAGCAGATTCCTGCTGAGCAGGGAGCCGGAAGTGGGACTCAATCCCAGGACCATAGGATCATGACCCAAGCTGAAGGCAGATGCCTAATGGACTGAACTACGCAGATGCCCCAGACAAGCTAGATTGTAAACCAAAGAATATTAAGAGATGAAGAAGGACACTACATCATAATAAAGGTGTCCATCCAAGAAGAAGATGTAACAATTATAAATATTTATGCCCCTAACTTGGGAGCAACAAAATATATACATCAATTAATAATGAACTTTAAAAAACTACTTGATAATAATACAAACAAAGGCAAGGGACTTTAACACCCCACTCACAGCAATGGACAAGTGATCTAAGCAGAAGATCAACCATCAACAAGATCTCACTCTTTGCATCAAAAAACAAGGGCTTTGGATGACACACTTGGCCAGATGGACTTCAGAGATACATTCAGAGCATTTCATCCCAAAGCAGAAGAATACACATTCTTCTCAAGTGCACATGAGACATTCTTCAGAATAGACCATATACTGGGTCACAAATCAGGTCTCAATCAGTACCAAAATATTGGGATGGTTCCCTGCATATTTTTGGACCGCAATGCTATAAAACTTAAAGTCGACCACAAGGAAAAATGTGGAACACCATGAATACATGGAGGATAAAGAACATCATACTAAAGAATGAATTGGTCAAGCAGAAAATCAAAGAATTTTTAAAACATACACGGGAGAAAATGAAAATGAAAACACGACAGTTCAGAGCCTTTGGGATGCAACAAAGGTGGTCCTAAGAGGGATGTATATAGCAATACCGGCCTTTCTCAAGAAACAAGAAAAGTCTCAAGCACACACCCTAACCTAAAGGAGCTGTGGGGGGGGGGGGGGACATCAAATAAAGCCTAAATCCAGCAGGAGAAAAGAAATAACAACAATTAGAGCAGAAATCAAAAGAGCAGTAGAACTGATCAATGAAACTGGGAGCTCATTCTTTGAAAGAATAAGATTGATAAACCCTAGCCAGACTTATAAAAAAGAAAAGAGAAAGGACCCAAATAAAGTCATGAATGAAAGAGATCACAACCAAAACTGAAGAAATACAAACAAATTATAAGAACATATTATGTACAATTATGTGCCAATAAATTTGGCAATCTGGAAGAAATTGATGCATTCCTTGAAACACATAAACTACCAAAGTGAAACAGGAAGAAATAGAAAACCTGAACAGATCCATAATCAGCAAAGAAATTGAAACAGTGATCAAGAATCTCCTAAAAAACAGGAGTCCTGGACCAGATGGCCTCCCAGTGGAAACCAAACATTTAACTAAGCATTAATACCAATTCTCCTGAAGCTGTTTCACAAAATAGAAATGGAAGGAAAACTCCCAAAATCATTCTATGAGGCCAGCACTACCTTGATCCCCAAACCAAAGACCCTACCAAAGAGAATTACAGACCCATATCCCTGATGAACATTGATGCAAAAATTCTCACCAAGACACTAGATAATAGGATCCAACAGTACATTAAAAGGATAATTCACCATGACCACATAGGATTTATTCCTGGACTGCAAGGGTGGTTCAACATCTGCAAATCGTTCAGTGTGATACACCACATTAATAAAAGGACAAGAACCATATGATCTTCTCAATTGATGCAGAAAAGGCACTTAAGAAAATAGTTTTTTTGATAAAAAAAAAAAAACCTCTGCTGTGTAGGGATAGAGGGAACATGCCTCAACATCATAAAAGCCATATATGAAAAACCCATGGCAAATATCACCCTCAATGGTGAAAACCTGACAGCTTTTCCCCAAGGTTGGGAATATGACAGGGATGTCCCACTACTGTTTTTCCACATAGTACTGGAAATCCTAGCCTCAGCAGTCAAACAACAGAAAGAAATAAAAGACATCCAAAGTTGGCAAAAAAGTCAAACTCTCACTCTTTGCAGAAGACAGAAGACATGATACTCTATGAAAAAAGTCCCAAAGACTCCCCCCCAAAGTTGCTGGAACGCATACACAAACTCAGCAAAGTGGCAGGATATAAAAACAATGCACAGAAGTCAGTTGCATTTTGATACACTAAGAATGAGGCAGAAGAGAGAGAAATCAAGGAATCAATCCCACTTATAATTGCATCAAAAAACCTGAGTTCCCTAGGAATAAACCAAACTAAAGAGGTAAAGGACCTATACTCTGAAAACTACAGAACCTTACAAGAGACACTGAGGAAGGCACAAAGAAATGGAAAAATATTCCATGCTCATGGACTGGAAGAACAAATTTTTTTTTAAGATTTTATTTATTTACAGAGAGAGAGAGGTCACAAGTAGGCAGAGAGGCAGTCAGAGAGAGCGAGGAAAGGAAGCAGGCTCTCTGCTGAGCAGAGAGCTCGATTAGGGGCTCGATCCCAGGACCCTGAGATCATGACCTGAGCCGAAGGCAGAGGCTTAACCCACTGAGCCACCCAGGCGCCCAAGGAAGAAGAAATATTATTAAAATGTCTATGGTACCCAAAGCAATCTACACATTCAGTGCAATCCCTATCAAAATATCAACAGCATTTTTCATAGACCCAGAGCAAACAATCCTAAAATTTGTATGGAACCCCCCTAAAGAAAAAGACCCCAAATAGCCAAAGTAATATTGAAAAAGAAATCCAAAGCTGGAGGCATCATGAGTCTGGGCTTCAAGCTATATTGCAAGGCAGCAGTCATCAAGACTGTATAGTACTGGCACAAAAACAGACACGTAGATCAATGGAACAGAATAGAGACCCCAGAAATGGACCTTCAATCCTAGGGTCAATTAATCTTCTACAAAGAAGGAAAGAATATCCAATGGAAAAATGACACTCTCTTCAAAAAATTGTGCTGGGAAAATTGGACAGCCACATGCAGAAGAATGAAACTGGACCACTTTTTTACACCACACACAAAAATAAATTCAAAACGAATGAAAGACCTAAGCATGAGACAGGAATCCATCAAAAGCCTAGAGGAGAACACAGGCAGCAACCAACCTCTTCCACTTTAGCCGCAGCAATCCTCTTGCTAGACACATCTCCAAAGTCAAGGGAAACAAAGGCAAAAAGGAACTATTGAACTTCATCAAGATCAAAATCTTTTGCACAGCAAAGGAAACAGTCAACAGAACTAAAAGGCAACCTACAGAATGGGAGAAGATATTTGCAAATGCCTTATCAGACAAAGGGCTACTATCCAAGATCTATAAAGAACTTATCAAACTCAACACCCCTCCCAAAAATAATCCAATCAAGAAATGGGCAGAGACATGAACAGACATTTCTACACACACACACACACACACACACACACACACACACACCATGGAATATGATGCAGCCATCAAAAAATGAAATCTTACCATTTGCAATGACATGGATGCATCTATAGGCTATTATGCTAAGCAAAATACATCAATCAGAAAAGATAAATACCATAAGACTTCACTCATATGTGGAATTTAAGAAATAAAACAGATGGATATGGAGGAAGGGAAGGGAAATAAGATAAAAACTAAAGGGTGGCAAACCGTAAGATCTTCTTAACTCTAGGGAACAAACTGAGGGTGGCTGATGGGGAGGTGAAGGGGGGAGGTGTAATTGGGTGATAGGCATGAAGGAGGGTCCTTGATGTAATAAGCACTGGGTGTTATATGCAACTGATGAATAACTAAATTCTACAAATAAAACTAAAACAAATAAGTTATTTTTTAGAAAGGAATAAGATGTGGGATATGTGTCTATAATGGAATATTACTCAGCCATTCAAATGAATGAAATCTTGCCATTTGCAATGATGTGGATGGAACTAGGGGGTTTCATGCTAAGTGAAATAAGTCAGTCAGAGAAAGACAAACACATGATTTCACTCATATGTGGAATTTAAGAAACAAAAGAGATGAACATAGAGCAAAGAAAGGAAAAATAAAATAAGATGAAAATAGAGAGGGAGGAGATGCTAAAGTCTAGGAAACGAGTTGCTGGATGGGAGGTGGGTGCTGGGAAAGAATAACTGGATAATGGGCATTAAGGAGGGCACTCGAAGTAATGAGCACTGGGTGCTATATGCAACTGAAAAATCACTACATTGTATCCCTGAAACTAGTAATACAGTATAAGTTAATTAAATTGAATTTAAATAAGGAATTTAAAATAAAGAAATAAATAAATAAGGAAAGGACAGTTGATCTGAAGTAGTTCTCAAGAAATTAAACACAGGGGAGACAAGATGGCGAAGATCTAGGAGGAGGCGCTGTTTCAACCTGTACCCTAAAGTGAGCTATTACCTACCAAAGATCTCTGATCACCCATGAAATCAGCCTGAGATTAGAATTTTACACTTCTGGATCTCTACGGGGGTAGAAGACGCCAGTGGGCAGGTGAAGCGGAGTGGGAATGTTGGACTGATATCGGAAGATAAACAAAAGGGGGAGGGAGTCACGAGAAGCGACCCATTGGAAAGTAATACCCCGATACAAGAGTGCCCTGCGTCTGGGGAAGTTTTGCACTCTCCACGTGCACACCACCCCATGCTATCAGAGCCTGAGTCACCACCCACACCCTCCCCTGAGAGAGGTGCGCACAGGCGCCAGCCCAGCGCTCAGACCCAGAGTCTGAGCTCTCCCAGCCTGGACCAGTGGGAAAATCTCAGTGTGCAATCGCTGCTTGAGACCTCTCTGGTGGTCTGGAGCTGCCAGACAGCCATGGTGGTTTTGGGTACAAGCAGGAGTTCCTGTGTCCCCAGGGACCGTGACTGGGAACATGCTCTGCCAGTGGCCAAGGGGGAATTTATGTGCTCTGGAGCACTCGGAGGGGAACAGACTGAGGCTTCTCTCTGAGAGGGAGGACTGGGTGCAGTTTGCTTTCCTCTAAACCTCCAAAAACCATCAAAAGCTGTCAAGGTGAGAGAAAACAAATCAACAAACAAACAAAAAACCTCCAGAGAACAAAAGCCTGAAAAACCGGTTTCCTCAGAGCCCACCCCCTAGACGGGGGTGGGAGGGCTTAGAAACACCACTACTTCATAGATACAACTTTTTTTTCAGAGTAAAAGTATTCATTGTTTTTGCACCACACCCACTGCTCAATGCAGTACGTGCCCTCCCTATTACCCAACACCTGGTTTCTCCACCTCCCACCCCCCCCCCACCCCTTCAAAACCCTCTGGTTGTTTTTCAGAGTCCATAGTCTCTCATGGGTCATCTCCCCTTCCAGTTTCCTCAACTCCCTTCTCTTCTCCATCTCCCCATGTCCTCCGTGTTCTTTGTTATGCTCCACAAATAAGTGAGACCATATGATACTTGACTCTCTCTGCTTGAAGTATTTCACTCAGCATAATCTCTTCCAGTCCCATCCATATTGCTACAAAAGGTGGGTATACATCCTTTCTGATGCAGGCATAATACTCCATTGTGTATATGGACCACATCTTCCTTATCCATTCATCCGTTGAAGGGCATCTTGGTTCTTTTCCACAGTTTGGCGACTGTGGCCATTGCTGCAATAAACATTGGGGTACAGATGGCTCTTCTTTTCACTACATCTGTATCTTTGGGGTAAATAGCCAGCAGTGCAATTGCAGGGTCATAGGGAAACTCTATTCTTAATTTCTTGAGGAATCTCCACACTGTTCTCCAAAGTGGCTGCACTAACTTGCATTCCCACCAAGAGTGGAAGAGGGTTCCCCTTTCTCCACATCCTCTCCAACACACATTGTTTCCTGTCTTGCTGATTTTGGCCATTCTAACTGGTGTCAGGTGGTATCTCAATGTGGTTTTTTTTTGTTTGGTTTTTTTTTTGTTGTTGTTGTTGTTTTTTTGTTTTTAATTAATTTATTTATTTTTATTTGCTTATTTACAGCATAACAGTGTTCATTGTTTTGGCATCACACCCAGTGCTCCATGCAGTACGTGCCCTCCCTATTACCCACCACCTGGTTCCTCAACTTCCCACCCCCCCCCCGCCGCCGCCCCTTCATAACCCTCTGGTTGTTTTTCAGAGTCCATAGTCTCTTATGGTTCATCTCCCCTTCCAGTTTCTCTCAACTCCCTCTCCTCTCCATCTCCCCATGTCCTCCATGTTATTTGTTATGCTCCACAAATAAGTGAGACCATATGATACTTGACTCTCTCTGCTTGACTTATTTCGCTCAGCATAATTTCTTCCAGTCCTGTCCATGTTGCTACAAAAGTTGGGTATTCGTCCTTTCTGATGGAGGCATAATACTCCATTGTGTATATGGACCACATCTTCCTTATCCATTCATCCGTTGAAGGGCATCTTGGTTCTTTCCACAGTTTGGTGACCGTAGCCATTGCTGCAATAAACATTGGGGTACAAATGGCCCTTCTTTTCACTACATCTGTATCTTTGGGGTAAATACCGAGCAGTGCAATTGCAGGGTCATAGGGAAGCTCTATTTTTAGCTTCTTCAGGAATCTCCACACTGTTCTCCAAAGTGGCTGCACTAACTTGCATTCCCACCAACAGTGGAAGAGGGTTCCCCTTTCTCCACATCCTCTCCAGCACACGTTGTTTCCTGTCTTGCTAATTTTGGCCATTCTAACTGGTGTTAGGTGGTATCTCAATGTTGTTTTAATTTGAATCTCCCTGATGGCTAGTGATGATGAACATTTTTTCATGTCTCTGATAGCCATTTGTATGTCTTCGTTGGAGAAGTGTCTATTCATATCTTCTGCCCATTTTTTGATATGATTATCTGTTTTGTGTGTGTTGAGTTTGAGAAGTTCTTTGTAGATCCTGGATATCAACCTTTTGTCTGTACTGTCATTTGCAAATATCTTCTCCCATTCCGTGGGTTGCCTCTTTGTTTTGTTGACTGTTTCCTTTGCTGTGCAGAAGCTTTTGATCTTGATGAAGTCCCAAAAGTTCATTTTTGCTTTTGTTTCCTCGGCCTTTGGAGACATATCTTGAAAGAAGTTGCTGTGGCTGATATCGAAGAGGTTACTGCCTATGTTCTCCTCTAGGATTCAGATAGATTCCTGTCTCACGTTGAGGTCTTTTATCCATTTCGAGTTTATCTTTGTGTACGGTGTAAGAGAATGGTCGAGTTTCATTCTTCTACATATCGCTGTCCAGTTTTCCCAGCACCATTTATTGAAGAGACTGTCTTTCTTCCATTGTATATTTTTTCCTGTTTTGTCTAGATTATTTGACCATAAAGTTGAGGGTCCATATCTGGGCTCTCTACTGTGTTCCACTGGTCTATGTGTCTGTTTTTATGCTAGTACCATGCTGTCTTGGTGATCACAGCTTTGTAGGAAAGCTTGAAATCGGGTAACGTGATGCCACCAGTTTTGCTTTTGTTTTTCAACATTTCCTTAGCAATTTGAGTCTCTTCTGTTCCATACAAATTTTAGGATGATTTGCTCCAGCTCTTTGAAAAATACCGGTGGAATTTTGATCGGAATGGCATTAAGAGTACAGATTGCTCTAGGCAGTATAGACATTTTAACAATCTTTATTCTTCCAATCCAAGAGCATGGAACGGTCTTCCACCTTTTGTGTCTTCTTCAATTTCTCTCATGAGTGTTCTGTAGTTCCTCGTGTACTGGTCCTTTACCTCTTTGGTTAGGTTTCTTCCCAGGTATCTTATGGTTCTTGGTGCTATAGTAAATGGAATCGAATCACTAATTTCCCTTTCCGTATTTTCATTATTTGTGTATAAGAAAGCCACTGATTTCTGTACATTGACTTTGTATCCTGCCACGTTACTGAATTGCTGTATGAGTTCTAGTAGTTTGGGGGTGGAGTCTTTGGGGTTTTCCATATAAAGAATCATGTCATCTGCGAAGAGAGAGAGTTTGACTTCTTCCTTGCCAATTTGGGTACCTTTTATTTCTCTTTGTTGTCTGATTGCCATTGCTAGAACTTCTAATACTATGTTGAACAAGAGTGGTGAGAGTGGGCATCCTTGTCGTGTTCCTGATCTCAACGGGAAGGCTGCAAGCTTTTTCCCATTGAGGAGGATATTTGCTGTGGGTCTTTCATAGATAGATTTTATGAAGTTCAGGAATGTTCCCTCTATCCCTATACTTTGAAGCGTTTTCGTCAGGAACGGATGCTGGATTTTGTCAAATGCTTTTTCTGCATCAATTGAGAGGACCATGTGGTTCTTCTCTCTTCTCTTATTGATGTGTTCTATCACACTGATTGATTTGCGAATGTGAACCAACCTTGCAACCCAGGGATGAATCCCACCTGGTCATGGTGGATAATCTTTTTAATGTGCTGCTGGATCCTGTTTGCTAGGATCTTGTTGAGAATCTTTGCATCCATATTCATCAGTGATATTGGTCTGAAATTCTCCTTTTTGGTAGGGTCTTTGCCTGGTTTGGGGATCAGGGTAATGCTGGCTTCATAAAAAGAGTCTGGAAGTTTTCCTTCTGCTTCAATTTTTTGGAACAGCTTCAGGAGAATTGGTGTTATTTCTTCTTTGAAAGTTTGGTAGAATTCCCCAGGGAATCCGTCAGGTCCTGGGCTCTTGTTTTTTGGGAGGTTTTTGATCACTGCTTCAATCTCATTACTAGATATCGGTCTATTCAGGTTGTCAATTTCTTCCTGGTTCAATTTTGGGAGTTTGTAGCTTTCCAGGAATGCATCCATTTCATCTAGGTTGCTTAGCTTATTGGCATTTAACTGTTGGTAATAATTTCTGATGATTGTTTCTATTTCCTTGGTGTTAGTTGTGATCTCTCCCTTTTCATTCATAATTTTATTAATTTGGGCTTTCTCTCTTTTCTTTTGGATTAGTGTGGCCAATGGTTTACCGATCTTATTGATTCTTTCAAAAAACCAGCTTCTAGTTTCATTGATACGTTCTACTGTATCTCTGGTTTCTACCTCATTGATCTCTGCTCTAATCTTGATTATTTCCCTTCTTGCATGTGGAGTTGGTTTGATTTGTTGTTGATTCTCCAGGGCAAACCAGTTTCTAATCCCCCTGTAACTTAAGAAAGTTGAGTCCCTTAATCTTATACTAGAGCTTCTTTCTGATGAGGTTCTTCCCTTTTTTTGCTTATATATATATATATACAAAATTTTTTTCTCTTGTCATATACTTTTATCAGTCTTTTTGTTTGTCTGTTTTTGTTCGTATATTTCATAAATCCTACCTTGGGGCCCATTTGGGCTGAGCCTTCTCTTTTATCTTCCCCTTTTTTTCGGTATCTCTCTCTCTTTTTTTTCTTTCCCTTTTTTTTTCTTTCTTCTTCTTCTCTATTTCTTTTTCTTTTCTTTTTTCTCTCATTTGGGTGGGGAACCCTGATTGCACAGAAGCGTTGCAGGGTGCACATTGACTGCACCACAATTGATAAATCCAGCTGCATCCGTTCAGTCATCTCTTACCAAAATGATGAGGAGGAGGAATACCCAAAAGAAGAAAAATACAGAGGATGGGCCTTCTGCAACAGAGCTAATGGCTATCGACATAGACAATATGTCGGAAAAGGAATTCAGACTATCAGTTATCCAGGCAATAGCTAGGTTGGAGAAAGCCATGGATGACCAAACAGAATTGATTAGGGCAGAACTGAAAGCCACCAGGGATGATGTTCAAAATGTGAGGGCAGAACTGAAAGCCACTCTTGTTCAACATAGTATTAGAAGTTCTAGCAATCAGACAACAAAGAGAAATAAAAGGTATCCAAATTGGCAAGGAAGAAGTCAAACTCTCTCTCTTCGCAGATGACATGATTCTTTATATGGAAAACCCCAAAGACTCCACCCCCAAACTACTAGAACTCATACAGCAATTCAGTAACGTGGCAGGATACAAAGTCAATGTACAGAAATCAGTGGCTTTCTTATACACTAACAATGAAAATACAGAAAGTGAAATTAGAGAATCGATTCCATTCACTATAGCACCAAGAACCATAAGATACCTGGGCATAAACCTAATCAAAGAAGTAAAGGACCTGTACTCGAGGAACTACAGAACACTCATGAAAGAAATTGAAGAAGACACAAAAAGATGGAAGACTGTTCCATGCTCTTGGATTGGAAGAATAAACATTGTTAAAATGTCTATACTGCCTAGAGCAATCTATACTTTTAATGCCATTCCGATCAAAATTCCACCGATATTTTTCAAAGAGCTGGAGCAAATAATCCTAAAATTTGTATAGAGTCAGAAGAGACCCCGAATTGCTAAGGAAATGTTGAAAAACAAAAACAAAACTGGCGGCATCACATTACCCGATTTCAAGCTTTACTACAAAGCTGTGACCACCAAGACAGCGTGGTACTGGCATAAAAACAGACACATAGACCAGTGGAACAGATTGGAGAGCCCAGATATGGACCCTCAACTCTATGGTGAAATAATCTTCGACAAAACAGGAAAAAATATTCAATGGAAAAAAGACAGTCTCTTCAATAAATGGTGCTGGGAAAACTGGACAGCGATATGTAGAAGAATGAAACTCGACCATTCTCTTACACCGTTCACAAAGATAAACTCGAAATGGATAAAAGACCTCAACGTGAGACAGGAATCTATCAGAATCCTAGAGGAGAACATAGGCAGTAACCTCTTCGATATCAGCCACAGAAACTTCTTTCAAGATAAGTCTCCAAAGGCCAAGGAAACAAAAGCAAAAATGAACTTTTGGGACTTCATCAAGATCAAAAGCTTCTGCACAGCAAAGGAAACAGTCAACAAAACAAAGAGGCAACCCACGGAATGGGAGAAGATATTTGCAAATGACAGTACAGACAAAAGGTTGATATCCAGGATCTACAAAGAACTTCTCAAACTCAACACACACAAAACAGATAATCATATCAAAAAATGGGCAGAAGATATGAATAGACACTTCTCCAACGAAGACATACAAATGGCTATCAGAGACATGAAAAAATGTTCATCATCACTAGCCATCAGGGAGATTCAAATTAAAACAACATTGAGATACCACCTAACACCAGTTAGAATGGCCAAAATTAGCAAGACAGGAAACAACGTGTGCTGGAGAGGATGTGGAGAAAGGGGAACCCTCTTCCACTGTTGGTGGGAATGCAAGTTAGTGCAGCCACTTTGGAGAACAGTGTGGAGATTCCTGAAGAAACTAAAAATAGAGCTTCCCTATGACCCTGCAATTGCACTGCTCGGTATTTACCCCAAAGATACAGATGTAGTGAAAAGAAGGGCCATTTGTACCCCAATGTTTATTGCAGCAATGGCTACGGTCGCCAAACTGTGGAAAGAACCAAGATGCCCTTCAACGGATGAATGGATAAGGAAGATGTGGTCCATATACACAATGGAGTATTATGCCTCCATCAGAAAGGACGAATACCCAACTTTTGTAGCAACATGGACAGGACTGGAAGAAATTATGCTGAGCGAAATAAGTCAAGCAGAGAGAGTCAAGTATCATATGGTCTCACTTATTTGTGGAGCATAACAAATAACATGGAGGACATGGGGAGATGGAGAGGAGAGGGAGTTGAGGGAAACTGGAAGGGGAGATGAACCATGAGAGACTGTGGACTCTGAAAAACAACCAGAGGGTTATGAAGGGGCGGTGGGAGGGGGTGGGGTGTGGTGGGAGGTTGAGGAACCAGGTGGTGGGTAACAGGGAGGGCACGTACTGCATGGAGCACTGGGTGTGATGCCAGAACAATGAACACTGTTATGCTGTAAATAAGCAAATAAAAATAAATTAATTAATTTAAAAAAAAGGTTAAAAAAAAAAAGAAACTGGTTTGCCTATGGGGGTAGCATTGATTGGGGAAAGGGGATTACCTTGAAGTTTAACTCTATATGTATAGTAGAAAATAAAAATTAAATAAGAATAAACTCGACTAAGCTAAGTTAAAATTAAAAAAGAATTAAAAAATAGAAAAGCAAAAGAAAAACATGGGTGTATGTATCAAAAAGTTCAGGTTAGAAGGTTATTAAAGAATTTGATGTACTGGACATCTCAGTGTGATGGTAAATAGGTTAAAAAATTATCTGTATATATTTTTAAAAAAGAACCAGAATATTGGTAAAGAGTTAAAAATAAAAGTTGTATTTATGAAGTAGTGGTGGTTGTTCTCTTGTAGTCTTTTTTTTTTTTTCTTCTTCCTTCCTGGTTGGTTTTCTGGGGGAGGGGCTTGCCACGTGGGTTTTCAGACAATGATGTTCCCTGAGTTAGGTCCTCCCGCTCCCCTCAAGGGGGTGGTCTCTGAGGAAACTTTTTTTCAGGCTTTTGTTTTCTGGGGGTTTTTATGTTCTTTCATCTGTTTTCTCTCGCCTTGACAGCTTTTGATGGTTTTTGGAGCTTTAGAGGAGAGCAAACTGCACCCAGACCTCCCTCTCAGAGAGAAGCCTCAGAATGCTCTGCAGAGCTGCTGGCAGAGTCGGTTCTGAGTCATGGTCCCTGGGGATGCAGGAGCTCCTCGTTGTACCCAATACCAGGGCAGTGGCGGCTGTCTAGGCAGCTCCAGACAGCCAGAGAGGTTCCGAGCAGAGATCGCACACTGAGAGTTTCCCGCTGTCCTGGGCTGGGAATGTCTGGTTTTTCCGGATGCCAAAGCTCCAGGCTAGCACCTATGAGCACCTCTCCCAAGGGAGGGTGTGGGACGTGCGCGTTTCAGGATTGCCGTCTGGCCAGGCTCCCAGCCCCTCACGGGAGCCAGACCCCACTCGTTCTCGGGCGCACTGGTGGGTCAGGTGCACTGGCGGCTCAGGGACGGAGACTCTCTCTGGCTCAGCGCCAGGGGAGGCTGTCCTGGGGATGGGGATTTAGGTCCCTGTCCCTAACCGCCCAGATTCCCACTATTTCCCCCCCAAGATCCTTTGCTCTTTGTTTTTTGAGTGCTTTCAACCAGACTCCAGGTTAATGCTGGTCCCCAGACTCAGGACACTCTCCTATTGGGGTATTACTTTCCCATGGGTCACCTCTGGTGGCTCCCTCCCGCTTTTGTTTATCTTCTGATATCAGTCCGACGCTCCCAGTCTGCTTTACCTGCCACTAGCATCTTCTGCTCCTGTAGAGATCCAGACGTGTATAATTCTGATCTCAGGCTGATTTTGCGGGTGGTCGGAGGTCTTTGGTAGGTAATCAGCTCACTTTAGGGTACAGTTTGAAACAGTGCCTCCTCCTACTTCCCTGCCATCTTGACTCCCCCAAAATAAATCTATTATGGAACTTTTTGATAAATATACCCATGTTTTTCTTTTGCTTTTCTATTTTTTAATTTTTTTTAATTTTATTTTAGTTTAGTTTATTATTTTTTTATTTTTATTTTTTAATATTCATATAGAGTTGAACTTCAAGGTAGTCCCCTTCCCCCAATCAATGCTACCCCTATAGGTAAACCAATTTTTAATCCCCCTTTATCTTAAGAAAGTTGAGTCCCTTAACAAAGACATCAAGATACATCCAGGAAGAATCAAAATAACCATCCTCCCCCACACTGAGAATTTACAACCACTCTCCCATCTTTTTCTTCTGCCAGTGTTTCTGTGTATTTGTGTTTCTCATGGTAGTATATAAATCTTATACTTGGGGTTCTTTTTAACGAGGTTCTTTTTTTGTTTTGCTTGTATATATATATATATATTTTTCTCTTGTCATCTACTTTTGTTACTATTTTGTTTGTCTGTTTTTGTTTGTATACCTCATAAATCTTACCTTGGGGCCCATTTGGACTGGGTCTTCTCTTTTATTTTATCTTTCTTTATTTTCCTCTCTCTCCCTCTCTCTTTTTTTTTCTTTTTTCTCTCTGTCTTTCTTCTTTCGTTTGGGTAGGGACTCTTGATTGCTCAGAAGCATTTCAGGGTGCACCTCGACTGCACCATGGTCGATACATCCAGCTACATCCATTCAGCCATTTCTCACCAAAATGACTAGGAGAAGGAATGCCCAACAGAAGAGAAATTCAGAGGCTGGCCTTTTGCAACATAGCTAATGGCTATCAACATAGACGATATGTTGGAAAGGGAATTCAGGCTAACAATTATCCAGGCAATAGCTAGGTTGGAGAAAGCCATGGATGACAAAGTGGAATTGATTAGGGCAGAACTGAAAGCCACCAGGGATAACGTACACAATGTTAGGGAAGAACTGAAAGCCACCAGGGATGATGTTCACAATGCTCTCAATGAGTTCCAATCTAATCTAAATTCTCTAAAATCTAGGGTAACTGAGACAGAAGATAGAATTAGTGATCTGGAGGACAAACAGAGAGAAAGGATCAGGAGGAAGCCTGGAACAAACAGCTTAGAAACCATGAAAACAGAATTAGGAAAATGAATGAGGCCATGAAACATTCCAATGTCAGAAGATTGGAATCCCTGAAGGAGAGGAGAAAGAAAGAATTCTAGAAGATATAGTGGAACAATTTCTCCATGAAAATTTTCCCAATCTCATGAACGGAACCACCGTTCAGGTAGTAGAGGCAGAATGGTCTCCCCCCAAGATTATAGAATCTTATAAAAACATCGATGCACCTGGTAGTGAAATTAAGAAATCATAATTGTAGACACAACCTCCTGAAAGCAGCTAGGACAAAGAGGCTCCTTACATACAGAGGAAAGTCCATCAGAATAACGTCAGACCTGTCCACAGAAACTTGGCAAGCCAGAAAGGGCTGGCAAGATATATTCAGGGCACTAACTGAGAAGAAAATGCAGGCAAGAATACTTTAACCAGCAAGACTGACATTCAAAGTGGATGGAGAGAAAAAGAGTTTCCATGACCGGCAAGACTTAAAAGACTATGCAACCACCAAGCCGACACTGCAGGAAATATTAAGGGGGGTTCTATAAAAGAGGGAAAATCCTAAGAATATCATTGAACAGAAATATGGAGACAATTTACAGAAAGGCTTCCAAGGTAACACGATGTCAATAAAAACATATCTATCAATAATCACTCTCAATGTGAATGGCCTAAATGCACCCATAAAACGACACAGGGTTGCAGATTGGATAAAACGACAGGACCCATCCATATGTTGTCTACAAGAGACCCATTTTGAACCCAAGGATACACCCAGACTGAAAGTGAAGGCATGGAGAAGCATCTTTCATGCCAATGGGCCTCAAAAGAAGGCCGGGGTAGTGATTCTCATATCAGATAAGTTAGATTTTAAACTAAAGACTGTAGTCAGAGATACAGAAGGACACTACATCATTCTTAAATGGACTATCCACCAAGATGATCAAACAATTGTAAATATCTATGCCCCCAATATGGGAGCAGCCAATTACATAAGAAAAGTATTAATCGAGATAAAGAGTCATATTGATATGAATACATTAATAGTAGGAGATCTTTTTTAATATTTTATTTATTTATTTACAGAGATCACAAGTAGGCAGAGAGGCAGGCAGAGAGAGAGGAGAAAGCAGGCTCCTTGCTGAGAAGGAAGCATGATGCAGGACTTGATCCCAGGCCCTGGGATCATGACATGAGCCAAAGACAGAGGCTTTAATCCACTGAGCCACCCAGGCTCAATAGTAGGAGATCTTAACACCTCTCTCAGTAATAGACAGACCATCCAAGCAGAAAATCAATAAAGAAACAAGAGAATTGAATGACACATTGGACCAGATGGGCCTCATAGATATATACAGAACTTTCCACCCTAAAACAACAGAATACTCATTCTTCTCAAGTGCACATGGAACCTTCTCCAGAACAGACCACATATTCGGTCACAAATCAGGACTCAACTGATACCAAAAGACCTACATGATTCCCTGCATATTCTCAGATCACAATGCTTTGAAACTGGAGCTCAATCACAAAGAAAAGGTTGGAAGGAACTCAAATACCTGGAAGCTAAAGACCACCTTGTTTAAGGATGCTAGGATCAACCAGGAGATCAAAGAACTTAAACAACTCATAGAAACCAGTGAGAATGAAGACAGTTTGGTCCAAAACCTATGGGATACAGCAAAGGCAGTTCTAAGGGGGAAATACATAGCCATCCAAGCCTCCCTCAAAAACATTGAAAAATCCAGAATACAACAGCTGTCTCTACACCTTAAAGAACTGGAGAATCAACAACAAATTGAACTGACTCCACACACAAAAAGGGAAATAATCAAGATTAGAGCAGAAATCAAGGAGATAGAAACTAGAGATACAGTAGAACGTATCAATGAAACTAGAAGCTGGTTTTTTGAAAGAATCAATAAGATTGATAAACCATTGGCCACACTAATCCAAAAGAAAAGAAAGTACAAATTAATAAAATTATGAATGAAAAGGGAGAGATCACAACTAACACCAAGGAAATAGAAACAATCATTAGGAGTTATTATCAACAGTTATATGCCAATAAGCTAAGCAACCTAGATGAAATGGATGCATTCCTGGAAAACTATAAACTCCCAAACTTGAACCAGGAAGAAATTGACAACCTGAATAGACCAATATCTAGTAACAGGATTGAAGCAGTGATCAAAACCTCCCAAAAAACAAGAGTCCAGGACCTGACGGATTCCCTGGGGAATTCTACCAGACTTTCAAAGAAGAAATAACACCTATTCTCCTGAATCTGTTTCAAAAAATGGAAGCAGAAGGAAAACTTCCAAACTCTTATATGAAGCCAACATTACCCTGATCCACAAACCAGACAAAGACCCTCCCAAAAAGGATAATTTCAGACCAATATCACTGATGAATATGGGTGCTAAGAGTCTCAAGATCCTAGTAAATAGGATCCAACAGTACATTAAAAAACTTTTTTTTTCTGAACTTCATAAAATATATCTATGAAAAACCCACAGCAAACATCATCCTCAATGGGAAAAAGCTCACAGCCTTCCTGTTCAGATCAGGAACAAGACAAGGATGCCCACTCTCACCACTCTTGTTCAACATAGTATTAGAAGTCCTAGCAACAGCAATCAGACAACAAAAAGAATAAAAAGTATCCAAATGGGCAGTGAAGAAGTCAAACTCTCTCTCTTCGCAGATGACATGATGCTTCTTATGGAAAACCCAAAAGACTCCAACCCCAAACTACTAGAACTCATATAGCAATTCAGTAATGTGGCAGGATACAAAGTCAATGTACAGAAATCAGTGGCTTTCTTATACACGAACAATGAAAATACAGAAAGGGAAATTAGAGAATCGATTCCATTTACTAGAGCACCAAGAACCATAAGATACCTGGGAAGAAACCTAACCAAAGAGGTAAAGGACCAGTACACGAGGAACTACAGAACACTCATGAAAGAAATTGAAGAAGACACAAAAAGATGGAAGACCATTCCATGCTCTTGGATTGGAAGAATAAACATTGTTAAAATGTCTATACTGCCTAGAGCAATCCATACCTTTAATGCTATTCCAATCAAAATTCCACAGGTATTTTTCAAAGAGCTAGAGCAAATAATCCTAAAATTTGTATGGAACAGAAGAGACTGCAAATTGCTAAGGAAATGTTGAAAAACAGAAATAAAACTGGGGGCATCACATTACCTGATTTCAAGCTTTACTACAAAGCTGTGATCACCAAGACAGCATGGGACTGGCACAAAAACAGACACATAGACCAGTGGAACAGAGTAGAGAGCCCAGATATGGACCCTCAACTTTATGGTTAAATAATCCTTGACAAAGCAGGAAAGCATATCCAGTGGAAAAAAGACAGTCTCTTCAACAAATGGTGCTGGGAAAACTTGACAGCGATATGTAGAAGAATGAAACTCGACCATTCTCTTACACCATACACAAAGATAAACTCGAAATGGATAAAAGACCTCAACGTGAGACAAGAGTCCATTAGAATCCTAGAGGAGAACATAGGCAGTAACCTCTTCGATATCAGCCACAGCAACATCTTTCAAGATAGGTCTCCAAAGGCCAAGGAAACAAAAGCAAAAATGAACTTTTGGGACTTCATCAAGATCAAAAGCTTCTGCACAGCAAAGAAACAGTCAACAAAACAAAGAGGCAACACACGGAATGGGAGAAGATTTTTGCAAATGACAGTACAGACAAAAGGTTAATATCCAGAATCTATAAAGAACTCCTCAAACTCAACACACACAAAACAGATAATCATATCAAAAAATGGGCAGAAGATATGAACAGACACTTCTCCAACGAAGACATACAAATGGCTATCAGAGACATGAAAAAATGTTCATCATCACTAGCCATCAGGGAGATTCAAATTAAAACAACATTGAGATACCACCTGACACCAGTTAGAATGGCCAAAATTAGCAAGACAGGAAACAACGTGTGCTGGAGAGGATGTGGAGAAAGGGGAACCCTCTTACACTGTTGGTGGGAATGCAAGTTAGTGCAGCCACTTTGGAGAACAGTGTGGAGATTCCTCAAGAAATTAAAAATAGAGCTTCCCTATGACCCTGCAATTGCACTGCTGGGTATTTACCCCAAAGATACAGAGGTAGTGAAAAGAAGGGCCATTTGTACCCCAATGTTTATTGCAGCAATGGCTACGGTCGCCAAACTGTGGAAAGAACCAAGATGCCCTTCAACGGATGAATGGATAAGGAAGATGTGGTCCATATACACAATGGAGTATTATGCCTCCATCAGAAAGGACAAATACCCAACTTTTGTAGCAACATGGACAGGACTGGAAGAAATTATGCTGAGCGAAATAAGTCAAGCAGAGAGAGTCAAGTATCATATGGTCTCACTTATTTGTGGAGCATAACAAATAACATGGAGGACATGGGGAGATGGAGAGGAGAGGGAGTTGAGGGAAACTGGAAGGGGAGATGAACCATGAGAGACTGTGGACTCTGAAAAACAACCAGAGGGTTATGAAGGGGCGGCGGGAGGGGGTGGGGTGTGGTGGGAGGTTGAGGAACCAGGTGGTGGGTAATAGGGAGGGCACGTACTGCATGGAGCACTGGGTGTGATGCCAGAACAATGAACACTGTTATGCTGTAAATAAGCAAATAAAAATAAATAAATTAATTTAAAAAAAAAAAAAGCCCCCCAAAAAAAAAATAAATAAAGAATGGCCAAAATTAGCAAGACAGGAAACAACGTGTGTTGAAGAGGATGTGGAGAAAGGGGAACCCTCTTCCACTGTTGGTGGGAATGCAAGTTGGTGCAGCCACTTTGGAGAACAGTGTGGAGATTCCTCAAGAAATTAAGAATAGAGCTTCCCTATGACCCTGCAATTGCTCTGCTGGGTATTTACCCCAAAGATACAGATGTAGTGAAAAGAAGAGCCATCTGTACCCCAATGTTTATTGCAGCAATGGCCACGGTCGCCAAACTGTGGAAAGAACCAAGATGCCCTTCAACGGATGAATGGATAAGGAAGATGTGGGCCATATACACAATGGAGTATTATGCCTCCATCAGAGAGGATGAATGCCCAACTTTTGTAGCAACATGGACAGGACTGGAAGAGATTCTGCTGAGCGAAATAAGTCAAGCAGAGAGAGTCAAGTATCATATGGTCTCATTTATTTGTGGAGCATAACAAAGAACACGGAGAACATGGGGAGATGGAGAGGAGAGGGAGTTGAGGGAAACTGGAAGGGGAGATGGACCATGAGAGACTATGGACTCTGAAAAACAACCAGAGGGTTTTGAAGGGGCGGGGTGGGGGGAGGTTGAGGAAGCAGGTGTTGGGTAATAGGGAGAGCACGTACTGCATGGAGCACTGGGTGTGATGCCAAAACAATGAACACTGTTATGCTGTAAATAAACAAATAAAAAAAACCACATTGAGATACCACCTTACACCAGTTAGAATGGCCAAAATTAGCAAGACTAGAAACAACATGTGTTGGAGAGGATGTGGAGAAAGGGGAACACTCTTACACTGTTGGTAGGAATGCAAGTTGGTGCAGCCACTTTGGAAAACAGTGTGGAGATTCCTCAAGAAATTAAAAATAGAGCTTCCCTATGACCCTGCAATTGCACTACTGGGTATTTACCCCAAACATACAGATGTAGTGAAAAGAAGGGCCATCTGTACCCCAATGTTTATAGCAACAATAACCATGGTCGCCAATCTGTGGAAAGAACCAAGATGCCCTTCAACGGACGAATGGATAAGGAAGATGTGGTCCATATACACAATGGAGTATTATGCCTCCATCAGAGAGGATGAATACCCAACTTTTGTAGCAACATGGACAGGACTGGAAGAGATTATGATGAGTGAAATAAGCAGAGAGAGTCAATTATCATATGGTTTCACTGATTTGTAGAGCATAACAAATAATGTGGAGGACATAGGGAGATGGAGAGGAGAAGGGAGTTGAGGGAAATTGGAAGGGGAGTTGAACCATGAAAGACTATGAATTCTGTAAAACAATCTGAGAGTTTTCAAGGGGCGGGGTTGGGAGGTTGGGGGAGCCAGGTGGTGGGTATTATGGAGGGTATGTATTGCATGGAGCACTGGGTGTGGTGCATAAACAATGTTTCTGTTATGCTGAAAAGAAATAAATTTAAAAAAAAAGAAATTAAACACAGAATTACCATACAATCCAGCAATGCCACCTATGGACATATACCTAAAAGAATTGAAAACAGGATCTCAAAAGATATTTTTACACCTTGTCTCTATCAGCATTATTCACAACAGACAAAAGTTGTAAGTAGTCCAAATGTCTATGGATGGATGAATGGATAAATAAAATGTGGCATACACATACATTTAGCCTTAAAAAGGAAGGAAATTTTGACTCATGCTACAACATGGATGAACCCTGAGGAAGGTAAAATAAGCCAGTCACAAAAGGTCAAATATTGGATGATTCCACTTATACGAGGTATCTAGTCAAATTCATAAGACAAAAAGTAGAACCATGGTTTCCTGGAGCTGGTAGGAGAAAGGAATGGGAAGTTGTTATTGAGTACAGTCAGTTAGGAAAGATCAAAAAGTTTTGGAGATGGATAGAGGATTGTGTTAGAACAATGTCAATATGCTTAATACCACAGAACTATACTCTTTAAAATGGCTAAAATGTTAAGTTTTGCCATATATGTTTTAATTCAAAATTTTCATCTTAATGTTTTTTGAGCTCTAGACTGATCCTGGGGGGGATACAGTAATTAAAGGTGGAGTTTTCACTCACGGAACAAGTAAACAAGTACATAAATTAGAGTTTTAATTGCTGTAAGGGGAAAAGGGCACTAACCCCCAATCTGTGTGTGCTTCTGTACTTATGAGGAGCAGTCAGGGAAAAATCCCATAGCTACTGGAGCCTAGGTTCAGATTTAAAGGAGAGGGAAGTAGTCTACTGAAGGGACTAAGGGAAAAGAGGGCTATCAGCTGTGGGCAGGAGACAAGAATGTGAAGTAGAGGAAGTGCAGAGAAAGTCAGTATGGTTGCAGATTCAAGAACTGGAAAGTGGGGTCTGGAAGTTGCCAGATGGAGGTGGTGACATTAAGCAGGAGCATAAAACTTTTTTTTTTAAGTTTTTTTTAAGGTTTAGGTCATATCATCACTGAGTTTTCAGTTGGCAGGTAACAGCTCACTTGGTGTAAAGTCTAGATGGGAAAGCAGATGGGTAAACACCCTCACACATATTGGAAGTTTAATACAAAACTTAAGAGGTAAGTTCTTCTAAATCCCAATGCTCTGAAAAAAAAATAAGAAAAAAAATGACAGTGGTCTGGCATGGCAGGGCGTTGCGCGTATAGGTTTCTAGACTCTTCTCCCCTCTATACACGGTAGCTTCTGAATGTTTAGCTTTTCCCAACTCCACTTTTTAACCCTTCCCCCTACGTATCCTCCAGTTTGCTTATCTCTCTCAACAAAAAGTAAGGTGAAGAGAAGATCAAATGGATCTTTAGTCAGATCCTGGTATGGTTTGAGGGAAGGTGATGAAACTGCCATTAATTCAGTTAAATATATGTACTTATTGAGGATCTACTATGTGCTTTGTAGAGTGCTCTGAGGATACAATGGTGAATAAAACTGGCATAGGTCTCTGCCCTCATAGGGTTGTTGTACAGTGGGAGAGAAACATAATCATAAACCACCCTGTGTCACTATGTATAGTTACATACATCCCCATTTTCACTTTCCATGGCTACAGTTACCCATGGTCAACCACAGTCTGAAAGCAGGTGATTGATCCTCCTTCTGATGTACTGTCAGGTCAAAAGTAGCTTACATCACCATGCCTACATCATCCACCTCACTTTATCTAATCATGTGGCCATTTCATCGTCTCACATCATCAAAAGAAGGGTAAGTATAGTACAATAAGAGAACTTGAGAGAGATACCACATTTATGTAACTTTTATTATAGAATATTGTTATAATTATTCTATTATTAGCTGTTGTTAATCTCTTACTGTGCCTAATTTATAAACTTTATGATAGATATGTATGTACAGGAAAAAACAGTATATATATATGGTTCAGTACTGTCCACAGTTTCAGGCATCACTGGAGGTCTTGGAACACATCCCATGGATAAGAGGAAACAACTGTAGTTGTAAATGCAAGAAGTTGCTACTTCTTCCTAGTAGGGGAATAGAATCTGGGATCCTAGGATAGGCACTGTGCTCAAGAGACATGCTGCTCACCAGAAGGAGCTATGTGCAGCACATGGAGACCTCTAAAGGATGAGGCCAGGACACCTGATGGGCTGAGGAAGGGAAGGGCATGAGGCTGCAGAAATGCAGGACCTGGCTTATCACAGGCAGAGGAACTGCCTCTCTTATCAAGGGTATCAGTGTTTCAGAGTGAGAAATGACAAACCTTGCTGGTCTCTGGGACACACTAGCATTTTGTTCTGCACAGGATTTTGACCACAGAGGTAAACGAATTCAATTTCTGTTTTTCACAGACAATAAATATTTGACTTAGATCCAACCAATAGTAACAAAATAAGAGGAACGTCTAGTAAAAGTTAACATAGGTTAAAGATATAATGTATCATTAAATAATCAATTTCAATGATTAAGAAAATATACAAAATGGAAACTAACAAAAGAATAAAATCAACCTAAAGAATCTATCTAAAGAATAAAATAAATAGGAGTTTCAGTACTGCAACTCCAATTTTAATGACAACAATTTTGTATTTACTATGAGAAAGACGACACTTTCTTACTCTGTCATTGTGTCCTGAATGATTTACCATAGGAAGTACAGGATTGTGGAATTCCAAATATATGTAAACCCTGGAGGAGCATGTGTGCGTGGAGAGAGAGCATGCACATGGGTACATGTACCTGGATAATAACTATCCATATTCTGATACTCTGACAGCACTGCTGGTGAACTGTTATTAACTGGATGTGCCCTCTGCTGAAAGGGCAGGTATGATAAGGGCAAAGAATGGCTATTAGATTTTAAGGCAAAGGTCACTGGTGACTTGGCAATAGTAGTTTCAGTGCAATACTGTGTTTGAGAGACTAACTGGAGTGGATTCAAAAGATGGGGAAATTTTGATGATGCGCAAGATGAAAGAATTGCTGAAAAGATTTCCCCAAGCTGGAGTGGGGATATAGGGAACAAAAGGCTAGCCACAGAAGGCCATAGAGATGGTCCACTTAAGGAGGTAAGGCAGTGGGATAGATACAGTTGATGATAGCTGGGTAGATAGAGTGGGAACCTGTGATTCTCTTCCGGTTGCTTCTCTTTTATTCCTATCAACATAGCAATGCCCTGTTCTGAAAACAAAAACAAAACAAAACTTTAAGCCAGAAGGCAAACCTCTCTTCTGAGGTCATGGAGTTGTAATGAACTTGTACATGGGAGGTGGGTGGGAAGAGCCTGACAGAGCTTCCTGAAGGTAAGAAAGGCCAGGATCAATGCTGGGCAACAGCAATGGCACAATGCCATTATGCACAGTGCAGAATGCAAAAGCAACTGTTTCCACTTTGTTACCACACCAAGTATCACAATTACCATCTTTTATTAGACCTTGCATTCTGCAACCATGAAGACCTCCTCTAGCTACTAGCTACTAGTGTTAAATCCATCAAACTGACCAACTTTAGTATTGTACCTGAGGCCCAACTATGAGGAGCCTGTAAATCTACCTTAAAATGTTACAGGAGACTGGTTCATGAATTTTAACTGCAACATCCTAAAGCCTGAGATATGTAATTAGAAGGAATTAAAGTTGTCAGGATATATGGTTTCTGGCCATCACTTCCCTTTAACATGGAATGCCTTTAGACCACTTGTTGGGAAGAGGAAACTGTCAAGCACCCCAACCCATTAAGAGGATTATAGAGGCCTCTGAGTTTGGATTTGGATTTGTGACTGTCAATAAACTCTATATACACATCGGGGGTGGGGGGGATGCTTCAATCCACTAAGCTTCATTACCCATAAGCAGTTTTTTTGTTTTTTTTTTTAGAGTTTGTTTATTTTAAAGAGAGGGAGCATGCATGCTTAAGTTGGGGAGGGGCAGAGGGAGAAGCAGACTCCCCTCTGAGCAGGGAGTCCAGGGGCTTGATCCTAGCATTCTGGGATCATGACCTGAGGTGAAGGCAGACACTTAACCAGCTGAGCCACCCAGTCTACCCCACCCCATAAGCAGTTTAATGCTTAATTTATTCTGGCATCTCAGGCAACTAAAAAAGGTTAACTCCAATTAATGCATTCATAATTTTAGCTGACTGGTAATCTAAATGACCAATATTGTTAGGCTGACCCTGCACATCAACAGAGCAACCAGAGTCGTATTTTTTTTTAAGATTTTTATTTATGTATTTGACAGACAGAGATCACAAGGAGGCAGAGAGGCAGGCAGAGAGAGAGGAGGAAGCAGGCTCCCTTCTGAGCAAAGAGCCCTATGTGGGACTCAGTCTCAGGACCCTGAGATCATGACCTGAGCCAAAGGCAGAGGCTTAAACCCACTGAGCCACCCAGGCGCCCCCAGAGTTGTGTTTTTGAGGAATAAATAAAATTATCTTTATTTTCCCCAATAGCAAAAAGAGGTTAACTGTAAAATTCTGCTGCTAAACATACAGAAATTGTAGTCTGTCATTGCAAAAGAAAAAAACTATTACCATAAAGAAAAGACAACTAATCTACTGAATGCCAGCAGCCTAACTGTTACTCATGTACCTCAGGAGTGGGCAAATTTTATCTATAAAGTGCCAGATAGTAAATATCTTGGTCTGCACAGGCCATATGGTCTCTGTATAACTACTCAACCTTACTTGTAAGGCAAAAGCAGCAAGATGATAAATAACTGAATGAGTGTGGTTGTGTCCCAATAAAACTATTTATAGGGACACCTGAGTGGCTCAGCTGGTTAGCCCTCCAACTTGGTATCAGCTCAGGTCTTGATCTCACAGTCAGGAGTTCAAGCCCCTGCTTAGGGTTCCACACTGGGTGTGGAGCCTACTTAAATTTAAATATATGTATATATATACACACACACACGCACACACACACTTATGGACACTGAAGTTTGTATTTCATATAATTCTCACACATGTCACGAACTCATTCTTTGGTTTCTTTCAATCACTTTTTTTCCTTGTTTAAAAAAATTATTTAGGGGTGCCTGGGTGGCTTAGGTAGTCAGGAATCTTCCTTTGGCTTGGGTCATGATCCCTGGGATGGCACTCAGTGTTGAGCCCCACATGGGCTCTCCACTCATCGGGGAGCCTGTTTCTCCCTTTCCCTCTGCCTGCTATTTCCCCTGCTTATGCTCTCTTTCTCTGTCAAACAAACAAATCATTTTATAAAAAGTCTTTACTCAAATTCAATTTAGTTAACATAAAGTGCATTATTAGTTTCGGGTAGGGATTTAGTAATTCATCAGTTAGACACAAAACCCAGTGCTCATTACATCAAGTGCACTACTTCATGCACATCATCCAATTACTCCTCCCCTCTCTCCCCTCCAGGAACTCTGTTTGTTCCCTAGAGTTAAGAGGCTTTTAACTCTTAAAAAGTTTAAAAAAAAGTTTAAAAAAAAAAAGTTTGCCTCCCTGTTTTTATTTTTCCTTCCCTTCCCCTATATACATGTTTTATTAAATTCCACATAAGTGAAATCATATGGTATATGGTATTTCTCTTTCTCTGACTTATTTCACTTGGCACGATAACCTCTAAATCCACCCACATCATTGCGAATGGCAAGATTTTTTTGATGGCTCAGTAATACTCCATTTTACATATATACCACACCTCCGTGACCCACTCATCTAGCTGTGGATGGACATCTGGGCTCTTTCCATAGTTTGGCTATTATGGACATTGCTGCTATAAACACTGGGGTGCAGATGCCCCTTCAAATCATTATGTTTGTATCCTTTGGATAAATACAAATACAAATATTTGGATAAATACAATTGCTGGGTCATAGGGTAGCTCTATTTTCAACTTTTTGAGGAACCTCCATATTGTCTTCTAAACTGGCTGCACCAGTTTGCATTCCCATCAACAGTGTAATGTTCCCTGACTTGTGAATTTGAGCCATTCTGACTAGTGTGAGGTGGAACCTCATTGTGGGTTTGGGGGGTTTTTTTGTATGTTTTGTTTTTTTAAGTTTTTTTTTTTTTATTTATTCATTTAACAGAAAGGGAGAGTACAAGCGGGAGAACAGCAGGCAGAGTGGGAGGGAGAAGCAAGCTCTCTGCTGAGCCAGGAGCCGGATGTGGGACTTGATCCCATGACCCTGGGATCATGACCTGAGTCAAAGGTGGACGCTTAACGAAATGAGCCACCAGGCATCCCCCTCTTTGTGGTTTTGATCTGTATTTCCCTGATTTCCTCCAATCAATTTTAAAATGTGAACCACTCTTTGATCACAGATCCAACAAAATTTTGGTGGCCAATCTGGTCTGTAGCTAGAAAGTTTCTGGTCACTGGTAATGACCACATATCCGAATTCCAGTAAAGTTACCCAATACCCAATTGTCTCTAACGAACAGAGGCAATTTAGAAGCTTAGAAATTGATTTCAACATCTTTGTCCCACTGGGAGTGGAAAGCGGTTGCTGTTCTGGAGGCTGTTTGGGTCCTTCAGCCCCTTGCTACACCTGAAAACCAACCATTTATGTGGTATCCCAAAACCCGAAAATTCAGTCTTCAGGAAAAGTAATCTAAGTGGACAAAAGATCAGCAGACCCTACAGAGCCCCCGGTCGTTCCAGGCACAGCCGTAACAAGGGGGTCTTAAGGAATCCACTGGTGAGGGCTCGGGTCCTAACACAGCGACTGCATCTAGTAGGGTACACATTCGTATACCTTTGCACCTCACTGGCATTCCTGCTACCGACCTGACTTATCCCGTCACTGCAGAATCAGGACACGAGACACAAGCACTCGGACCCCGACTTAGGGCAAGCCAACGCCTGCCGACGCTTCTGAGTCGCGGTCAGCTCGACAGGAGACAATCCGCAGCCTGACCGGAAAAGCCAACGCATTCTCGGCCTCCTTCCCAGGCGCCAAATGGCGCAAAACACCTCCCCGGGGTACTTAGGACATTCTCCCCACGGCAAGGCAGGAGAGCAACAAGAAAAGAGATAAGCAGAAAGCAGTTACGAAGGAAAACAGCGTCCCTAATCACCCACATTCAGACTGCTCAGATAACCACTCGCCCGCTGACGGGGTGTGACTACAACACACCCTACAGACCCCTATCTCGGAGTCTCGCGGCATCTCGCTGTTCTCAGACGCACTGATATTGAGACATCTCGCGGGAGTTCCGTGGGCAGCGCCGAAGGGTCAGGTGACCTCACGGCCCCGCCCCCGTTTTCCCTGCCCGCGGTCCCGCTTCACGCATGCGTGGGCGGCGCTGGTTGCGGCGAGTTGGTGTGGGGCGAGCGCGAGCGCGGTTGGCGGGATGGTGCTGAACCGGGTGCGGGCGGTTTTCTTCGATTTGGACAACACGCTCATCGACACTGCCGGGGCGAGTAGAAAAGGCATGTTGGAGGTAACGTCCCAACTTCCCCGGTCCTTCTTTGGGCAGGGTCAGCGCGCCCAACCCATATCGCGCGCTTTCCTGTCTTCTTGGTGTCCGCCCACCCCCGACACTGCCGAGTCCATCGACACAGCGTCTGGGGCTAGGTCATCCCGGAGGCTTCTCGTCCTTTAAGACCCACCGCGTTCGGGAAGGAGCGGGAAGGAAGGACGAGTGGGCAGGGGGAACTGGCTGGGGAGGCTGCTTTCCTTCGCGCCGGGAGGCTTGGGTTACCTGCCTGGCTACGCCCACATCTGGGAAGCTGGGTTCTGGAAGTTTCCAGCTGTGGGACCCGGAAAGACGTCGTTAAAACTGCCACGGTGGCAGAGTTGCCCACAAACATAGACGGTCACCTGGCTTTTTGCCAGGACCGTTCCGACCTGCTAGGCGAGCGTGGTGCCAGGCTCTCTGCGGTTGGCCTCTCCACACAGCGTGATCTTAGGCAGACCTTTGAGGAGACCCAGGAAGTTACACAACTGTCAGTGGTGAGCCTGGACTTAATTGACTCCAGAAAATGTCTCCGCAGAAATTCACCTCCAGTCTCCCTGCTGTGCTTGTGACCCTTAGATTTCCGAGGTTACATTCACAGTCTGTGCTTGCACAGAGCACTCCTTTCATGAGGCATTATTCAGCAGCATCCTCTCCTTTCCATATCCACAGATGCTGAATCAGACTTCTTGAAGCCCCACATCCACCCCTGCTTTCTTCTACCTGCGGGTCGAAGAAAAAAATCAAAGATTATCAGATGTGAAAACCCACTTTCAAAAGCTAATCCTTCCAACCCTGAGAGTCCCAACCTCTTCATGCTTTATTAGTTAGGTATTGACTCTCTGGATTGTTTTGTTTTGTTTTTTTTTTAAAGCCCCAAAGGTGGGGCTAGACTGGGCGACCTCAAGACCATGAGATCAAGACCAGACTCCAGAGTCTTGGCTTACCTGACCCGGCCCCATAGGTGCCCCAGGTTTTGACTCCCTCATCTTTCATCCTCTTTCTTGGTGCATTCCATTCCTGCATATTCAGGTTTGTCCCATACTTCAAAAAATAAAAAAAGAAGCCTCTCTTGAACCCTTCTTCCTTCACTAGATGATATCTGTCTCCCTTGAGGGCTTTGGGGTTTTTTTGTTGTTGTTAATTTAAATTGAAGTTAGTTAGCATGTACTGTATTACTGGTTTCAGGGAATCATTAGTTGCATCTAATACCCACAGCTCATTACATCAGGTGCCCTCCTTCATGCCCATCACCCATTACACCATCCCCCACCTGCCTTCCCTCCAGCCACCTCAAGATTGTTCCTAGAGTTAAGGGGCTCTTATAGTTGCCTGCCTCTCCATTTTTATCTTATTTTTCCTTCCCTTTCCCTATGTTCATCTGTTTTGTTTCTTAAACTCCATGCGTGAGTGAAATCATGTGGTATTTGTCTTTCTCTGACTTATTTCACTTAGCATAATACCCTCTAGTTCCATCCATGCTGTTGCAAATGTCAAGATTTCATTCTTTTTGGATATATATATATGTATATATATATACATATATACATACCAGGTCTTCTTTGTCCATTTATCTGTCGATGGACATCTGGGCTTTTTACATAGTTTGCCTTTTATGGACATTGCTGCTATAAACATTGGGGTGCAGGTGCCCCTTCCAATCATTATGTTTGTATCCTTTGGATAAATACCTATGTACAATTGCTGGGTCATAGAGTAGCTCCATTTTCAACTTTTTGAGGAATCTCTGTACTGTTTTCCAAGGAGGCTATACCAGCTTGCATTCCTCCCAACAGTGTAAGAGGGTTCCTCTTTCTCTGCATCATCACCAAGATCTGTCCTTTCCTGACTTGTTCATTTTAGCCATTCTGACTGGTGTGAAGTGGTACTTCATTGTGGTTTTGATTTGTGTCTCCCTGATCTTGAGTGATATTGAGCATTTTTTATGCATCTGTTGGTCATTTTTTTTTTTTTTTTTTTGGGAGAAAAGTCTGTTCATGTCTTCTGCCCATTTCTTGGCTGAATTATTTGGGTTTTAGGTGTTGAGTTTGATAAGTTCTTTATGGATTTTGGATAGTAGTCCTTTATCTGATATTTATTTGCAAATATTTTTTCCCATTCTGTTGGTTGTCCTTTGGTTTTGTCGATTGTTTACTTTGCTCTGCAAAAACTTTTTATCTTGGAGTGCCTGGGTGGCTCAGTTGGTTAAACATCTGCTTTCAGTCATGGTCAGGTCATGATCCCAGGGTCCTGAGATCAAGCCCTGCATTGGGCTCCCTGCCCAGCAGAGAGCCTCCTTCTTCTCCCTCTGCTGCTCCCCTTCCTTGTGCTCTGTGTCTCTCTGTCAAATAAATAAAATTTAAAAAAAAAAAAGTTTTTCCTTGTCTGAGGAAAGCATCAATATCCTAGAGACCGATTGGAAAGCAGGAGCTTTGAGTCAGTGCATTAAATTTTACCTCTAGATTTCCAGCCTACCTGCAGATCCTGGGCCCGAGTCACAGCCTCCAGCCCAGCTGTCTTTGCTGCAGAGTGGCGGCCCCCACAGCCCACATCCTTCTGTCATGCCCATTTCTCCTGCCTAAAGGGGTTTTGTGCAATTCAATAGTCTTTCCATAAACTGACCTTGTATTAGTAGAGCCTTTAGGAGATTCTCGTTAGACACCAAAGCTCTGAACAATTTTTTCCCTCAATTCTAACCCAAAGATTTATGTACCTTAATAATTTAATCAAATTTGTGGATGGCTTCTCCCCATTTTCTATTCGGTATTCTTAGTCCTAGGTTAGCTTTCCATCTCAGAAATGGTGATGTACATCAGTCCAATAAAATATGAAATAACCATGATGAAAAAAACAAACAAAAAACTTACCTTGATGAAGTCCCGATAGTTTATTTTTGCTTTTGTTTCCCTTGCGTCTGTGGATGTGTCTAGCAAGAAGTCAAAGAGGCTGAGGTCAAAGAGGTTGCTGCCTGTGTTCTCTAGTCTTTTGATGGATTCCTGTCACACATTTAAGTCTTTAGTCTAGTTTGAATTTATTTATGTGTGTGGTGTAAGAAAATGGTCCAGTTTCATTCTGCATGTGGCTGTCCAATTTTCCCAACACCATTTGTTGAAGAGACTGTCTTTTTTCCATTGGATATTCTTCCCTGCTTTGTGGAAGATTAATTGACCATAGAGTTGAGGATCTGTTTCTGGATCCTCTGTTCTGTTCCATTTATCTGTGTGTCTGATTTTGTGTTGACAGCAATGTCTTTCAAAAGAAATCTATATACATTATTTCCATGTCTCCACCTTTATTTATTCCTTAATCCCTTGAGATATAGCTTCTCTCCGTGCTACTTAATGAAATGGGCTTGCCAGGTCATTACACATTTCCCAAATTGCCAAAATCAATGGACATTTTAAGTCTGTATTAATGGCTATGCTGAGGCATTCCATACTATTGACTGTCCCTTCCATTTGCATACCCTTGACCTCATGGGCACCACCCTGTACTATATTGCCCCCAGTTTCTTCAGCTGCCTTGTCAAGGGCCAAGCCCAATATGTTGCAATTAAATCCTTGGTTTAGGCCAAATCATGCTATAGCCTAGAGTTCATGTCTTGAAATCAGGCATTTGAGTTTGAATCACAGCTCTCCAATACCTAGCTGAAAATGCCTGAACAAGTTCCCTAACCACTCTAAATCTTAAATCCTTATTTAAAAATGTGAATGGTGATATTAGTCCTCAGTGTCCTTATCAGGTTTAATTGAATGCATGGTAAGTCTGTAGCATCCAAGTGTACACTTGTTAAATCGTACCATCTACCATGTCCACCCAGTCTGTCCCCTTCTGCGTATCCACCCCCCACTGCCCTTATCTTGCTTAAAGGTGGACTTGTCTGTCACCTAGCTATTGCTGTGGTGGTGTCTCCAAGCTTACTGTGTCCAGTTTATCCTCCACATTCCTGCCAGAGTGAAATTTCTGAAAAAAAAAGTCAGATTGTATTTCTCCCTAGTGTGTATACCAAACTCCCTTATACCAACACTGTATTTTGTTCAAAATATCTTATAATGTACTTATCAAAGGAAATTACAATTAGTTTTTGCAACTCAGATGCCTGCAACTTAACAGCTTCTTAAGAGAAAACAAACTGTCTTGGTCATATTCATTTGATACATGATAAATATTTAATGAATAATGAATGGATGGGTGGATAAAATTCCAGGTCTACAGACTTGGTTCTGTTGTCACCTCCTTTACAAACATCCTATTAAACAAACAGAATTGAGTTGTGTGCTTTTGACTATACAAGGAGTGCTTTTTTTTTTTTTTAAAGATTTTATTTATTTGACAGAGAGATACAAGTAGACAAGAGAGGCAGGCAGAGAGAGGGGGGAAGCAGGCTCCCTGCTAAGCAGAGCCCGATGCGGGGCTCCATCCCAGGACCCTGAGATACTGATCTGAGCTGAAGGCAGAGGCTTAGCCCTCTGAGCCACCCAGGTGCTCCTATACAATGAGTGCTTTATCACATTAGAGTACAGCACCATCTGAGGCACCTGGGTGGCTCAGTCAGTTAAGCGTCAGCCTTCAGCTCAGGTCATCATCTCCGGGTCATAGGGCTGAGCCTTGCATCAGCCGCCCTGCTTCAGCGAGGAGCCTGCTTCTCCCTCTGCACCTCCCCCTGCTCATGTTCTCCCTCTTTCTCTCTCAAATAAACTATTAAAATCTACAAGAAAAAAAAAAAAAAGAATACAACACTATCCATAACTGTTAGCCAATTCAAAACTAACATGCCAAAGGGAGAAAAGATCTAGTCATTGCTTGTGCTTGGGGAGAAGGAGCCATATACTAACTCTATATATCTGTTTCATTTCTTTTCATCTTCTGGAAAAGTTACTTCTGTCTACCCTCTTCAGGCCTTTCTTTCAGAGTCACTACCTAAGAGGAAGCTGTCCAGAGAAATTTGGGGTTTCTCAGTGAACAGAGCAGAAAAGGTATCTGCATTTGTGAGTTTACTTTCTAGTGTTGGTTAACCATGAACATAACACATCAAATGTATATTTATTTATATGTATGTTTGGAAAAGTGGAGAGGAGAATGAATTGCAGTTTTAAATAGGTTGGTCAGGAAGTCACATAGAGTAAATGATGTTTGAAGAAAGACTTGGACTAAAAATAACATAAGAACTGCTTGAATTGGTAGGCTGTATGTAGGCAATCATATTCTGTGAGAATGTATTTTTTTAAGCTTTTATTTTTCATTTATTTTAGAGAGAGTGAGTGCAAGTGTAGGAAGGGGCAGAGGGAGAAAGAGAATCACAAACAGACCCCACACTGAGCATGGAGCCTGACAGGAGGCTCTGTCCCAGGACCCCAAGATCACAACCTGAGGTGAAATCAAGAGTCAAGATGCCCACCAACTGAGCCATCCAGGTGCCCCCATGAGCATGTATTTTTTTTAAACATTTTCTTCATTTTTCTTTTTTTTTTTTATTTTTTATTTATTTCTTATTTTTTTATAAACATATAATGTATTTTTATCCCCAGGGGTACAGGCTTGTGAATCACCAGGTTTACATACTTCACAGCACTCACCATACCACATAACTTCCCCAATGTCCATAACCCCACTCCCCCTCTCTAATGCCCCCTTCCCCCAGCAACCCTCAGTTTGTTTTGTGAGATTAAGAGTCACTTATGGTTTGGCTCCCTCCCAATCCCATCTTGTTTCATTTATTCTTCTCCTACCCCCCTAACCCCACATGTTGCATCTCCACTTCCTCATATCAGGGAGATCATATGATAGTTGTCTTTCTCCGATTGACTTATCTCACTAAGCATGATACCCTCTAGTTCCATCCACGTCATCAAAAATGGCAAGATTTCATTTCTTTTGATGGCTGCATAGTATTCCATTGTGTATATATACCACATCTTCTTTATCCATTCATCTGTTGATGGACATCTAGGTTCTTTCCATAGTTTGGCTATTGTAGACATTGCTGCTACAAACATTCGGGTGCACGTGCCCCTTTGGATCACTACGTTTGTATCTTTAGGGTAAATACCCAGTAGTGCAATTGCTGGGTCATGGGGTAGTTCTATTTTCAACACTTTGAGGAACCTCCATGCTGTTTTCCAGAGTGGTGGCACCAGCTTGCATTCCCACCAACAGTGTAGGAGGGTTCCCCTTTCTCCGCATCCTCGCCAGCATCTGTCATTTCCTGACTTGTTAATTTTAGCCATTCTGACTGGTGTGAGGTGATATCTCATTGTGGTTTTGATTTGTATTTCCCTGATGCCCAGTGACGTGGAGCACTTTTTCATGTGTCTGTTGGCCATCTGGATGTCTTCGTTGCAGAAATGTCTGTTCATGTCTTCTGCCCATTTCTTGGTTGGATTATTTGTTCTTTGGGTGTTGAGTTTGCCAAGCTCTTTATAGATTTTGGATACTAGCCCTTTATCTGATGTGTCGCTGGCAAATACCTCTCCCATTCTGTCAGTTGTCTTTTGGTTTTGTTAACTGTTTCCTTTGCTGTGCAAAAGCTTTTGATCTTGATGAAGTCCCAATAATTCATTTTTGCCCTTGCTTCCCTTGCCTTTGGCGATGTTCCTAGGAAGAAGTTGCTGCGGCTGAGGTGGAAGAGGTTGCTGCCTGTGTTCTCCTCAAGGATTTTAATGGATTCCTTTCTCACATTGAGGTCCTTCATCCATTTTGAGTCTATTTTTGTGTGTGGTGTAAGGAAGTCGTCCAATTTCAATTTTCTGCATGTGGCTGTCCAATTTTCCCAGCACCATTTGTTGAAAACGCTGTCTTTTTTCCATTGGACATTCTTTCCTGCTTTGTCGAAGATTAGTTGACCATAGAGTTGAGGGTCTATTTCTGGGCTCTCTATTCTGTTCCATTGACCTATGTGTCCGTTTTTGTGCCAGTACCATGCTGTCTTGATGATGACAGCTTTGTAATAGAGCTTGAAGTCCGGAATTGTGATGCCACCAACTTTGGCTTTCTTTTTCAATGTTGCTTTGGCTATTCGAGGTCTTTTCTGTTCCATATAAATTTTAGGATCATTTGTTCCATTTCTTTGAAAAGTATGGATGGTATTTTGATAGGGAGTGCATTAAATGTGTAGATTGCTTTAGGTAGCATAGACATTTTCACAATATTTAGTCTTGCAATCCAGGAGCATGGAACATTTTTCCATTTCTTTGTGTTCCTCGATTTCTTTCATGAGTACTTTCTAGTTTTCTGCATACAGATTCTTAGCCTCTTTGGTTAGGTTTATTCCTAGGTATCTTATAGTTTTGGGTGCAATTGTAAATGGGATTGACTCCTTAATTTCTCTTTCTTCTGTCTTGCTGTTGGTGTACAGAAATGCAACTGATTTCTGTGCATTGATTTTATATCCTGACACTTTACTGAATTCGTGTCCAAGTTCTAGCAGTTTTGGAGTGGAGTCTTTTGGGTTTTCCACATATAGTATCATATCATCTGCGAAGAGTGATAGTTTGACTTCTTCTTTGCCGATTTGGATGCCTTTAATTTCCCTTTTTTGTCTGATTGCTGAGGCTAGGACTTCGAGTACTGTGTTGAATAGCAGTGGTGATAATGGACATCCCTGCCGTGTTCCTGACCTTAGCGGAAAAGCTTTCAGTTTTTCTCCATTGAGAATGATATTTTGCGATGGGTTTTTCATAGACTGCTTTGATAATATTGAGGTATGTGCCCTCTATCCCTACACTTTGAAGAGTTTTGATCAGGAAGGGATGCTGTACTTTGTCAAATGCTTTTTCAGCATCTATTGAGAGTATCATATGGTTCTTGTTCTTTCTTTTATTAATGTGTTGTATCACATTGATTGATTTGCAGATGTTGAACCAACCTTGCAGCCCTGGAATAAATCCCACTTGGTCGCGGTGAATAATCCTTTTAATGCACTGTTGAATCCTATTGGCTAGTATTATGGTGAGAATTTTTGCATCTGTGTTCATCAAGGATATTGGTCTGTAGTTCTCTTTTTTGGTGGGATCCTTGTCTGGTTTTGGGATCAAGGTGATGCTGGCCTCATAGAATGAGTTTGGAAGTTTTCCTTCCATTTCTATTTCTTGGAACAGTTTCAGGAGAATAGGAATTAGTTCTTCTTTAAATGTTTGGTAGAATTCCCCTGGGAAGCCGTCTGGGCCTGGGCTTTTGTTTGTTTGGAGATTTTTGATGACTGTTGATTTTCAATCTCCTTACTGGTTATGGGCCTGTTCAGGTTTTCTATTTCTTCCTGGTTCAGTTGTGGTAGTTTATATGTCTCTAGGAATGCATCCATTTCTTCCAGATTGTCCAATTTGTTGGCGTAGAGTTGCTCATAGTATGTTCTTATAATTGTCTGTATTTCTTTGGTGTTAGTTGTGATCTCTCCTCTTTCATTCATGATTTTATTTATTTGGGTCCCTTCTCTTTTCTTTTTTATAAGTATGGCCAGGGGTTTATCAATCTTATTAATTCTTTCAAAGAACCAGCTCCTAGTTTCGTTTGTTCTATTGTTTTGGTTTTTTTTTTTTGTTTCTATTTCATTGATTTCTGCTCTGATCTTTATGATTTCTCTTCTCCTGCTGGGTTTAGGGTTTCTTTGTTGCTCTTTCACCAGCTCCTTTAGGTGTAGGGTTAGGTTGTGTACTTGAGACCTTTCTTGTTTCTTGAGAAAGGCTTGTACCGCTATATATTTTCCCTCAGGACTGCCTTTGCTGTGTCCCACAGATTTTGAACCGTTGTGTTTTCATTATCATTTGTTTCCATGAATTTTTTCAATTCTTCTTTAATTTCCTGGTTGATCCATTCATTCTTGAGAAGGATGCTGTTTAGTCTCCATGTATTTGGGTTCTTTCCAAATTTCCTCTTGTGATTGAGTTCTAGCTTCAGAGCATTGTGGTCTGAAAACATGCAGGGAATGATCCCAATCTTTTGATGCCGGTTGAGACCTGATTTAGGACCCAGGATGTGATCTATTCTGGAGAATGTTCCATGTGCTCTGGAGAAGAATGTGTATTCTGTTGCTTTGGGATGAAATCTTCTGAATATATCGGTGATGTCCATCTGGTCCAGTGTGTCATTTAAGGCCTTTATTTCCTTGTTGATCCTTTGCTTGGATGATCTGTCCATTTCAGTGAGGGGAGTGTTAAAGTCCCCTACTATTATTGTATTACTGTCAATGTGTTTCTTTGATTTTGTCATTAATTGGTTTATATAGTTGGCTGTTCCCATGTTAGGGGCATAGATATTTTAAATTGTTAGGTCTTCTTGTTGGACAGACCCTTTGAGTATGATACAGTGTCCTTCCTCATCTCTCATTATAGTCTTTGGCTTAAAATCTAATTGATCTGATATAAGGATTGCCACCCCAGCTTTCTTCTGATGCCCATTAGCTGGTAAATTGTTTCCACCCCCTCACTTTAAATCTGGAGGTGTCCTTGCATCTGAAATGAGTTGCTTGTAGGCAACATATAGATGGGTTTTGTTTTTTTATCCATTCTGATATCCTGTGTCTTTTGATTGGGGCATTTAGCCCATTAACATTCAGGGTAACTATTGAGAGATATGTATTTAGTGCCATTGTATTGCCTGTAAGGGGACTGTTACTGTATATTGTCTCTGTACCTTTCTGATCTACTACTTTTAGGCTCTCCCTTTGCTTAGAGGACCCCTTTCAATATTTCCTGTAGAGCTGGTTTGGTGTTTGCAAATTCTTTCAGTTTTTGTTTGTCCTGGAAGCTTTTGATCTCTCCTTCTATTTCCAATGATAGCCTAGCTGGATATAGTATTCTTGGCTGCATGTTTTTCTTGTTTAGTGCTCTGAATATATCATGCCAGCTCTTTCTGGCCTGCCAGGTCTCTGTGGATAAGTCTGCTGCCAATCTAATATTTTTACCATTGTATGTTACAGACTTCTTTTCCCAGGCTGCTTTCAGGATTTTCTCTTTGTCACTAAGACTTGTAAATTTTACTATTAGGTGACAGGGTGTGGACCTATTCTTGTTGATTTTGAGGGGGGTTCTCTGCACCTCCTGGATTTTGATGCTTGTTCCCTTTGCCATATTAGGGAAATTCTCTCCAATAATTCTCTCCCATAATTCTCTCCAATATACCTTCTGCTCCGCTCTCTCTTTCTTCTTCTTCTGGAATCCCAATTATTCTAATGTTGTTTCGTCTTATGGTGTCACTTATCTCTCAAATTCTCCCCTCATGGTCCAGTAGCTGTTTGTCCCTCTTTTGCTCAGCTTCTTTATTCTCTGTCATTTGGTCTTCTGTATCACTAATTCTTTCTTCTGCCTCATTGATCCTAGCAGTGAGAGCCTCCATTTTTGATTGCACCTCATTAATAGCTTTTTTGATTTCAACTTAGTTAGAGTTTGATTCTTTTATTTCTCCAGAAAGGGCTTTTATATCTCCAGAGAGGGTTTCTCTAATATCTTCCATACCTTTTGGAGCCCAGCTAGAACCTTCAGAATCGTCATTCTGAACTCTAGATCTGACATATTACCAATGTCTGTATTGATTAGGTCCCTAGCCTTCGGTACTGCCTCTTGTTCTTTTTTTTGTGGTGAATTTTTCCGCCTTGTCATTTTGTCCAGATAAGAGTATATGAAGGAGCAAGCAAAATACTAAAAGGGTGGCAAAGACCCCAGAAAAAATGCGATTTAACCAAATCAGAAGAGACCCCAAATCGTGGGGGGGAGAAAGGGGATAAAAAGAGGTTCAGAAAAGGAAAGAAAAAATTTGAAAAAGAAAACAAATAAAGAAAAAATATAAAAAAGAAAGAAATATATATATGTTTGATAAACTAGTTTAAAAACGTTAAAAAAGAAAAGGGTAAAAGTTTAAAAAAATTTAGCAGAAGAAGAAAATTGAAAAAAAAAAAAATTAACCACAAGACAAGAATCATGGGGAGAAAGCCATGAGTTCCGTGTTTTACTTTCTCCTCCTCTGGAATTCCGCTGCCGTTCTTGGTATTGAACCTGCTTTCCTTGGTAGGTGAATTTGGTCCTGGCTGGATTTTTTGTTGATCTTCTGGGGGAGGGGCCTGTTGTGGTGACTCTCAAGTGTCTTTGCCTGAGGCGGAATTGCACCGCCCTTACCGCCGGACTAAGTAATCAGCTCGGGTTCGCTTTCGGGAGCTTTTGTTCCCTGAACGCTGTCAGTAGAGTTCCAGAGGACGGGAATGAAAATGGCGGCCTCCCAGTCTCTGGCCTGGAGGAGCCGAGAGCCCAGGGCCCCATTCCTCAGTGCACCCCCAGAGAACAGCGCCCAATCACTCCCGTATCCCCGGCCTCCGGCCGTGCTCCGAGCTCACCCAGCCTGTGACCGGTTCAAGGTAACCCTGAGCTGAGAGCTCAGTCCTGGGCTCTGTCTCTGTAGCCAGCTCTCCCGTTCTAATACCTGCAAGCTCTGTGACACTCAGACACCCTCTATCCTTCTGTGACCCTGCAGGACCTGGGGCCACACTGACCCTGCATGGGCTTCACCCCAGTTTAGCCTCTGGAGCTATGTCCCTCAGTGGAACAGACTTTTTTTTTCTTTAATATTTTATTTATTTGACAGACAGAAATCTCAACTAGGCAGAGAGGCAGGCACAGAGAGGAGGAAGCAGGCTCCCTGCAGAGCAGAGAGCCCTATGTGGGGCTCGATCCCAGGACCTTGGGATCATGACCTGAGCGGAAGGCAGAGGCTTTAACCCACTGAGCCACCCAGGCGCCCCTGGAACAGACTTTTAAAAGTTCTGATTTTGTGCTCCGTTGGTCCGCCGCCTGCCAGGAGCCGGCCCCTCCCCCCGCAGTCTATCTTCCCATCGTTTTGGATTCACTTCTCCGCCAGTCCTACCTTTCAGAAAGTGGTTGATTTTCTGTTTCTAGAATTGCTGTTCTTCTTCTCTTCAATCTCCCGTTGGATTTGTAGGTGTTTGCAATGTTTAGATAAGCTATCTTGCTGATCTCCTGCTGCCTGATGTAGTCTCAGCCTGCTACTTCTCTGCCATCTTGATTCCTCCCCATGAGCATGTATTTTTAACTCAGTTTTATTTGGAATTCAGCTACTTCATATCATATCATAGTGTTATAATATTATGTAGTTCCCATACCAGCCCTGAAAGAGTATTTAAATCACAATTAGCTAAAAACTAGTACTGATGATAGTAACTTTAATTCTGGGTCCAGACAGCAGGTTAGAAGGATACAGTTTCTTTTCTTTATGGGTTAAGATGAGACTTAAATAGAGTTTTGAAGTAGAAACTTGAGTTTATCTTATCTACAAATTGATTTCCCTCTCCCCCCCTCACTGTCCTTGAGCCCTTTTCTTTAGGCCCTTAGGTACCTCATGGGCTTAATTGTGCTCAGAATCCTTTTCAAGCCTGCCTTACCCCTTGCACAAAATATCCTCAGACCACCAAGTTAGAGATCATTTTCCCCCACCCCCAATTCTATGAAAATTCCTGTTTTCTCAGTACAGGGGTTAGGATTGTTTATACTAGTAATAATATGAACTAATTTAAGTTAGGTGTTTTTTGTTTTTACTGAAGTATAGTTGATACACAGTGTTACATTAGTTTCAGGTATACAACAGTGATTCAGTAGGTGTTATTTCTGTTGTAATAATATGTAAATGGATGATAAGCTTTTTCCCCAAATATGTTAATATTAAAATGCTACTTGGGGGCGCCTGAGTGGCCCAGTCGTTAAGCGTCTGCCTTCAGCTCAGATCATGATCCCAGGGTTCTGAGATCGAGCCCCACATTGAGTCCCAGCTGAGCAGGGAGCCTGCTTGTCCTTCTCCCTCTACTGTTCCCCCTGCTTGTGTGCTTGCTTTCTCTCTGTCAGATAAATAAAATCTTTCTTTAAAAATGCTGTTTGTGATCCCAAATGAATCTGTAATTAGTTGCTGTGTGAAAAAATGAGAAAGTTAAATCAGAGGATATAATGAGAAGGAATTTCAAAACTTGAAAGTGGTATACCTTTACAAGACTCTCCCTTTAAGGTGAGCTAATTCTGTTTTTTTCAGAGCCCTAAGAACATGCAAAATGAATTGCCAGTTGCAGTAACAGAAAATTGGACATTTATTGAGAGCTCTTTGCTTGCTAACTATGAACCAGCTCCTATTTAAGCTTAAGCACTGTGGATTTATAGAGGCCTGTGTTCTTCTGTTGTGTAGCAATAGGTTTGCTAAAACTTCAGGGTGACCTTCCATCATAGCTCAAGAGTAATTCAACTGGCATTGTTAGAAAAGATGATGACATTAGCACAGAGGCTGTAAAAGCTCAGTTTGTTAATTTCACTTTGCCTCCCCCTAAAATTCTTAGGAAAGACATCTTTTTCTTGAAGTAATAAGACTTTTCTTAACCATTGCATTTTTTTGAAGAGCACAAATAGCCTGAACAATATTTACTTTTGATATGATTATTACACTTTGAAGGAAGAAAAATGTGTGTTAATTTCTTTCCCCTTTTCAGTAGGTGAATTGAGCATCTGGTGTGAGTAGCATACTACTTGTTCCCTATATAGTTTAGGGCAACACTTTTTAACTTATTTGACCTCTTTGCTCCAACAGCAGACAGTTTTTAGTCTCAACTGTGTACATTACACTCATCATCCAAAGATTCAAATTTGTCTTGGTATTGTCAACTTTCCCCAGATGTCCCTAAGGTAGGGACTTAAATTGCAGGTAGTCCATTTGGGAGGTGGTCCTTGCAAGTGCTGTAAAATAGTGGTGGGATGATACAAGGAAGAGAGGGAGTCTAATAAATGAGTAGGTTACTAGTGTGAACTGTTGGGGAACTCTTGGAGACAGCATGCAGAGCATGCTTCGGTTGTCCCTCCCAGGAGAAAAGAAAGCTGGGATATTAATCTACCAATTTCTGCCACTCATTAGTTGAGGCCTGCTTCCAGGGTAAAACTTCAGCCCCAGCTTGTGTGCATGGGTGTTCCTGTGGTCAGATAAAACCCTTAGTTACTTACAGTATGAAGCCCAATTGGCATTACAGTATTACTTATGGTATAAAGCCATTAACATGTATGGGAACAGTATGTGCCAAGGGGACTTGGGTAGCATCTATAGAAGGCTTGGATTGAAGGCCTTTTACTAACCAGTTGCAAACAGACTCTCCAGCCTGATCTTTTAGGATCCCCCCTCACATGCCTTCCATTTCAGTCTGAAATCAGCTTCTCACCTTTCCCAGTTCTCAAAATTCCAAGCTCTGTATCTTTGTTCCTTGCTATTCCTTCTGTCTAGAATAATTTCATTCTCTTCCCATGCCCACCTTACAGACTTGGTAACACCTTGGTTTAAATGTTACTTTGGCTATGAAGTCCTATCCAATAACCCTGTGGAATGACTTGTTCTTACATTTTATTTCCACTATTGTTTATATGACTGTTAAAGCACTCAACCCAGCTTTTATAGTGGTTGCATACCTGTTTATTTACCACAGCAGATAATATGAAGGCAATGGACCCAGTCTCCACTGCCTAAGCACATGTGCTTTGGAAGTAGGCAAGTGTGGATTTAAATCTCAGTTTAGGCAAATTGTTTAACAGTTCTGAATTTCCATTTCCTTATCTCAAAAAGGGGAGTCCCTTGCAGAGTTGTAGAGAAGTTAGAAATAATATATGTGAGCATTAGGCACTATGCTTGCCACATTAGGGTCTCAGTAAATATTAAGAGAGGCCAAATGGAAAAGAAGATAATAAAAGCCAAGATAAAAAGTTGGGGAACACAAGAGGGAGCATGTAATTCTGATGACAGAGTCAGAACCAGTGTAACAGAGGGTGACTCAGAACTCTTTGAAGGTTTTTATCTGGAAAACTAGGTTTGGAAGAAGAACTGTGTCATTAAATTGCTGAAATCACAGCAGGTTCTTTATTCTATTAGAATTGAATACATGTTTTTAAAATTAGGTCCCATTTTATATGGTGGTCAGTTTAGGCCTTCAAAACATAAAATGGGTGTAGGTAAAGGATTGGATGAACCAATGTTATTTCTGGGAAGAGTCTATATAATGGTTGTGGTGAAATTAAAATGTTTTACTAAATTTAAACCTAAGTTTTATTTCTGTTTCTTCATAACCAGGATGGAAGGTGGCAGACTGCCAAATAAAGGGTTTTTATGACCTATAGCTGAAGATACTTAGAATAGAAATCAGTCCAAAAATATGAATGAGTTGTGTGGAGAGATTGGGAGATCTTACCTCTGATATTCTTTGAAAATGAGACCAAGTCCCACCAGAAATGGTGTAATAGTAGAGCTGCCTTAAGGCAGGCACGTGGAGTTGGAATTTCTACCCAGGGATTATAGGTACATGGTTTCTCAAGGTATGACTTTAAAAGACCTGAAATGTGTTAATGGAGTTGTTTTTCTTTATTTAGGTGATAAAGCTCTTACAATCAAAGTACCATTACAAAGAAGAGGCTGAAACCATTTGTGACAAGGTTCAAGTTAAACTCAGCAAGGAATGTTTTCATCCTTCCAGTACATGCATTACTGACCTAAGGACTTTACACTGGGAAGAAGCAATCCAGGAAACGAAGGGTGGTGTGACCAATAGGAAATTGGCTGAAGAATGTTATTTCCTGTGGAAATCTACACGTTTACAGCATATGATACTAGCAGAAGATGTCAAAGCCATGCTTACTGAACTTCGGAAGGAGGTCCGCCTACTTTTATTAACAAATGGAGACCGACAGACCCAGAGGGAGAAGATCGAGGCTTGCGCCTGCCAGTCCTATTTTGACGCTATCGTTGTAGGTGGAGAGCAGAAAGAAGAGAAACCAGCACCTTCCATATTTTATTACTGCTGTGATCTCCTCGGAGTACAGCCTGGGGATTGTGTGATGGTTGGTGACACACTAGAAACTGATATACAAGGAGGCCTTAATGCAGGGCTGAAAGCAACAGTCTGGATAAATAAAAATGGAATAATGCCACTGAAGTCATCCCCGATGCCACATTATATAGTTTCTTCTGTGCTGGAGTTACCTGCTCTCTTACAAAGTATAGATGGTACAGTCAGTATGTCAGCTTAAAGCACATCAAAGGGCATGATTATGTATTTTAAGGTCAAATTACAGGTTTTGAACTAAGAAAAGTTAAGGCATTCCATTTAAGACCCATTTCTAAGAATAATTTTACTTGTGATTTAATAACCAACCACTGACTGGTATTTATATCTGGAAGTCCAGAGTACATTAGTTAATACAAGTTAACTTTTAATAGTGTAATCCAGAAAACTGGAGGAAATATATTATTTGTTAATCTGTGCTTGAGGTTTTTAAAAAATTATTTCATTAATCTTCTGGCATCTTGAATCCATGAAGATACTAGGCAAGATAGCTTGTATTTGTATGCTCAAATACAGGTTTTTATGTTGTCTTAAAAATAGATATTTTTTTAAAATAGATAATCTAAAACATATATAATAGAGATTTATCAGAATTAGATCTGATTAATAGGAAATAAGTGCTAAGTCACAAGCCAATCAAGGCATTCCATAATGAAATTATTTTTCATATTTTCTTTTTAAAAACATATATACCATATTTTTGCCTACTTTGAATATATACATTCTTTTATGAATCCAGTTTTTCTTCATGACCTTTTTTTGGGGGCAGTGGGTAATTTTCCTATGGTGTATACATGACAAAGAGATTTATCCACTAAAAAAGCTGTTAAAGTCAGCATGTGGTGCTCCTTTTCCATGACATTTTCACATAGTGAAAATGCACATAGTGAAAAGTGCACAAGAGTGCACTTGTAGGTTCTTACTAGTCTTTCCCTCTTACAGAAGTATTTTTATAATCTTTTCCTACATACACATTATGGTTCAGGGGACTAGACTCTCTGGTTGGGCATAAGTACAAGCCACATGGCACCAAAAGTCATTTTCCTTCTGTGGATACCTCAGAGGTGCAACCTAACCATGTAGCGCTCCCATAAATTCTGTCTTAACTGAATAGTTTCACGCATACAATGAAAGCTAATAAAAAATCATGTTTTGCTATGAAATAATTTCAGGGTGCCATACTAATATAATTTAAATGGCTCTTGGTGTTAACCATCTGCCTTACGTCCCCTGTTTTTCAAATTTTAGGAAGGATATCCTCTCACAATTTCTATATCCAACTCAGTGTTCACTTTGAGTTTATTAATTAATGACTAAGGCATCTCGCAACTAGAAAACTTTTTCTAGGCCATGAAGCTAGACAGTGTCGTGTCTTCAACTTGGAATAAAATGGTTAATTAAGGAAAAAGAAAATATGATTTGGGTTGGTTTTTGGCAGGTTTTTTTTTTTAACTTTTGTATAAGAAGCTACCGATGTAAAATATTAGACTGTTAGAATATGTATAGCTATGACTCCTTTAAATATCCTTTGATTATGATACTTAGATTCTGGAGTATGCCTATCCTTAACTTATTTCTTTAACTCCTGCCTATTGCCAAGAACAGGATTCTCTGCTTTTGTGCAAATGTCCTATTGTATTTACTTTTCACTCTTAATTTTTTAAAACTGTGACTGTACCCTTGACAGTTCCAGGGTGTTGTTGCTATGAAGCTAAACATTTGTGAACAGGGTATGTTTGTGTATAGTTCCAGGCATGGTGCTCATGTGACCTTGATTATATTTTAGCTATTTAAAAATTATTAAATTGGAAGATCTAGGCAGAAAAGTAATTACATGTGTGGTTTCTCTAACAGATTGGTATGTGATGCTGAGGGTTTGTCCTTTTAGCTATCCCATAGGGTGGATGTAGGCAGTGTCACATTCACTCTCCTAACTGGAGAAGGTTCATTGCTTCTAGATCATAGTGACAAATCTCTGCAAGGTAGTTCCTAGAATGTCAAATGAGCAGTTCTTCAGCCAAAGTTGGAGGGGGGATATAAACTTCCTTCTCCTCCTGGTTTACTTTCAGTACATGCAGTAATGCAAGATTGCATTCCATTTGCACCCTTCCTTGGAGAAAAACTTAGTGGCTTTCTACCTTCCAAGTGGAATGTTACAGAAGATAGTAAGAAATCTTGAAATAGACCTATGATTTTATTAGTAATGTTTTTAGAATATAATATTCCTCAAGATTAAAAAAAAATGATGTAATAACAGTGTCTTATCATCATAATTTTTTTCAGGTTTCCATAGTGGTGTGCTCTACAAAGCCCTAAATTCTCAATTGTCCAGGGGCTCTCCCAAGCACCAGCTATAGAGGAAGGCCTAGAGTAGACACATAGGAACATTGCACCTGGAATACTAACACAAAGGTGAATGTGTTCTTATTCCATATACACATGTAAGCCATTGGTGCACAAACATGTTAGCTCTGATAGTGACCAGGACCCAGTGGATGTTCAGTAAGTATTACAGGAAAGGGTTTTTATAGTTACAAAGGTACTTGGTTTAGCACTTTCAGGCTTCTTTGTAACCTACAATAAGAAACAGTTTCCATTGCCACTGGTGAAACACATTTATTAATAGTGAATACTGGGGGCACCTCGGTGACTCAGTCAGTTAAGTGTTTGCCTTTGGCTCAAGTCATGATCCCAGGGTCCTGGAGTGGAGTTACATTGGGCTCCCTGCTTAGTGGGGAGTCTGCTTCTGCCACTGCCCCTCCCCCTGCTTGTGCATGAGCGCACTCTCTCTCTCTCTCTCTCAAATAAATCTACTTATAGTGAAAATACTAGTTATTATATATTAAATGCAGTTTTATATACTTAAAACTGAGGCAAGTTTTTTAAAACTGCTTGCCATACATGATCAGTTTTTTCACTCCATATTTTTAAATTAGGGATTATATTCACCTTTGGACAATTACCATTTGTGGTACACAAGTCAAAAGAATGAAAAGGTGAACTGCAAAGTCTCATCTCTTTCCCAGAGGTCCACCACTCATATAGTCCACTGCTGTGAGCAACTTCCTGTGTATCTGCTTATATAGGTACATATGACTACAGAATTTCTCTAACGTAGGCAGGTTTTTTACTTCCGCTTTTCAGTTTTAGGGTGGGAAAAATGCTCTTTCTAAGATAGTGATTGAATAAGAAAGTCCTAAAACTTCTGTTTAAGTCTTTCATGTTTGGAACGTACACCTTTATGGTCTACCATCCACTGTCACTCTTATTAACATCATCAATAGAAGTGGTGGTTCCACTGTCACTCACTTTGAGGGGGGAAGGTCAGCACAGCTATGGAGCCCTTGCTTTTCTCCACTCTGATTAGTTTCCTTCAACTTGCTGCATATTGCCATCCTCGTGACTCCCTTTGCCTCTTACATTGGATCTCCTGGTTTTGTCCTGCATGTTTCCATGTTTCATTTGTTCCCTCTTTTTGGTGACATGCCTCCTTGAGTAGGTTTCTTAAATGTGTGAGAGGTCCAATGTTTAAGATCATAAGTGTCTGAAAATGCCTTTACTCTTCTCCCATAATTGATAGTTAATGCATGCATTTGGATATCATTTTCATTTGGAATTTCAAAAGCATTGCTCTGTGGTCTTCTAGTAGCCATACTTATGTGACCAGTTTTTTTGTTTGTTTTGTTTTTACGGACCTCCTCTACGGACCTTCTGCTTTGTTTAATCTTTTCTTTCCTATTTTTCTGTCTGTTATTTTGTTCCCCTTCGGGGGAGGCTTCTTCAACTACATCTTGTAGTCCTGTTGGTTTTTTCCCCAGATAATCATTTTTTTTTTAATTTCCAAGAACTTTGTTTTGTTTTCTAAATGTTCCTTTTTAGTAACATTGTTTTTGTTTTGAGTGGAATATTGTCTCTTAGAAAATTGTTAAGTTTTTAAAGAATCCACAGAATCCACTATTTCTTCCAAGTTGCTCTAACCCATTTATTTGAATCTATTTGTTCACATTAAAGGCTTTCCTCATATTCCCAGAAATTCTTGGTATTCATGAATAAGAGACGAGAGATGAAGATGCTGACTGGAATCTCTGTCAAATGGGGGACTTTTCAACTTGGAGGCTCCTTTACTGTAGGGTATCTGGGTAGGCTGTTCATTGGAGAAGCCCTGAGATCACGGCTTTAAGCTCTTTGCTTTTGGTTGGTCTGATTTCCTAGAGCATTTCTCAGTCTCCTAACTGAAGGGTAGAGGTCTGATGTCAGCACATAGGAACTGAGTGGGAAAGAGGTGGGGAAGGAGGTATTTCTATGGTCACTTAATATCCGTTTCTGGTTGTAACTGAGCCCAATTACATGTGATATCCCCCAGTTTAGACATCCTCTGTTTTACTTTCCAGAGTAGCATCCCAACTTCTGTCGAGTTAAGACTTCATGGTGGGGTGGGGGCAGGGATTGTATTTGAACACTTTTCACCCATCCTCCCTTAATTCATGTGTCTCATAGCCATTTGTATGTCTTCGTTGGAGAAGTGTCTGTTCATACCTTCTGCCCATTTTTTGATATGATTATCTGTTTTGTGTGTGTTGAGTTTGAGAAGTTCTTTATAGATCCTGGATATCAACCTTTTGTCTGTACTGTCATTTGCAAATATCTTCTCCCATTCCGTGGGTTGCCTCTTTGTTTTGTTGACTCTTTCCTTTGCTGTGCAGAAGCTTTTGATCTTGATGAAGTCCCAAAAGTTCATTTTTGCTTTTGTTTCCTTTGCCTTTGGAGACATATCTTGAAAGAAGTTGCTGTGGCTGATATCGAAGAGGTTACTGCCTATGTTCTCCCCTAGGATTCTGATGGATTCCTGTCTCAAGTTGAGGTCTTTTATCCATTTCAAGTTTATCTTTGTGTATGGTGTAAGAGAATGGTCAAGTTTCATTCTTCTACATGTAGCTGTCCAATTTTCCCAGCACCATTTATTGAAGAGACTTTTTTCCACTGTATATTTTTTCCTGTTTTGTCGAAGATTATTTCACCATAGAGTTGAGGGTCCATATCTGGGCTCTCTGCTTTGTTCCACTGGTCTATGTGTCTGTTTTTATGCCAGTACCATGCTGTCTTGGTGATCACAGCTTTGTAGTAAAGCTTGAAATCAGGTAACATGATGCCGCCAGTTTTATTTTTGTTTTTCAACATTTCCTTAGCAATTCGGGGTCTCTTCCAATTCCATACAAATTTTAGGATTATTTGCTCCAGCTCTTTGAAAAATACCTGTGGAATTTTGGTCAGAATGGCATTAAAAGTATAGATTGCTCTAGGCAGTATAGACATTTTAACAATCTTTATTCTTCCGATCCAAGAGCATGGAACAGTCTTCCATCTTTTTGTGTCTTCAGTTTCTTTCATGAGTGTTCTGTAGTTCCTCGTGTACCGGTCCTTTACCTCTTTGGTTAGGTGTCTTCCCAGGTATCTTATGGTTCTTGGTGCTCTAGTAAATGGAATCGATTCTCTAATTTCCCTTTCTGTGTTTTCATTGTTAGTGTATAAGAAAGCCACTGATGTCTGCTCCCCATCACCCTTCTCCTTCAGGCCTGAGGTATCTGGTAGGGTTGGTGCCTAAATTTTGGGGGGAATCTACTATGTACCTCATGGTTTCTCAGCTCTTTCCACTGTTGGTTCTGACTCCGCTTTCCTTGGTCTACTAAATTATTTGCCACTTGTCCACATGTTTCCAGCTTTCAAAATTTTGTTGATGCCTGTTTTTCACGGGGGTAGGGGGCATGTATATTCAGATTCCTTTACTATGGTTTAGTTGAGTTTGGGGTAGGAACAATATTAGATGTGTATTTCCTTGTGTAGTGATATGGAAGATATTTTCTTTTTTTTTTAAGATTTTTTTTTTCTTTTGTCAGAGAGAGACGAGAGAGAAAGATCACAAGTAGGCAGAGAGGTAGGCAGAGGCAGAGGGAGAAGCAGGCTCCCTGCTGAGCAAGGAGCCCGATATGGGACTCGATCCCAGGACGCTAGGATCATGACCCAAGCCGAAGGCAGCTGCTTAACCAACTGAGCCACTCAGGCGTCCCTGGAAGATATTTTCTATTTCATGTTTAATGTATGTCAAGACCACAAAACCAGTCCTGTGCCCCATAGTCACTACCCACAGCTTAAGAAATGCTGTCCATTTGAGGTAGAGATTTACAGTATGCCTACAACCTTTTCCCTTTTTATTTTGTTTTGAATTATTTATGTAGCTTATTTCTTAAGATCTCTTCCCCAACTCCCTTTTTCTCTATACTCTTGTATATGACCTCCTTTGGCTTGTCTCATGATGGCAGGTCTCATTCTTCTGTGTTCCTGAATCTTCAACATTGCTTGAACATAGATACTTGTTTTGGTTGATAACTCCATTCCTGTGATCACTTCTAAACTATAGCCTCTTAGATTTCTTTGTAATTAAAATCCTTCTGAATGGGGGTACATTTGATTTATGCTTTTAAAAAAATAACTTATTCCTACCAGTAGTGCTAAAATTTAGCCAGGATAAAATCATATATTTAATCAGTCTTCAAATATATAACATATATGACAATATAGTTATTTCTACTGGATTTCTTGGAAGTTTTTTTTTTTTCTAGAGTGTCAATCTGACCTTTTACGATGGTTAAGATGATAAAATGGCTTAAAGAAATTGTTCATGATTTTACTGAAATGGGAAAAAGAGTGAATGCTTAATGGGTAGAGAGTCTCCTTATGGAATGACAAAGATATTCAGGAACTAGTCATGGTAGTTTTATTGTGAATGTACTAAATACCCCTAAATTGTATAATTATAAGTGATTTAAAAGTTAAATTTTATTATCATCTATTTGTTCATATAATCACCCATATTCCACATGCTGAATTCCTAATAGGTATATTTAATCTTTTTGCATCTCTCCTAAGCTTGAAATGTGTCCTTAAAAATTTAACAAGTAACAGTGGGATACACTTTGAAAGCCACATGCACAGTGCTCTACTTGGGTGTCCAGCAGATGTTGATAAAAAAGAGACAGTTCTCCACTGAAAACAGTGCTGTCATTATATTTAACTCCTTGGAATGAGCAAAATTTATGGGAATTTGGTGGGTTGACTCCTTGCTCTAAGAATGATAACATGGAGCCAAAGTAAGAGCCATGGGTACACTGCACACTGAGGCTAGTGAAATAACTTGTGCAAGTTCCTGCCATGTGAGAGCCTAGCCACACTCCCACTCTTTCCAGGGCTAGCAAATTCTGTGCTTCCCCCACACGTTAACTCCCCAGTGAAGTGCTAGATACTGTGGCGGGTTTATTTATTTTTTTTTTTAAGATTTATTTAGAGAGAGAGAACATGTGAGGGGGGTACAGAGGGAGAGAATCTCAAGCAGACTGCTGAGTGGGGAGCCCAAGACGGGCTTGATCCCAGGACCCTGAGATCATGACCAGAGCCAAAACCAAGAGCCAGATGCTTTTAACTACCTGAGCTACCCAAGTGCTCTGATATTATAGAAGGTTTGGGGCACCTGGGTGGCTCAGTGGGTTAAAGCCTCTGCCTTCAGCTCGGGTCATGGTCCCAGGGTCCTGGGATCGAGCCCCGCATCGGGCTCTCTGCTTGGCAGGGAGTCTGCTTCCTCCTCTCTCTCTGCCTGCCTCTCTGCCTGGTTGTGATTTCTCTCTGTCAAAGAAATAAAAAATTAAAAAAAAAAAAAAAAAAGGTTAAAGAAAAGCCAGAATCACATTTGGAGCACCAACAGATATGAAAACTAAGGAACTTAATGGGAAATACGTGTGTAACCAGTACGCCAAACAAGATGACACCAAAATGTAATCAAAAACTTTTTTGTCATCTATATTATGTGGGAGCTTCTCCCATGTGGGAGAAGCTTTCTCCTGCCAGTGGAAGAAGATTTGATGAAAACTCCAGGTTTTTCTGTTCATTCCTAGGAAATAGTCCTATGATCACTTTAAGTCACAAACAATCTTGATTCGGATGTGTAAATGGATCCTCCCTGTAGGATGAAGTACAGTTTTCTTCTGCATTCATGTGCTCCTGAGCAGAGGGGAGGCATGGGAGGTGGACGGGGCGGGGGGGGGGGAGGATTCTCACTTGGTCAGAGCCTGCTGCCGTTCTGAGTTGGCTCCACAGCCTGAAGGTGCAGCAGGCTTTCACAGCTCACTACCATGTGGGAACTCATGGGAGCTTTTCAGAGCCCCTGCTTTACTCTTGCAGCTGCTGCTTCTGGTCCCCTTCTCCAGTAGGCTGCCCCACTGGCCCCATTTCTCTGGCAGACCTCTCCACCACTGTCAGCAGTGACATTCCCTTCCTTTCCCAGGCACTGCTCCTGGGGAGGGTTCTAAGCCTCTCTCCCATTTCCTTGCCCCACTGTCAGTGAGAAGTAGGTTATATCCACCCACAGTTCTCTGCTGTCTGTGGCTTCCTTGCCACAACCCCTTGAATTGAATGCTTTCTGCAGGAAATGCATGTCACCCTCTCTGAGTTTTACCACTGCATCTCACTCTCCAGGTTTGAGGTTAAGGGGGTATTTCCCACACCACCCCCTAAGGGGATGGGACTTGGGCTATAGAATCTCTCTCCACAAAAACTCCATTATTCCCTTCCACTTCCAGCTCCACTTTGTTTGTAAATTGGGTAGGGGGAGCTCAGTCAGGAAACAAGTGCTGGACTAACTACCTTGAATACTCTACCAGGAAGCCTCACACAAAGTTTGGTATCTGATGTATGCTGCTTAGATCACAGCTTTGGTTTTGACATCCTGGTACATAAGCAAGGCGTTCAGTACAAAATGGAACACTTCCTAGAAGAATGTCAGGTAAGGGAGTAACTGTGCAGTAGCCATGAATCTTAAGGTAGGTATTGAAGGAAGCAAAATACCTGCTCTGGGTAAAGGAGGGAGAGAACACTTGCAGAGAATAACATTTCAGCTTAACAGAAACTTATTGGACCCCTATTGAGTACCAGGGGTTCTAGGTCTACAAAAAAGAAAAGTGACCAGCCTGGTTGGAGAAAGGGGTCTGAGTAGGGATGGTGAGAAATGAAATTTGTATATGTAGGATGAATAGTCAAAAGCAGGCTGTGAATATGAGGCTTGGAGTGTGGAGAAAATTGCCATCAACATGGTAGAAAAGGAGGTGGTGAGGCTTATGTATATGTGTTTATGGATTTCTGTACATGAGTGTAATGGGGTGCGTGACAGGCATGGGTATGGGGTGAAAAATACATGTGTGAGTGCATGTAGGCATGTGTCTGAAGTAGGTTGGGTATGTATAGTGTATGTGTGCATATCTGCAGAAGGGGTGTATGTGTGCGTGCATAGTGAGGTCTGTTGTGGGGAGCACTTATAGAGAATTGTGTGGGTGAGTGTGCACAATGGGCTGTGTGCATGTGTATGTGCAAGTAGGGTGTGTGTAATGGTGGGATTTGCATGTATGCAGTGAGATTGCATGTAAATAGAATTTGTGTAGGGGTGTGTGTGTGAGTACTATATATGCTGAGTACTGTGGTATACATATGTGAAGTTGTATGTGTAATGTGCTTTTGTGTGTGTGTGTGTGTGTGTGTAATTAATGGGTGTTTGTGAGTAGTGAGGCATATACATAGTGTAAGGTATTTAGTGAAATTATGTGTGAGTGGTTGGGTGTTTATGTAGTGGGGTCATGTGTGTGAGGAGTGGGATTGCATGTATGGGTGTGAGTAATGAGTATTTGTGTGCTTGATGGGGTCATCTGTAGTGCAATTGTGTGTTGGGTGTGTGGGCGGTGTGGAGTATTCCTAGTGGGGTGTAAATGTATACTCATTGTGTGTGTGAGTGGTTAAGTGTCAGTATGTGCAGTGTCGTTGTGTTAATAGGTTGTATGTGTGGTGGTGACCAAATAAAAAGAATGTGAAAAGCAGACCCCTTTATTGGGATAAAAACATGGTGAGAGGCTGGGAATCTCATTTGAGATGCAGACCAGTTATTTCTTTCCCAATTCTTTCTTCCAAACCACCAAAGCTCTTTCATAGAGGAGTTCCTATCCTTGACCTCTTCTCTGACTTCTCTGAGTGGTCAGTTGGCAGCCACCAAATGAGCCCAGTGTGCAAGGTGGATTCTTTGTACAACTTGGGACTCAGAGGCTCTAAAATGCCCATGGGGGCCAGATCCACCTGAGGATGAGCCAAATGTGCCAGTGCAAGGGCATGGAAGTGGTGTGAAGTTACCCACAGGAAGGCCTGTCATTAAGCCAAACAAAACAGGTCTGAGGCAAAACCACGGAGCTCCTGCCTTGTGAACTCAGCACATTCCACTTTTATTGAGTGAACTTCTAAAAGGGCGAATGAGATAAAGCCATAGAGAAAGAGAAGGTGGGTCTGTGGAGATGGACAAGAAAGAGAAGGAAGTGGGTGCCTAAGGTGAAGGATAGTGAGGGGCCTGCAAATGAGGGGTGGTGTTGGACTAAATTGTGTCCCACCCCTCAAATTCATATGTTGAGGCCTTACACCTAATGTAACTACAGTTGAAGATAATGTATTTAAAGGGGAAACTCATGTTAAATGAGGTTGAACATGTTGGACCCTAATCCAGTAGGACTGGTGTCCTAATAAGAAGAAGAGACACCAGGGATGCATAAAGAGAGGAACCTCCAGTCAGCAAGTCAAGGAAAGGGACCTCAGGAGAAACCAAATCTGCCAAACCTTGACTGGACCTCCAGTTCCAGGATGGTGAGACAATAAATTTCTGTTACCTGAGCCACACATCTGGGCTATTTTGTTATGGCAACCTGAGCAAACTCATACAAGAGGAAAGAGCTGTGGTGCCTTTGCAAGACTTGGTTGCATTTTACACTTCAGCCAACAAATATTTGAGCCGTACACACATATACCCCACCTGTTGAGTAAGTGTGTAGTGGGTGCTCTAGGCCCTGAGCCTACATCAGGGAAGCCCAGCCCTGCTTTCATGGATTTTATGGGCTCAAAGGATGTGTGATGCCTCATGGAACCTCTCAGTATATTCCCTTTGCTATTAAAGGGGATATTAAAACTAAAATTAAAATTAAAATCCTATCTATCAATAGGATTATAGACTCCCAGTGATTCCTTCCCAGACAGTAGCCCAAAGGTCTTGGACTGCTTCTGGATATTCTGTCCAGCGGACCCTTGGGGCTTGGTTCTTCATACCATGTGAGGTAAATATAAATCCTCTTCAGGGGCCAGAATCAGCCCTGGGCCTATCAAGATCCCTTACTACAGGCAATCACACATGTTCTTAAAGAGGAATTTTATTCCAAATCGGGAAATTGCAAGATCAAACCAAAAAATAATACATTGAAAGGAAGACTGTAACTGTAAAGATGAAACTTTTAAAAAGACTTTAGCAAAACAGGGAAAAAAAACTAAAAAGGAGGGGGAAAAGGAAAAAAGAAATAAAAGGAATAAAAAGCAAATATGATCAGACAATTGAAGAGAATAGAGCCACACACTAGATTCTGGGTGTATTTTGGTTTGTTAGAAGAAACTGCATCCCCAAATTGTAAAGACAGTAGAATTTAGGGGCACCTGGGTGGTGCAGTGGGTTAAGCCTCTGCCTTTGGCTCAGGTCATGATCCCAGGGTCCTGGGATTTAAGCCCTGCATTGTGCTTCCTGCTCAGTGGGGAGCCTGCTTCCCCCTTTCTCTCTCTGCCTGCCTCTCTGCCTACTTGTGATCTCTGTCTGTCAAATAAATAAATAAAATCTTTAAAAAAATAAGCATTTTTAAAAAGTCAGTAGAATTTATATATATATACAAAAATAAAACTAAATGCAATGAAAGGATAGGATATAACTGTAAGAATGAAAAATTTAAAAAGATTTTAACAAAAGAGTTGATTTAAAAACTGGTTGAAAAGGAAAGAGAAAATAATTAAAATTGAAAGAGTAAAATTTTTTTCATGGGAAAAAAAAAATCCATGGATTCTATATGCTATATTCCCCTAGTGCTGGAGTTTTGCCATTCTCTTTGATTGGTAAACTTGGTCTTGGCTGGATGCTCTTGCTGATCTTCTGGGGGAAGTGGCCTGTTGCATTGATTCTCAAGTCTCTTTGCCCCAAGCAGAATTACACTGCCCTTGCCAGGTGCCAGGCAATCTGCTCTGGATTGCTCTCTGTAGCTTTTATTCTCTGAAGGCTTTCCACACAGCTTTAGAGGATGAGAATGAAAATGGTGGACTCCCAGTGTCTGGCCAGGAGCTGAGAGCTTGGAGCCCCACTCCTTGGTGCACCCTTGGAGAAAAGCAGTCAATCACTCCTGTCTCCCTGGTCTCTGCACCCCAAGATCACCCAGCCTACGACTGGGCATTTCTGTCTCAGCCAAGTGACCCCGTTTTGAGTCTCCAAACCCTGCAGATTCCTGCGGTGCATTCTGGTGCCACTCCCCCAGGATGAGGAAGGGGAGTCTTACAGTTCTGCTGCTCACTGGGCCCCTGCTCTGAGAGCAGTGGTCTGATTCTGCCATGATTTGCAAGTTATGGCAACCCTGAGCAAAGAGTCCACTCCTGGGCTCACTGATTGCAGCTAGTTTCCCCACTCCAATGCCTGGGAACTCTACTGCACTCAGGCACCCCTAGTCTTCCTATGACCCCCAAGGATCCTGAGACCACACTGTCCCATGTAGGATTTCACCACCTGAGCACCTTTCAGTCAGGGACATCCTTCACTGGAGTAGACTTCTAAAAGTTCTGATTTTGCACTGCACTGCTATATCACTTTCCAGGATCCAACCTGTGTGTGTGTGTGTGTGTGTGTGTGTGTGTGTGTGTGTGTGTGTGTTTCTTTCTTTACAAATTCTGAGATGCAATTTCTTCTAACAAACTGACCAATATAGACTCAGGATGAAGTGTATTGCTCTGTTCTGTTCACCTGTCTGTTTATATTCTTTTTTTAATCCTTTAATTTTCATTTTTATAGTTACATTCTATACTTTCATTGTATTTAATTTTTTTGTACATATATAAGTTTTCTTTCCTTAAAGTGTTGAGATCTAGTTTTCTAACAAACAGACCAAAATACACACAGGATCCACTGTATTGCTATATTCTGTTCATAGGTCTGATTGTATCCCCCCCCCCTCCCCAGTATTGGGTCTTTTCTGGATTGATTAGTATATATTTCTCTGGGGTCATTCTTGCATTTTAGTATTTTGATCTCTCATTCATCTATTCTTCTCTAGACAGAATGACAAAACAAAAAACTCAGCTCAAAAAAGAGAACAAGAGGCAGTACTGGAAGAGGGGAAGATGGCAGAGAAGTAGGAGACCCTATTTCAACCAGTCATATAAACTGAGCTAAATATCTACCAGAACACTCTGAACACCCAGGAAACCAGCCTGAGATGTAAGGTTATATACTTCTGGATCTCTACGGGAGCAGAAGACATCACTGGAGTGATAAAGTGGAGTGGGAACTCTCGGAATGATACTGGAGGATAGAGTGGGGAGAGAGCCACCAGAAGCAATCCATTGGAAAGTAATATCCCAAAACAAAAGTGCCCTGTGGTTGGGGACCGGCATTAATATGGAGTCTGGTTAAAAGCACTCAAAAAAAGCAAAAGATCTTAAGGGGTAACTGGTGGAATTGGGAGGTCACGGGCACAGGCCTAAGCCCACAGACTCAGAACAGCAACCACCAGCGACCACCTGAGACAGAGTGTGGCAGAGTCTCCGTAGGCCCTGAGCTCATGGCTTTCTGCTGCTTGCATCACCACTCGCTCGGCTAGGTGCATTTCTGCCTGTGTGTGAGAGAGTCTGGTGTGGGCGCCAGCCAGTACTCTCTAGGTCCACAGCCTTTTGCGCTCCGCATGCCCTGCATGACCATGGGCTGTGAGGGCACTCCCCCAGTGCCTGAGAGAGTCTGGTGTGTGTGCTAGCCAACGGTCTCTAGGACTGGCCAAGGGTCTGAATGCTCCCAGCCCATGCGTGAGAGAACCTGCGTGATCTCTGGTCGGTTTAGCCTTCTGCAACTCGCATGACAGCAGGGTCTGAGCACACCCTGTGTGGATCTGAACCCCAGACAGCAGTCCCAGCCAAGGCAGCCACTGGAAGTGGCTTCCCTGGACCAACATCGCTTGCAGTTTTAGTGGCGTGGGGGTGCAGAGACAACCAGATGCCTTGGGCGACCACTGAGACAGTGGCTGGGGGTGCACACCACTTGTGGGAGGTTGCGCTATTCAGTGGAGTTTGCAGAGGGAGAGTCTGTGTGTTCTGGAGCACCCAGAGGGGAGCAGACTGAGGCCTCTCTCTGAAGTGGAGGTTTGGGCGCAGTTTGCTTTCCACTAAACCTCTGAAAAGCCGCAAAAAGCTGCCAAAGAAAAAAACCTCCAGAGAACAAAAACCTGAAAAACCTAACCTTGATAGGGGGCAGGATGACTCAACCCAAGCAAGACTGACTGAAAAACAAAGTGGCAGTCCCCTCCCCCAGAAGGCAAGCCAAAAGAACTAGAGAACAACCACCATGGGGTCACCATAAAATTGTAAAACCCCAACATCAGGGGAAAACAATATATTAAGCTCATGGAATTGCCTTAAAACCTGTATATTTCATAGACACAACTTCTTTTTAATTCTTTTTCATGATTCTTGTTCTTTTAATTTTTAAAAAATTTTTTAACTTACTTAATATTACAACTAAATGTTTAATACAACATATTCCATAATAACCTTTTAACTTGAACTTTTGTTTTTAAGAAAATATATATAATTCAAAAATCATATGCTGAGACAAAGAAAATATGACATTTAAAACTCAATATTCTGCTATTGCTTATTTTCTTCCTTTGGAAGTAAACTTGAACTTTTTGCATACATATACAAGTGTTTTTCTTTTTCTCTTATTTTTTCTTTTTTTAAATATACATATAGATACAAGATTCAAGATAATCCTCTTTCTCTGTTCAATACTACCTCTATATAGAAACCAGTTTTAATCTCCCTTTTATCTCTGGAAAGTTGAGTCCTTTAACAAAGATACCAAGATACACCCAGGAAGAACCAAAGTAAATTTCCTCACCCACATTGAGAATTTATAACCAACCTCCCATCTTATTCTTCTGTCAGTTTTTCTGTATATTTGTTGTTTTGGTATTATATAAATCTTATTCTTGAGGTTCATTTTGGCTGGGCTCCTCTTTTTTTTTTTTCTTGTCATTTTCTTTTGTCAGTCTTTTTGTTTGTCCATTTTTGTTCACATACCTTATAAATCTTACCTTGGGGGCTCATTTTGGCTGGGTTTTCTCTTTCTCTCTCTCTCTCTCTCTCTCTCTCTTTCTTTCTTTTTTCTTTCTTTTTGGTGGTGACTTCCAATTGCTCTGAGACATTCCAGGGTGCACCTTGCCTGGATCGTGATTGATACATTCAGCTATACAGCCCCTCAACAACCTCTCACCAAAATGACTAGGAGGAGGAACACCCAACAAAGGAAAAATTCAGAGACTGTTTTCTCTCTATCAGAACTATTGGATATGGACATAAACAATATGTTGGAAAGGGAATCCAGGGTAACAATTATCCAGGAAATGGCTAGGTTGGAGAAAACCATCAGTGACAACATAGAATCTCTAAGGGTGGAAGTGAGAGCTGACCTGGAAGAAGTTGAAAATGGTATCAATGAGATCCAATCTAATTTAATACTCTAACAGCTAGGGTAACTGAGGCAGAAGATAGAATTTGTGATCTAGAGGACAAACTGATAGAGAAAAAGTATCAGGAGGAGGCATGGAACAAACAGCTTAGAAGTCATGAAAACAGAATTAGGAAATTAATGATGCCATGAAACATTCCAATGTCAGAATTTTGAGGATCCCTGGGGGGGTGGAGAAAAAGAGAAGACTAGAAGATATAGCTGAACAAATTCTGGATGAAAATTTTCCCAATCTGGGGGAGGGAACAGCGTTCATGTCCTAGAAGCAGAAAGAATATGCACCAAGATCAGCGACTCTAGAAAGACATCCAGACACTTCATTGTGAAATTCACAAATCATATCTTAGACAAGAGCTTCTGAAGGCAGAGAGGGGGAGGAGATTCCTTACATACAGAAGAAGTCCATCAGATTAATGTCAGACCTGTCCCCAGAAACTTGGCAAGCCAGAAAGGGCTGGAAAAACATATTCAGGGAAATAAATGAGAAGAACATGCAGGCAATAAAACTTTATCCAGCAAGGCTGACATTCAAAATGGATGGAGAGATAGTTTCCAAGACTGGCAAGATTTAAAAGAGTATATGATGACCAAACCAGAACTACAGAAAATATTAAGAGGGGTTCAACAAAAGAAGAAAGGACCCAAGAGTGTCATAGAACAGAAATTTACAGAGACAATCTATAGAAACATGATGTCAATAAAAACGTATCTCTCAATAATCACTCTCAATGTGAATGGCCTATATGCTCCCATAAAATGGCACACAGTTGCAGATTGGATAAAACGACAGGACCTGTCCATATGCTGTCTGCCAGAGACCCATTTGGAACCTAAATATATATTCAGACCAAAAGTGAAGGGATAAAAGAACATCTTTCATGCTAATGTGTATCAAAAGAAAGCTGGGGTAGCAATTCTAATATCAGAAAAATAGGATTTTAAACTAAAGACTAGAGTCGGAGATACAGAAGGACACTACATCATTCTTAAAGGGAATATCCACCAAGAAGGCCTAACAACTGTAAATATTTATGTCCCCAATATGAGGCAGCCAACTACATAAGCCAACTTTTAATCAAAATAGAGTCATATTGCTATGACTACATTAATAGTAGGGGATCTTAACACACCACTCTCAGTTATAGACAAATCATACAAGCAGAAAATCAATAAAGAAACAAGAGCTTTGAATGACACACTTCACCAGATGGACCTCGTAGATATATACAGAACAGTCTATGGTAAAACAACAGAAGACACATTCTTCTTGAGTGTGCACCCATGGAACTTTCTCCAGAATAGACCACATACTGGGTCAAAAGATCAGAGCTCAACCAATACCAAAAGACTGAGATTATTCCCTGCATATTCTCAGACCACAATGCTTTGAAACTGGAATTCAACCACAATGAAAAGTTTGGAAGGAATTCAAACACCTGGAAGCTAAAGAACACCTTGTTTAAGAATGTTTGGATCAACCAGGAAATCAAAGAAGAACTTTAACAATTCATGGAAACCAATGAGAATGAAGACACATTGGTCCAAAACTGATGGGATACAGCAAAGGCGGTCCTAAGGGGAAAATACATAGCCATCCAAGCCTCCCTCAAAACAATTGAAACATCCAGAATACACCAGCTTTATTTACACCTTAGAGAACTGGAGAATCAACAAGAAATTAAGCCTACCCCCCACACAAGAAAGGAAATAATCAAGATTAGGGCAGAGATCAATGAGATAGAAACTAGAGATACAGTAGAACACATCACCGAAACTAGAAGCTGGCTTTTTCAAAGAATCAATAAGATCGATAAACCACTGGCCAAACAAATCCAAAAGGAAAGAGAGGACCCAAATTAATAAAATTATGAACAAAGAGGGAGAGATCACAACTTACACCAAGGAAATAGAAACAATCATCAGAAATTATTATCAACAGTTATATGCCAATAAGTTAAATAACCTAGAAGAAATAGATGCATTTCTGGAAACCTATAAACTTCCAAGACCGAATCAGGACGAAATTGGCAACCCAAACAGACCAATATCTAGAAACGAGATTGAAACAGTGATCAAAAACCTCCCAAAAAACAAGACCCCAGGACCTGACGGATTCTCTTGGGAATTCTACCAAACATTCAAAGAAGAAATACTACCTATTCTCCTGAAGCTGTTTCAAAAAAATGAAGCAGAAGGAAAACTTTCAAGACTCTTTTTATGAAGCCAGCATTACCCTGATCCCCAAACCAGGCAAAGACCCCACCAAAAAGGAGAATTTCAGACCAATACCCCTGATGAACCTGGATGCCAAGATTCTCAACAAGATCTAGCTAATAGGATCCAACAGTACATTGAAAAGATTATCCACCATGGGAGTTCCTGGGTGGCTCAGTTGATTAAGCAACTGCCTTCTACTCAGGTCATGATCCTGGAGTCTGGGATCGTGTCCCACATCTGGCTCTCTGTTCACCAGAGAGTCTGTTTCTCCCACTGACCTCTCTCCTCTCATGCTCTCTCTCTCTCTCTCATTCTCTCTCTCTCTCTCAAATAAATAAATAAAATCTTTAAAAAAAAAAAAGATTATCCACCATGACCAGGTGGGATTTATTCATGGGATGCAGGAGTGGTTTAACATTTGAAAATCAATCAGTGTGATAGAACAAATCAATAAGAGAAGACAGAAGAACCACATGGTCCTCTCAATTGATGCAGAAAAAGCATTTGACAAGATACAGCATCCATTCCTGATTAAAACTCCTCAAAGCATAAGGATAGAGGGACCATTCCTCAACTTCATAAAATCTATCAATGAACAACCCACAGTGAATATCATTCTCAATGGGGAAAAGCTGACAGCCTTCTCTTTGAGATCAGAACACGAGAAGGATGCCCACTCTCACCTCTCTTGTTCAACGTAGTATTAGAAGTCCTAGCAACAGCAATCAGACAACAAAGAGAAATAAAAGGTATCCGAATTGGCAAGGAAGAAGTCAAACTCTCTCTTTGCAGATGACATGATACTTTATATGGAAAACCCAAAAGACTCCACCCCCAAACTACTGGAACTCATACAGCAATTCAGTAATCTGTCAGGATACAAAGTCAATGTACAGAAGCCAATGGCTTTCTTATACACTAACAATGAAAACACAGAAAGGGAAATTAGAGAATCGATTCCATTTACTATAGCACGAAGAACCATAAGGTACCTGGGAATAAACCTCACCAAAGAGGTAAAGGATCTGTACTCAAGGAACTACAAAACATTCATGAAAGAAATTGAAGAAGACACAAAAAGATGGAAGACCATTCCATGCTCATGGATCAGAAGAATAAGCATTGCTAAAATGTCTATACTCCCTAGAGCAATCTACACTTTCAATGCCATTCCGATCAAAATTCCACCAGCATTTTTCAAAGTGCTGGAGCAAACAATCCTAAAATTTGCATGGAACCAGAAGAGACCTGAATTGCTAAGGAAATGTTGAAAATGAAAAACAAAACTGGGGGCATCACGCTGCCTGATTCAAGATTTATTACAAAGCTGTGATCACAAAGACAGCATGATACTGGCACAAAATAAACACATAGACCCATGGAAGAGAGTAGAGAGCCCATACATGGACCCTCAACTCTATGGTCAAATAATCTTCAAGCAAGCAGGAAAGCATATCCAATGGAAAAAAGACAGTCTCTTTAATAAATGGTGCTGGGCAAATTGGACAGCTATGTGTAGAAGAGTGAAAATCAACCATTCTCTAACACCATACACAAAGATAAACTTGAAATAGATCAAGGACCTCAACGTGGGACAGAAATCCATGAGAATCCTAGAGGAGAACATAGGCAGTAGCCTTTTCGATGTCTATTTCTTTAATGGACTTTAATGGAAACATGTGCCATGTTCAGGTTCCTCAAACATTTCCTAGAAGTCACGGCTAAGTGCTGACCACAGCACATTTAAAAAATACTTTGATTTATGGATTTTGTTGTTTCATTACCCTTTGATAAATGTTGACAAGTCACAAATGTCCAGCTAAACTCAGTCTGAATATATTTGACTCCTTCAGTAAATTCCACTTTTTTTCTTTTAATAAGAATTTATTATTTTGGAATAATTTTAAATGTACAGAATATTTGCAAAGATAACACAGAGTTCCCTGGCATAAAAACAGACACATAGACCAGTGGAACAAAGTAGAGAGCCCAGATATGGACCCTCAACTCTATGGTCAAATAATCTTCGACAAAACAGGAAAAAATGTTCAATGGAAAAAAGACAGTCTCTTCAATAAATGGTGCTGGGAAAACTGGACAGCGATATGTAGAAGAATGAAACTCGACCATTCTCTTACACCGTACACAAAGATAAACTCAAAATGGATAAAAGACCTCAACGTGAGACAGGAATCCATCAGAATCCTAGAGGAGAACATAGGCAGTAACCTCTTCGATATCAACCACAGCAACTTCTTTCAAGATATGTCTCCAAAGGCCGAGGAAACAAAAGCAAAAATGAACTTTTGGGACTTCATCAAGATCAAAAGCTTCTGCACAGCAAAGGAAACAGTCAACAAAACAAAAAAGCAACCCATGGAATGAGAGAAGATATTTGCAAATGACAGTACAGACAAAAGGTTGATATCCAGGATCTATAAAGAGCTCCTCAAACTCAACACACACAAAACAGATAATCATATCTAAAATGGGCAGAAGATATGAACAGACACTTCTCCAATTAAGACATACAAATGGCTATCAGACACATGAAAAAATGCTCATCATCACTAGCCACCAGGGAGATTCAAATTAAAGCCACATTGAGATATCACCTGACACAAGTTAGAATGGCCAAAATTAGCAAGACAGGAAGCAATGGGTGTTGGAGAGGTTGTGGAGAAAGGGGAACCCTCTTCCACTGTTGGTGGGAATGCAAGTTAGTGCAGCCACTTTGGAGAACAGTGTGGAGATTCCTCAAGAAATTAAGAATAGAGCTTCCCTATGACCCTGCAATTGCACTGCTGGCTATTTACCCCAAAGATACAGAGGTAGTGAAAAGAAGAGCCATCTGTACCCCAATGTTTATAGCAGCAATGGCCACGGTCGCCAAACTGTGGAAAGAACCAAGATGCCCTTCAAGGGACGAATGGATAAGGAAGATGTGGTCCGTATACACGATGGAGTATTATGCCTCCATCAGAAAGGATGAATACCCAACTTTTGTAGCAACATGGACGGGACTGGAAGAGATTATGCTGAATGAAATAAGTCAAGCAGAGAGAGTCAATTATCATATGGTTTCCCTTATTTGTGGAGCATAACAAAGAACATGGAGGACATGGGGTGATGGAGAGGAGAAGGTAGTGGTGAGAAATTGCAAGGGGAGATGAACCATGAGAGACTATGGACTCTGAAAAAAAACCTGAGGGTTTTGAAGGGGCGGGGGGTGGGATGTTGTGGAACCAGGTGGTGGGTAATAGGAAGGGCACATATTGCATAGAGCACTGGGTGTGGTGCAAAAACAATGAATACTGTTATGCTGAAAATAAATAAATAAATAAATAAATAAGATAATACAGAGTTCCCATTTATCTCTCACCCACTTTCCCTCATTATTAAGATCTTATACAACCGTGGTTCAATGATCAGAATCAGGTGATTAGCATAGATGACACCACTGTTAGCTAAACTCCAGACTTTATTTCAATCTCAGCCATGTTTCCACTAATGTTGTTTTCCTTTTCCAATATCCCAATCAACATTTTGAATGGCATTCAGTCATCTCGTCTCCTCAGTCTCTTCTGGTCTGTGACAGTTTCTGAGACTTTCCTTGTTTTTCATGTTATGAAAAAGTTACGAGGAGCACTGGGTAGGCATTTCATAGGATGTCCCTCAGTTCAGGCTTGTATGATATTTTCTAATGATTCTGACTGGTGTTATGCGTTCTGGGAAGAACACACAAAGATAAAATGCCTTTCTCATAGCATCACATCTAGCAGTGTCTGACATTCTTTGAACATTATTAATGATGTTAATCTTGATCATTTTGTCCATGTAGTGTCTACCAGATCTCTCTACTGCATGGCTGAAATTTTTTCTTTCCAGACTCTGATCTTGGGTAGCAGGATCCTTCATCCTCCATTGAAGAAGGGGAGGACTAAATTCCACCTCTCAGAGAGGGGAATATCTACATATATTTTTTTATTCATCAATCATTTATTTATATCAGTTTGGACTCATGTATATTTACTTTATACTTTCAACTATAATCTAATGCCACATTATTTTGTTCACGTTTTCTCAGCTTTGGCCATTGGAAGCTCTTTCAGATTGGCTTCTGTGTCCCTTTGACATGAGCCATTTGTTGTTTGTTTATTTGTTTTTGCAAGATTTCTTTAGATGTTCTGACTCAGCGTAGACTTTCTCTGCCTCAGCCCTAGTATCAATCATGTTTCCAAGGAGCCCTGGTTTCTCTCACTAGAGAATGATAGTTAGAAACCAATATCTGGGTGAAAATTTGCTCATTACTATTTGGGATGTCACTACTTCTTGGCTCTCTAAGAGCATGGCTTTAGGAAATGTATATAAGTATGCTTATCCATGTATACACACATAGTTACAAAATCTATCATCTATCTATATCTTATCTATCTATCAATCATCTATCTCCATCTACCTATTAAAATGATCATGAGTTTCTACTGATGTCCCCAAATTAAATCCAGTACCTCAAGCTTCATACTAGCATTCTTTGTTTCTTTGTAACTTCTTTCTTTGATGATAAGAAAACTGACCCCTAATATCTACTATTTACTTAATTCTTCAAATCTAGTATATATGTAAATTACTTTCAGAATTATTAATCAATACCCCTGTAAGAAACAATTTACAAGACAGTATATAGTGTTTAATTTACCATTGTTTAGACTCTTAGTTTCTAGTCAAATACTAGTTTTCAAAGTTACTTGGGCCAGTTCTTTTTTTTCCTTAACTCCTTCAGTGAGGTTATATCATACATTTGTATTACAGTTAGATTCATTTGTCACAGTCTGCTTTCCATGTTGGGTGCTCAATATTCTTATTGAATATTCTTTTAATTTTCATACAGTAAAACTTATGCATATGAAAATGACAAATGTATACTATCATCATATACCTACCATTCCAGTGTCATACACAACAGTTCCATCATGCTAAACATCCCTCTGTGTATTTTCTATGCAGTTAACAGCTCCCCTCTCCCCAAATCCTTGGCAACTATTGATCTGTTTTGCATCTCTAAAGTTTTTCTTTTTCCAAAATATCATATGAATGGAACTATATAATATAAAAGCTATGGAGTTTAACTTCTGCAAAATGAGTTTAGGATTCATCCATATTAGTTGTATTTATTTGTTTGTTTGTTTATTTATTTATTTATTTTTATTTCTTTTCAGTGTTCCACAATTCATTGTTTATGCATATTGTTTTATATATATCAATAGCTCGTATCTTTTATTTTTTTAATTTTTTAATTTATTTTTTATTTTTTTTATAAACATATAAGGGATTCTTATCCCCAGGGGCAAGGTCTGTGAATCACCAGGTTTACACACTTCACAGCACTCACCATAGCACATAACCTCCCCAATGTCCTTAACCCCCCAGCAACCCTCAGTTTGTTTTGTGAGATTAAGAGTCACTTATGGTTTGGCACCCTCCCAATCCCATCTTGTTTCATTTATTCTTCTTCTACCCCCCTAACCCCACATGTTGCATCTCCACTTCCTCATATCAGGGAGATCATATGATAGTTGTCTTTCTCCGATTGACTTATCTCACTAAGCATGATACCCTCTAGTTCCATCCACGTCATCAAAAATGGCAAGATTTCATTTCTTTTGATGGCTGCATAGTATTCCATTGTGTATATATACCACATCTTCTTTATCCATTCATCTGTTGATGGACATCTAGGTTCTTTCCATAGTGTGGCTATTGTAGACATTGCTGCTACAAACATTCGGGTGCACGTGCCCCTTCGGATCACTACGTTTGTATCTTTAGGGTAAATACCCAGTAGTGCAATTGCTGGGTCATGGGGTAGTTCTATTTTCAACACTTTGAGGAACCTCCATGCTGTTTTCCAGAGTGGTGGCACCAGCTTGCATTCCCACCAACAGTGTAGGAGGGTTCCCCTTTCTCCGCATCCTCGCCAGCATCTGTCATTTCCTGACTTGTTAATTTTAGCCATTCTGACTGGTGTGAGGTGATATCTCATTGTGGTTTTGATTTGTATTTCCCTGATGCCGAGTGATGTGGAGCACTTTTTCATGTGTCTGTTGGCCATCTGGATGTCTTTGTTGCAGAAATGTCTGTTCATGTCTTCTGCCCATTTCTTGGTTGGATTATTTGTTCTTTGGGTGTTGAGTTTGCCAAGCTCTTTATAGATTTTGGATACTAGCCCTTTATCTGATGTGTCGCTGGAAAATATCCTCTCCCATTCTGTCAGTTGTCTTTTGGTTTTGTTAACTGTTTCCTTTGCTGTGCAAAAGCTTTTGATCTTGATGAAGTCCCAATAGTTCATTTTTGCCCTTGCTTCCCTTGCCTTTGGCGATGTTCCTAGGAAGAAGTTGCTGCGGCTGAGGTGGAAGAGGTTGCTGCCTGTGTTCTCCTCAAGGATTTTGATGGATTCCTTTCTCACATTGAAGTCCTTCATCCATTTTGAGTCTATTTTTGTGTGTGGTGTAAGGAAGTCGTCCAATTTCAATTTTCTGCATGTGGCTGTCCAATTTTCCCAGCCCCATTTGTTGAAAACGCTGTCTTTTTTCCATTGGACATTCTTTCCTGCTTTGTCAAAGATTAGTTGACCATAGAGTTGAGGGTCTATTTCTGGGCTCTCTATTCTGTTCCATTGACCTATGTGTCCGTTTTTGTGCCAGTACCATGCTGTCTTGATGATGACAGCTTTGTAATAGAGCTTGAAGTCCGGAATTGTGATGCCACCAACTTTGGCTTTCTTTTTCAATATTGCTTTGGCTATTCGAGGTCTTTTCTGTTCCATATAAATTTTAGGATCATTTGTTCCATTTCTTTGAAAAGTATGGATGGTATTTTGATAGGGAGTGCATTAAATGTGTAGATTCCTTTAGGTAGCATAGACATTTTCACAATATTTAGTCTTGCAATCCAGGAGCATGGAACATTTTTCCATTTCTTTGTGTTCCTCGATTTCTTTCATGAGTACTTTCTAGTTTTCTGCATACAGATTCTTAGCCTCTTTGGTTAGGTTTATTCCTAGGTATCTTATAGTTTTGGGTGCAATTGTAAATGGGATTGACTCCTTAATTTCTCTTTCTTCTGTCTTGCTGTTGGTGTACAGAAATGCAACTGATTTCTGTGCATTGATTTTATATCCTGACACTTTACTGAATTCCTATCCAAGTTCTAGCAGTTTTGGAGTGGAGTCTTTTGGGTTTTCCACATATAGTATCATATCATCTGCGAAGAGTGATAGTTTGACTTCTTCTTTGCCGATTTGGATGCCTTTAATTTCCCTTTTTTGTCTGATTGCTGAGGCTAGGACTTCGAGTACTGTGTTGAATAGCAGTGGTGATAATGGACATCCCTGCCGTGTTCCTGACCTTAGCGGAAAAGCTTTCAGTTTTTCTCCATTGAGAATGATATTTGCGATGGGTTATTCATAGACAGCTTTGATAATATTGAGGTATGTGCCCTCTATCCCTACACTTTGAAGAGTTTTGAACAGGAAGGGGTGCTGTACTTTGTCAAATGCTTTTTCAGCATCTATGGAGAGTATCATATGGTTCTTGTTCTTTCTTTTATTAATGTGTTGTATCATATTGATTGGTTTGCGGATGTTGAACCAACTTTGCAGCCCTGGAATAAATCCCACTTGGTCGCGGTGAATAATCCTTTTAATGCACTGTTGAATCCTATTGGCTAGTATTATGGTGAGAATTTTTGCATCTGTGTTCATCAAGGATATTGGTCTGTAGTTCTCTTTTTTGGTGGGATCCTTGTCTGGTTTTGGGATCAAGGTGATGCTGGCCTCATAGAATGAGTTTGGAAGTTTTCCTTCCATTTCTATTTCTTGGAACAGTTTCAGGAGAATAGGAATTAGTTCTTCTTTAAATGTTTGGTAGAATTCCCCTGGGAAGCCGTCTGGGCCTGGGCTTTTGTTTGTTTGGAGATTTTTGATGACTGTTGATTTTCAATCTACTTACTGGTTATGGGCCTGTTCAGGTTTTCTATTTCTTCCTGGTTCAGTTGTGGTAGTTTATATGTCTCTAGGAATGCATCCATTTCTTCCAGATTGTCCAATTTGTTGGCGTAGAGTTGCTCATAGTATGTTCTTATAATTGTCTGTATTTCTTTGGTGTTAGTTGTGATCTCTCCTCTTTCATTCATGATTTTATTTATTTGGGTCCCTTCTCTTTTCTTTTTTATAAGTATGGCCAGGGGTTTATCAATCTTATTAATTCTTTCAAAGAACCAGCTCCTAGTTTCGTTTGTTCTATTGTTTTTTTGTTTTTTTTTTTTTTTTTTTTTTTTTGGTTTCTATTTCATTGATTTCTGCTCTGATCGTTATGATTTCTCTTCTCCTGCTGGGTTTAGGGTTTCTTTGTTGCTCTTTCTCCAGCTCCTTTAGGTGTAGGGTTAGGTTGTGTACTTGAGACCTTTCTTGTTTCTTGAGAAAGGCTTGTACCGCTATATATTTTCCTCTCAGGCCTGCCTTTGCTGTGTCCCACAGATTTTGAACCGTTGTGTTTTCATTATCATTTGTTTCCATGAATTTTTTCAATTCTTCTTTAATTTCCTGGTTGATCCATTCATTCTTGAGAAGGATGCTGTTTAGTCTCCATGTATTTGGGTTCTTTCCAAATTTCCTCTTGTGATTGAGTTCTAGCTTCAGAGCATTGTGGTCTGAAAATATGCAGGGAATGATCCCAATCTTTTGATACCAGTTGAGACCTGATTTAGGACCCAGGATGTGATCTATTCTGGAGAATGTTCCATGTGCTCTAGAGAAGATTGTGTATTCTGTTGCTTTGGGATGAAATCTTCTGAATATATCGGTGATGTCCATCTGGTCCAGTGTGTCATTTAAGGCCTTTATTTCCTTGTTGATCCTTTGCTTGGATGATCTGTCCATTTCAGTGAGGGGAGTGTTAAAGTCCCCTACTATTATTGTATTACTGTCAATGTGTTTCTTTGATTTTGTCATTAATTGGTTTATATAGTTGGCTGTTCCCATGTTAGGGGCATAGATATTTTAAATTGTTAGGTCTTCTTGTTGGACAGACCCTTTGAGTATGATACAGTGTCCTTCCTCATCTCTCATTATAGTCTTTGGCTTAAAATCTAATTGATCTGATATAAGGATTGCCACCCCAGCTTTCTTCTGATGCCCATTAGCTGGTAAATTGTTTCCACCCCCTCACTTTAAATCTGGAGGTGTCCTTGCATCTGAAATGAGTTGCTTGTAGGCAACATATAGATGGGTTTTGTTTTTTTATCCATTCTGATATCCTGTGTCTTTTGATTGGGGCATTTAGCCCATTAACATTCAGGGTAACTATTGAGAGATATGAATTTAGTGCCATTGTATTGCCTGTAAGGGGACTGTTACTGTATATTGTCTCTGTTCCTTTCTGATCTACTACTTTTAGGCTCTCCCTTTGCTTAGAGGACCCCTTTCAATATTTCCTGTAGAGCTGGTTTGGTGTTTGCAAATTCTTTCAGGTTTTGTTTGTCCTGGAAGCTTTTGATCTCTCCTTCTATTTCCAATGATAGCCTAGCTGGATATAGTATTCTTGGCTGCATGTTTTTCTTGTTTAGTGCTCTGAATATATCATGCCAGCTCTTTCTGGCCTGCCAGGTCTCTGTGGATAAGTCTGCTGCCAATCTAATATTTTACCATTGTATGTTACAGACTTCTTTTCCCAGGCTGCTTTCAGGATTTTCTCTTTGTCACTAAGACTTGTAAATTTTACTATTAGGTGACAGGGTGTGGACCTATTCTTGTTGATTTTGAGGGGGGTTCTCTGTACCTCCTGGATTTTGATGCTTGTTCCCTTTGCCATATTAGGGAAATTCTCTCCAATAATTCTCTCCCATAATTCTCTCCAATATACCTTCTGCTCCGCTCTCTCTTTCTTCTTCTTCTGGAATCCCAATTATTCTAATGTTGTTTCGTCTTATGGTGTCACTTATCTCTCAAATTCTCCCCTCATGGTCCAGTAGCTTTTTGTCCCTCTTTTGCTCAGCTTCTTTATTCTCTGTCATTTGGTCTTCTGTATCACTAATTCTTTCTTCTGCCTCATTGATCCTAGCAGTGAGAGCCTCATTTTTGATTGCACCTCATTAATAGCTTTTTTGATTTCAACTTAGTTAGAGTTTGTTTCTTTTATTTCTCCAGAAAGGGCTTTTATATCTCCAGAGAGGGTCTCTCTAATATCTTCCATACCTTTTGGAGCCCGGCTAGAACCTTCAGAATCGTCATTCTGAACTCTAGATCTGACATATTACCAATGTCTGTATTGATTAGGTCCCTAGCCTTCGGTACTGCCTCTTGTTCTTTTTTTTGTGGTGAATTTTTCCGCCTTGTCATTTTGTCCAGATAAGAGTATATGAAGGAGCAAGCAAAATACTAAAAGGGTGGCAAAGACCCCAGAAAAATGTGCTTTAACCAAATCAGAAGAGACCCCAAATCGTGGGGGGGAGAAAGGGGATAAAAAGAGGTTCAGAAAAGGAAAGAAAAAATTTGAAAAAGAAAACAAATAAAGAAAAAATATAAAAAAGAAAGAAAATATATATATATTAGATAAACTAGTTTAAAAACGTTAAAAAAGAAAAGGGGGAAAGTTTAAAAAAATTTAGCAGAAGAAGAAAATTGAAAAAAAAATAAATTAACCACAAGACTAAAGAATCATGGGGAGAAATCCATGAGTTCCGTGTTTTACTTTCTCCTCCTCTGGAATTCCGCTGCCGTTCTTGGTATGAACCTGCTTTCCTTGGTAGGTGAACTTGGTCCTGGCTGGATTTTTTGTTTATCTTCTGGGGGAGGGGCCTGTTGTGGTGACTCTCAAGTGTCTTTGCCTGAGGCGGAATTGCACCGCCCTTACCGCCGGACTAAGTAATCAGCTCGGGTTCGCTTTCGGGAGCTTTTGTTCCCTGAACGCTGTCAGTAGAGTTCCAGAGGACAGGAATGAAAATGGCGGCCTCCCAGTCTCTGGCCTGGAGGAGCCGAGAGCCCGGGCCCCCATTCCTCAGTGCACCCCCAGAGAACAGCGCCCAATCACTCCTGTATCCCTGGCCTCCGGCCGTGCTCCGAGCTCACCCAGCCTGTGACCGGTTCAAGGTAACCCTGAGCTGAGAGCTCAGTCCTGGGCTCTGTCTCTGTAGCCGGCTCTCCCGTTCTAATACCTGCAAGCTCTGTGACACTCAGACACCCTCTATCCTTCTGTGACCCTGCGGGACCTGGGGCCACGCTGACCCCGCATGGGCTCACCCCAGTTTAGCCTCTGGAGCAATGTCCCTCAGTGGAACAAACTTTTAAAAGTCCTGATTTTGTGCTCTGTTGCTCCGCCGCCTGCCAGGATCCGGCCCCTCCCCCCACGGTATATCTTCCCATCGTTTTGGATTCACTTCTCCACCAGTCCTACCTTTCAGAAAGTGGTTGATTTTCTGTTTCTAGAATTGCTGTTCTTCTTTTCTTCGATCTCCCATTGGATTTGTAGGTGTTTGCAATGTTTAGATAAGCTATCTAGCTGATCTCCTGCTACCTGATGTAGTCTCAGCCTGCTACTTCTCTGCCATCTTGACTCCTCTCCCTGTAGCTCATTCCTTTTAATTGTTAAATAGTATTCCATTGTACGACTATTCCACAATTTGCTTATCCATTCACCTTTTAAAAGACACCTTGGTTACTTCCAGTATTTGGTGATTATGATTAGAGCCACTATAAACATTTCCCTACAAGTTTGTTGTTGTTGTTTTAACATAATTTTTCTATTTACTTTGATAAATAACTGTGAGTGAGATCACTGTGTTGTATGGTAAGACTCTCTTTAACAATATGCTATGTTGCCAATCTGCTTTCCAAAGTGGCCATTTTGCCAAAAGTACCATTTTGCATGCCCCACCAGCAATAAATGTGTTTCTGTTCTGCATCCTTGTCTGCATTTGGTGGTGTTAGTTTATTTTATTTTAGCCGTTCGAATACGGTCTATTTTCTTTTTTAATTTAAATTAAATTAATTAACATATAGCATATTATTAGTTTCAGAGGTAAAGTTCCATGACTCATCAGTTGCATATAACCCAGTGCACATTATATTACATGCCCTCCTTAACCCATCATCCAGTACCTCATCCCCCCACCCACTTCCCCTCTTGCAACCGTCAGTGTGTTTCCTATAGTTGAGTCTCTTATGGTTTGTCTCCCTCTCTGATTTCATCTTATTTTATTTTTCCCTCCCTTCCTCCAATCCTGTTTTGTTTCTTAAATTCCACATATGATTGAAATAATATGTCTTTCTCTTATGGTAGAAATGGTAGATATGGTAGCAAATGATAGATATTTGTCTTTCTCTCTGAAAAATGGTAGATATTGGTGAGCCAGGTTTCTTACCACCAAAGAAAGGAGTTACAAAGAAGCAAGGATAGATAGAATGCTAGTATGAAGCTTGAGGTGTTGGATTTAAGCTGGACATCAGTAGAAATTCATGATTAATTTAATAGGTAGAGATAGATAGGTAGATATACAATTAGATGTATAGATAGATGATGACATATATATAAAGAAGCTTGTAAACACCAAAGCTTACATATTATATAATCCCATTCATATGAAATAGACTATTTTGCTTAGCGTAATGCCCTCTAGATCTATCCATGTTTTTGGAAATGGTAGGATTTCTTTCTTTTTTTTTTTTTTTGATAGCTGAGTAACATTCCATTGTGCGTGTATGTATATATGTGAGATATGTATGTGTGTGTGTGTGTGTATATATATATATATGTATACATATATATATATATATATATATACACATATATTTCACACTTCTTTATCCATTCATTTGTCAATGGTCTCTTTCCATAATTTGGCTATTGTGGACATTGCTCCTCTAAACACTGGGGTGCATGTGCCTCTTGGGATAACTGTTTGTAGCCTTTGAGTAAATACCTAGTAGTACAATTGCTGGGTAGAAGAATAGCTCTTTTTTTTAGCTTTTTGAGGAGCCTCTATATTGTTTTCCAGAGTGTCTGTACAAGCTTGAATTCCCACTAGTAGTGTATGAGGGTTCCCCTTTCTCCACATCCTTGCCAACATCTATTGCCTTCTGACTTGTTAATTTTACCTATTCTTATTGGTGTGAGGTGGTATCTCATTATAGTTTTGATTTGCATTTCTTTTTTTTTAAGATTTTATTTTTTTATTTATTTGACAGAGAGAGATCACAAGTAGGCAGAGAGTCAGGCAGAGAGAGGGGGAAGCAGGCTCCCTGCTGAGCAGAGAGCCCGATGAAGGGCTTGATCTTATGACCCCGGGACCACGACCTGAGCTGAAGGCAGAGGCTTTAACCCACTGAGCCACCCAGAGGCCCCTGATTTGTATTTCTGTGATGCCAAGCGATGTTGAGCATTTTTTCATGTGTCTGTTGGCCATTTGTATGTCTTCTTTAGAGAAACGTCTATTCATGTCTTCTATCCATTCTTGACTGGATTATTTCCTTTTGGGTATTGTGTTTGAGAAGTTCTTTTAAATTTTGGATACTAGCTCTTTGTCTGTTATGTTGTTTATGAATACTTTCTACCATTAATTTCTTTCTCCTTTTAATTTTGTTTACTGTTTCCTTTGCTGTGCAAAAGCTTTTTATGTTGGTGAAGTCCCAATAGCTCATTTCTGCTTTTGTTTCCCTTGCTTTTGGAGACATGTCTTGCAAGAAATTGCTACAACTGAGGCCTAAGAAGTTGCTACCTGTGTTCTCCTCTATGATTTTGATGGATTCCTATCTCACATGTAGGTCTTCTATCCATTTTGAATTTATTTTTGTGTATGGTGTAAGAAAGTGGCCCAATTTCATTCTTGTACCTGTCCAAATTTCCCAACACTATACGTTGAAGAGACTATTTCTTTTCCATTGGATATTCTTTCCTGCTTTGTTGAAGATTAGTTGACCACAGAGTTGAGAGTCAATTTCTGGGGTCTCTATTTGATTCCATTGATCTGTGTGTCCCTTTTTATGCCAGTATCATGCTGTCTTGATGATTACAGCTTTGTAATAAAGCTTGAAGTCTGGCATTGTGATGCCACAAGGTTTGATTTTCTTTTTCAACATTCCTCTGGCTATTCAGGGTCTTTTCTTGTTCCATACAAATTTTAGGATTATTTCTTCCAGTTCTGTGAAAAGTGTCGATTGTATTTTGATAAGAATAGCAGTGTGTAGATTGCCCTGGGTAGCATAGACATTTTACAATATTGATTCTTCCAATCAATGAATATGGAATGTTTTTCCATTTCCTTGTGTTCCTCAATTTCTTTCATAAGTGTTCTATAAAGTTCTGAGCACAGATCCTTTACCTCTTTGTGTTTTTTATGTATTTTTGTTATTTTTTAAAAGATTTAATTAGTTAATTTATTTATTTGTCAGAGAGATAAAGAGAGCACAGGCAGGTAGAGTGGCAGGCAGAGGCAGAGGGAGAAGCAGGCTCCCTGTAGAGCAAGGAGCCTGATGTGGGACTCAATCCCAGGATGCTGGGATCATGACCTGAGCTGAAGGCAGCTGCTTAACCAACTGAGCCACCCAGGCATCCCTCCTTTACCTCGTTGTTTAGGTTTATTACTAGGTATCTTATTTATTTATTTATTTATTTATTTATTTATTTATTTTGGTGCTATTGTAAGTGGGATCAATTCCTTAATTTCTCTTTCTTCTACCTCATTGTTAGTGTATAGATTCTGTGCATTGATTTTATGTTCTGCCACTTTGCTGAATTCCTGTAAAAGTTCTAGCAATTTGGAGGTGGAGTCTTTTGGGTTTTCCACATAAAGTATCATGTCATCTTTGAAGAGAGAGAGGTTGACTTCTTTGCCAATTTGGATGACATTTATTTCTTTTTGTTGTCTGCTGCTGAAACTAGGACTTTTTTTTTTTTTAGATTTTATTTATTTATTTATTTGTCAGAGAGAGAGAGAGAACGCACAAGCAGGAAGAGTGGCAGGCAGAAGTGGAGAGAGAAGCAGGCTCTTCACTGAGGAAAGAGCCTGATGCAGGACTGGATCCCAGACTGATCCCTGGGATCATGACCTGAGCTGAAGGCAGCCACATAACCCACTGAGCCACCCAGGCATCCCTGAAGCTAGGACTTCTAATACTATGTTGAACAATAGTGGTGAGAGTAGTATCCCTGTTGTGTTCCTTAACTTAGGGGAAAGGCTCTCAGTTTTTCCCCACTAAGACTGATATTCGCTGTGGGCTTTTCATAGGTGGCTTTTATGATATTGAGGTATGACCCCTCTATCTCCACACTGTGGAGAGTTTTAATCAAGAAAGGATGCTGTACTTTGTCAAATGCTCTTTCTGCATCAATCGAGAGGATCATTTGGCTCTTGTCCTTTCTTTTATTAATGTGGTGTATCATGTTGATTGATTTGCAGATGCTGAACTACCCTTGAATCCTAGGAATAAATTCCACCTGCTCATGGTGAATAAACCTTTTCATATATTGTAGGATCCTATTGGCTAGTATTTTGGTGAGAATTTTTGCATCCATGTGCATCAGGGATGTTGGAGTGTATTTTTACTTTTTGGAGGCATCTTTCTCTGGTTTTTGGATTAAGGTAATATTGGCCTCACAGAATAAGTTTGGAAGTTTTCCTTCCATTTCTGTTTTTTGAAAGAGCTTCAGAAGGATAGATGTTAATTATTCCTTATATGTGTGCTATAATTTCCCTGGAAAGCCATCTGGCCCTGGACTCTTCTTTGTTGGGAGGTTTTTGGTTCCTGCTTCAATTTCCTTGCTAGTTATGGATCTTTTTATGTTTTCTATTTTTCTTGTTTCAGTTTTGGTAGTTTATAAATTTCTGGGAAGACATCCATTTCTTCCAGATTACCTAATTTGTTGGCATATAGTTGCTCATGTGTTCTTATCGTATTTCCTTGGTGTTGGTCATGATCTCTCTTCTTTCATTCATTTTATTAATTTGTGTTCTTTCTCTTTTCTTTTGGATAAGTTTGGCTAAGTGTTTATCAGTTTTAATTAATAGGAGAGAACCAGCGCCTAGTTTTGTTGATCTGTTTTACTATTCTTTTTGTTTCTATTTTATTGATTTCTGCTCTAATCTTTGTTATTTCTCTTCTTTTGCTTCGTTTAGGCTTTATTTGCTGTTCTTTCTCCAGCCCCTTTAGGTGTAAGGTTAGTTTTTATATTTGAGATTCTTCTAATTTTTAAAAAAGATTTTATTTATTTCAGAGAGACAGAGAGTGCAACCATAAGCTGGGGGTGGGGGTGCACAGAGGGAGAAGCAGAAGAGAAAGCCTATTGCAAGGCTCAATCCCAGGACCCTGGGATGATGACCTAAGCTAAAGGCAGACACAAAGCTGACTGAGCTACCCAGGTGCCCTGATTTTTCTAATTTTTTGGAAGACACTTTATTGCAATGTACTTCCTCTTAGGACTATCTTTACTGCATTCCAAAGGTTTTGAACAGTTGTGTTTTCATTTTCATTAGTTCCCATGAATTTTTTAATTCTTTAATTTCCTGGTTGACCCATTCATTCTTTAGTAGAATGCTTTTTAACTTCTCTGTGTTTGTGTTCCTTCCAAATTTCTTCCTGTTCCAGTTTCAAAGCATTGTGGTCTGAAAATATGCATGGAATTATGCCAGTCTTTTCCTGTTTCTCAGGAAATTCTGCCTGGGTGTAGTAGCCTTACACTTGCAGTGGGATGGGGTCAGTGGAAAACTGTTCTCTGTGTGGCTTTTTTTCCCTGGGGGATTTCTGCACCTGTTCAGAGGATTAGAGCAAAAGTGACCACACCAAAATCTCTGGCCTAGGGCAGAAAATTCAGTCTGCTCTATTTTATAAACCCTCCATGACAGTCTCCACTTTTGGTACTGGTTGAGACCTGATTTTTGACCCAATATGTGATCTATTCTGCAGAAAGTTTCAAAGTTTCATGTGCACTCGAGAAGAATGAGTATTCTGTTGTTTTAGGATGGCATGTTCTGTATATATCACAAAGTGCACGTGGTCCAATGTGTCATTAAAAATTCTTGTCTCTTTGTTCATTTTCTGCTTAGGTGATCTGTCCATGACTTTGAGTGGAGTTTTGAAGTCTCTTCCTATTAATGTATTATTATCAATATGTTTCTTTATTTTGGTTATTAAAAGATTTATATAATTGGCTGCTCCCATGTTGGGGACATAGATATTTACAATTGTTAGATCTTCTTGTTGGAAAGACCTTTTTATGTATGATGTGTCCTTCTACATCTCTTACTAGAGTCTTTGGCTTAAAATCTGATTGTCTGATATGAGGATTGCTGTCCCAGCTTTCTTTTGAGGTCCATTGGCATGGTAAAGTGTTCTCCACTCCCTCACTTTCAATCTAGAGGTGTCTTTGTGTCTAAAATGAGTCACTTGTAGACAGCATATGCATGGGGTCTGGCTTTTTTATCCAATCTGAAACGCTGTGCTTTTGATGGGGGCAGTCAGCCCATTTACATTCAGAGTAACTATTGAAAGATCTGAATTTAGACTATTGCCTACAGAGTCCCTGTTCCTGTAGATTTTCTGTTTCTTTCTGGTCTATGTGACCCTTGGGGTCTCTCCTCACTAACAGAATCCCCCTTAATATTTTTTGCAGGGCTGGCTTATTGGTCACATATTCTTTCAGTTTCTTCCTGTCCTGGGAAGCTCTTTCTCTCTGCATCCATTCTGAATGAGAGCCTTGCTGGATAAAGTATTCTTGGCTGCATGTTCTTCTCATTTATTACCCTGACTATGTCTTTCCAGCCCTTTCTGGCTTGCAGATTTCCATGCAAAGGTCAGACGCTATTCTGATGTTCTTCTTTCCATATGTAAGGAACCTCTCTCCGTAGCTACTTTCAGGATAGTTTCTTTGGCTGTAAAATTTGCAAGCTTCACTATTGTATATCAGAGTGCTGATCATTTTTACTGATTTTGGGAGGGGCTGCCTCTGCCTCTTGGACAATAATGCTTGTTTCCTTCCCTTAAGGACTTAAGAATTTAAGGAAGTTCTCAGCTATGATTTACTCAAATATACCTTCTGGCCCCCTCTCTCTTTCCGCCCCTTTGGAGATCCCAAGAATTCTGACATTGGAATGTTTTCATGGCATCATTAGTCTCCCCAAGTGTTTTATCATGCTCTACTAGCTGCCTATCTCTATTTTCCTCAACTTCTTTCCTTTTCCATCAACTTTTCTTCTAGATTACTTACTTTCTTTTCTGTTTCATTTACCCTGGCTGTTAGAGTATCCAGTTTTGATTATGTCTCATTCATAGCAGTTTTATGTTTGGCTTGATTATATCTCATTTCTGCCCTTAGGGATTCTATATTGTCACTAATGATTTTTTTCAAGCCTAACTATTGGTGTTATGGTAGCTATCCTGAATTCATTCTTTGACATCTTGCTTATATCCATATCCATTAGTTCTGTGGAAGACAACATTGTCTCTGGTTCTTTTCTTTGTTGAGAGTTCCTCCAAATCATTCTGTTGAGGGATGGTTGAGTGAATAAGCAGAGTCTAAAATATCAATGATGACCCAAAAGCAAGATTCATCCTAGCAAAATATGGAGTGGTTGGAAGCCACCAGAGAAAAACAAAGCCAACATGAAACACAAGAATAAAATTTTAAAAATTGTTTAAGGGGCACCTGGGTGGCTCAGTGGATTAAAGCCTCTGTCTTCAGCTCAGGTCATGATCCCAGGGTCCCGGGATCAAGCCCCTTATCAGGCTCTCTGCTCAGCAAAGAGCCTGCTTCCCCTCCTCTCTCTGCCTGCCTCTCTGCCTACTTGTGATCTCTGTCAAATAAATAAATAAAGTCTTTAAAAAATTTTTTTAAAAAGGGATTGGAGAGGAAGAGTGTGCTATAATCTCCCAGTGTGGACAAAGCAGAGTGTTCCAATTGTCGCTGGGTGAATGTTGGTCTCTCTGTTAGAAGATACTATATCCCAAAATTGCAAGGAGAGCAAATCTTATATATACATATAAGGATAAAATTGAATAGAGAGAAAAAAGTAATAAAATGAAGCATATATGTATAAAAAATAGATATGAAAAAATACGTTAAAAAGCAAGTTCAAAATATGTTTATATAACAAATATCTTAGTGAAGTGAGAAAAAGACTAAAAGAAAGAACAGAGAAAAAGCATAAGAAATAGGAAAAAAAGAAAAGGAGAAATTTATCTGAAAAATATACAAGTCATGAGGCAATACCTGGAGCTCAGTATACTATTTTCCCCTGGCGTTGGGATTTTACAGTCTTGTGGGATCCACAGGGTTGTCATCCTCCTGTTCTTCCAGCCTGTCTTCTGGGAGAGGGGCCTGCCACACTGTTTCTCAGGAAACCCTGCCTGGGTGAAGTTGCCTTACCCCTGCAGTGCGACGGGGTCAGTGGAAACCTGTCCTCTGTGTGGCTTTTGTTCCCTGGGGGCTTTCTGCACCTCTTCAGAGGATTAGAGCAAAAATGGCCACACCAAAATCTCTGGCCCAGGGAAGAAAATTCAGTCTTCTCTATTCTATAAACCCTCCATGACAGTCTCCACTTTTGTATGTGCCCCTGAAATCCACAGCCTCCCATAGTGCTCTCCCACAACAACTCTCTCAGAGGCAGTCCTAGGTGCCTAAGAGTGCCACTGTCCTTGTGACTCTAAAAACTGGAGTGGTCACTGGCTAGGGAGTGCATAGGAAACTCCTGAGTCATGTGTGGATGCTGCTCTAATGTCCTTTCTGGGCCACTACTGCCCTGTAAGGTTTTGCCTGGTCTGGTACAGGTTCTAGATTTTTTCAGGCTGCTCAGGAAAAGATCAGTTATTTTCCTGCCCAGCTCATGGTTTATGGTGATGGAGCTGAGAATGCCATCCTGGGCTCCCTAACCATAATCTGTTTCCTGGCTCCACTGATCAGGCACTCTACCGGTACAGGCACCCCCTTTTGCTCTGTGGTTCCTTGTATCCCGAGACCACAATGCCCTATCTAGAATTCTGCCTTTTCATTTCCAGAGCCCCTTTCAGAGAGGGATCTCTCACTAGAGTGGATCTCCAAGGATTCTGATTTTTGTTGCTGTGGTATTATGTCACTTTCCAGGAGTCAGCTTATGGAGGATCCTTCCCCCTTCTGTTTATTTTCCTATATCTCCCCATAGATTCTCCACTCTGCATGTCCTATCTTGCAAAAAGCAGTCACTTTTCTGTTTGTAGAGATCCAGATATATATTCTTACAATTCAGTCTGATTTTGGGGGTGTTCAAAATGGTTTGATAGCTCTCCAGCTAAATTCAGTGCACCAGTTGAAATGGGATCCCCTACTCCACCACCATCTTGCCTCCCTCTCCTCCTGTTTCCCACTTTTTATTCCTAATTTCTTCAAGGATTTCCTGTCATGAAACCTGCTATCTTGAGCCTGTTTGGTTTGACCTGGTTTCTTGTGAGGTGCTGCTAGGACAGGTCTTGGACCTTCCCAGTAGCCGGCCATGACTTCCTCCTTGCTGATCTCCAGACATCCTGTTAGATCCTAACTAACTTCCTCCTCTAAGAGAATATGTCTTATGGATAAAGTTTTAAAATAAAAGATATAAGATCTTTATTTGTATCTATCTGTATTTTTTTTTACTGGAAATGCAAAGAATAGAACTTTTGTTTTGTTTTGGTTTTTTGTTTCTTTTTGAACATCTTAATTTAATTTTATTTTTTTCAGTGTCTTATCTGTATTTTTATGTATATCTATATATGCATGTGATAGTTGTGTGCTATTTTTTCTACTTTCAGATGGAATTGCCAAAATTAATTTGTACAGAACTCTATTTAATGGCCCTGATGAAAATCAAGCATTTGTATGGGAATTTATGGTACAGTAGAGAAAATGTAGTTAATGATGTTGTAATAGCTTTGTATGGTGACGGATGGTAGCTACATTTGTGGTCAGCACAGCATAAAATATAGAGTTGTTGGTCATTATGAAACTAATGTAACATTGTGCATCAACTTACTTCAATTAAAAAAAAAGAGAAAATAGGCATTTATAGGAATCAAATATACTCTCAGAAATGTAAAAACTAATGTATTTCAAGCTCATGTCTTTTAGGATAATTTTAGATAATTAAGAGCTAGTTTGAGTTTGTTAGTTTAATTAAAACAAGCTTGTTTTTACAGGTATCAGCATTAAATACAATATTTTTATTCTAGCTAAGCTTACTAAAGGCATATAAGCTCATGTTATCTTTTAAAGAATTTGTCAGCAAGAAAGATAACAATGTGATGGTTGGCTGTTTAATGTTTCATGAGACTTTAATGACATCTAAACACAGTTGTTAAGAACAAGTAAATTACATAGTTGTAAATCACATAAAAGTTTATAAACTTTTCAGGGCACCTGATTGACTCAGCTTGGGTCATGATCTCAGAGTTGTAGGATAGAGCCCTTGTAAGGCTTCATGCTCAGTGGAGAGTCTGCTTGAGGGCTCTTTTTCTCCCTCTTTCTCTGCCCCTTTCCCTCACTCTCTCTTTCTCTCTCAAATACATACATACATACATACATAAACAAAATCTTAAAAAACAAGTTTATAAACTTTTGAACAATAATTACACTTTATAGAATGTCTACTTAAAATAGTTTACAAAATCTTTTTGGTAACATAAAATCTTAAAGTTTTATGGAGCTAGGTCAAATGATAGATATTCATTGAGTATCTAGATCATTTCCAAATAAGATAAAATTCGAAACTTTAATTACTGAACATTATTCACTTTTGGCTTCTTATTACAGAGGAACTGAAGGTATTTGGGTCTATTAGTAAATATTTTTTGTCCCACATTTAAAACTCACTGTGTAGAAGAATATACTTCCAGAAATCATAAAATGTATTCATAAAATTGTCAATCCACAGAATGCTAGTGTAACAGACAACGCACAATTGCTTATGTCTTAGTTTTCACTAGAAATTAAGGACTTAAGTATTACAAATTCTAATCAATATATGTAATAAAAACTAATTAGAAATGATAAGTGTTAAAGGAAACAAATATATGAGAAGGAGGTAAAGAAATTAGAAGGCTTAAAAAAAAAAATTAGAAAGCTTATTTGGGAGAGAAGAAGTATGGGGACACCTGGTGGGCTCAGTTGGTGAAGCAAGCGACTCTTGATTTTGGGATTGTGAGTTTGAGCCCCAAATTGGGTGTACAGATTACTTAGAAAAAAAAAAAGGTATGAGATTTGAGAATGTATTTTTGTTAAGGAAAAAATCATTTTGTCTTAAAGTAAAATGACTTGTTGTTTCAGAATTAGGAAGAGCAAAATATAGGACACAGCCTAAGTGAATATAAGAAAGCTATAGGTGGTTTGTGGAAAATGAATCTTAGGAAAATCATTTTATGTGAGTCAAACTGGCTAAGATTGGAATGAATTTATTCAAGTTATTAAATAATGAGTTTTAAATATCAAAAGTACATGGGTGCAAAATTAGAATTTGGTTTTCTCGGGGCACCTGGGTGGCTCAGTCAGTTTAACATCTGACTCTTGATTTTGGCTCAGGTCATTATCTCAGGGTCATGAGAATGAGCCCTACAGTACTGGTCCTGCTTACGTTTCTATCTCTCCTTCTCCCCCTGCCCCTTCCCATGAGAAAAAAAATTTATTTTGTTTTCTGTTTGTTAAAAGGACAAAGTGTTCTTGGACTATTGGTCTTCTCTCCCTAAGAGATTATAAAAAGTTTACCTTACCTTTTGGGTAATCTACTTAGAAAGCAAAGATTTTGTGTTTTATCAAAATTTCCTGTGCTTCATTTGTCTTTACTGGTTCTTTGATTATTTGGGAGAACTAAGTCCTCTCAAAATTAAAAGAGTCAAGTTTAGTTCACAACGATGTAACCTTCTGTATTTGCTTTTAAAAATCTTCTATTATTACTTTGGTTAAATAGGTAATTAGCTACTATTTCATAATGTTCTGTGATCCTATTTAATCAAATTTTTAAAGATTTTGACATTATTGACAATTATCCCAAATTAAATTCTAAGTGTCATCTTTTTGACCTCTAACTAATTTGAGATGTCCCAGAGAGCCCATGGAAAATCTCAAAGGATTTGTTTCCAACCTGGTAACATGTTAAAGTAACTAGGTTTATTTGATATATTAAATGACGTGAGAAGAATTGTCAAATAAGAAATGATGTTAAACCTTCTTATGTTATATTTGTATGGGTACATGTTATTAATATAAGTGTTCTAGAAATTGTATGAAATTCCCAGAAATTGGATATGTTTTGGTATAATGTTATTAGTCATATTCCAATTATCATCTGAATATGTTGTGTGTCACAGAAATAACTAAATGCCCTTATCAATTACATTATAATAAAGTCTCATCAGATCTTTAACCATGGCCATTTTTAAGTCCTTTGTCATTTACAGACAGTTGTTTTACTCTGATGCCTTTGCAAAAGTGCTTCCTCTTCAAAGAGGCTCATGAGAAAGATCCTACCAAGTACTTTTGAGCACTAATACTGCTACCAGATCATATAAGGTGTTAAATCTCTGGTGCATATTTCATACTTAAAGAAGAGTACACTCGGTATTTGTTTGTTTGTTTTTTAAACTGTATTTTGGGGGGGGTCTGGGTGGCTCAATTGGTTGAGCATCTGTTTTTGGCTTTGGTCATGATCTCAGGGTCTTGGGATCAAGTCCTGCAATGGGCTCCCTGCTCAGCGGGGGGGGGGGGGGGGGGGGGGGCTCTGCTTCTCTCTCTGCCTCTGCAGCTCCCCCTGCTTTTGTTCTCTTGATTTCTCTCTCTCTCTCTCTGTAAAATAAATAAGTAAAATCTAAAAAAAAAAAAGATTTTATTTATTTCACAGAAAGAGAGAGAGAGAGCACGCACATGAACAGGGGAGAGGGAGAGGGAGAAGTAATCTCCTCACTGAGCCAGGAACACAGTGTGGGGCCAAGACCCTGGGATCATGACTTGAGCTGAAGCCAGATGCCTAACCAACAGCCTCCCAGGGACCTTTTGACATTTGGTCTTGTACTAATGTTGGATACCTCAAAATAAAATTGATCAGGAAGAGAAGCAGCTGACATCACAAGGTAGACCAATCCCTCCAAGATGTTGTATCCAGAACATTTCTTTCCATTTCTCTTCTCATCTCTGACCACCCCTTTCCTAATTATTGACAATTTTTAAACTATGAACATCTTTATGATTTTAAAAAATTATTATGTTATGTTAGTCACCATACAGTACATCATTAGTTTTGAGGTAGTGTTCCATGATTCATTGTTTGTGTAGAACATTCAGATCTTGAATATATGTCTATGTTCTCTCAAATATCTTGAATATATATAAAGATCTGATGGGTAGTCTCACTGAGATTGGAACTCCAAAAGGAATATGAAGAAAATGGTCATCTATAAGACTATGAGGCCAACTGTTGTCCTGTGGATACTACCCAAAGACCAAGACAGATGACAAAAGCAGTGACTAGGAGTAGTGCTCTAGCCTTAACATTTGATCACAACTCTCAGTAATCTTGGAGTCTGATCAAAAGGGGAGAACTGTTAAAGTAAGCAGATTAGACCCAAGGCAGGATCACTGATGGTAAATCCCATGTCAGCCAATCAAAAACTTAACTAAATTTCTGTGCTGGGCTCTCCAGAGAAGGAAGGCTTGGATTAGCCAGTCAGTGCTTGTCTTCTCTGCACAAGTTACCTGACATGGCTCCAAGATTCTCCTTTGCTCTAGGTAAGGAAAGTAACCCTGCCTTAATCAACTAGCAAATGATGGGTATAACTTCTTTTTCAACATTTCCTTAGCAATTCAGGTCTCTTCTGGTTCCATACAAATTTTAGGCTTGTTTCCTCTAGCACTTTGAAAAATGCTGGTGGAATTTTGATCGGAATGGCATTGAAAGTGTAGACTGCTCTAGGCAGTAGAGACATTTTAGCAATGCTTATTCTTCTGATCCATGAGCATGGAATGGTCTTCCATCTTTTTGTGTCTTCTTCAATTTCTTTCATGAATGTTTTGTAGTTCCTTGAGTACAGATCCTTTACCTCTTTGGTGAGGTTTATTCCCAGGTACCTTATGGTTCTTCGTGCTATAGTAAATGGAATCGATTCTCTAATTTCCCTTTCTGTGTTTTCATTGTTAGTGTATAAGAAAGCCATTGGCTTCTGTACATTGACTTTGTATCCTGACAGATTACTGAATTGCTGTATGAGTTCCAGTAGTTTGGGGGTGGAGTCTTTTGGGTTTTCCATATAAAGTATCATGTCATCTGCAAAGAGAGAGTTTGACTTCTTCCTTGCCAATTCGGATACCTTTTATTTCTCTTTGTTGTCTGATTGCTGTTGCTAGGACTTCTAATACTACGTTGAACAAGAGTGGTGAGAGTGGGCATCCTTCTCGTGTTCTGATCTCAAAGAGAAGGCTGTCAGCTTTTCCCCATTGAGAATGATATTCACTGTGGGTTGTTCATTGATAGATTTTATGAAGTTGAGGAATGGTCCCTCTATCCTTATGCTTTGAGGAGTTTTAATCAGGAATGGATGCTGTATCTTGTCAAATGCTTTTTCTGCATCAATTGAGAGGACCATGTGGTTCTTCTGTCTTCTCTTATTGATTTGTTCTATCACACTGATTGATTTTCAAATGTTAAACCACTCCTGCATCCCATGAATAAATCCCACCTGGTCATGGTGGATAATCTTTTTTTTTTTTAAAGATTTTATTTATTTATTTGAGAGAGAGAGAGAGAATGAGAGAGAGAGAGAGAGCATGAGAGGAGAGAGGTCAGTGGGAGAAACAGACTCTCTGGTGAACAGAGAGCCAGATGTGGGACACGATCCCAGACTCCAGGATCATGACCTGAGTAGAAGGCAGTTGCTTAATCAACTGAGCCACCCAGGAACTCCCATGGTGGATAATCTTTTCAATGTACTGTTGGATCCTATTAGCTAGATCTTGTTGAGAATCTTGGCATCCAGGTTCATCAGGGGTATTGGTCTGAAATTCTCCTTTTTGGTGGGGTCTTTGCCTGGTTTGGGGATCAGGGTAATGCTGGCTTCATAAAAAGAGTCTTGAAAGTTTTCCTTCTGCTTCATTTTTTTGAAACAGCTTCAGGAGAATAGGTAGTATTTCTTCTTTGAATGTTTGGTAGAATTCCCAAGAGAATCCGTCAGGTCCTGGGGTCTTGTTTTTTGGGAGGTTTTTGATCACTGTTTCAATCTCGTTTCTAGATATTGGTCTGTTTGGGTTGCCAATTTCGTCCTGATTCGGTCTTGGAAGTTTATAGGTTTCCAGAAATGCATCTATTTCTTCTAGGTTATTTAACTTATTGGCATATAACTGTTGATAATAATTTCTGATGATTGTTTCTATTTCCTTGGTGTAAGTTGTGATCTCTCCCTCTTTGTTCATAATTTTATTAATTTGGGTCCTCTCTCTTTCCTTTTGGATTTGTTTGGCCAGTGGTTTATCGATCTTATTGATTCTTTGAAAAAGCCAGCTTCTAGTTTCGGTGATGTGTTCTACTGTATCTCTAGTTTCTATCTCATTGATCTCTGCCCTAATCTTGATTATTTCCTTTCTTGTGTGGGGGGTAGGCTTAATTTCTTGTTGATTCTCCAGTTCTCTAAGGTGTAAATAAAGCTGGTGTATTCTGGATGTTTCGATTGTTTTGAGGGAGGCTTGGATGGCTATGTATTTTCCCCTTAGGACCACCTTTGCTGTATCCCATAGGTTTTGGACCAATGTGTCTTCATTCTCATTGGTTTCCATGAATTGTTAAAGTTCTTCTTTGATTTCCTGGTTGATCCAAACATTCTTAAGCAAGGTGGTCTTTAGCTTCCAGGTGTTTGAATTCCTTCCAAACTTTTCCTTGTGGTTGAGTTCCAGTTTTAAAACACTGTGGTCTGAGAATATGGAGAGACCTAAACATTTTTATAGAATTGAGTTGAAGACTGCTAGTTGATCGCAGTTATTCACTTTTTGTCTCCTTAGGGTTATAGAATGTTTACCTGGTTACATAGTGATTCTGAATAAAGACTTTTTATTGCTATTGCTGTAGACACCCTTTGGAACTTAGCATCATAAAGGAATTGGTCAGGATCTTGGCTATGCATCCCCCAGCTAGTCTACTTCAGCTTGGTGTGGCCTGCCACTGTGCCCACACACTGGTTGGGAGGGGTCCCAGGCACATCAGAATGGCTCCAGCCTCACTCAGAGCAGGTATGAAAACCCCCAGAGCCTAGAGCATGGTGTGAGCATCACTCACTAGTCTCCTCTGGTTGCCTTTCACTCTGTGTGGAGTTTGTCACTAGTAGGTAGTTGTAATTTTCACTTCTCCTTTGTTCCCCCTCCCTCCTCCTTTTTGTACCCTGTTCCCCCAGAACCTAGCTTTTATCCTGCCTCCTCCCCTCCAGTCACATTTCTCCAGGTCCTCACAACATCCTTTAAAGTAGATTCCCTACAAAATATATACACCTACACCTCCTTCATGCTAGATCACAGTGCAGCTCAGTTCAGCATTCTGATGTATTGTCATGCTGGTAAGACTTCCTGTTCCGTATCAGGGATTAAAGGATGGAGCTAAGGGCTGGAGAAGCATCATTAACAAGGTTAAAGAAGGATATGGTCCAGGTCCAGCATAGCCCACTCTATCCTTTAGCCATCACAAACAACACTTGCTGGATTCTAGGCATGGGGGCAAAGACAAAAGATAGCCCTTGTCCATAGGAGCTCAAAAACTAGCAGAAGAGCAAATTAGTAAAGAGAGTAATAAAGTAAAGAGTGACAGAGATTGTATAGAAATGAACATGAGTATTCTGGGAGGAGAAAAAAGGGAGCAAACACATGCTGAGAGAGTTTCTGTGTTGAGTGCTGAAGCTGACTGAGAGGTAACCAGTGGGGTGCAAAGCCTTGGAAAAAAGATAGCCCAAGGTCTGTTTCATTTTCAGAGAACTGAGAAGGCCCCACTGGCCTGAAGTCTAGATGAGAATAGACTAGCGGTGGGAGGGCTGGAAAATTGGCAGGGCAAGGTTCAGAAGGAAGGACCTGACAAACAATTTCAGCTGAAGGCCTTGAAGGGCCTTAGGCAGAATAGGGACAACACAGTTGTATGTTTTAGAAAGCACATCTGGCCGCTATACAGAGGTGACAAGCGTAAGTACAGACAGTGGACTTTAGTGCTTTCACAATCCTCAGGAGGCATCTGGAGGGCCGGACCCAGGAAGGTGTGGCCCGGATGAGGAGGGAGTGAAGAGGGAGAGAGAGAACACATAGAAAACTACAGGACTCAGCAACTGAGTCAACGTGAGGAGGAGAGAGAAGGGCTGTGACTTTCATCAAATGGGGAATCCACAAGAAGAAGCACATTTTAGGGGAAAAAATAAGTATTTCAATTTGAAACTTGACTGGTTGAATTTGAACTGCTTGTCAAACATGGAAGTGGAATATACAGTTGGCAGTTGGATGTTTGGGGCTTTAAGAGAAAAAGAGTTGGGGGCGCCTGGATGGCTCGGTGGATTAAGCCGCTGCCTTCGGCTCAGGTCATGATCTCAGGGTCCTGTGATCGAGTCCCGCATCGGGCTCTCTGCTCCGCAGGGAGCCTGCTTCCTCCTCTCTCTCTGCCTGCCTCTCTGCCTACTTGTGATCTCTCTGTCAAATAAATAAATAAAATCTTTAAAAAAAAAAAAAAGAAAGAAAGAAAGAAAAATTTAAAAAAAAAAAAAAGAGAAAAAGAGTTGGGTGCCTGGGTGGCTCAGTTTGTTAGGCATCTGCCCTCAGTTCAAGTCATGATCACAGGATTCCTGAATCAAGCCCCACTTTGGGCTCGCTGCTGGGCAGGGAGTCTGCTTCTCCCTCTGCCTCTCTGCCCAGATCATGCTCTCCCCCTCTTCCTGCCCTGTCAAATAAATAAATAAAGTCTTTAAAAAAAGAGAAAGAGGGGCACCTGGGTGGCACATTAGGTTAAGCCTCTGCCTTTGGCTCAGGTCATGATCTCAGGGTCCTGGGATCAAGCCCCACATCAGGCTCTCTGCTCAGTGGGGAGCCTGCTTCCTCCTCTCCCTCAGCCTCTCTGCCTACTTGTGATCTCTGTCTGTCAAATAAATAAATAAAATCTTTTAAAAAAAGAGGGAGAAAGAAAATCACTAGAAGAATATTTATTTATTTATTTATTTATTTATTTTTAAAGATTTTATTTATTTATTTGACAGAGAGGGAGAGAGATCACAAGCAAGCAGAGAGGCTGGGGAGGCAGGCTCCCAGCTGAGCAGAAAGCCCGTTGCAGGGCTCAATCCCAGGACCCCAAGATCATGACCCAAGCTGAAGGCAGAGGCTTAACCCACTGAGCCACACAGGTGCCACTAGAAGAATATTTTAAAGAGAGAGAGAGAGAAAGAGAGTGAGGACCAGAGTGAGGGCAGACTAGAAATACCGAGGAATACTATGCAATCAGCACAAGGTTGGTAACTTAAGACAGGGGACGAGGAAGGCACCCAGAGACTGGCAGACAGCAGGGAGCCAAGTTTAGGACCCTTGTGAACGAAAATATCCAGGGAAGAGAAAAGGAGGACCACAAGGGAGCAGTGAGAAGGAATAGTCGGGGAAGCCACAGGATAGGCAGGACGGCCCTGCCAGGGACCCACAGTGTAACTGGCCCATGCCCTGAAGCCTAGAAGGTAAGGAATGAAGACAAGCCTCTTAATTTGATGACTGGAAAGACAGTGGAGGCACTGGGGGGGGGAGGGGTAAGGGCCATGTAGCCCAAGGTCTCTGATCAGCCCCAGGGGCCAGCCAGAGCCACGTGCAAGTTCTGGGGACAGATTTTGGCACCTGGGAGCTCTATGGATCCCAGTACGTTATTTAACCACTTAACCATCATTTCCCACCTCTGTAAAAGGACAATTTTACAACTATGGCCTGGGATTGTTGTGAGGATTAAAATAAGGTTGTGCATGGAAGGAACCCAGCATAAAATGAGTAACTGTGGTTGCTTGCACCCAAACCCCGGAGTCCCCCATTTTCTCTCTCACAAACCACCTCCAGTTGGAGGAACGTCCTGTCTGCCAGACCCCAAATATCTTTTATATAACCACTCCTCACCCCTTCCACCCTGGTCCAAGCCACATCCATCTCTCAGTCAATTACTGCCACCACCACTACTACTACTACTACTACTACTACTACTACTACCACTACCACTACCACTACCACTACTACTACTTCTTATTCTTATTCTTCTTCTCCTACCTCTTCCTCTTCCTCTTGCTCTTCCTCTCCTTCTCCTTCTCTTTCTTCTTATTCTTTAAAGATTTTTATTTATTTATTTGACAGCCAGAGAGGGAACACAAGCAGGGGGAGTGGGAGGGGATAAGCAGGCTTTCCACTGAGCAGCGAGCCCCCCATGCAAGGTTGGATCCCAGGACTCTGGGATCATGACCTGAGCCGAAGGCAGCCGCTTAACTACTGAGCCACCCAGGTGCCCCACTACCATCACTTCTTTTTTTTTTTTTTTAATTTTATTTCTTTATTTGACAGAGAGAGATCACAAGTAGGCAGAGAGGCAGGCAGAGAGAGAGGAGGAAGCAGGTTCCCTGCTGAGCAGAGAGCCCAATGCGGGGCTCGATCCCAGGACCCTGAGATCATGACCTGAGCTGAAGGCAGAGGCTTAACCCACTGAGCCACCCAGGTGCCCCACTACCATCACTTCTTAACAGTCTCCGTACTTCAACCTTTGCTCACTCTCTCCCCACCTGCCCTCACCCAGTGACGGGAGTAACTTTAACTCTGACCACAAGTTCCCTCTACTAAACACTCTCAGAGTCGAAAAAAATCCTTAACAAGAGGGCAGCAAGGCCCTACGTACCTCTCCGCCCATCTTTCACTTCTTTCTGGCTTCACACACCACACAATTCACCCTGCCACTCTTCCTGGCCACAAAGAAACTCATTGGGCATCCAGTAAGGCCTGGCCAACTGTTCTCCCGGACTGCTGCCTGCCTCCCTCCCTCCATTCTGGCCTTCACTTAAAATTTCACCCTTTTTCTGACCTTCCCTGGCCCAACCTCCTGCACTCCTTAAGCTCCTCTCTTATTTTGCGTCTTTTTGGCATTTATAACTATCTAGCATTTTTGCGTATTCATTTAAGCTTTTAAATTGTCTTCTGGTATGTAAACTCCACGAGGGGCAAGGATCTTATCTTATTTGGCCAACCGTCCCCGCATTATTACTGCTCCATTCTCGGTCCCTGGGACTACACCTGCCACTAGTAGGTGCTCAGTAAATACTTGATTTGATATATGGTGGGAAGACAGGAACCATAAGTTTTGCGTCTTCCGGTTCCTTCAACTGCGAATTTGGGGTATTACTACCTGGCTTGCGCCCTCGGGTTGTTCGCAGAAAATGATGCTGGAGTAAGCGCTGCGAACCGCCAAACTCCATTAAGGACGCACCGCTGAATTCCCAGGACCAGCCCGGGAGACTCCGCGCCCGGGCTCGCTGCTGCCCTGCCCTCACGCCCCCGCAGGCCCGGCGCCCGCACGCCCCGCCCACCCGGCGAGCCGTCTGGGGTTGGGCCAGCGGCGCCGGGCGCCTGGAGGACTAGGAGGCGGGGCCTGGAGGCTGCCGGAGCGCGGCGTCTGGGCCTCCAGACACAAAGAGCCGCCAGCGAGACGAGCCGTGGGTTCCCCGCGCGCGCTAGCGCCGTCGGCTTGCGCCCCTGTGCCCCGCGCGCGGGGGAGACCGGAGGCGCCCCCTGCCCAGGTGAGCGGGGCTGGGGCGGGGCTGCGGGGCCCGCCCCTCCGCTGCACGTGCGAGGGGCCTGGGAGCGCGCCCTTGGTGAGGGCAGCGGAAGAGGAAGGCGGGCGGTCTCTGGGGCTGCGCCCTGGGTAGTCGGCAGGTGGGGATGAGGGCGTCCGGGGCCCTGCGACTGTGGGCGCGACAGGATCGTGGGGCGTACCCCGTGACAACACCAGCTCTCGCTCGGCTCCCGGGGCCGGCCCCTGCACGGTATCTGTGCCCTCCCTTAGCCTCCGGGTACGGGACTCCAGGTTCCGTCAGTCTGACGTGTTGGCCGCCTTTTTCGCGTCACCCCGGAAGGCCGGGAGGGGAGCGCGGGGGCGGGAGGTCAATTTAAAAGAACGAGTCCCGCGGGAATCTAGCAGCTCCACCAAACCTTTGAAAACCAGGTTCTGCAGTCGCCGCCGTTCCTGCAGTGTGCGCGATCCTCGCAAGCAGTTTGCCGCTTTCCGGCCCCGGTGTTGAAGGGGGCTGCGAGCTCCTGGCGTGCGGTCGGGACGGGGCGAGGGCTGTGATCCTCGCTGATGACGCGGAGGTTAAATGGCAGAGCTCAGAGCTTGAGCCGAGGCCGCTGACTTTCCTCTGCGGACGCATGGCTGCCAGGGTCACCCAGATGTCCAGTCCCTCAGCCGCCCCCTTCACCTGCAGAGCTAGAGGCCCGGTTCCTCTGAGCAGGCGACTTAATCCACAACATGTTAAGATTTCATCCCTCCGTGTAGAAACTTTTTCGGATGTACCTGCTTCCTTTGGTTGCATCACGAGGTTGCCCTTGGGAAAATTGTTTGACATACCATGCCACTCTCAGGGACTCTAAAGTCTGTTGCTAGTTTTATGTGTTGTTCAGCAGTGTCATCCCTTTTCCCCCATTGGTGGGCTCAGTCGCAAATCCCGTGTAGGAGTCTGTCCAGTCTTTTTGGGTGTTTCACACTAATAAATCGTGCTCTGGAGTCTTAGGCCAAGCCGTCCAACAGTGGAGGGGGACGGGTGTCCAGGGCAAGAACTGTGGAGCTGGATGGCTTGGAGAAGGTCAGATGATGCTTAAGACTTCACCACCAGCACTGTCAGTAGGAGGGAGGGATTATGGCTGTCCTTGAATTTTTCTTAGAGGCCTTCAGTGGGATTTCCAGGTTTTCCATCTTGGACTTAGGATACATTAAAAAACAACAACAACAAAAAAAGGTACTTAAAACTGGTCTGTTAAACAGAACACTGAGCAGCCTCACAGTTTTATGAACTGTGTGCAGAAGTCTGTATAGTAAAAGAAAAGTGCTGAGGCAGTTAGATAAGTAGTGTACCATCATGCCGTCCCTTTTCTGTTTCATTTATACAACATCTGTTAGTGGCTTAAACTATTACAGTTTGAACTAGTCTATACTGGCAAAAAAAAGGGTCTTGTGTGTTTGTATGTAGTTCAGATTCAATAAAAAATAGAGGATAATCGGGGTGCCTGGGGGGCTCAGTGGGTTAAGCCTCTGCCTTCAGCTCAGGTCATGATCTCAGGGTCCTGGGATCGAGCCTTGCATCGGGCTCTCAGCTTGGCAGGGAGCCTCCTTCCCCCCTCTCTCTCTGCCTGCCTCTCTGCCTACTTGTGATCCCTCTCTGCCAAATAAATAAATAAAATCTTTAAAAAAAAATAGAGGATAATCATTTTTGCAGGATGAGGAAATAGCAAGCCTTCTCTGAAGAACCAGAACTTGAGATAACATTTAACACCATCAAATTAGGAACAGAACATTTTATAGAGGAAAAGTTAGGGTATGGACTTTTTTTTTTTCAGTTGAGGACTTTATATAATCTTTGATGGAAAACTTTCCTCTAACTATTATTTATCTCTATACGTTGTTGTTTACAGGGCTGCTCCGAGATGGTGAGCTGACAGTCATTTGCTAACAGCATGCTGGAAATCCCTTAGTGTTAATGTGTCCTTTGTTCTGGTCCTTAGTCCTTAGGAACATTCCGTGGGAGAAAATAGAGTAACAGAAGAGTTGCAAAGTTCTAAGTATTCAGCGTATTCAGATTCTGCCTTTTATGGTAGGAGACTTTTAGTGCTGGTTGGTGGGGACTCTGTTTTGGGGGAAGATGGCACATGCGGTGTTTGAGATTTGAGAGACCCCTCTGACCATATTCTTTCTGCTGTGGACACTTACCTCTGGATTTTAGCAGGAACAGGTGACTGCTAGATCTCTCTCTCCTTGCGTGGCTCAAGAAAAGACAAGAATAAGGAGGCAGAAACACCATGTCCTGGTCTCACACCTAGAGCTGGAAGTTTCAGAGGGGCAGTCGGGGCATGGTATGGATCCTGACTGGAGAGAATGGTGCCTTCTGACCTGGAAGGGCAGCTCCAGGGCCACGGCCAATTTGCTATCCTTTCCGTGGTCATTCTGTAAAAGGCTGAATAGCAGTGACTGTAACTAGACCTAAGATTTGGGCATAGCTAAGTCCTTGGCTTCAAGTACAAATTAAGAATTCAGGCTCAAGGCCAGAAATTTGGTTAATCACAAGAAGGAGGCCAAAACTTTGGGTCAGATTCTACCTGGAGCTATTTGGAGGCCTGCGGGAGCAGAAGGCTTTCCTCCCCCCCAACCTTAGGGTAACCTTGAGCCTCCTGGTAAGACTTTTTCTAACAAAGGATTTTTTTTTAAGATTTTATTTATTTATTTGACAGACAGAGATCACAAGTAGGCAGAGAGGCAGGCAGAGAGAGATGGGGAAGCAGGCTCCCTGCTGAGCAGAGAGCCCAATGCAGGGCTTGATCTCAGAACCCTGGGATCATGACCTGATCTGAAGGCAGAGGCTTAACCCACTGAGCCACCCAGGTTCCCCCACCAAAGGATTTTTAATGCTGCTTTCTGTAAACCCAGAAAGCAGGATGGAGAAAGAAAGAATGGAGGAATCTTTTTGGATGGTGTTCTGTGTTGATGAAAGTTAGAGCACGTAGCTGGCACTGCCTGTACTCCTCTGTCTCTCTCAACTCTGGATTATCCTTCCTTAAACTTCACGATGTAATGGCTTCTTGTTTCTCAAAGACTGGTACATAGTCCCCCTTGAGTTGAAATCATTTGTTCCTCAAATAAACAAACACCCTCGGGGCGCCTGGGTGGCTCAGTGGATTAAGCCGCTGCCTTCGGCTCAGGTCATGATCCCAGGGATCCTGGGATCGAGCCCCGCATCGGGCTCTCTGCTCCGCGGGGAGCCTGCTTCCTCCTCTCTCTCTGCCTGCCTCTCTGCCTACTTGTGATCTTCTCTCTGTCAAATAAATAAATAAAATCTTAAAAAAAAAAACAAAAAAAAAACAAACACCCTCTAGGTAATTCTAATGCACTCAAGTTTGAGAAACGCTGGCATATGTTAGCTTTTGTGCATTGACTTAGTTTGTATTTTTTTTTTCCCAGAGAATTTATTATTTATTTGAGAGAGAGAGACAGAGATAGTGAGAGGGAGTACAAGGGGAGAGGAGAGGGAGAAGAGAGGAGAGGGAGTACAAGGGGAGAGGAGAGGGAGAAGCAGGCTCCCTGCTGAGCAGAGAGCCTGATGCGGGGCACATCCGAGGACCTTGGGATCATGACCTGAGCTGAAGGCAGAGGCTTAACCAACAGACGAACCCAGGTGCCCCAACTTATTTTGTATTTCATGAGAGGAAACCAGCAGATCTTTTTATGATGTCACACAGGCTCATAAGCCAGTTATTTTATTTTGGGATCTATTTTGTTTAATAAGTTAAAATTTTGGTGTGTTGGAGTTTGTCAAAGTGGACATCATTTGTTCTTGTTAAAATGATCTGAAGGGAAATCATTCTTCACATTGTCTAGTTTTTTTTTTCTTTTTTTAATTTTCAGTTAAGAATTTTACATTTGTGGATGTCCATCAGTAGGGATATTTTTAGCTAAGGATGATGGAAAACACAACTCAGTCTTGGTTTAAACAGGTAGGGAAGTCTGGAAGGAAAGTATAGTACTTCAGGATGGGTTTTTCCAGTAGATGAACCAGTATTTGGGGGCCCAGCCTGCCCCTTTTTGCACATTGTCATGTTGGTGGTAGCTGTCTCACATTTGGAGGAAGAGGGAGAGTGGCTTCTGTGACTCTTTAAGAATGAGGAGGAACGGGGGGGTGGGGGGGGGACCTGGGTGGCTCAGTGGGTTAAAACCTCTGCCTTTGGCTCAGGCCATGATCCCAGGGTCCTTGGATTGAGTCCCACATCGGGCTCTCTGCCCCCCAGGGAGCCTGCTTCCTCTTCTCTCTCTGCCTGCCTCTCTGCCTGCTTGTGCTCTCTGTCTCTCAAATAAATAAAATCTTAAAAAAAAAAAAAAAGAATGAGGAACACACCCAGTGACCTGTGCATCATTGGCTTCTGGGCCATTGAACCAGTCACCAGCTAGAAGGGGGCCTATCCCACCTCAGTCTGTGATAGACTCCACACTTCCCTGCTGCTACTCCATGGAGGCAGGGTGCATGGGGCCTGTGGGAGGGCAGGCTTTAGATACCTGGTCACTGGAGGGCTTGTGTGGCTAACCACACAGGTAGAGTGTGTCCCTTGGGCCCTCTGCATGGCTTGTGTGCTGGCTATGCTGGTTGTCAGAAATGGAGCCCTGGTCTCTTGGTGATTTGTTCTTATTTTTTTAATTTTTTGAACTTAAAAAATTTTTTGGTGGCTGTTTTTAAAGCATGCTCTCACTGTGTACCAGGCTCTGTTCTCTGCTTTCGGTAAATTCTTCCATGTGGTGCTCATAGGAGCTGAGCCACGGCATGCTCTTGTTCCCATCCCAAAGATGGGGTTATGCTCAGATCCCATGGTACCAGGATCTGGACAGGCTCTCTGCAGATTCTCTGCCTCCTAGCACATGGGATTTCCAACTATGTGTCATTGCCTCAGCGACTAGATGATATCTGTACATGAAAAAGAAAGAGTTTTTAATGCTGATAAAAAGCTGTGACTTTCACAATCTGTCTAGATGTGTGAAGTGAGTGAGAGGTAAGGGAATCGGCAACTCAAATTCCGTATGTAAGCAGTAGTTGTGCTTTGCACTAGTAGGCATCATGTGTGTCCGTGCCCAAGGGAATAACGTTAAAAAGATGAGTCTGATGTTGGGTTTGGGGCTGTAGCCACCACCAGCCACTCTCTGGTTCTGCCAGGGCAACCTCCTAGGAGTGCCATTCACACGGGGGGCCTGTGGGCTCTCCCTCAGGGTCACTGATGGCATCAGACCATGAACATAAGAACCAACATCAACTAATGTAATTAAACAGTCACTGATTTGGGGCTTAGTTTAAGGGCACCGGAATTTTATTAAACAGTTATACATTATTTAAAATTCAACAGAGTGGTCTGCTCAGTCAGATTTGGACAGCAGGTTGCCTTGCCCCAGGGTAAGCTCCAGGTATCCAGAATGTCTTTACCTGCCCTGGCTATCCTCAGGTGGCCTGAGGAGGGAGGGGCTAGGACTGCCAGTCCAAGTGGCCTCCAGACTTTTGACTGTGTTCATAAACATGGACAAAACTGCGCAAGAGTGGGCAGTACCACCCGGTCCCCAGCCAGGGAGAGACTACAGAACAGATGAGTCTCCTCCTTGCATACACAGGGATTGTGTGTCCCCATGTGGATGGGGTAAAAACAGAGTTCATCATCCCTTTAATAACAGGGAGGGTAGTGACTTCTGCCCCAAGGAAACCCAATTCCCAAGGGCTGACTATACCCCAGCCAGTTAGCTCTCTGGGTTCGGGTGACTGACTTTGTGGTCTGACTTCAGCAAGGTCACCGCTCCCCAAAGACCTAAACGAAGAGAAGTAATAGCGAGTTTGCCTCCTGAGTTGACCAGAAATACAGATGCCCAATTTCTAAACCCTACGATCTACAGTGGCCTATTCTCACTGCCAGAAGTACTCCTCAGAAAACCAGTTCAAATAGGATGTTTGCAGGGGTCCTGCCTAACTCCAGCTTAGCCAGGTCTGCTCTGTGGCAAAATGCTTAAAAGTAACCAGTTTTTGATACATTTTAAATTCTCTTTTGATTTTTTTTATTTCACATTGTACACATAAAGTAAGACTTTGTTGTCTGTAGATTTTACTACTGAAAATTCTCATAATTCAGGGCTCCTGGGTGGTTCAGTCAGTTGAACATCTGATTCTTTTTTTTTTTCTTAAAGATTTTATTTATTTATTTGACAGACATATCACAAGTAGGCAGAGAGGCAGGCAGAGAGAGAGGAGGAAGCAGGCTCCCTGTGGAGCAGAGAGCCTGATGTGGGGCTCGATCCCAGGACCCTGGGATCATGACCTGAGCCGAAGGCAGAGGCTTTAACCCACCGAGCCACCCAGGCGCCCAACATCTGATTCTTAATTATGGTTCAGGTCATGATCTCAGGGTCCTGGGATCAAACACTGAGTTGGACTTCTGTGCTCAGCAGAGTCTGCTTGAAATTCTCTCCCTCTGACCTGGTCTACCCTCAATCCCTGCTCATGTACATGCTCTAAGTTAATAAATAAAATCTTAAAAAAAATTTTTTTTAAATCTTTTCTCTTAAAGATTTTATTTATTCATTTGAGAGAGAGAGAGAGAACAAGCAGTGGGGAAGGGCAGAGGGAGAAGGAGACTCCCCACTCAGCAGAGAGCCCGATGCAGGGCTTGATCCCAGAACCCTGAGATCATGAGCTGAGCCAAAGGCAGATGCTTAACAGACTGAGCCACCCAGGTGCCCCTAGGTAAATAAAATCTTTTTTAAAATTCTCATAATTCACATTCTTATAAAAGGTAATTGCTCTGCTGTGGATGCCATCCTAACTAAGTGACCAAAGTTAAGGTCACCTGTAAAGAAACATCACTGTGCTTCCTTGACGAGAGGTATGGAGAAGGACACAACCTCACCCACCTCACCCTGAGGTATCCCCACCGTAACCTGACTATGTGTGGAGACATCAGACGAACTCCTATTTGTGTGATGTTCTACAGAGTAACTAACTGGCCTCTGTACTTCAAATATTTCAAGGTCAAGAAACACAAAGACGAGGAGCTATTCTAGTTGAAAGAGGACTAAAGGGACCTGACACCTGAATACACTACTGGACCCTGGCATGGAGCCAGGAAGAGGCAGAAGAGCTATAAAGGACATTATTAGGACAATGGACAAAATTTGAATGAGTGGTGAAATAGACTGTTATGCCCCTATAATGGGTCCATGATTAAAAGAGTGAGACTGATACAAAGCGAGGGTCAAGCAAAGCTTTATTTCTCACCAAGCATCAAGAATCAAACTGACCGTGGGGGGGGTGGGATTGGGAGAGGGGGAGGGGGCTATGGACATTGGGGAGGGGAGGCGAACCATAAGAGACTATGGACTCTGAAAAACAACCTGAGGGTTTTGAAGGGTCAGGGGTGGGAGCTTGGGGGAACAGGTGGTGGGTAATAGGGAGGGCACGTTTTGCATGGAGCACTGGGTGTTGTGCAAAAACAATGAATACTGTTACGCTGAAAAAAATAAATAAAATGGGGGGGGGGGGGGAAGAATCAAACTGACCGGCCAGGGCCACGCCTCTTACAGAGAGGGCGACCCTTCTCTGTTTCCCAGACTAGCTTTTAAGGCCATGCAGTGGGGCTTGGCCATGCACAGGTGGCCAATGAGATTGTAACACACACAGGAAACTCCACAGTGATACTAGGTGACCAGTTGAATTACAATTTACCCTAGTAGACATTTGAATTAGCCTTTCACACCTTGGTTAGGATTGGTGTCAAAAGGCTCCCAAAGGACGGGGGCCCATACTCCTTGGTAGCTAGGGAGACAGTATGCATCCCCCCACTGATAGGATGTCTCCACCAGGCCTGACCCACCATTGTATCTGGGCTTTGTTACCTGGAGCTGGTTTCCAGGACTTGTTTTAAGTAAATCCCCTGGGGGGAAGGGGAGCAGGGACAGTTTAAGGGTTAAATAAGGTTTTTGTTTAACTTTAATGAAAGCCTCTGGCTAAAATATAAAAATATAAAGTAGGCCTTTACATAGACAATAGTATTATATCAGTGCCACATTTCCTGAGTTTGATCATTCTGTTGTCACGTGTCCTTGAGTTTGCTAAGTGCATACTGAGATATTTAGAGATAGGAGGGAGCAAAGTATGAAACAATCTGAGAGAATGAAGAAGGGTGGGGAAACAGAATGATACAATGAGCATGATAAATGAGGCAAAGTGAAAACAATTGGTGAAGCTGTCTGGGTAAAGGGTATTTGGGAATTCTTTGTACTGTTTTTGCAACTTTTCTATAAACTTGAAATTATTTTGGAATAAGAAGTTACAGAAACAGATGTCTACTCTGTATTCACTGCAATCTAAATACCTTACTTTTTTTTTTCATGTTACAGTGTCTCTGAATTTGGGATGCATCATGTAATCCATGCTGTTTTAGTATTGTGTAAGATTTTGAGAGCAGTTTTTCTTTTTTAGTCATTGGTTTTAGAATCAGTGGTATCTTAGTGTAAGGACCTATTTAGAAACTGTCCCTGCTCCCCTTCCTCCAGGGGATTTACTTGGGGACAAGTCCCAGAAACCAGCTCCAGGTAACAAAGCCCAGATACAAGGGTGGGTCAGGCCTGGTGGAGACATCCAATCAGTGGGGGCGCATACTGTCTCCTAGCTACCAACATGATGGACTAGTTTCCATGGCTACTCTGGGTGAATTGTAATTCAGTTAGCCACCTGTGTGTGGCCAGACCCAACCACATGGCCTTTGCTCTATAGAAGTTAGTCTGGAAAGCAGGGAGGGGTCGTCCTCTGGAATGGGCCTGTGTTTGACGGTTGGTCTGATTCTTGATGCTTGGTGCGAAATAAAGCTTTGCTTGACCTTCGCTTTGATCAGTCTCGCTCCTTTAATCACGGACCCATTATTGGGGTAACCATTTTTGGGGGGACCTAACACTTAGTTCTGGTGAACTGTGGTATTTTCTCTGGCTTTGTTGTCTGAAGAGGTGGGAAAAAAGAAGACAGTCCTTCCAGTGGTTTTAGCATTTTCCTTCCCTAATGGTTCAGAGCAGACCAGACATCCAGCTGCCTTTGCTCATTCTGCCTCGGTGCCTTATAGATATCAGACTCAACACATTCCAGCTGAATTTCTGTCTTCACCTCCAGCACTCCAGACTGCTCTTCCTTTGTGTTTGCTGTCTCAAGGAGCAGAAACCTAATTTTTAGCCAGTGATGACCTGGGAATGACCCCGTGGGAAGAGTATAGGGAACTGACCCCTTTGCATGAGAGAGATAGGTTGGGGGCACCTGGGTAGCTCAGTGGGTTGAGCCTCTGCCTTCTTCTGGGGTGGTGATCTCAGGGTCCTGGGATCGAGCCCCGCATCAGTCTCTCTGCTCAGCGGGGAGCCTGCTTCCTCCTCTCTCTCTGCCTGCCTCTCTGCCTACTCTCTCTCTGTCAAATAAATAAAATCTTTAAAAAAAAAAAAAAAGAAAAGAAAAAGAAAAAGAGAGAGATGGGTTGGTGTGAGGCTCTCACCCAGTCTTGCCTCAGGACAGGTACTAGTTTTAGTGCTGCCCATTTCTTGAAGTGTCTTTGGGCTCTAAATGTCTGTACCTCCTTTTCCGCATTTGTTAAGTGAGAATGGCTTCCCAAGTCTATTAAGACAGTGGATGAGGGGCGCTTGGGTGGGTCAGTCGTTGAGCATCAGCCTTTGGCTCTGGTCATGATTGAGCCCCGCATCAGGCTCCTTGCTTAGTGGGAAACCTGCTTCTCCTTCTCCCTCTCTGCCTGCTTGTGTTCCCTTCTGTTGTCTCTCTCTGTCAAACAAATAAATAAATAAAATCTTAAAAAAAGATAATGGTGGGGCGCCTGGGTGGCTCAGAGGGTTAACCCTCTGCCTTCAGCTTGGGTCATGATCTCGGGGTCCTGGGATCGAGCCCCACATCGGGCTCTCGGCTCAGCTGGGAGCCTGCTTCCCCCTTCCCCTCTGTCTGCCTCTCTGCCTACTTGTGAGCTCTGTCTGTCAAATAAATAAATAAAATTAAAAAAAAAAAGATAATGGATGAGACAACTTAAGGTACTGTACAACTCTGAAATTCTGTGGCTTAAAATGGAAGAGCTTTTTAAAGTTTGTTTTTTTTTTTTAAAGATTTCATTTATTTATTTTTAAGATTTATTTATTTATTTGACAGAGAGATCACAAGTAGGCTGAGAGTCAGGCAGAGAGAGGGGGGAAGCAGGCTCCCTGCTGAGCAGAGAGCCTGATGCGGGCCTCTATCCCAGGACTCTGAGATCATGACCTGAGCCGAAGGCAGAGGCTTAACCCACAGAGCCACCCAGGCGCCCTAAAGATTTCATTTATTTATTTGACAGAGAGAGATCAGTAGTAGGCAGAGAGGCAGGCAGAGAGAGATGGAGAAGCAGGCTCCCTGCTTGCGGAGCAGAGAGCCTGACGCGGGGCCCAATCCCAGGACCCCGAGATCATGACCCGAGCTGAAGGCAGAGGCCCAACCCACTGAGCCACCCAGGTGCCCCAAAATGGGAGAGCTTTTTAAAAAGACCCTTACACTATAATTTTTCAAGGAGCTGATTCCCTTTAAGCAGACAACCCTGAGCTCATAGGTCAGTGAAGGACAGATGTGTGGCCAGGCTCCTGCTTCTTGACTCTCAGCACTTGCTCCCAGATTTCTTTCCTGTTCTGAGTCCAGCTCTGGGGTGAGTCAAGGTGGGATTGATTTATACATTGGATGATCAACAGGGACTGCTGGGCATAGGTGCATTTCATAGAACTTGCAGTAGCCTGGTGCTCCTGAGCTCCTCTCTGCACTGGGGCCATCAGGCACTGCAGTCTTGGAAACTTCTGTGGCAGTGCGCCAAGTCTCATTAGCTCTTGAGCCCCTTGTGTGTCAGCCTTGGAAAGGGCTACATCCTATGTTATTTTGCATCAGCCCAGGATCACAACATTTTATTTTAGTATTTTGTTTGGCATGGAGTTCAAGCAACTGCTATAGTGAAATACAGTGATTTCCCCAGGGTCTGGTTTCTTAAACTGCCGTGTTTCATCCACATTGAAGATGATTAGTTCTTGGCAATTCTGAATCTGCATTATGGCCTCTGAGTTGTTGCTGTTGACACTGACCTTCTCAGCAGGCTCATTCTTTAGAAGTAGAAACCAAAAATCTTCAACCCACTGTCGGATTCTGTGGACTTTTAAGTATGTGTAGAGAACAGAGAAGATCAGTATTTACTTTTAGCTCTTAATTGGACATTTGGAGTTTCAGATGTGAAAGTTGGAACAATAATGAGGGGAGACTGTCAGTTTTCTGAATAAATCTTATTGGTTGCGTTATTTTATTCTCTTATATTGTTTATACCCAACATGAAACAAAGATTACACCCTGGTTCTGGTAAAGAGAAGGTATCTCACTGTTTTATACATATGAATAGAAATGAATTGCAGTGTGGATTGTCTGGTTGAAGTATTGCTTTATAATTTTGGGGACTATCAAGTTAGTGTTTTTTTTCCTTATAATTAGGTTTACGAATACAAAATTCTTGTAGAACATTAGGACCTTCTAGTTTGGTTTAGAGCTGGAAGAGACATTGCCCCATATGTTATGGATTTCAGAGTCCTAACTTATGCATGAAAAAACTTTCTTATTATTCAGAACCACTTTGTATGTTTGGATATTATTAGTCGTCATGAGGAAGGATGTAAAAGTTGGTAGTTCTGACTATGGAGTTAGATCTCAATATGTGTTCATTTACTAGCTCTGTGACTTTGAGCAAATACTTAACCTCTCTATGCTTCAATATCTTCACCTTTTTTTGAAATTTATTTTTATTATTAACATATAATGTATTATTTATTTCAGGGTTACAAGTCTGTGTTTCATCAGAAACAGTTCACAGTGCTCATGAAAACACATACCCTCCCCAGTGTCTACCAGCCAGCCACTCTGTCCCTCCCATCCCCTTCTGCTCCAGCAACCCTCAGTTTCCTGAGATTAAGAGTCTATTATGGTTTTTAAATAACATGGAGGACATAGAGAGATGGAGGGGAGAAGGGGGTTGAGGGAAATTGGAAGGGGAGATGAACCATGAGAGACTATGGACTCTGCAAAACAATCTGAGTGTTTTGAAGGGGTGGGGAGTCGGAGGTTGGGGGAGCCAGCTGGTGGGTATTATGGAGGGCACGTATTGCATGGTTCACTGGGTGTGGTGCATAAACAATGAATTCTGTTATGCTGAAAAGGAAAAAAAAAATAAAGAGTCTGTTATGGTTTGTCTCCCTCTCTGGTTTGTCTTGTTTCATTTTTTCCTCTCTTCCCCTGTGATCCTGTCTTATTTCCCAAATTCCACGTATCAATGAGATCATGTGATTATTGTCTTTCTCTGATTGACTTATTTTGCTTAGCATAATACCTTCTAGTTCCATCCATGTTATTGCAAATGGCAAGATTTCATTTCTTTTTTGGGTTATGTAATATTCCATTATGTATATGTCTTAATTATCCATTCATGTCGATGGACATCTGGGCTCTTTCCATAGTTTGGCTATTGTGGACATTGCTGTTATAAACATTGGGGTACATGTGCCTCTTCGGATCACTACATTTGTATCTTTGGGGTAATTACCCAGTAGTGCAATTACTGGGTCATAGGGTAGCTCTTGCAAATGGCAAGATTTCTTTATTTGTTGGGGCTGTATAATATTCCATTGCATATATATCTTCTTTATCCATTCATATGTTGTTGGACATCTGGGCTCTTTCCATAGTTTGGCTACTATGGACATTGCTGCTATAAACATTGGAGTGCAGGTGCCCCTTCAAGTCACTGTTTGTAACCTTTGGATAAATACCTAGTAGTACAATTACTGGGTTGTAGGGTAGCTCTATTTTTCTAGAGTGTGTTTTTCTTTTTTCTCAACTGTTTTCTAGAGTGGCTGCATCAGCTTGCATTCCCAACAGTGTAGGAGGGTTCCCCTTTCTCCGCATCCTTGCCAACATCTGTTGTTTCCTGACTTGTTCATTTTAGCCATTCTAAATGGTGTGAGGTGGTACCTCAGTGTGGTTTTGATTTGTATTTCCCTGATGCCAAGTGAAGTGGAGCACTTTTTCATGTCTGTTGTGTCTGTTGGCCATTTGGATGCCTTATTTCCAGAAATGTCTGTTCATGTCTTCTACCCATTTCTTGATTGGCTTATTTGTTCTTTGGGTGTTGAGTTTGATAAGTTCTTTATAGATTTTGGATATTAGCCCTTTATCTGATATGTCATTTGCAAATATCTTCTCCCATTCTGTCGGTTGTCTTTTGGTTTTGTTGACTGTTTCCTTTGCTGTGCAGAAGCTTTTTATCTTGATGAAGTCTTAATGGTTCATTTTTGCCCTTGCTTCCCTTGCCTTTGGTGATGTGTCTAGGAAGAAGTTGCTGCAGCTGAGATCTAAGAGGTTGCTGCCTGTGTTTTCCTCAAGGATTTTGATGGATTCCTGTCTCACATTTATGCCTTGTACCCATTTTGAGTCTATTTTTGTGCATGGTGTTAGGAAATGGTCCAATTTCATTCTTCTGCATGGATGTCCAATTTTCCTAACACCTTTTGTTGATGAGATTTTTTTCCATTAGATATTCTTTCCAGCTTTGTCAAAGATTAGTTGACCATATCCTCTCAATTGATGCAGAAAAAGCATATGACAAAATCCAGCATCCGTTCCTGATGAAAACGCTTCAAAGTATAGGGATGGAGGGAACATTCCTGAACTTCATAAAATCTATCTATGAAAGACCCACAGCAAATATCATCCTCAATGGGAAAAAGCTTGCAGCCTTCCCGTTGAGATCAGGAACACAAGGATGCCCACTCTCACCACTCTTGTTCAACATGGTATTAGAAGTTCTAGCAACGGCAATCAGACAACAAAGAGAAATAAAAGGTATCCAAATTGGCAAGGAAGAAGCCAAACTCTCTCTCTTCACAGATGACATGATTCTTTATATGGAAAACCCAAAGACTCCACCCCCAAACTACTAGAACTCATACAGCAATTCAGTAACGTGGCAGGATACAAAGTCAATGTACAGAAATCAGTGGCTTTCTTATACACTAACAATGAAAATACAGAAAGGGAAATTAGAGAATCGATTCCATTTACTAGAGCACCAAGAACCATAAGATACCTGGGAATAAACCTAACCAAAGAGGTAAAGGACCTGTACTCGAGGAACTACAGAACACTCATGAAAGAAATTGAAGAAGACACAAAAAGATGGAAGACCGTTCCATGCTCTTGGATTGGAAGAATAAACATTGTTAAAATGTCTATACTGCCTAGAGCAATCTATACTTTTAATGCCATTCCGATCAAAATTCCACCGGTATTTTTCAAAGAGCTGGAGCAAATCATCCTAAAATTTGTATGGAATCAGAAGAGACCCCGAATTGCTAAGGAAATGTTGAAAAACAAAAACAAAACTGGCGGCATCACGTTACCCGATTTCAAGCTTTACTACAAAGCTGTGATCACCAAGACAGCATGGTACTGGCATAAAAACAGACCCACAGACTAGTGGAACAGAGTGGAGAGCCCAGATATGGACCCTCAACTCTATGGTCAAATAATCTTCGACAAAACAGGAAAAAATATTCAATGGAAAAAAGACAGTCTCTTCAATAAATGGTGCTGGGAAAACTGGACAGCGATATGTAGAAGAATGAAACTCGACCATTCTCTTACACCGTACACAAAGATAAACTCAAAATGGATAAAAGACCTCAACGTGAGACAGGAATCTATCAGAATCCTAGAGGAGAACATAGGCAGTAACCTCTTCGATATCAGCCACAGCAACTTCTTTCAAGATATGTCTCCAAAGGCCGAGGAAACAAAAGCAAAAATGAACTTTTGGGACTTCATCAAGATCAAAAGCTTCTGCACAGCAAACGAAACAGTCAACAAAACAAAAAGGCAACCCACGGAATGGGAGAAGATATTTGCAAATGACAGTACAGACAAAAGGTTGATATCCAGGATCTATAAAGAACTTCTCAAAGTCAACACACACAAAACAGAGAATCATATCCAAAAATGGGCAGAAGATATGAACAGACACTTCTCCAACGAAGACATACAAATGGCTATCAGACACATGAAAAAATGTTCATCATCACTAGCCATCAGGGAGATTCAAATTAAAACCACATTGAGATACCACCTGACACCAGTTAGAATGGCCAAAATTAGCAAGACAGGAAACAACGTGTGTTGGAGAGGATGTGGAGAAAGGGGAACCCTCTTCCACTGTTGGTGGGAATGCAAGTTAGTGCACTTTGGAGAACAGTGTGGAGATTCCTCAAGAAATTAAGAATAGAGCTTCCCTATGACCCTGCAATTGCACTGCTGGCTATTTACCCCAAAGATACAGAGGTAGTGAAAAGAAGGGCCATCTGTACCCCAATGTTTATTGCAGCAATGGCTACGGTCGCCGAACTGTGGAAAGAACCAAGATGCCCTTCAACGGATGAATGGATAAGGAAGATGTGGGCCATATACACAATGGAGTATTATGCCTCCATCAGAAAGGATGAATACCCAACTTTTGTAGCAACATGGACGGGACTGGAAGAGATTATGCTGAGCAAAATAAGTCAAGCAGAGAGAGTCAAGTATCATATGGTCTCACTTATTTGTGGAGCATAACAAATAACATGGAGGACATGGGGAGATGGAGAGGAGAGGGAGTTGAGGGAAACTGGAAGGGGAGATGAACCATGAGAGACTATGGACTCTGAAAAACAACCAGAGGGTTTTGAAGGGGCGGAGGTGTGGGAGGTTGAGGAACCTGGTGGTGGGTAATAGGGAGGGCATGTACTGCATGGAGCACTGGGTGTGATGCCAAAACAATGAACACTGTTATGCTGTAAATAAACAACAACAACAAAAAGATTAGTTGACCATAGTGTTGAGAGTCACTTTCTGGGCTCTCTAGTCTGTTCCATTGGTCTATGTGCCTCGATGATCACAGATTTGTAACAGAGCTTGAAGTCCGCAATTGTGATGCTGCCAGCCTTTTCAACATTCTTCTGGCTATTTGGGGTCTTTTCTGGTTCCATCAATATCCTAACCTTTAATATTGGGATAATAGTGGTGTCTCCCTCACAGGGCTAATAAATTTGTAAGTTCTTAGGAACGTGCCCATTGAATGATGAGTTCAAAAAATAAGAGTTTTCTTTTATCAAAAGATTATTCGGCAAAAGCAAGCAACCTACTGAGGAGTCAGAGGTTTTTCCTTTCCTGTGGCTCTGACTATGCAAGACTTACACAGCTGGAAGTAGAGTGTTAAGAAAATCCCCTAGTGCCCTTTTTATTTTTCTCCCTCAACCTTTAAACGTCACTTGACTGAAATAAAAATAAACAACAACAGTGGTCCCACAAAAAGAAATGTCATGATGGCAAAATATGCAAATACTTCAAAAAATAATAAATTAGGTCCTTAAAGGAAAAGAATGTATTAACCAAGACCTTATTATCTCCCAGGTTCTGTGCTCATTTCCTGTAGTGTATATTTTGTGGAGTTGAAACAGGAGCATGTGCTAGATTTCTGCATTGTTCTACTGCTTTCAGGTAGTTGTTTTTTTTCCCTTCTTCCTCACCCCGACATCACTGGTGTCAGCAGTCTAACACATGCTTTGATTGGGGTGTCATCTCTGCCATAATTTCAGGTGTTTTTTTTTTTTAACGGACAAGTGGTTGTTTTGATGGAGTTTACAGGTTTGTCTGTTGACAAATACCATGGTGTTGAGGTGTTTGCTTTTGTTAGGCTTTTGATTTTGTTCTGAGCAATTAGAGACTTCCAGTGAGCATTCTATGAAGAATTGCAGTCTTCCTGTTTTCTTTCTCTGTGGATATAAAATGTATGCACCTTCCTTCTTTCTTGTAGCTCTGCCAGCTGCTTACCACTGCCCACTCACATTGCTGGTGGGTGAGTGTGCTGTGGGATCTCTGATCAGAACTTCCCCACTGGCTTCTCTGTGAGGGAGGGTGCCGGAGGGTCAGCCCTCGACGCTAGTGTGCTGGATAGATGGAATCAGGTCACCTATGCCCTGGCGTGAAAAACTGTTAAGTTGTTCTAATTTGGGTTTCTTCACTGACAAGCAAGACTGTGCCTATTCAGTGTTTGCTTATTGTTTTACAATGAAAAGCAAGATTGTGCCATTAGGTAATCAGCCTCTTTTCCTGGTTCTCTTGACTACATCGTTCTACCCAGAGAATGCTGAAGCAAGCAGCAGCATGCTCTCTGTGCTCACCTCCTGGTCTGTATTTGCTAATAATATGTGAACAAGGAAGTTTCACAGTAACATGCAAGGAATAAGCCACTCGCTCAGTTTCTCAAACATTTTAGAAAAGAAAAAAAAAGTTGGTATTCATATGAATTCTCTTCTGGAATTTCTAGCATTTGATAAAGAACCAAATACTCCACCTAGTGAGCTGGTAAAGCTCTGGGTGGTTCTGTGACCAGTAATAATATTTCTCAAGTGCTGAGTGTTGGGGGAGCTCCCATTCTTGGATGTGAGTTGCACAACAGCATTGGGGAAAAAAGAGTTGGCACTGCCTGCCTCCCTGCTTGCCCTTGTGCCAGTGCTCTTCTTTTACTTCAAAGAGAAAACTGTGTGCCTGCTTGTCTCTCTTGAGATCTGTCTCCACCCACATCTCCCCTCTGCTTCACAGTGGCCTCCGGGGAGGAGGTGGTGACACACCTCCTTTCACAGAGGCTGCTGCTGGGGGATGGGAGGGAGATTGCAGCTTCAAAGACCAGCATTCCACACCGTTGCTGCTCAGATGGGAGTGAGGTTGAGACCCTTTGGGAAGTTAGTGATCACAGGCCCTCAGAGGGCCTGAAGAAACTGAAATGATTTTGTTCAATAAAACTAGATTTAAATGCCTTAGAATTTATAAATCTGCAGTGGGGGAATTGACTCAAATTCAATACATGTTTTATTCTGTTTTTTGATTCCAAGACAGCAGCTAGACTTTGGTGTTCCCTTGCCTTCAGGGGGCTTTAGGTTATAGGGCTGAAAGCAAAAGTTTCTGGAAAATGATCTCCCTCCCCTTAAAAAAATTGCATATGCTTAAATTGACTTGTGTGTGTGGCAGGGATGGGGGATGGTTCTGAGAGTTGAAACACATCTATAGATTTGTAACTGTCACAACAGTGAGAGTACAGAACAGTTCATCAACAAAAAAAAACACTCTTGCTACAGCTTGGTAGTCCTAAATCTTGCCCACCTTTTTGCTTACCCTGTACTTCTGCCTTTTCTACAATGTCGTATCAGTGGAATCTTAGAGGATGTAACCTTTCCAAACTGGTGCCTTTTTCTCAGTATTTGTGTTATTGCTTCTATTAATAATTTGTTCCTTTTTTTTTTTAAGATTTTATTTATTTATTTGACAAAGAGAGATCACAAGTAGGCAAAGAGGCAGGCAGAGAGAGTGAGAGGGAAGCAGGCTCCCTGCTGAGCAGAGTGGCTCAATCCCAGGACCCCGAGATCATGACCTGAGCGGAAGGCAGCGGCTTAACCCACTGAGCCACCCAGGCGCCCCAACAATTTGTTCCTTTTATTGATGAGTAGCATTAAAGGTGAGGATGGATGTTAATCCATTTACCCCTTGGAAGATGTTAAGCTGTTTTCCAGTTTTTGACATTGTGACTACAGCTGCTATAAACATTTGTCATACAGGTTTTGTGTGAACGTGTTTTTACTTTTTCTAGGGTAGATACCAAGGTATGGGTTTGCTGAGTCTCACAGTAGGTCTCTGTTTAATTTGGAACTGCTTTCTTTCCAGAGTGGCTTTACCATTTTGCATTTCCAGCAACAATGTACACGAGTTTAATTTGTTCTCCTTGCCAGTTCCTGCTATTGGAAAATCTAAAAAATTTTAATGTTAGCTATTCTAATAGACCTTTAGCAGGTATCTCATTACAGTTTTAATTTACATTTCCCTAGTGGTAAATGATGTTGAACATCTTTTCATGTGCTTATTTCCATCTGTATATTTTCTTTGGAAGTATGTCAGTACTAGTGTTTCGCAAGTGTTTTTTTTTTTTAATTCGGTTGTTTTCTAACTGTTCAGTTTTTTTCCTCTAACTGTTCAGTTTTAATAGTTCTTTATACATTCTCTATGCAAACCCCTTCAGGGATAAGTGGTTTGCAAAGATTTCTTCACAGTTTGTGGCTTGTCTTTTCATTCTCTGGCCAACGCCTTTCATACAACAAAAAGTTTTAATTTTGCTGAAATCCAGTATATCAATGTGCCTGTATAGATTTTACATTTTGTCTTATGTTAAAAAGTCCAGGCCATAGATTTCCACCTATGTTTTCTTCTAAAAGTGCTGTACTTTTACATTTTATGTTTTTAGTGTTTATAAATTTTGAGTTAGGGATGCCTTAGTAGCTCAGTGATGAAGCATCTGCCTTCTGCTCAGGTCGTGATCTCAGAGTCGTGGGATCAAGCCCCATCTGGCTCTCTGCTCAGCAGGAAGTCTGCTTCTCCCTGTTCCTCTGCCCCTTCCCCCCACTTATGCTCACCTATACACATGCACTTATGCTCTCTCAAATAAATCTTAAAAAAATTTTTTTTAATTAAAAAAAATTTTTTTAAGATTTTATTTATTTATTTGACAGAGAGAAAGATCACAAGTAGGCAGAGGCAGACAGAGAGAGGGGGAAGCAGGATCCCTGCTGAGCAGAGAGCCCTATGCAGGGCTCATTCCCAGGACCCTGAGATTATGACCTGAGCCAAAGGCAGAGACTTAACCCACTGAGCCACTCAGGCACCTCAGAAATTTAAAAAAAGTTTTATTTGAGTTTGTACTAGGTATAAGGTTTACATTAAGGGTTTTATTTTTTTTTCCCTTTTACTTGTGGATCGTTCCAACACCATTTATTGAAAAAACTATTCTTACTCAATCAAATTTTTTGGCAATTTTGTCAAAGATCAAATGGCTATATTTGTGAGTCTGTTAGCGAAGTCTCTGGAATCTGTTTCATTGACATATGTGTGTGTATGTTTATCCCTTCACCAATTCCACACTGTCTTGATAATAGAGCTTTAAAATAACTCTTCTTTTTTTCTTTTTTTTTAACCTAAATTCAGTTAGTCATATATCATCATTAGTTTCAAATGTAGAGTTCAGTTATTTATCAGTTGCATGTAACACCTAGTGCTCATCATGTCACATGCCCTCCTTAATGCCCATCTCCAAATTACCCCATCCCAGCAACCAAATCTCCTCCAGCAACCCTCAGTTTGTTTCCTATAGTTAAGAGTCTCATGGTTTGTTTCCTTCTCTGATTTCTTCCCATTCAGTTTTTCCTCCCTTCCCCAAGAGTTATCTGTCCTTTTTCTTGTATTCCACATATGAGTGAAACTGTATGATAATTGTCTTTCTCTGACTTATTTTTCTTTGCATAATAACATATCATAATAACAACATCCATGTTGTTGTAAATGGCATGATTTCAGCCTTTTTTTAAAGCTATCATCCCTTTTGATGCCTGAATAATATTCCATCATATATATCTCCCAAATCTTTTTTTTTAATGTCACATTTTTTTTTTAAAGATTTTATTTATTTATTAGTCAGAGTGAGAGAGAGAGTGAGCACAGGCAGACAGAGTGGCAGGCAGAGGCAGAGGGTGAAGCAGGCTCCCTGCTGAGCAAGGAGCCTGATGTGGGACTCGATTCCAGGACGCTAGGATCATGACCTGAGCCGAAGGCAGCCGCTTAACCAACTGAGCCACCCAGGCGTCCCAATATATCTCCCAAATCTTTATCTATTCATCTGTCGATGGCCATCTGGGCTCTTTCCATTTTTTTTGGCTATTGTGGACATTGCTGCTATAAACATTGGGGTGCAGATGCCTCTTCGGATCACTAGATTTGTATCTTTGGGGCAAATACCTAGTAGTACAATTGCTGGATCATAGGGTAGATCTATTTTTAACTTCTTGAGGAAACTCCGTAGTGTTTTCCAGAGTAACTGTACCAGTTTGCATTCCCACCAACAGTGTAAGAGGATTCCCCTTTCTCCTTATCTTTGCCGAAACTTTTTGTTTCCTGACTTGTTCATTTTAGGCATTCTGACTGGTGTGAGGTGGTATCATATTGTGGTTTTGATTTATATTTCCCTGATGCCAAGTGATGCAGAGCACGTTTTCATTTGTATGTCTTCTTTGGAGAAATGTCTGTTTATGTCCTCTGCCCCGTTCTTGACTCAATTCTTTGTTTTTTGGGTCTAGAGCTTGATAAGTTCTTTATAGATCTTGCATACTAGCCTTAATGTAACTCTTAAAAATAGGTAATATGGATTCTCCAGTTTTATTCCTTTTTGCTGGAATACTTTTGGCTATTCCTTTCCATGTGCATTTTAATCTGCTTGTCTATATCAATTCTGCTAGGATTTCTGTTGGAATTAGGTTAAATCTATAGGTTAGTTTGAGGAGGATTGGAAACTATATTGCATCTTCCAGTTCAAAAAAATGGTATGTCTCTCCATTTATTTAGATTTTCTTTGATTTCTCTTATGGTTTTGGGTTTTGTGTTTCAGCATACAAATCTGCACATTTTGTTAGAATTATATTTAAGTATACACTTTTTTTGGTAAAAATGTTGTAAATAATATTGTTTCATAAATTTCAGTTTCGAGTCCACAGAAATATGATTGATTTTTGTATGCTGGCATTGTATTCTATGCTTTTGCTAAACTCACTTATCAGTTTGAGGAGATTTTGGGGGGATTTTTTTACATAAACATCATGTCATCTGCATATAAGAAGTTGTTTCTTTTTTTTAATATTTTATTTATTTATTTGACAGACAGAGATCACAAGTAGGCAGAGAGGCAGGCAGGGTGGGGGGAAGCAGGCTCCCTGCCCAGCAGAGAGCCTGATGCGGGACTCGATCCCAGGACCCTGAGATCATGACCTGAGCTGAAGGCAGCGGCTTAACCCACTGAGCCACCCAGGCGCCCCATGCATATAAGAAGTTTTATTTCTTCCTTTCCAGTTTGTATGACTTTTATATTCTCCTTCATCACACTGACTAGGACTTCCAGTATGATGCTGAACAGATGGGGTGGGACTGGATATCCTTCCCTTGTTCCTAGTCTTGCTGAGAAAACATTCAGTGTTTCACTATTAAGTATGATGTTGGTTGTGGGCTTTGTGTAGATGCTCTTTAACAGCTTAAGGAAGTTCTATTCATAGTTTGCTGAGAGGTTTTATCATGAATGGATGTTGAATTTTTTTCAAAAAATTTAGTGTGAACTTTCTTTGTTTTTTAAGATTTTATTTATTTGACAGAGAGAGACTGCAAGAGAGGGAACACAAGCAGAGGGAAGCTGGAGAGGCGAAGCAGGCTCCCCGCAGAGCAGGACGCCTGATGATGCAACGATGCAATGATGCAGGGCTAGATCCCAGAACACTGGGATTATGGCCTGAGCCCAAGGCAGATGCTTAATGACTGAGCCACCCACGTGCTCTGGTGTAAACTTTCTACTCAAGTGTAATTAATATAGTTTCAGGTTTACAGTATAATTCAGCAGTTCTATACATTTATCTGTGCTTGTGGAAATAAGTACAATCTTTGTTTTTGTTTTTTGTTTATTTTTGTTTTTTTTTTAATTGCAATGTCATTAACAGTGTTAGTATATAGGGTAATATTAGTTTCAGGTGTACAATAATCAGCAATTCTATATGTTACTCGGTGCCCATTGAATAAGTATATTCTTAATCCCCTTCCCTATTTCACTCATGCCCCACCCACCTCCTTGGGCTGTTGAATTTTTGAAATGCTTTTTCTACATCCATTGATGTGATGTTGTAGTTTTTCTTTAGTCTGTTGTTACGATTAATCATTGATTTTTGAAAAGTCTTGCATTTCTGTGGTAGACCTATCATAGTGTATCTTATATATTCTGTATCTCATCTTATATATTCCTATGTTTGATTTGCTAATTTGTTGAGGAATTTTACATTTGTATTCATGAAGGATGTTGATCTTAGTGCTTTCCCTTTGTATTTTTTTTTTAAAGATTTTATTTTTTGGTTGAGAGAGAGCACAAACAGGGGGAGCAGCAGAGGGAGAGAGAGAGGCAGGTTAACCACTAAGCAGGAAGCCCGATGCGGGGCTTGATCCCAGGACCCTAGGATCATGACCTGAGCCCAAGGCAGTTGCTTAGCTGACTGAGCCACCCAGGTGCCCCTTCCTTTGTATTGTGATTGTCTGGTTTTGTTATCTGGGTAATGCTGGCCTCATAAAATGAGTTGAACGGTTATCGCCTCTTAATTTTCTAGATGGTATTATATAAAATTGGTGTTACTTTTAATTTAAGTATTTGATAGAATTTGCGAGTAAAGCCAGCTGGGTCTGCTGATTTGGGTTTTTTGGAAGTATTTATTATTTTTAAGAGAGGCAGACTGCCACATGCAGCACCTCATTTGGATGTAGCTGGAGTCTTGGAAGCTTGACTACCCTACATTCTCCTACAAATGGACTTTGAGAGCTTTTTTGGAGGTTCTAGTAGAGGAGCACAGTCAGTTATATATCCTTGACCAAAGAATGGTCCTCCTAAATTGGGGGATGTGGTCCTCTTTGATCCCACGTGCAGCTTGGGAAGGGACACACATGTAGTGTAAGGGAGGAAGGGGACTGCCACCCAGCGAGTCAGATCAGCTCATTCAATCCTGGCAATCTGTGGGATGACAGATAATGTAGTCTGGTCACCCTCATATATTTTTTGGAAGATTTTAAGTTATAAATTCAATTTCTTTTAATAGTTATAGGGTTATTATTTAGATTATCAATTTGGTATTGGAAAATTTTTTATACTTCGTGATTTTTAAGGAATTGGCTCATTTCATCTAGGTTGCTGAACTTACTTGTTCATAGTCTTGCTTTATTGTCTTTTCAATATCTCCAGAACCTGTAAAGATACTCTCTTTTGTTCCTAATGGCAGTTTGTGTCTTCTTTCTTTTGTTTCCTCTGTTAGTCTTGTTGGAGGTTTCTCAATTAGCTCTATTGAACATCAGCTTTGAGTTTCACTGATTTTTTCTCTATTTTGTGCCTCAATTTCATTGATCTCTTATTTTCATTCTTCTGCTTGTTTAAGTTCATTTTGCTCTTTTTTCTAGTTTTTGAAGTGGAAGCTTCAAAAGGAAGCTTAGGGAAGTTTACATCTATTCATAGTTTTCCGGAGAGTTTTTATCATGAATGGATAGTTGAATTTTTTTTCTGATTTTTAGTGTGAACTTTTTTTTTTAAGATTTATTTATTTATTTATTTGAGAGACAGAGATCACAAATAGGCAGAGAGGCAGGCAGAGAGAGAGGAGGAAGCAGACTCCCTGCTGAGCAGAGAGTCCGATGTGGAGCTCAATCCCAAGACCCTGGGATCATTGACCTCAGCCGAAGGCAGAGGCTTTAACCCACTTAGCCACCCAGGCGCCCCAGTGTGAACTTTTCTAATACAAGTATGTAGTGTTACAGGTTTTCCTCTGAGAGCTACTTTAGCTACATTGCACAGGTTTTTATAGGCTGCACTTCCATTTCCATTCAGTTTAGTATATTTAAAAACTTCCCATGAGATGTCTTCTTTTTGACCAGTGGATTATTAAGAAGTATGCTGTTTGATTTCCAAGTGTTTAGAGATTTTACTCTTATCTTTCTGTTACTGACTTCCAGCTTAAAAGAAGGTGTATTGTGCTGGTGTCTTCTTTGATGGTGTTGTGTCAGGGCGCCGTTCTGTTCAACTCTAGCTGTAATGATTTTCTGCCTGCTGGAGGCATTTTTCACATAATTAAGTTTGTAGAATAGATTCCGTAATTTTTACACAATTGTACAATCAAAATATATTTATGACTTAGGTAATAATAAATCTACAAGACCACTAAAAATCAAATTAATTTTAATTTTCTATAATAAATAGTGTCTTTTGCCCGAACAAAATCTCCATAGAGCACATGACCAAACCCTGACTGCTGTGGTGGTGGTGCTATGGGTTTGATATGTCTCTACCAGCGTGTGCTGCCACTGTCTCCGGCTGCCTCCACCCCACCCCCTTCAGCCCTGCCCTTCCACAGGCCTTGTCCACCAGGCATCACATGATTGCTTATGTCTTTTACCTTGCATAGTGGGCCATGATGTTACTTGTTCAAAGTGTGTAATTTATGAATTAAGTTTGCCTCTGGTGTTTGCTTATTAGCCAGGAAACTAGAATAGAACTGCTTGGCACTAATTCATAACTCAAATGCTAACACTAGCACTGAATTTTTGAGGCAGAACTCATTGGAAGGGGGACTACAGATTGAAAAGTAATTCACCTTCACAGAGAAAACGATGACTCCTGAGAACGTGTAAGACCAGAGTTTGAGAAGCCCTGTTTATAGCATCATCTCCCACCTTAGTGTGGACAGTGTAGAGAGCAAGGATTCTGCAGAGTACTGCCATAATTGGTGAATCTCCAGGATGTTGAGCCATTGTTAAATTATTTTGAATAAACTTCATAAAGTTAGTGTACTGGAATTGCCTGTATTTTCGCTGCAGGACAAAAATACTATATGCTCATACCTTAAACCAGTCATGGGTAACTGAACCTGAATGAGTATAGTCTGAGAAGTTCTCCTGTCATCTCCATCCTCCCTGGCTCTTCCTCCTGACTCAGTGACCCCCTATCTTCTTGGAATTTATGCCTCACCTATCTCTCATGACTGTGCAAAAAAGCCCATCATCAGCCCTATGCTTCCATGAACACTGGGGCATTGAGTGCTAGCTTTTTTTGAAATCATCAGATATTTCTCTTGGGTAATATGGTGTTAAATAGAATTTTTTCTTTCTCATTAAGGAAATTTCAGGTTTATAAGTATGCAGGGGGATACTCAGGGGCTTGGGGATCCCCTGGAATCAATCTGGGGCCCTATTTGGTCAGTTCTGAAGCATGTGTGTGCAAACCAATGGTGGGCACCTTCATATATGCAGGAAAGTCACCTTCTCAGAGACCTCTTCACAACTCACCCTACTCAAAATTCCAAGCCTCTCCCCAACCTGCTCCTGTTTTAGTTCTCTTCATATCACTTATTACCATTTAAGATATAATTTATATGTTTATTTGTTTTGTCTGCCCCCACTAGAATGTAAGCTACACAAGGTGAAAGATTTTGTCTATTTTTCTGCAGTATCCCAAGGTCATATTTTTGGTGCCAGGCACATGGTAGTTCTCAATAAATATTTGTTGAATGAAAAAAATACTGTTCTGCAGTTTACTTTGCAACTTTTAAAAAATAAACTGGCCCTGACTTCCTGTGGAATCGACATATGTAGATATGCCAGGCACCTCCTCCCTTTTAATGCACTCCTTGCAGTTTTAGCTTAATCCTGATCTTCCTTCTGCTCCCACGCTGAGCTGAGCACACTGTGTTATCTGAGTTCGTTTGATAGGGAGTGAACGTGCTCTGGGACCCTGGATCTTTGGGGTGGGGAACACAGAGCCCTTGACATGGCTTTGTTCACATGAATGAGGCCCCTGGGTGTACAGTTGCCTCCTGGACCCTCTGATCACATGGTAATCACATATTGAACCAGGCTCTGCAAGTCTCTTGAGACAGATAGAACCTTGCAGGGAATTGCTGAAAAGTAACAATGTTACAAAACACGTAAAACCCGGGAGAATTTGATAAGACTTTGGCAGCAGAACAGCCTCCTGAGAAAAGCAGAAGATGCAAGCTTCTATGTCTTGCTTCTATTGCTGGATATTAGGAAATGAACAAAAGACTTTCTAGGTGTGTGCTGCTGTGTGTATGGAATGGGGACATAGGCTGTGTCCACTTCTTACTAAGTTTTTTTCACAGTACTAAAAAAAAAAAATTGTAGTTGAATATTCTGCACCTCTGGCTGACCACTATGGTTGGCTCTACACACATTTAGAAGTTCGGACTTCTCATCAGTAACCCCATTATTGGAACACCTGGCTGACTTGTCAGTAGAGCATACAACTCTTGATGTCAGAGTTGTGAATTCAAGCCCCATGTTGGGTGTAGAAATCACTTGAAAAAAAACCAATAAAATATTAAAAAAAAATAACCACCTTGGTTCTGGGGTAGAAAATTTCAAAATCTAAGAAGAAAGAATAAGGTCATTGTGCTTTAGGAAGAATGGAATAGTTTTAAATGAATCTCCATGCTTGGGAAATATGTTTAGAAGGGAAAAGGCACAGCTTCTTCCAGAAGACTTGACTGCTAAAAATCTTTGTAAGTTTTAAGGAGATTTAAAAAATCTATGACTAAATAAATTCTTAACAGTTGCTTATTAAATACTGGCATATTTATTTTTAGACAAGGTGATGGATGGTGGTGTTTAGATCATTTGTCTTTATTGATTCTTTTTTTAGATCTAGTTCTATCAGCTGCCAAGAAAGTGGTGTTAAGATTTCCAGCCATGATTGGGGACTTGTTTATTTCTCTCTCTCATTCAGTGTATTTGAGATCTCATTTGTGTATTTTGAGGGGCCGTTGTTAGGCAGTTAAATATTTGTGATGAGTTTTCCTGCTGATTCACCATTATGAAAAGTGTATTGTACCTTTGGAAATCTATTAGTATGGTCTTTTTGGCACTCATATGCTTATAGTATGCATGGTAGGGGTTCCAGCCACTTTTAAAAAATAATAGCCTTATGGAGATACAATTCACATATATAATTCACCCATTTAACAGGTATAATTTAGTGGTTTTTAATATATTCTTAGAGTTGAGCAGCCATTACCACAAAAAATTTAGAACAGTGTCATCACCTCAAAAGAAACCCACATTAGCAGTCACTCCCCATTCTTTCCAACACCACGCCCCCCTTGTCAGCCCAAGACAACCACTAAATTTACTTTTTGTCTCTATAGATTTGCCTATTCTGGACATTTCATATAAATGGAAACCTGCTATACGTGGTCTTTTGTGAATGGCTTCTTTCCCTTGGTGTCATGTTTTCAAGATTTATAAATGTTGGAGCATGTTATCATGATTGCATCTAACTATTTTTTCTGGTTTTATTTAGTATTTAATATACTTTGTATTTTAAAGCAGTTTTAGATTCACAACAAAGTTGAACAGCAAGTCCAGAGTTCTCCTATTCTTCCCTGTCCCCAGAGCCTACCCTACTATCAACATCCCAACCGTATACTTCTTTTTTTTTTTTTTTTTAAGATTTTATTTATTTATTTGACAGAGAGAGATCACAGTAGACAGAGAGGCAGGCAGAGAGAGAGAGAGAGAGGGAAGCAGGCTCCTTGCTGAGCAGAGAGCCCGATGCGGGACTCGATCCCAGGACCCTGAGATCATGACCTGAGCTGAAGGCAGCGGCTTATCCCACTGAGCCACCCAGGCACCCAACCGTATACTTATTACAGTTGATGAACTTACACCGATGCATCATCATCATCCACAGTTTACGTTAGGGCTCATTCTCATGTTTTACATCCTGTAGGTTTTGAAAATGTGTAGTGACATGTTTCCACAATTACGGCATCATACAGAATAGTTTCAGTCCCTTAAATCCTCTGTGCTTTCTCTGTTCATTCCACCCCTAGTAACCACTGATCTTTTTACTGTTTCCACAGTTTTATCTTTTCTAGAACCTCATACAGTTGGAATTATATTATATGTAGCCCTTTCATGTTGTTTTCTTTCACTTTAGCAATATGCCTTTAGGATTGCTCCCTATCTTTGGTTTGCTAGCTCATCACTTTTTTAGCACTGGTTACTACCAAGTTTTGGCTTAATTATTGCAAATAATTAAAATAAAATAAATTTAAATAAAATAAAATAAAAATAAGACTTATTGCAAATAAGTCTGCTTATAAGCATTTGTGGGCCGGTTTTTGTGTGGACTTGAGTTTTTCACTCATTTGGGTAAATACCCAGGAGTGAAATTGCTGGGTCATATGGTAAGAGTGTGTGCGGTTCCTAGTTTTGTAAGAAACTTCCAAACTGTCTTCCAAAGAGACTGTGCCGTGCTGTAGTCCCACTATCCGTGAAGGAGTGTTCCTGTTGCTCCACTTCCTGCCCTGCATTTTATATTGTCAGCATTTGGGATTTGGGCCATTCTAATAGGTGTGT